>NC_041825.1:8805000-9478384 GCF_900964775.1 Scleropages formosus | reverse complement strand
GGGTCAATTTAAAAAAAAATTTGAAAAAAAAAAAAAGGGCAGCGCACACAGGTGTCGGTTGTAGAGGGAATTTTCGTTAAAAACGGACAGTTCCTGATCTCAGGAGAGAGTGTTTAACAGAAGCGCTGCATGCGGCCTGGAGTTCGTGAGGCTGAGCGAGAAAACCTGTGAAAGTGACCTGAAAGGAGCACGCTGCCGACCGCCAGGAGTCCCAACCCCATGCTAGGTTCATCGGAACCAGAAAGGAAAGTACTTTTTCAAAGAATGATGTTCAGCCAAATCCATAGTTCATCCATCATCCTTTGTCGACATCCGCTTGTCCCGAACGGGGTCGCGGCAAGCCGGAGCCTAACCCGGCAACACGGGGCGCGAGGGACACACCCCGGACGGGACGCCAGTCTGTCGCAGGGCACTCCGAGCGGGGCTCGAACCCCAGACCCACCACACGGCAGACACCGGCCAAACCCGCCCCCTAAATCCATCGTCATTTCGCATGAATTGACTATTAAAAAAAGCAACTTTGTCAGACTAATACATTTACCCCACACATTTTTCCAAAGCAACACAGAGTGCTAGTACGCTCACATACTTGACAGCGATTTACTCGTTTATTTAGCTGGGTACATTTTTTTCTGTATCAGTTCAGAGTAACTTCAGTGATCAAGGGGATTATAGCAGGAGCAGGGATATGAACCCAGTGTCTTCAGTTAACGTCACGGTGGAAAAAGTATTTGCCCCCCTCCCCGACATCTTTTATTATTGCAAAATTTTGATGCTGAATATTTTCAGGTGGGCAACCGAAACCTAATAGATTCTATAAAGAACAGCAGAATTAACAAATGGGGTGGCACAGTGGTGCAGTGGGTAGCACTGCCACCTCACAGCACCTTGGCTATTTAAGGTATAGGGTTTGAATCCAGCTCAGTGTATATGGAATATATCCTCCCTGATTTTGTGTGTGTGTGTGTGTGTGGCTACACTGCAGTGGACTGGTACCCTCTCCAGGGTGTACCCCTTCAGCCTTTTGCCCAGTGATTCCACAATAGGCTCTGGTTGCCCCACCTTTAGCTGCAACGACTGCAACTAAACACTTCCTATAATTCAGTAACAGTCCTTTATATTGCTGTGGAGGAATTTTAGCCCAGTCTTCCTTGCTTTAATTCAGAAACATTGTTAGCTTCTCGAGCATGAACTGCTCATTTCATGTCCTGCCACAGCACGTCTAATGGGGTTAAGTCTGACTAAAACTTTAATTTTACTTCTTTTCAGCTGTTTTGATGTAGACTTGCTTTTTGTGTTTTGGATCATTGTCTTGATACATGACCCAACTATGCATCAGCTTCAGTTCATGGGCAGATGCCCAGATGTTCTCCTGAACAATTTTCCGATACAGAGCAGAATTCATGGTTCCTTCAAATATGGCAAGTCTTCCAGGTCCTGAGGCAGCATAGCATCCCCATGCCATCACACTACCACCACCATCATTGACAGTTCCACTTTTGACGCGTCTGTCCATAGATCATTCAGCCAAAAGGTTTGGGGATGATCAAGATGATTCTTGACAAATGAGAAACAAGCATTTATGTTCTTCTTGGTTAGCAGTAGTTTCCACCTTGCTATGCCCCCATGAGGCCCATTTTTGGTCAGTGTTTTTCTGATTGATTGTGGTCATGAACACTGACCTTAGTTGAGACAAGAGAAGCCTAGAGCCTAGATGTTTGAATATTTTTTAGGATCCTTTGTGACTTTCTCGATGATTTCACACCATATCCTTGGAGAAATTTTGGCAAGCCAGCCACTCCTAAGAAGATTCACTACTATTCCAAGTGATCTTCATTCGGAGATTATTGCTCTCACCGCAGTTTTGTGGACTCCCAGAGCCTCAGAAATGTGCTTTGTAACTTTTTCCAGACTGACAGAGAACAACTTTGTCTGATCTCTCCTGGAAATTTCTGTTTATTGTAGCATAATGTGCTTTTTTTCAATCTTTGTGGTGGCAACTTGACTCATGCTAATAGTTAAAAGCAGTGAAGTTTACATTGCGCCAGACTGGCTGTAATGAAGTCTGGTGTGTTCAGTCAACTGACTCTAATTGTCCCCTTAATTGAGTTGATTAAATTAGTTTTTCCACACAGTGCCAGTTGATTTTGTTCATTAAATAATTGAAATAAGTTTTTAAAAAGTGTTATTTAATCACTTAGGTGGACTTTAATTTTAGATTTAAGTTGGAAGACCTCAAAACATACAGCACCACAACTCTGCAATAAGACGGAATAGTTTTATTTTTTTTTTACGGTGCTGTACATGTCAATAGCCTAATTATTATGCTACCTGCTGCCCAAGGTTGAATTTAATAAAATGCAAATACAACCATAAAATATTAATCTGCTCTGATCTACTGGGAAATGCTTTTATTTCCTTTATAGCCATAAAAAGGAAAAGCTGGTAAAGTGGTGTTATGAGGACCAATGCAATAGCTGGGAGAGGGGGAAAAGTGTTTGTGAATGTATGCAGTGAGGGTTGTTAGTCCTGTTGATGTGCAGCAGTGTCTCAGTACACTCACTGTCCCAAACTGCACTGTTCCCTCCTCCTAGACGGACTTGTACTCTGGAGCCCTGTTTATCCAGGTGTGTCTTGGTTGGAACCTGTACCTGTCCACCGTGCTGATGCTGGTGGTGACAGCGCTGTACACCATAGCAGGTGCGTTGCTATCACACTTACACACAGAGCACTCTGTACTGACCTGTACACCCCAAGACCTCTCATAAGCCCTCCTCGCGCTTCTCTGCCTTTTGTTCAGGTGGCCTGGCAGCAGTGATCTACACCGACACGCTGCAGACCTTCATCATGATCATTGGAGCAGTCATCCTCACCATCACAGGTGAGCACAGAAAAGGGCAGCTTTGTTACGAGGAACGACCGTGGCGGTTTACTGTGAAATACACAATCACCAACACATTCACACTACTGTTTATTCATTTTCAATTCCAGAGTCATGAAACATCTCATGTGTTTGAGGTCACCTAACATACTATTCAAGATCATTTAAGAGTCCTGAGAAGAGCCTAACTGATTGTACTTCCAGTGTGCTGCCTTTCTACGCTGCATTTACATTTTTGTACCAAATTTTCCAAAGATCCACATCAAAACCTGTTGAAATTTAGTCACATTGCTAAAAAAAAAAAAAAAAAAAAGAGACTTATTAAAACTAGCAGTTAACATTCAAAGCGGACATGTTCATTAATATTTACTGTGCTGTTTGTTTTGCTGCTGTGCTATATGACCAGGTAAACACACCTTGTTTTTTGTTATGGAGATTTGGGGGTTTACTGATCTGGACAAGGAATTAGCAGCGAATTGTGAACGCACTGAAAAGCGGTCACAACTTTTCAGCAGATGTCACAATGGGGAAAAAAAAAAGAAGAAAAAAATAAAAACACTCAACAAGTGCGTATAACCTGCAAGTTTGAAATCCAGTATCTGCCCACAACAACAGTCAAACGTGGTCACTGCGTCACACCCTCACCTCGCAGACACAGCACTAAGCAACAGGCCTTCCATACATTCCTGACAGTAACAAAGAGTTAAAAATACTGATATACGGCTAACCTCGGAGGTTTTTTTACTACACCATTAATAATCAATGAGTACTGTAAACAAGAGTTATGCAGACCGAGCTACAGAATTCACCACTTAGCATATTTTTCTTCAGCACATCCTCTCTCATTACTTTGCCCTGTGAATGAGATTTCATTTCTGCATTTTCCTCCGAACAGAAAACGTTATCTATTGTGCATTATTTCATTTCATTACATTTTAATAGCTCACATTTTAGTTTCCACCCTAGACAAATAACACCACCACAGTATTAAAACCTAATGTAGATGTTTGCCCATCATTCATCAATATGTAAAAGGCCGCATACGCTGTACTTTCAAACCACAGAAAAATCATCGCCAAGCCAAATCTGGTTTTATTATAGGCCCTTGGAGCGCCATGACCTATACACCAGCCATCTGTGGCAGTCACACTTGTAGTGTTTAAATAAAAACCATCAAGAAGAAAAAGCATTTGAAGTGCATTTTAAAATGGTTGCGTTAAATGACTAATGCTGCAGTCCTGTTTATCTGCATTTCTTGCGTAATGCATCATCACTATTTCTCTGTGACAGCCTTTAACAAGATCGGTGGTTACAACAACTTGGAGGGCGTCTACCTCAAGGCCATCCCCTCCAAGATCATCCCCAACACGACGTGCCACCTGCCCCGAGCTGACGCTATGCACTTGTTTCGAGACCCGGTAGCAGGCGACCTTCCCTGGCCTGGCATGACCCTGGGCCTCACCATCCTCGCTACGTGGTACTGGTGCACCGACCAGGTAAGACACATCCAGCCCAAATCCTTGACTGTACCTGCCAGAGTCAGCCTTGTCTAGGGGAGTATGGGTCAGAAAGCAGGGAAAAAGTTTTTCTGAAAAGTTACACAGTCTTTCCAAAGCCAAACAGTGTATAGTTTATATTCCTCTAGATTCCCCACTACATCACGTGTCACAGCAATGAGAAATGGTGGCCTGAAGACACAGCCCTCTGAAAAGAGGGAAATTTAACACCTTAAATCTTAAGGTTTAAACAACATTTAACACCCAAAGAGTAGACAACCCATTACACTACGAGATAGAGCACCAAACTCGGTCACACCCCTCAAGAGCACAATGTTTCTGTGGTGTGGTAGTGTGCGTCAAGAGGCCTTCCAGCAACTCAAATAGCTCCTTTGTGTCCAAGCTGCGTCTTTTTCTGCAAGCTGCCCAGAGCGTTCCCCGAAACCTTCCCCTTCAGGTGTTTGAACTGCGAGAGCTTCGATATTGAGATTCCACAAGGGGTGCAGTTCTCGCCAAGGGTGGGGGGTATCCTGTGCAGTGAGCTGGACTGGCCAAGGGTATTTCCAGTTCTGGATTTGCCCATCTGCCCATCCAGATCCTGCCTGTAGCGGTAGGGTGTACGACCAGTCCGAGAATTTCCCAGCAGCCCCGGAACCAGTTTGTTGCTGGTGATGTAGCCGCCGATCGCTTTGTCCTGGTTGAAAAGCTTGCCTTGCCAGTACTTGTGCCCCCCAATCACGGGCCCTGCAGCTTTAGCGGGACGATGGTAGCTGCCAGGTTTAGCAATCACCACTTTAGTGTTCCCTCGTGGCTGGCCCTGCCGGTCCATGCTCGTGATGTTGCCCGGGGGTCTAGATGAGGTCATGAATGGCTGCAAATGACAGAGAACACCGTTCGTTAACATCAGAGCTACTAACTTTGCCGAGACGTGGAAAAAAATCTGAGGCTTCCAAAAACGGGACTTCTATAGAGCCACTGCTGGACAAATTATACAAAGATCACTACTGGGAACCTACACTAGATATGGTGGTTTGTATGTAAAACCACCTTCGATGACATTATCTTTCACTGTTTTTTCCCTTGCTTTTGCTGTAGTGTCTTGAATCAAGTATTTACCCTAAATTGAAACTGTAAAATTACCGGCTTATATAAATGGGGCAATAATTGTAACGAGCTTAGTGTACAAACATGACATTGTAAGTAACTCTGGAGAAAATCATCATCAGCAAAGTAAATAAAAAACTGAAGTTGCAACACTGCTGAGCTGCCTTTTTCCACAGGTTATTGTGCAACGGTCCCTGTCTGCCAAGAACCTCAGTCATGCCAAGGGGGCCTCGATCCTGGCGAGCTACCTCAAAATGCTGCCCATGATCTTTATCATCCTTCCAGGAATGATCAGCAGAGCGCTCTACCCAGGTAACATGCTCCCTTCAGGCTATGTGAGTTAGCACACAGTGGGAGCTGTCTGCGTCAACAGGTCCCAGCGTGCCATCCCCTATGACACGATTCTTCAAAGTGAAGATAAATCCCATTGAATTAATGCATTAAGGTGCCGGCGAGACTTGAAATCTGCCAGTTGCACAACATGGTCATTATGGCTGTTTTGCTTATGCCCAACAATCAGGGATGTGAAATAATTCCTCAAACCTCAGCGATGTGTTCATGGCTATAAAGGTGCTGGATTAATGGTTATGCTGAGTAATTAGAAATCAGTGAGTGCCGACATGTTGGAACCCCACCTTTCTTTCACCGGCTTTGTGCAGCTGCCTCTGGTTGTGCTCCAAGGCTGCGTGGATGTCTCCCAACGCTTGCGGGTTCTCCGCTTCCTTCTCCTCCAGCTGCTGCTGACTCTCGGGCCGCAGGTCCAGCATCGACTGTGAAAACCTAGCCATGACATTGAGCCCATCCACATGCCTGTGGTCCTCCACACGTCCCGACCCGGTGTGGACTCCATTCACCATGAGCTGAATGCTCGATTCCATATTGTCAGAGTAAACGCTTTCGAAACACTCGTCTGACACCGTAGAGGCGAACGATGCTTTCCTTGGCAAATCCGAGGACGACAAGCCTTTGCCATCGGTCCCGTCATTATCTTCGATTATCCTGACGCCTTTCTGCTCATCCTTTTCACCCTCTTTATCTGTGCCCCCTCCACCCTCTGAAGGTGTTCTAACTGGCTCTGTCACCGAGGTGGATGAGGGTTCAGGTGGACCTGGGATGTTTTTGGAGCTCTCAGTCTTATCAGGACCGTGTGGCAATGGAAGCGCCTTAGGTTCCGAGTCCGTCATCTTGACCATGCTAACATTGGGGATCTCCTTGGTGCCATCATCAGTGATCACCAGTTGGATGGTTCTGCGTTTTGGGACTGGCGCTGGCACAGTCTCCTCTAACCTCGCGGTGTTTTCTGAGGTCTGTGTCTGGTCCAAAGCTGGCTCCTCTGTATTTGGCTTTGTGTTCTCTCTCGACTCCGGAGCGCTTTGGATTCGGGGCTGCGGTGGTTCCTGTGGCTGGTCTACAAGGACATTGGTGGGTCTGTTCCCTGCTTTCTCTCTGGGGCAGGCTTTCTCGGGGAGGGGTTCCTCTGGAGTGACAAACGGATCCTTAAATCGGATGGCTTGCGAGGTCTCGAACAGCTCAGAGCGCATTAGGTGGACCTGCTTAGGCTTAGTTAGTATCTCGGATATTGATGAAGCCAATGACGTTGCTCGGGGGGTCAGGTTCGGGCCAGGTGGGGAGATAGTGGATCAAGTTCGCACGCTCCAGGTTAAGGAGCCCCGGGTGAATTGGCGGAGGCTCAACTTGCTCTTTCGGCTTTTGGACAGCTTTTACCATGGGGTTATTGGAAGTGCTGTTCTTGGCACTGTTCTTGCCGGAGGACGCTCCGCTGCCAGTCTCCACAGCACTGCTGGCGACCAGTGCATATTTGGGGTTGATGAGCTTGCGGGCCACGGCGGCAGAGGGCAGCGGTGCGGGGGCTAACTGGGGAAGAGGCTCAGGCTCTGGCTCATCTTGCAAACTGAGCTTGCTGAGGTTCACACCCGTGGAGGTTGCGTAGAGATCCCGGAAGAGCTTGTCAAAAGTGTCCACAGCCTGGCCCGTGAGCACCGTGATGAGGTTTCTGTCCAGCCTGGAAGCTGTCCATGTGAAACTAAACGGAGACAAAAGCAGAACAACACAATATGACCTTGAAGTTCAAAACGTTAGGGTGCAGAATTCCAAGTTATGAACAAGTATTTGTGAAAGGTGCCACTCTCTTAACAAAGAACGTCCACAAAGGGCTCTACTGGTATACTGCAGTGTCATGGTAGTATGTGTGATTGTTCTTCAGCACAGACAGACACACACACCTGTATGAACCAGACACGGCTCTGTCTCCATCCACGAACATGAACTTCTGACTCATTAAGCCGCACACCTTTGTCGACGAGCGTGTGTAGAACTCGCTTCCTGCTATAGTTCGGACTCGCAGGTTCTAAAAGATCAAACAAGACACGCGTGTCACAGCATTTTCTTTCAAATCATGCAAAATTTCTATGCTTTACATTTCTTATATTGTCTCATAAGTATACCAGCTTTACAGTACTGTCAACAACACATACAAAGTATGATTCTTTTTTTTTTTTTTTGGAGCTCACAAGCAATTGAACTAAGTGTGCAGAAGTACACACAGGGTGTGTCGGTATGGTATACTGTACCTTTACCTGCAGAGTGAAAGCTACATAATGGCTCTGATTATCTCCCAAGTGCTCAGCTAGCAATGCAAAGCAGGCAATTCTTTGGGCAAAATTTGACCAAAAGAAAAAGTACTTTTGCCTCTATTTTATTATAAAGCCCTGTTTAAAAATGGTACGTCCATTGTAAAAATGTGAGTTTCAAAAACCCATTGCAATAAATATTACCATAACTTTAAAAAAAAAAAAAAGATTAAAAAAAACACACACACACACACACACACACACACACACACACACACACACACACACACACTGTTTTCAGCTCACAACATTTATCTTTTGTAACCTGACACCTGGGAGGACTCCAACAATGACTCTGCCAAAAAGATGTCCTGATAAAACCCACTTTCCCCATGACATGTAAATTACTACAGTATTCGCACGAGGGAAACAGTAAGGAGCGTCTGTGTGACGAATGGCATTCTGCTTGAGCGGTAAGGACAGTCCATTCCTGACCCTCCACGTCTTTCACAGCTCATAAAGCAGTGAGCTGAGTGCATTCCGTAGACCTGCGGTCAGGGAGGAGTTTGTAATATTTTGCTGCCACGTGGAAGGTAGAGGATGACATTTTCTTCTCAACTCGGGATACAATCTTTATTTTTACAAATCCAGCACACATCCCTTTGTCTTCCCATTTGTGCCTCTGTCTTCACCTTATGTGACCCACATCTGCTGATATTTACAGTAAATATATAAGCATGTACTGCAGTGTACTGCATGTGTGGCCTGTCGTAGTTATGGATATTCTCAGCAAAATGATGTTCTTTCCCCTTAAAAATCTGTCAATAACAACTTGACCTGCATTTCTGCATGATTATTACTGAAGATGACTTTTATCCGTTGCAAAAGACCTAAAACATTTCGAATTGCAAAACAATCCTGCCGACTGCTGTAAATTAACTATTTCAACAGGGAATTATATTTTGCAGTGACAGCAGACAGCATAGCGGTTATGGAAGTGGACTTGTAATCAGTAGGTTGCTGGTTCCAGCACAGCACCCTGCTCCTGCTGTAGTACCCTTGAGCAGGGCACTTACTCTGAATTGCTTCAGTAAATGAACTGAATTGTATAAATAGGGAAAAAAAATTGTCACTTTGGATGAAAGGGTCAGTCAAGCAATTGGTAATAGTTATTAGTAACTTAATTATTTGTAGTTATAGGCGAGTTTACAGTATTTACAGTAATAATAGTAGCAACAGGTATGACATGCCTTCAGGTGTCCTCTGTGCATTCCAGCTCTCTGACACATGTCCATAAAGTGGGACAGTCCTGAGGTGTCCAGCACCATGTACACAGCCACCTTCCGCTTGAAACTGGCATCCAGCAGATCTTTGAAGATGTCTACGTCTGTAAACAGGTCCATAGCTACTGCGATCACCTGCAAAAGAAATAACCATAGTGTGTTAGCGTCACAAGGCGGGCGCAGCGGGTTGGACCGGGTCCTGCTCTCCGGTGGGTCTGGGGTTCGAGTCCTGCTTGGGGTGCCTTGTGACAGACTGGCGTCCCGTCCCAGGTGTGTGCCCTCCCCCTCCAGCATTACACCTTGTGTTGCCAAGTTAGGCTCTGGCTCCCCGCGATCCCATATGGGTCGAGCAGTTTGGAAAATGTGTGTGTGTGTGTGTGTGTGTGTGTGTGTGTGTGTGTGTGTGTGTGTGTGTGTATATATATATATATATATATATGTATGTATGTATGTATGTATAGTGTGTGTGTGTGTGTGTTCAAATAAGATCTACGGTAAGAAGCTCAAACTACTTCATTGCCTGCGTTTCCTCGCTTTATTCATTTCAGTTTATTTTGATGCATAGTCGATAGTGACTTTTTGTTGCCTGTGGTTAAAAAAAAAAAAAAAAAATGCAATATGTAAAAATAGTGAAATTTTATTTGTCGAATAACACATTCAGCATGAAGCAAGGAGCCTGTATTAAAATACATAAACATCCACAGTCCTGAGTGTCCCAAGTTCTGACGTGCAACATATGTGTGGACAGCTGGTGGTGTAGTGGTTAGAGCTGCTGCCTTTGGAGAACAAAGGTTGCAGGTTCGATTCCCACCTCCGGCTGTAGTACCCTTGAGCAAAGTACTTAGCATAAGTTGCTCCAGTTAAATTACCCAGCTGTATAAATGGGTAAATAATAAGTTTGTAACTGTAATAACTAATCTTAACATTGTAAGTTGCTTTGGAGAAAAAAGTTTCAGCTAAATGAATAAATGTAACACCATGGCATGTATGCAGCAAGGGAACATGATCGGGACAGTAGAAGGGAAACAATGGCCTTTTTTGCTGTTCTGTTGGCCTGAAGGCGAAGGTTCTGACAAAGAGTTTAAATCCCTGCGGTAATCACACAAAGGGGTGTCCGTGAATTCTGGCCTCCATTCGGACCACTCCTTTTACACGCAATAATAGAACGTCTATATAGGCACTTTTATTATACAGGGAGTTCCCGCTACAGGACGCCAAAATATGACCCGAAAAGTGCGTCTTCGCTCCGTACAGCGGCGCTCCGTACAGCGGCCGTTAACCCACAGAACGATGGTATACCTTCTGCGCCTGCGCGATCGTCTTCCTCACCACCTCTTTGATGTGCGTCGATCCGTCCAGGGGCGGCTGCGTGTACACGTTGACACGAGTCACGCCCCGGTACGAGGTGCAGTCCGGCCAGCCTATCTCCAGGTCGGGCACCGACGTGTCCGAGCGCTCGGGCCAGTACTGCAGGGACTCGGCGCCGTCCTCCCCCTCCGCGCCCTTCGAGCCTTTCGCGCCCTCCGCGCGCTCGCCGCCCGGCTGGTACGCGTGGACGCCGCGCGACAGCCGCTCGAGCTCGAGCTCGGAGAGGAACTGCCGCACTTTGTGCTCCTTCACGTAGTCATGGAAGGCGCCGCGGCCGTCCCTGAAGAGCGCCTCGAGCGCGAGCCGCTGCTCCTCGCTGTAGAAGAACTCGGGCTTGGACTCGTTCGTGCGCCAGTTCACATGGTTGTCTTCCAGACACTGGATCTGTGACAGAGCCATCGCCGTTCGGCCGCTCCGTCAGGCACAACTCACAGAAACAGTCGGCTAAAAAGAATTCACCAAAGTGAGCTTTCAGTCACAGTGTCAGTGAACCATTTCACACGAAACACAGTAAATAACTCCTCAGTACTTTTCGTTTTGTCAATAAAATGTCCGAAACTTCTTTTTAATCCCGATGTTCGATAACAGTTTCCTTAATCTCCTTGTACTAAAACCACGTGCGACACTTTATAAATTAAGCCGAAAACGTCACATCACCGTACAGCACACACATGCCAGGACCGCTGAAAGCGCTCTGGCCAGGTGCGAAAGGAAGGGACGGAACCCTGACGCGTACCGCCCCGCCCCGCCACGCCCCGCCACGCCCATTGCTCACACCCTGGTCACATGACCTATAGGCGCCAGCCACTCCGGGTTGGCTCGGTGCCCACTGGGCGAACAAGTCCCGCGCGGACGGCGGAAGCTGAGTCACCCTCGTCACCCATTTTCGCATTCCGAACGTTAATTTCCAGTATTGTCGTCCACCTCCGAACGCAGGAAATGGCCGCATTCGGGCAGAACTGCCGTGTTTACATAGTTAATGAACTCATGCAGCAGTCACACATACTGTGGGACCATTTTAGTACAACGCTTCAAATACAGATTATAGGAACTTTTGAAAAGTTGATTAAATATTACTAGAAAAGTCGAAGTCTTCCTTAGATTTAGTGGATTTTCAGAATAATATCTCCTCCTTAAAGGAAATGTATGAATTAAGGCCAAAGTTGAAGCCATTTTCCCCATAATCACTGGAAAAACTACACCATTGATCCATCCATCCATCCATCCACAAGAAAAGTTTCTTTCCTCAGACCAATTACCTCATGAACAGCTAAATCCTCCCTAGAGAGTAAACCAGTGCAATACACAACGCTATTTATCACATCATATCTCTTACTCACATTCCCTTGCATTTGTATAGAACATACCTGTACATACATATAATGTCTAGTGATTATTTTTTGTATATTGTGTACTTTATATTTTTTTATATTTTTTTTATCCTTTATTCACATATTCTATCTTCTCATCTGTGTCTTGTCACTGTCATTCTGTCTGTGCTGTGGAAGTTTCTGTCACCAAGACAAATTCCTTGTATGTGTGAACATACTTGGCAATAAAGCTCGTTCTGACTCTGATTCTGATCTATCTATCTATCTATCTATGTCTACCAATCTGTCGTCAACTGAAAATGGTCCTTTACTCTGTCTCTATCCCTCTTTCCCATCTCGCTGACCTCCGTTGGTTCACTAATGTGACACAACTTCCGTACAGTGTTTACAGTATGGTGCGTTTAATGTGTCAGATTCTGTCGGCTGTGTGGACCCAGAGGTGTGTAAGAAGGTGTGTGGAGCTGAAGTGGGCTGCTCCAACATTGCCTTCCCCAAACTGGTCATCGAGCTCATGCCCAGCGGTAAGAGCCTTCCCTGATTCGCTGGAAAAGCTCTCTTAATCTTTGCACACAAACACACCTGCACAAATTGCATGCCATCTTCATAAACAGTGTTTATACAGATAATAAAGGTTTATATGGATTATTTCAGATCCGTTTAACAGACTGGTTACCCTCGTCTTCTTCCTTTCCATGCGCCGCCCCCCACGGCAACTCAAGGCCTGCGCGGGCTGATGATTGCAGTGATGATGGCCGCCCTCATGTCCTCCCTCACCTCCATTTTTAACAGCAGCAGCACGCTTTTTACCATAGACATCTGGAGGAAGTACCGCCGTAGGGCCAGTGAGAAGGAGCTGCTGCTGGTCGGCAGGTAGGTGGGCCACAAAAGGTCACCCCGTGTCAAAAGTTGGGTGGTGAAGGTCTTCAAGTTTAACATTGCTGTCATTATTATTATTATTAGTAGTAGCAGTGGTAGCAGTAATAATAACAATAACAACAACAATAATAATAGTAATAATAATATTTATTATTATTATTATTATTATTATTATTATTATTATTATTATTTGTATTTAGCTGATGCTCATGTCTAAGGTGATTTACAGTCTTATATGCACTATAAGTTAGGATACAAGAACCTACCCATCCTCATAACAGTTCAATGTAATGCACACTCACATACACACACACACACACACACACACACACATTCAGACATGTGCACAGTACACGCAATGCCGAGTTGCTTATTCAGCTAAATGTCTTTGGACGGTGAGAGGAAATCGGAGCACCCGGAGGAATCCCACGCAAACATGCAGAGAACATTCGAACACCACACAAACTGAGCTGGATTTGGACCCACATCTGAATCCACAGCCCAGGAGCTGTGAGGCAGCAGTGCTACCTGCTGCACCACTGTGCCATAAATTCTTGTAGTAAATGCTACAAACATCATGTAATAAAAATGATACGCCCACAAGTTTGTTTTTCTATTTTTCCATGACTCTTACGTGAACTTTTCTAACTTGTTAACTGGTTGTTGTTACACTAATATTATGCCGATGCCTTTTCTGCTTCGAGGCTGTTTGAAAGTATTGATAGTGTGACAGTGAGAGCGTGGCACCGTTGGTGACACTGAACACTTGTTGCAGGATTGTGACTGTGATTCTGGTCATCGTCAGTGTGGTGTGGATACCCATCCTGCAGAGTGCCAACAGTGGACAGCTCTATGTCTACATTCAGTCTGTCACCAGCTATCTGGCCCCACCTGTCACTGCCATCTTTGTGCTCGCAGTCTTCTGGAAGAGGACCAACGAGATGGTGAGGCATCTTAGTTCTCATGACGTGAGAATTAAGACAAATGTATTCCAGAGAACAAGTGTAAACAACACTGTTATTCAAGTGACAAGTAATGAGTAAGAGCTGCTGTCAGAGTGAGGGCAGGGATATCAGATCCATCATAAATTATGCAGGTTGATTTGAACTTGTCAAAGGTAACAAAGGCATCACCTTTGGACTTGGATGACTTTTTAGTTTTGGAAATTTTTAAAAGCGTAAATCAGTTTGTATGGGGTTACTTCACTTGTTAACATTGATGACCTCACTGTCATTTATGAGGCCAGAACCTGTTGTGATATTAAGTTGCTTAAGCTGTATAAAGAGACAAAAAAGAACAATCTGCTAAAGGGTCCTAGACAACAGCCCCCGGTGGAACATGCGCTCTCAGGTCCTCTAAATTTGACCTGTACTTAATCTTTCTCAAATGTAACCCGTATCTTTTCTGCTTTTTCTCACAAAGCAGCGCTTTACTAGGCCTTCTTTGTCCTGAAGCAGTGTCCGTATAGCTATCTGGAGTACCTTTTTAATTAAAGTTGAACATCTTTCGTTTAATATTCTACTCCTTTTCATTTTAATTTACTTTCAAATCTTCCTCCAGTATTCCCTGTTCTGTTTTAAACCTATGGTAGCAGAGAGCATTTTAATAAATAAATAAATAAAAAAAAACGAAATCTTTGCTGGAGGATCTAACAGACCGATTAAGAAACTCATTAGACGAGAAGGAACTATGGGTGGATTATTGCTTTTACATGGAATGCTTATTTGCCCTAAAGCTCATGAGATGTGAGCTGTGGGCCAAGTAAAGCTGAAACAGGTTTTCGATTGTTTACGTGCAGCACACTCTCGGCTGGAATGCACGGTTTTCTGGCTTTTTCTGCTCTGTCAGTCAGTCAGTAACTGATCCCAGCCATTGTTAGACAGACATCTGGTTTTTACCAACCACTCCCCCTTTATACCCACACACCACCTGGAAGAAATACTGACAACAGACAGCGGGGGTGACTTAAGAGCCATCATATGAGCATGCATACTTGAGTCATGAGTACAAGGAGCAAAGGCACTCATTAGTCTCAGTCTCATGACTCCTCATAATATGTATTTCTTCAGTCTGGAGGCTCTTTGAGCAATTTTTAAAAGTGGTTACTTATAGAAGATGTTCCAGAAATATCTTAATATTGTAGTGTCACTCATGCTGAAAGCTCACCACCTGTAGGATGATCTGGTTTCCTTTTGCCATAAGCACAAACTCACTTTTCTTTTCATCGTTCAACAGTTTTTCACATCAGAATTCTGAAAAAAAAAGTTGTTATATATCATGGTATTTGATGTTAAGCAGTGATTTAATTGTGATTTTGGGTAAAGGACCAACAAGTGTAATGAATGCGTGAGAAAAGCAGGAGTGGTTCTATGGAAGTGGGGAGTCGAACCTGTTCAATCTCTGTTCTCAGGGAGCGTTCTGGGGTCTGATGGTGGGTCTTGTGGTCGGCCTCACTCGGATGATCATGGAGTTTGCGTATCCCCCACCCCGCTGCGGAGTGTACGACCCGCGGCCTGCCGTACTGCGCAACGTTCACTATCTGCACTTCGCCATCATCCTATGTCTTCTGACTGCTGTCGTGGTGGTTGTAATCAGCCTGCTTTCTGCTCCCCCCACAGAAGATCAGGTCAGTGCTGTTTTGCAGACACACACACACAGGCAAGTATACATGCATGTTCACTAAATACCTATACATTCACACATACACTGCTGAGAAGAAGTATTTCCAGTTTTCATAAATTTTTCAGCTTTTTGGTATTAGATTTGATTACAGCATGCTGAACACTACCTGTTTTTATCTCTCTAGAACTGACAAAAAGATCTAATCAAATTTGATGAAAAAAACTGCAAAAAAATATGGAAAACTGGAAAGTAGTATGCACACATATTCCGGTGCATATACTTTGGTATACATGTGCACACGTTCACACATATTCAGTCTTGTTTGAACAGAAGCACAAATTTATGATTTTACGGTCAAAAATGTGTACTGACATTGCCATAATAATATGCATTGAGAAAGATCTGAGAACTTTGTCTGAGGCTCCATGTCTTTGCTGTTGAGTATAAATCCTTCAATCTTTTGTAGATCCGAAACCTTACGTGGTGGTCTCTGAACCAGGACAAGGTCGACCCAGAAATCCCTCTCCGGAAAGTCTCTACTGTGCGAGATCACACAGACCAAAGGGCAGACAGTATGTAATCAGTAAATGACATTTTAAATCTGAGTTTTCCTTTTTAATCACCCCAATTAAAGGGTGTGTTGTCTCTTTGGTCTCAGAGCTATTGACACACTTTATAGCTTTACAGTTACTGTTTACAGTGCTTATAGACTGCAGGTTCAGTGATGCTGAAGCAGAGGCTTTAGATGGACCAGTTGACATCTGTTCAGGTTCAAATAATGTTCTGAAAAAGCATGAAAAGTACAGGTGATCTGTCTTGATCATTTTTTTATTAGGGATTTGGCCAGTTGACAGTGGGAGTCGCAGTCATCCACAGTGCCGTGTGCGCTCCTTCAGTCAGAGCTGGGTTTCAGTGTTGTGATTTGGCCAACTGTTGTGTCGCAGGCACTGCAGCAGAACATGACAGAAAGTGTATCCGCGGTGTGGGGTTCTGCACCTCGCGGGACGGCCGACCCGCGACGCCACCCCTGCCACGTGGCATACCCAGCACCAGGGAGACACCGTTCTGGTCCCGGTTCTGCTGCGGCAACGCCATCCTCCTCATGTGCATCAACATTTTCTTCTACGCCTACTTTGCGTAGCATATGGGAACTCCCATCTTGTACTTTAACTATTATGGAAGGATATTGTACTTGTGAATGAACAGATTTTTTTGAAATATTTATTCAGAGTAGTCAAAGTTCTTTTTTTCATTATACTGAGAAATTTAGCAACACTTTAGATGAAGCATAGCAGTTTTAATGTTTCCTTTAATAGCTTGCTTTATGTCTCTGTAAATTTTATAGTGATAATGTTCTTTGTTGCAAACTGAATGTTTATGTAAATTTTATAGTGACAAATATTCTTTATTGTAAATTGAATGCACTGATTTTAGAATGACTTAAACCGAAAATCAAGCGTTTGAAATATTTTAACCCAGTGCTTTGCATGCTAATTAATAAATTTCTAAATTATAATTTCTGTGTGCTTTGCATGAGAAATGATCCTCAGATTTTTGATGCTCCCTGAAATGTTTTGAATGTAAAATGTGGTGTTGGTTTTATTTTTTACTCTGAAAATGGTACCAAAAAAAAAAAAAAAAAAAACAGCTTCATGGAGTGCAGTAAAATTTTTTTGCCCGTGTGTTACATCTGAGCCGAAGACATTAATAGGTCTACCTTCTTTTTGTTGTCCCTGAGCAATGCAGACCACATTCCTGGCAGACTGTGTACAGTGTACTTCTGCTTTTTCAATTCATTTATGATATCTAAAATTTTTATTTGTAACAATTTAACAATTTGTATTTTACAAATAGTAAACACATGCAAAATTTTAACGCTAAGGCTAAGAGTACAACATCTTTATTTAAATTCCTCATTGCCGTAACATCTTTGCTTATATCCAGTCAATTACTGTATGTTGTACTGTATGTGGTTTTTGCAGAAGGTACTATATATTTACTGTGGTATTTTCTATGTTGTTTGTTATGATTTAATGGTATTTGTGTATTACTTTTCTGAGTGACAAATGCAACCTGATTTTAAGTACAAAGAAATTGTCTCAAATTCTGTTTATATAAAACACAACCAGTGATGAACACCATGTTTTATTAGTAACTGACAAGTTAACATTTTGCAGAATTTAGTTTAAAAATACAGGTAGAGCAGTGTTTAAGCAGAAATGAAAAGTGATTTAGTAACTCTTGTTGATTAGTTTGGTTTTTTTAAAGGGATTTTTTTAAAAACATTTCCTCATTGATTCTGTCGTCTCTTCGCTTCTCGAAATCAAAGCATAAGTAGATGACAGCAGGGCTGTGACTTAGCGGAGGAACTGAAACAATTACACGTAATCCTCCTTTTTTCTGCTCCAGTCTCCAGGCAAATTTTTAGTGTTGCTGAAACATCTTTTTCCCCCACTCTAGGGAAGGTTATGCTTTTCACAGTGTTTTGTTTTTATATACAGGTGCATTTTTTTTATTAACAGGTGCATAATAAAAGCAACCAAACTGTTAGACCGCTATCTCTAGCACAATACTTATTTGTGGACTGCGGTTCTCTGTGACACCGCTGTTCGGCCGAGGAAACAGACGGAGCCGCAGTCAGAATACTACCGCTTTACACGGAGTCTCTTCGTTCCTATCTGATCGTTTTACCCTTTCAATCCTCACCATACAGCCTCTTTTTTTCTCGGTCCCCTTGTGCGCTCTAGTTTGCTGTTGCCCATTCTCAGGTGCTTCTCACATGGACCACTTGGTGGATATGGCAAGGACTCGGGATGCACAGTATATAGGTGTTTGCTGGAAGAATCCCCCACTATATGCCTCTCGTTCCCCTGACGCAACGCCTGGTGCTCCTCATTTGATGATGGGAGGTCCGAGGGCGGCGGCTGGGAGGGCAGGAGGGGGCTTCAGTGGTAAATAGGCTGGACGTATTCTGGGGGGAAGTATCCGACTCGGCTATGGCATCGGCCTTTCCAGCGATGGGGGTCCGAGCAGTCGAGCAGGTCGATGACATCGCCACGCAAGAACCGCAGCTGGGAAGCATGCTGGGGGTTGAAGTCGAACAGCGCGTGGGCGTGCCGGGCCCTCTGGGTGGAGAACAAAGAACAGCAGGTCGGGTTTACGACACACACTCCATCTGTCCACACGCACCAAAGTGCTCTTGTGTTTCCGCATGTTGGCGCCCTTTGATTTTGAGGACCTCCAGCGAGTTCCTTAAAAGCCACTTCGAGCAGAACGATAGAAAATCTCACCGATTATGTGGTCTACGCGTAAACTGGTCTTACGAACTAAGGTAAAGGAACTTACTGTACATTACTGACAAATTTGCCTGAACACGACACGAGGCTGCTCCCCGCTCACACTGCCCGCTCAGGTATTTAGTAAAGTTTATGCCGCAGGTAAAATGATGTACGGCACAATGCCTCGACTTGCAAGTTTGGAGAAGAATCATGACTTTAAAGAGGGTTTGCTTCAGGATGTTTCAAACATATTCAGTAATGTTTACAAATCCATAGTTTTCGAAGGCGTTGCTTCGCGCAGTCAGTTGTTACATTTTTATGGGCTTGAAGAAGCGCGGGCGGAATATGAGCTCTTCTTCCTGATCTGTTGTCTGCCAGTTTCCCGTAACGTTCGTGACGATGTGTCGTCTCGCGCTGGTTTTATGCTCCAGGTTTACCGTAGGACAACAGTCTAGCTGTGAGACCTCTGGATCAGCACCCCTACAGCACTACTGCCCATTTGATCTTTTGTCCAATCTGGAATTTTCACAGACTACTTTACAGATTAATCTGAAAATTGCTGAGATACGATCAGATTTCAGATATGAAGTTGGTCAGATGCCACATGTTATCAGCAACGAAAATGACGGGCACGGATCCAGCAGTCGCACGTCAGCCGCACCCAGGTGTGGCATTAAAAACTTTGCGAGTGAAAACAAATTGGCATAAAGTGAAAGCCTGGCTGGGGAGAGTTCCAGATACCGAGCGGTCAAATGAAAATCACATTACAAAGCACTACAGTGAGAAAAAACCATCATCTATACATACCCCAACAATACTCAAAGTTTTGTTGTAAAGAGAATTTTTCATTGCTTTAAACATCTATGTATAGATGAATAACAACATGCTGTTATAAAAATTTATAATGTGTGAAGAGCAATTTATTTTTACTCTTAAGTGTCTGTCAAAGTAGATGCTTTCACCATCTTCCATTATTATTAGCCATTATTGGGAACCAGGATAGCTGGTAGGGTAATGATTAGAGCTGCTGCTTTTGGAGCCAAAGATCGCAGGTTTGATTCCCACCTCCAGCTGCTGTACCCTTGAACGAGGTACTCATCCTGAAATTGCTCCAGTAAAAAAAAAAACCCAGCTGTATAAACTGGTAAGTAAACACTGTAAGTCACTTTGGGGAAAAGCGTCAATTAAATGAAGTGAAGTAATGTAATCATTGGACTGGAACCCATTAAGGAGAGCAGCCAAGGCTACTCTAAGTGGAACTGTGTGCTGAGACGCAGGGTGAGGAGTTTACCCCCAGCGAGCGCTCCCTATCCCTCAGGAAGACGGTTCTCTCCTTGGCGATGCTCGTCGTTTTGTAGTACTCCACCAGCTCGTTGAGGGAGTCGAAGACCTCTTCCCACACGAAGTATTGACCTGCCCGATTCTTCAGGACCTTGAAGTGCTGCACGTGGTCCCCGTAGCTGCTGCAGGAAGGGGAACGCACACACAAGTGTCAGCATGCCAGGGGTGGTGGAGGATCAGGCCACCGTGAAACCAAAATGATGCTGAGCAAAGCCATGTATCACCTAACACTTTCTCTGCGGGGTTCAGCCTCTGGTTTCCAAATGAATTGCTGTGACATTCTGTTGCTGACAATGTCAAGTATCACCATGTGCCCGAGCTTCGACGAGCATCATTCACTGCCGCCGCTTGAAGGATGTGACTCAGCATTGCAAATCAGCGCCAGTACGATGCCACCGCGTAAACAAGATGGACTTGTCTCTGTGGATGCACACCCAGGCGGAGCGTGAAATTCCTGCCTTTGTCCTGCGGATGGGAATGCAGCGGCAGCGTGCTGAGTAGGGAGCACGTAATCCCGCCATTGTACTATAATGCTCTTCTGTTCATGGGGGAGGGCAATCTGGTGTGCCGCACTTACAAAAAAACTCACATCATGAGTATGGAAGCAACACCGTGATCTAACCAGTGTACAAAGGCCACCGCTTCTCCTCTCATTGTTTACGATTCTTTGTACTGCGGTCGGCGGATAAACGGGACAGTCCTGACACTAATACTGCTTATCGTGTCGGGATCATCCCTGTTCCTGCCAAGGCTGATCCTTATTCCACGGCACGCTGTCAGCGCTACGGTCTTTGGAACTGCGTTCAGACATATTTATTTATTCATGAAACCACACCCTACTTTACGGCAAAGCCCCGTGGTTACGTAATGTATATCAGACCATACCGCGGTACTGAGTGAATAAGGCCCCAAGGCAATTAGTCGAGGATGGCTGCTGACCCGAGGTCAGAGGCTCGCTTGCACGCTACCTCTGCGGCAACTGCGTCGTTTGCTACAAGCACATTTTTTTACTTCTGCAAGCGAACGTCACGATGTGGGATGGATTTCTCAGACCCAAAGCCCTCGTCCTCAGAGTACTAATGGCTGGCGCCTCGTCCTTTTATTCCGGCCTGCCGCAACACCTCTATATCTTTCGATCCCTCGCAGAACTTGAAAATTTCCCATGAGCCGAAAAGAAAAAAAAAGAACGTTGCCTGCTACCGGTACAAAGGCGGTATGAATGTGCTCTTTTCCTCTTTCCAGCCAAACCTGGCCCCAGCAGAAGCGGCGCTGCCTTGGCGTTAGATAACAGGCGCACGGAGACGGTCCGTGACACCGCTTTTAAACAGAGCGCTGCGCAAACTGAATGGATGCCCAACACCCCACAGGCCAGACAAAAGGATCGGCGTCTGAGCTGCGAACGCAGGCGAACGCAGGCGAACACGCCGCGCCTCTCAGATTAAAGGGCGAAGCGGTCGCGCCATCGGCTGACTCAGCGTCACACCGCCGCCACGACCACCGCGCTTCGCTCAGCCTCCGCTTTAAATGGGAAAGAGCGAGAAGGCGGCTGCTGCCAGAAAAAATGGGGAACCAAAAGCACTTCGAACGAAAACAAACAAAAAAAAAAAAACTGCCTAAAGCAAAATATTTTCGGCACCTCGCCAAAGCAGTGTGAAGAGCGACAAAAGGGAACCGTCACAAAATCATCGCGCTAATTACAGGCCTTTTTGTTATTTCTTTATTTTTTTAAAAGACCTTTTCCACCTTTATTCATTGCATTTGTAGACGGACATGTGTCTACAGCAAATCCTTAAATGTGAGAAACCACATTAGCGACAAAAGCTCCCTGTCTCTTTTATTTCCCTGTAATGAATGTTTGTCCTTCAATGATAGACATTGAAATGGAGGCACATTTCCTTTAATGATTTGTTCGATCTTCTCCATGCCCGGTTCCATCTGAGCTTTTGGCACCAAAAACATGTTTGTATGTTGTGAAATGAGGATATAGAAAGAACGGCAGCATTTCCTCATAGTGCCAGTGTTCTTGACACAAAAGGGAAGACCTGATGGGGATTATAACTCCTCTGAAAGCACTGCTTTTCATTTTTTTTTAATTTTAAAAACTAATAACAGGAGGGTGCGGTGGTGCAGCGGGTTTAGCCTGTGTCTGCTCTCCGGCGGGTCTGGGGTTCGAGTGTCACTTGAGGTGCCTTGCGACGGACTGGCGTCCAGTCCTGCGTTTGTCCCCTCCCCCTTCGGCCTTGCGCCCTGTGTTGCCGGGTTTGGCTCCGGCTCACGACAAGCGATTTCAGACTCTGATCGTGTGTTTTCACGGTTGCCTTGACCCCATTTGATGGCACA
The DNA here is from genome assembly GCF_900964775.1 of Scleropages formosus. NCBI lineage: Eukaryota > Metazoa > Chordata > Actinopteri > Osteoglossiformes > Osteoglossidae > Scleropages > Scleropages formosus. The sequence continues at coordinate 9,455,873 of NC_041825.1, read as the reverse complement.
CCCGGAAGTGTGGGTGCTTCACAGTGCCCGGGCTGTGCGGTTGGACTTACGTTCAGCCCCGTTTCAAACCGTATGGAGTCTGCATTTTCTCCCCACGTTCATATGGGTTCCCTACGAGTGCTCTGGTTTCCTGTGTTTCAGGGGAACTGGTGACTTTAACTCGCCTGTAGTGTGTGAAAGTGTGAGTCGGTGTGTGTTTTGCATTGCTTTGCAGCATCGACGGGCAAATGCTTGTTTGGTGTAGTGTATCTAGCACTGCAAGCCGCTTTGGACAAAGGTGTGAGTGAAAACAAGTTACTCATCACTGTATGTCACCTTGGAGAAAATTGTCTGCTAAATGAATAAATGTAAGTATAGATCAAAGTCAATCCACGCACACGCACACACACACACACACACACACACACACACACACACACACACACACACACACACACACACAGAACCCCCGGCACGCAGCACCCAGAGTTACTGGTTTCTGAGGAATCCCAGGAATGGGTGGAGGCATCACGGTGCTGCCAGCAGTGCTGGGGACTGCCAGGGCCGGGTTCTGCCGGTTCTGCCCTGGAGCATATTGGCAGTTTAGAAACTCCCTTGGACGAGAAAGAGGCCTGCTTCAACTTTCCCCTTCCACGCTCACTTGTGATCTCCCTGACAGCTCATCAAACGAGCAGATTCCACGTAAGTGAAAGGATGAAATATGGTAAAGAAAACCTCCTGCTGCAGAAGATCACCAAGTGTTTGCCCAAGGCCTAAACTTGAGCTCGGCAGGCACATGGACCAAGGGCAGCGTCGGTAACCCTAGTCGCAGACTCGACTGTTTAGCTGAGAATGGCCAAGGGGAATTTTGCGACGCTATTACCAAAATTTATTGTACTCCGTGATTCTACGGCGTGAAACGTTAAGGGCTGGAAAGTCCCATTTTTTCTCCTTCATTTCCCTCCACTTTTCGTTCCTTGTTTTATGTCACAATAGAATGTCTCCAGCGACTCCACGGGTTAATGGCAAGTCCCCTAATCTTATACCTGCCAACCCTGCCAGCAATTTTTTTTTTTTTTTTTCCCGCTGGGACTCACACAGTGCAGTGTGGAGCTGCACCATTTGCAGGAGAACCTCGAGATCCAGCCACTAAAAAACGTGTGACGGATCAGCGAAGCCACAGCAGATCGGCCCTTCTTTCCCGGGAGGTGTGCACTTCCTGGCACTGTGGCTGGGGGCTCCAGGCTAAATCGTTCCTCTATGTTTCTCTGATGCCAGGAAGGCAAGCATGTGGATAATGCCTGCTGGTCCTTCACAGAGTTAATCTGATGATACGCATTCTTTTATCTTAAGTAATTTGTACCGTGAGATTTTAATGTCTTGTCTAGATGTTGTCTAGATTGTGACATTGTTGAATCCCAGCAGGTTCAGAGGGACTGTTTTGGATGATGATCAAGTGCTGATGAAAGTATGTGCGTGAAAGGGTTACCTCCCTGATGCATGCCAGGTTGGGGAAAGGCCTTTGACCACCGATGGTCGCGCCACATCCAGGCACTCCCTCCCAGGCCGAGGAGGGGCGTCATACGAACCTTTAGAGCTCAGGCCGCTCATCCTGATCCATTTGTTTACACTCACAAAGCCTTAATCCCTCCGCATGAGGTGATCTCACCGCGTCCCTCCCACACCAGTTTGCTCGTCACCAAATCACATACCGTATTTGCATTTTTTAAGAGCGGGTGGAGTGAAAACCATGAAGAATACAAAGAAGTAACACAAAGTAGGGTAGCTCCGAATCACAGGCGAACCTTTGCAATAGAAAAAAGTCTCATGACTATTTTTAGTCTCGGTTGTGATGGTAGATTGAGGTACAGCAAACCGTTGTTTTGTGCTCTACTGTACTGTTCCATTTATCACTGAGAAATATGGTCATATTTGACAGCTGCTCATGTCACCAGTGTCTGAAAAAGTAGGACACGTTTAGCAGAGCATAAGATTTTAATATGTTCCTTGCTTGAAACGAAACTACAGCGCGCAACGTAAAAGATAACTGAAATCACGTGTCCTACTAAGCTGCGCACAAGGTGACACACTTCTAGGAGCACTTCTTTTTTCCCTGAATTACGAACTGGATTCAGTGAAATTAAGGAAAATAAAGATTTTCGTCTCTTCAGCTGAAGTTCAGGCCCTCATTTCGACATTCGCCCCTTGAAAAGTAGACACCAACCTCATGACTTCATGGGAATTCGTACTGAATTTTGCCAGTTAAATTATTACATTAGTGCTGCTTGAAAGTTTGTGACCGATATAAGAATGGTAATTATTCTTGTATAAAATGTTAAAATAAACTAAATCTAAAATTAAATCTAAATCTTATATCTTACAATATACTTGTAAAATGAATAAATTGCTGTGATTTACACTCCTGATTCTACTTCCCTACTTGGTTTCACTTATTTGCACACCTGCACTACTACCCTGTTTCTACTACACACATGATTTCCTCTAAAGCAACATATGAAATTGATCATTACACACCTATTATGTCACATGAGAAGCACCGATTGTCATTGAGTAACTCGCACCTCACATCGCCATTTATTCATTTAATTTGAACTAGAAAAAAAAAAGTAATGTCAGATGAACTCTAATATCTGGACACATGTGAAACACTGCAACCTTTAACCCTTGTGTTGCGTTAAGCATGTCTACTTTTATTCATTTAGCTGATGTTTTTCTCCAAAGCGACTTTCAATTATTTACCCATTTATACAGCGGGGTAATTTTTACTGAGGCACTTACGGTAAGTACCTTGCTCGAGGTAAGATTTAAACCTGGAACCTTTGAGTCCAAAGGCAGCAGCTCTTACCTCTACGCTACCATCTGCCCCATGTATGGGCATCTATTTGTAATATCGCTGTTTTCCTCTTATGTCTTACATTGCTGAGACACAGTGTTGCGAGGTTCTCTTTTTTTAGATCGGGATACCATCTGAGGGGGTCTGCGCCCCACTTTGGTGTTCACTGTGTACTGTAATGTGGGCTCGCCGTCAGCTCTTTCCTTTGGAGATCCACTAGTTTGCTGTGGTACCCGAGCGGAGCCGGAGCACTGTTGGTATTCTGCGGATCGGGCTGCGGCTGTCACTGGCGCTGACCTAAATTCTCCCCCTTTCAGGATCAGCAGGATGCCTGCTGGGGATGAGGCGACAGGCTCCCCAGAATGTAAATGGTGTCGATTCACCGGCGTCCGCGCGGTGACTGTCTGGGAGAGTCTGACATCCTCCATCTGCCCGTAGGTGCTCAGCACCCAGCCCGGGTTTGAACACATCCGTCAAGGGCGAGGCCCTGTGTTGCAGAACGCCCGAGGCCACAGGCCTGTTCAGACTCGTGACACGCAGCTCCGAACGCTCGGAGGTCGAGCAGATCGCAAAGTGGAATCACTTCGGGGGGGGAAGAAAGGCGGCAGATGAAATTCTTTCGCTATGCTGTTTCTTTCCTGTCCCCTATTTATTTCTTTGTTTAATTGTTATAATTTTTTTTTAGTTTCCTCAGCTGGAAAAATGGCAAGACCAACGGTTTGTTGCGAAGGTACACGTTATGAGAAATGTGTGTGACTCATACCGCCATCTGCCGGAGGACTTGAGCACAAAGGCTGCTACCCTTGGCTGGGTGAGTTATTGCCCCGCAGAAGGTACTTAGGCAAATGGAGACAAACAGATGGTTTTCCTGAATTTCACATCCGACTCTTTAAGAGCCGTGTTCACACAGACAAGTGAGTCGCTGCACTAATGCAGCAGACCTGCATTTGCACTCCAGCGACTCTTACGGGTTCGAAGGATTTCTGCACAAATAAACTTTTGTACGTCCTGCAGCCGCACGCCTCCCCGATAATTCGGGAGCTGAACATGCCGGAAAGCAGCGGTCGATCAGCAGCAATTCTGGGAAAAGGGGGCCTAAAGTACGGATGGTTTTCAGGTCCCGATTCACCAGGCTGCATTAAGATGACCTAGAGTTTACCACACATAACATGGTGCGAGGCAGCACGCCCGCTACACGGGATACCCGTCCACTGCGGGACATTCTCACACACTCATAGCAAACAGTGTGTTCACCTCATGAGAACATCTCTGGAGTAAACCGGATTTCCTTGGGAGAAACTCATGGTATCAGCCCTTCTAATTTGGGGAGACCAAACAAGTTAGAGACCAAAGTGAGACTATATCCACGCATGTAGGCTTGTCACTATGAAACACACACACACACACACACACACACACACACACACACACACACACACACACACACACACATTTTCAGAACCGCTTGTCCCTTACGGGGTCACGGGGAACCGGAGCCTACCCGGCAACACAGGGCGTAAGGCCGGAGGGGGAAGGGGACACACCCAGGACGGGACGCCAGTCCGTCGCAAGGTACTCCAAGCGGGACTCAAACCCCAGACCCACCAGACAGCAGGACTGCGGTCCAACCCACTGCGCCACCGCACCCCCTCTTCCACTATGAAACAGTAATTCTAAATTACGTGCCAATGTGCTGCCATAATGCCCTTCTCTTTTGAGCAGAAATGCATTTATATTACATGGAAATATTTGTGATTAAATTGTCCATCTTACCGCAATATCGGTCCTGCCATGCAGGTGTTAAAATATGTAAGAAGGATTGATTATTTAAGTGTTATTTAACTGGTTATTGTATGTATGGCATCTTAATATTTTGTTAATGTTATAATATTCTGAGTGATTTAGCATCCACATCCTTCAAAATGTCTAAGTGCTCAAAACAAGGGAAGAGGATCATTTCCGTTTATGACTTTGAACTTCCTTTTCTCTGAGATTATGCACTTGCCGAAGGGTAAATTTCTGTTCATTTTAATTAAACCTTGCAGTCCTTACTAAATATTTTCTGGCATAATGTTCCTTAATTAAATACAAGACAAATTTTTCTATTTGTTTATGGGGATTTTTGAGTACCTGCCCAAATGCTATTTAAAATTAAAGGCAGGAAATTACACACACATCTGCCACACACATCTAGTTAAAAATAAGCCTTTTAAGGTTGAGTTCTCCGTGAAAACAAGATCATTCAAGAGAGATCAAGTTCTCCCAGAAGAGGAAGAGACCTGACAGGGCCAAACATACCTTAAAGATTTTAATCTCGGGAGATATTTTAAGATAATAGGATTTCTCTATATATATATGTAAAAAAACTACTCCGGTGGGAATTAAACAGGTCTTACAAATGTACTAACATGCTACATGCTTCAAAGGTCCCCATCATCTTACATCTATGTCCACATAAACATGCAGGCATAAAACTGTGGCAACAGAACTGATTTCTAAGACCAATAACCCAAGAGCATCTGCAGAGGAAAGCAGATGTGTGTCTCACGTCTCTCTTTATTTATACCTTTTCTACATCCTCTCCTCTCTCTGATTTAGCTTCCTGTAAATTGCTTCTCCCAGGTAAATAAAATCGCCGTTCCCAGGTTACTGGGACACATTTACATTGATTTTAGCATAAATGCTCTTTTGAGAGAGGATGATGAAATTAAGTTTCAGCTGCTAAGATTTCATTATAAAGGGAAGCAAAAATCAAACAAACAAGGGGATGCATCAGAGATTTGCATCAGCGGTGTCCTGGTCTCTCAAGCTTGTCGAGTAGAAAGTGACTGGTGAGCGAGCGCACCTGTGATAGTCATTGCCAGCCTTGATTTACTGCCAGGGTTCGAGATCCTGCTCAGTCCAGCGGCTACGTGCCACAAACAGAACGGCCCTCCTCTAACGGACTCACAGTGAGTTTCCCTGCTGAAGACCCTGGCTGTGTGAGGTGTGTTTGAAGAAGTGTGCAGACCCACAAAGGGTGTAAAACTGCACACCTTTGGCCTGATCATAGCGGACTGCTCTGTGAGCCTGTTTTTACCGTGTGAGCACAACCACTGCACGAAGGAAGTGTGTTCGGTGTACCACCTACGTTCTGAAGCGTCACGCCGTATATCCGGTGCACAGAGGAATAAAAAATCTCTTTCATTATTTCAAGCCCCTTTTTTTCCAAGCACATTTGCACCCGACCCATCCTTGTCGTTGAGCAGAAGTCAAGCGCTCACGCAGGAGGACCGCGAACTGTTACCAACGGCCTTCACATATGACTTGTGCTTGTGAGAGGAGCCCTTCGCTCTCTCCTAAACCGAAAAGCACTCCTGGGCATCTGGAAAAATCTCAGCGTGAGACGATTAAAACATGGAATCATGGAGGAGAAGATTGGAAACAGTCTAATTGCCTTTGGCGAATTTCGAATGTAATCTTTTTTCCAATTAGAGCTCATGTCGTGTTTAATTGGCAAATATGCACAGCGGAGGAATAAAAATACTCATTACGTCACTCCCTACAAATAGCAGAGGAGAAACAGCGATGTGAAACAAAGAAGCTTGCAGGCTAACCCAAACTCATGACCACTCGCTAGACGTTCTGTTTAGGAAGCTGACCGCAGCGCCCATGTGAGCCTTGGGCAATGAGCTAAGTACTCTACTTACCTTACAGACAAGGAGAATTCCCCGGGGGCACTCTCGCTCTCCCTGACCAGGAAGGCACCGCACTCCCGGTGGCGCAGGCGACCCTCGGCCACCTGCCTGGAAATCCGTCCGGCAAACCACCTGAGGAAGGAGTCCTCGAGTCACACCCAGGAGCAGGTTCATCCACTTCCCAAAACCCTCTCCCCACACCTCGGTCATGCGGCATCTGCTTGGCATGGATGTACTAAGTGTGTTCTGCTTTGCTTCCCAGAATGCAAAAGACAGCAAATGGTGTAAATGTGGATCAGTCATCATGCTGGGCTCCAGAACATCTTAAGGAAAAAAGCAGTAGCTCTATGTGTTGAGTGCATGTTAACGGGGATGGCAGGACACTTACATGTGAGGTCTTACATTGATGTAGTTCTTGGGAACGAAGCCCCTCCTGCCCATGAGCTCCGCAGTGTACCAGTTGGGGTCGTCTTCCATGTTGGTTATCTGCACAAGAAAGAAGAGTCTATGAGTTGATGATCTCAGCTGCTCTCCACAAACTGTGGGCACGTACATCAGAAAGCTCTCATTGCCGTTGCTTCTGCTCTAGCGCTATCTTCTTCATCGTCATACGAGTAGCACAAGTGTAGAGCACATTCCAAGAAACACCTACAGTAGCTCAGTCACCATACATCCAGCCACCGCTCCACCAACTCTAGAGTTTCAATGAAGGCCATCTGAGGTTTACCTGTGGCACACGTGGCTCTATGTGGTGGTTCACTAAACCGAGTGAGCATGACATGGGCTCGCTGCCTTTGCTGGCTGCTGGTCTCCTACCTTCAGGATGTCTCCCTTCTGGAAGCTGAGCTCGTCGCTCTCCGTGGCCCGGAACGTGTAGAGAGCCACGGCTTCCATGCTTGTGTCCCCTCCTACACCGTGTGAGACACCTGGAGAGAGAGTCAAAGCCTGTAGAGGGGAACGTGACCCCAGCCGCCTTGTGAGGTCCTCTGGGTTACGGCGAAGAGCGAAGAGTGGAGCGGGAAAAGGAGGAGCGCAGCTTGTCGAGCCCGGTGTGGGAGAGCGAGGCAGCGAGAGAGCATTCAACACAGCACGGCCATGTGTGACACCGAGAGAGAGAGAGAGAGAGAGAGAGAGAGAGAGAACGAGGGGGGAGGGGGGTGCTCGTACCGCATCGCTCATACTCTAAATAGTGTGAGGAAGAGGAAATGAGAGCACGGGGAGGGAGGTGACAAACGAAATGTAAAACCCCCTGAAAAACTCCCCCTCAAGGCTGCAGTAGACACAATGTGGAGTGCAAGTGTATGCTGGTGTGTGTGAAAGCCTGAAGGTGTGTGTGTGTGTGTGTGTGTGTGTGTGTGTGTGTTTCCCTCAGACTTCACATCTTGGACGCCAGAAACATCTACAGCTCCCTGCAGAGCACATCTGAAAGAATACAGAACACGGACGATCGCGTGGAAGTGCGACGAGCGCCGCTGCTTAGATGGCATGATGCTCAGCACCATGACTAAGACCCGTTTCCAGAATCCTCTTTCATTTCACAAGACTCAAGTGCTGGTGTTTAATTCATGGCACAGTGAGTCCTCTTTAATAAATGATCCCTCACCGTCAGTCTTGAGCCCCCACCGGTTGAGCGTTGACCCTGCAGTGTGTGACAGCTCCCAGCATGCCGCTGCACATTAGTTAATGAAGACGGCGTTGCCGTTACACCCCCCTCACCATCCCACCCCCTTCCCTAATTCACATTTGAGCATTTCCAGCTCTCCCGCTGCTGAGGTTGGCGTGATGTAATTCCCTTTTAATTAGACGACTTCATTAAATCCCAGCTGTTCCTGCTCTCACGTGTCTGGCCAAGTGGAATATGTGGCACTTTTTAAATCGTGCCCGACGGCTGGTTGTGTACGCTGGAAACGGCGACGGTACGAACGGGAGAATGCGGTTAGTTTGTAAATCCCCTTTCTCCATCAGAAACATGCACCCATTCAAGCAGCGCAGAGAAGCAATCTTGCGACTGAAGATGCGATGTACGTCAGCACACTTTCTCAGAGCGGGAAAACATCGCTGCTCCTGAGGCTTTCATACCTGACGTGGCAGAAACCGTCATCCAGCTGTACTTGGCGAAGGAGGAGCAACTGTGAAGGAGGCCTCCTATCTGTGACGGCTTAAGAGCTTCGGCCTGAGGATCTGAGGATGAAGATGACACTTCACTTGGACCTGCTGCCAGGCAGGAAGCTGTCGCGTATTACCCGAGCTTTTACTTCGCCCAGTTTTCAGTGAGACGTGCTGTTAGACTGTCATCGGTCACCATGTCCTCAAACGAGAGAGGATGCAGGTCGCTGATCAGATGTTCCCAACAAAGGTAAACCAGGATGGGGGATGTACAGCACGTCATGACGATGGTGTCTGCTCACCTGTCCAGGGAAAAGTCTGGCTTTGGAAGGCCAGAGCAGATGGATCCAAGCCAGAGGAGTGCTCCATGAAGAAAGCCTAGTTGGCAAGCACCGTTTTTAGTTTTTTATTTATTTCCCAGACAGCTGGAGTGACAAAGCTGCATCCTGCTCCTTTGTCTTTGCCACAGTTACAAATTTGTATTCCTCTGGCGTCCTGTGCTCGAGGCCCCCTTTCACAGCACAAACAGACACTCGGAACCGAGCCTTCAGGCAGCTTCGAGTCCTTGGGGCTCAGCCGTGAGCTCAGGGTGCTTTTTCTGACATGACTTGCATGCGGGAGACGAGAAGCCTGATCAGAGGCTCGACTAGTCCACGCGCTCACCAGACATTTCCCTTAGAAAATCTGTGCTTTCGGTTAAAAGGGACATTTTATGCCTTTGATACAGGAGGTCCCTTAAGGAAAAAGCCAGGGCAGCAAGCAAAGGATGGAGTGTGATAATCAGTAAAGACACACCATGATTTATGATGAGATTCCGTTCCAGGAATCTCTTCATTATTGTTCTTTTCTTAGTTGAGGCCTTTGTCTAAGGCGACTTACGATATTAGATTTGTACAATACCATAGTGCCTGCAAGGCTACAGCATAGCAATCATTTTATAACAATTGACAATGAAATACTGTGCTGCAGTTATAGACACAGTTATTGAAATTAAATAAAAAAACCCACTTTCCTCTGAACCAGATTTGAAACAACAACCTAAGGGTGGGTAACTCTTTACCACTAAAATAATCTGCTCTAACAAAGGAGCAAACGTATGTGTGAATTTGTAATAAACAGTTCACAGGATATACAGTATATCTCTAAGCTACAATCAGGGTTTTCTAAAACATATTAACTATATGTGTGTAATATAAATATAACCATAAGTACATAGTTGGCCTGTTCTGGAGCAGAGGTGGCAAAAAGGAGAGGGCTGTGGCACAGGACAGCAGAACTTCTCAATAAAAGAGGTTTAAACTACAAAGCAGAACTTTATCATGTTCATCATTTTATGGATCGAATGAATGGATGGATGGATGGATGGATGGATGGATGGATGGATGGATGGATGGAATGGGTGGAACAAGACTTTATCACCAGATCACCCTTTTAACCCATCCTCCTCAAACTTGCTCCCAAAGGCTTCAGACCAGCTGCTTTTTATCATCTTCCTTATGCCCCTTAGCTGGGTGCAGCTTGCCATCTTCATTCAAGTTGGGTGACTGTTGTGAGCTGATGCTGGCAGGGCTAGACGAGGCACCAGCTCACAACAGTTTAAATACAAGTCTACTGAAGATCATTTAAATACAGCTGTATTGTACACAGTTGTGTATATAATGTCACCTTTCTAATAGCAGAGGAGCTCCAGTGTTCCCATCTTCGTATTGGATTAGAATTTTCATATCCATCTCTACACTGATAGCTTTTCACCTCACTGCACCATTACCATCGAAGCACTCTCTCCTTTTTGCTGAGCCATCGCCCACAAGTGAAAATTAATAAAAAAAACAACCGCAGAGTAAAGGAAGGCAACAGCAAAATTCTGATGACTAATGCATGCTGAGAACACAAGCAGCGTTCGGGATCCAAGCAGCCTCAACAAGACTGCCATGAGCCTCAGCGGTTGGTCATACCACACTGCACCATGACGACCAAGATGGTTGCTGGGTCTCATGACCATCTGACAATTCCAGATGTATTTGCATAGTTTATAAAGTGATGCGCCTAAGACTGCTGTAAGTCAGACAGTTTTCTCCAGTGTGTGCCTGTATAACTATCCAAGGGTAGAGGTGCGCAACAGAGTATATTGTGGCAACACGATCAAACTATTTTGTATTTAAATAAAACATCACATTCTGTCTAAATGGTACCTTCCCATTGGGGGTGTGCGGTGGTGCAGTGGGTTGGCCCACAGTCCTGCTCTCCGGTGGGTCTGGGGTTCGAGTCCCGCTTGGGGTGCCTTGCGACGACTGGCATCCCGTCCTGGGTGTGTCCCCTCCCCCTCCAGCCTTACACCCTGAGTTGTCGGATTAGGCTCCGGTTCCCCGCGACCCCGTATGGGACAAGCGGTTCTGAAAGTGTGTGTGTGTGTGGTACCTTTCTGTTGTGTTTTTATTCTTTCACTGTATTCCTTTCTCTGATCTAGAAGTGAGCATGATAAAGGATTCTAATCATTATGAGGAACTCTGTAGCAAGTTACAAAGGTGTCAAAAGTATGTGCACAGCAGTGTGAAATGAGTCATTTTAAGACAAGGAGCTACCCATGTGATTACTGATTATCCAGTCTTAGCATCGCAGATGATGTTGGTCAAGCTGTATGCGTTCAGAGAAACTGAGAAACATAATAAAAACAGCAGATGCTGATAAAAAAAGGTCAAGCAGTTCTGGAGATCCTAGACAAAGAGCTGTGGTTCACCGAGGGACAGAACTGCACCTGTGAGCAGGGAACTTCTCGGGTTGTGCTATTCGACGTGCGAGCCTTGCGCGACAGCCTGCGGCTCTGATCTCCATCGAGGCCTTGATCAAACTGCACTCTCAGCTAGACTCCAGCATCAAGCGGTTCAGCAGGAGAGGGAGGGAAGACGACACCTTTCAGATAAGCCTGGAAAGCCAGACACTGACCTATACCATATACTGTACGTGTGTGTGTGTGTGTGTGTGCGTGTGCGTGTGTGTATTCATGCAAAATATGTTGCCTGTACACTGCAGCACGTTTGCTCTGTCTCTTCTTTTCTAAATTTTTAAACAAAAAAACAACTACAATACCTCTGGAAACAATACAAACACGAGTGCCTATAGCATTTCCAGAACCATATGAAAAAACACCAGGAGTACATACTGTATTACAACACAAACTCACAAAACAAAATAAGATTACACTTTCATATTTTTTACATTTTGAGACAGCTTGCAAATATGCTTTAATATATAATTTAAAGTGTTTAAAGGTAGGATCCTTCTCTCACCATTTTACTCATTTATTGTAGTACTGTATATAATAATGTATTTAATAAAGTGGCAATATAAAAGTTAAATCAATTACAAAATTAATTTTTTTTTATTATTTTCAGTCACATTAAAGTCTACCATGACATCCATTTTTTGAATGTTAAAATCAGTATTTCCCCCTTTTTTAATATAAGGTTGCAGTTCATTCCATAAGGTTTTACCAGGGGGCCTATCCCCAAAATAAGGGTTCAATAGTTTCAGGATTACTTTCAGGAGAAGCACAGTTATTGTCCACACACACACACACACACACACACACGTTGTCTGAAACCGCTTGTCCCGAGTGGTGTTGTGGCAAGCTGGAGCCTAAGCAGGAGACACAGGGTGCAAGACTGGAGGGGGAGGGGACACACCCAGGATGGGATGCCAGTCCATCACAAGACACCCCAAGCGGGACTCGAACCTCAGACCCGCCAAAGAGCAGGACCTGGCCAACCCCGCTGCGCCACCGTGCCCCCCGTTATTGTTCATATTCGTGTTAAATTGTTGCACATTGTTCTTTAGTGGGTGGTTTACTTTGTATTTGGGGGCGCGGGGGTGCAGCGGCGTGAAGAAATAACATAACAATAACAAAACAATAAGAGCAGAAACAGTGCTGCTCTCAGACATGGACAAAAGAACAGCAGACATTCCTCACAACACCAGCAAGGAAATCATAAATAAGATATATCAAAATAAAAGAGAACACACAAAGACCATAAAGCCACAATATTGTTAAGACTGCGCGAGCCCTGCGAAAGATACAATCTTGGGGATTCGGAGCAGGACTAGACCATGTGTCACGACAATTAGCAGGAAATGCTGAGAAATAAAGTCAGTTCCTGGGCTGACGGCTCTGCAGCTGAACATTCACATGAGCTGCGGGGGCTGAAAAAACCTAAAAATGAATCATACTTTAAAAAAAAAAAAATTCTTTATTTGAACCAATCGTTAATTACAGTAGTTTTAGGTGTCGGACAATTGTGCAATAAAAGGAATGAGTCAAAATTTAGCTCAGTAGCAGTTTATTCAGTTTGTAAAAAGAGATTAAGGAAAAGGTGCCAAATTTTTCGCAAGACGATAAGAGAACTTACAGCTTCCTTTAAGGATGTCTACCTTGGGTCTGTTGATACGACATTGTAAATGTGTTCACAAAGGGGTTCCGTACATGCCGACCGCGCAATAATTAATCAAACGTAGGCCGACTGAAAGAGCTGTGCGCATTATTATTAGTCTTAATTGAGCGAACATTTTGCCGCCAGGGTTTGAAGCAGCTCTTCCAGCTAGTTCGGATATTTGAAAAAGAAAAAAAAACACTGCGTGTTGGTACCCTGTACAAGGCTGAGAACGACTTGCTCAAAACGTGGTACGAAGTCACATGAAAAGAACTTTTGCATTCAGCAAAACAGTTCCTCCCCACAATCGAGTCATCCTTCCTGTGCGGGCCTACGGCTCCCACGCCCCTGTGCGCTTGGTGAGAAGGTGCACTAAAAAAACGGCAGGATGTGTTATTGCAATTAACATTTTTCGATTCTTAATTGCAAAACACGAGCATTAAAAGAAATTATACCCTTCCCAATGACACGGGAACAGCGATGCTGAAATGCACACAAACCGCTTTTTTTAAAAAGACGACGCTGATATTTTTCCGTAGGTGTTGATATACAGTAAGTGGATATTTTTCATTTCTGATTAAGTACCGTCAGCAAAAGAATGAGACAGATCTTGTGCAACGTTTCCTTCCCAAAACCAGCTTCTTAACAGACTGCCAGGTGGCAGACAGTGCAGATCAGCAACAAGGGGTTTGATGCAGAAACACTGATCCCAAACACATGCTCTGCATGTGGATTGTGTGTGTGTGCGTGTGTATGAACAGGTGTGTGTGTGTGCACACGTGCACCGGAGCAACCCCCCACATCCGTCTGCTACAGATACCCAACAGTCCTTGGCTGGGGGCCTGAGCTCTGTGTCTGTGGGGGGTCTCAGTGTCTCCCAGCGCTGGTGGATCCAGGGAACCGCAGCAAGCAGCTTCACGGACTCAGCTACAAAAGAGGTCCCTCACTCACAGCACATTGTGCTATTCACATGGGAGGACCCTAGACACCAGCGCAGGAATGGCCATGTGGCCGGAACATGTGCTTCCGGGCCTCTCTGTTTCCACGAAGGATAACAACATTTATCTCGATAAAGTTCTGGACAGTGAGTGTAAACAAGAGGACAGGACCATATGGTAAAACACTGTGTTCAAGAACCCAACTTCCTGGCTCTGAGTGTGGCAATATTTAGCCAGGAAGTGGCTTTCCAATGACAAATTTTGACTCAAGTGAGATTATGTGTGTGCGGGGTGTGGGGGGTGTGGTGGCGCAGCGGGTTTGGATGGCTTTCGAGTCCCACTTGGGGTGCCTTCCGGCGGACCGGCGTCCCGTCCTGGGTGTGTCCCCTCCCCCTCCAGCCTTGCGCCCCGTGTGGCCGGGTTAGGCTCCGGTTCGCCGTCACCCTCCTTGGGGCAAGCGGTTTCAGACAATGTGTGCGTAAGATTATGTGTGTAATGAAGTAACTGCTATTTACAGTGCCTCTCCAACTGTGCTACAGTACAGGATTTGGAGATTTTTACATGCCAGATATATGCATGTGTCATGCAGATTTTTGTTTTCAAATAGCTGATAGGACGTGAATTCCTTCCAGTTTATAACCCATTTACCTGGTGGTTTACAAAAGGCATCATGGACGTAGCGACGGAACAAATGAGCAAATATTTCCACATGTAACCACATGTGATGTGTCATGCCCACAACCTCGCCCCGGACACCTTCACCTGGCCATAATTAGAGCAGCACGGAATAAGAGAACCCACTCCAGCACTCCCCAGTTGCAGAATCTCATTGAGACCACCGTCCATCCTGCGCTCTCGATACAACTCATTGACCTTACCTCTCCCGCTTTTTACCTCGTCCTCCTTGATCCCTCACCCATCTCCTCATCCGTGCAACTGTCATCCATGGCTTCTGATCTTCGCTTCGCCTTATCGACCACGTTGTCGGATTCTCCTCCAGAACCCTGCTTGGCGACAGAAGATTCCGCCTCTCACAGATGGCCCCAGTGGAGATCGATCAACATCAGGCTGCAGTCTTGGCCCAGGGGGTGCTGTTTGGTTCCCATGAGCAGACGATAAGGCAGATCTCTGAGGCTAGGCAGGAGGTCCTACGAGTTGTCCAGTGGGAGAGGACTGCGGAATCGGACAAAGCTGCGCCCACTCCTGTGCCGCATCAGACGTCATCCTCAGCCACATCAGTCATCCCTGCAACAGACACCAGGCTGGCCATACCCCAGTGATATGATGGATCCCAGGAGACAGCTAGGGGTTTCTCCTGCAGTGTTAGTTAGTTTTTGCCAGCATGCCACATGTTTACAACATGGATGAAAGTAGGGTAACCTATTTAGTGTCTCTACTGACCAGACCCATGCTCAAATGGGAAATGGCCGTCTGGAAAAAGGCGTACGCCCACCACTTATGCGCGCTTCAAGGAGTTGCTCAAGGCGATCTTCAACCACCTGCTCTCCAGAAGAACAGTCAATGACCACCTGTTGAAGATTCAAGAGGGCAACCAGTCGGTGGTGGCATACTCTCTGGAATTTTGCACGCTGACTGCTGAAAGTGACTGGAACCCCGCACCCCTCCTGGTGAGCTTCTGCAAAGGCCTGAATCCTCAAATCCAAGTCGAGCTCGCCTACAGAGGGGAAGATTTGACCTTCAATCAGTTTGTCAAAAACATGATCAACAACCTGGCCTGGGAAGGAACGCAGCGTCCCTTGCAAGCCTTGTCAGTGTCCAGACCCTTTTTTGAGCTCCCGGAACTTGTGCAGATTGGACAGACAGTTGACTGGTGAAGAGAGGCAGTGCCAGCTTCAAGGAAGGCTGTGCCTGCACTGCGGCAGCCCAGAACACTCTCGTGCCACCTGTCCTGCTTGACCATCCCCTAGAGACCCTTGTCATGAACAAAAGGGGAGAAACCTTCTGACTGCCACACAGTTGTCGGTGCCCATCACTTTCCTGTGGGGGTGAATAAGATATCAGCACAGGCATTCGTGGACTCCAGGGCCGCTAGTAGTTTCATGGACGTTGCCTTCGCCAAGGCCCAGGGCATTCCCACCCGGGGCTGTGGCGTAACATTAAGGGTAAGTGCGCTCAATGAGCAACCGCTGGGATCTGGGGTGGTGGAGTCAAGAACAGAAAAGAAATTTAGAGTATCTATGGACGGCTTGTCGATTGACCCACACCTGCCCCCGACCATGAGTTTTGTTTGAACCCTTGTGCCTAGATAATTAAAGATCCCGTAGTTGGGTCCACACACCCCATGTTCTGCCCGCTTTATGTGACATGATGTCCAAAGGTAAGCTGGTCCAAGAGTCTGTGTCTCTGCGTGCTCATCCATTCCCTGCTGTATGGGTACAGCGAAGATACCCCGGTGATTGCCTGGGCATCTTGTCTGCCACCCTGCTGCAGAATGGAGATGTTAGTGATCTAAGCCCAGGGAGAGGAGCACTCACAGAGACCTGGGCCGCCCGCATTAGAGCGGTGCTCTCAGTGCACTTCACTGGGACGGTGTTATGCTTCAAACAAGTAAACACACGTGACAGGAAGAGGTACGAATTCTCCACCTCCCACAGTAATGTTTACAGCCACCCTTCAGGCCTCCCTTCCCCCCAGGCCCAGCCCACAAAACCTCCTCAAAGTGTGATGCAAACACCAGCTGTGGAGAGCATACAAAATGTGCAGCCAGTGTAACCTATTGTCTGCCAGGATTACCTGTGCCTTGTGTGTCGCAGTGTATAAGTATGGTCAATCTTCATACCCCAGCAAGTGCTCCTCTGCCTCTGGCCACTTGCTTGTCTCACTTGCGTTCCACTTGCGTCTGGTCCAAAAGCAAAAGGCCACCTTTTCTCTCTTGCCCCTTAGTTGTGGATTGCGCTCCCCCCTGTCCATCAGAACTGCTGAATCCCTTAGAGCATTTAAGAAGGGTTTCAAAATCCATCTCTTTTGGACCCATTTCTCTCCCAGCCTATTGACAGCTTCGTCCGACCCAATATGCTATATTTACCTATAACCTATACTTAACTCTTTATGGTTTCTATTGGCAGCTACTTGAGTTGTGTGTACCAGCAACACGGTGGTTTCAGACAAACAAGGAACACTTTGGCAATCATATACTCCTAGGCTGTGTGGTGACATACTTTTGTTCAGCGAGTCGTCAGCCAAATGTGTGAACGTAGATATAAAGGGTCTGAAACGGAATGACAGGTGTCAGTTCACGGCGATTGACAACAAGCGCGTCCTTACGCACAACTTGCAGGGAATGACTCACACCACAGCAGCAAAGTAAGCGTATCAGTAACAGAAATAATAATCATGTGACATATAAATAAAGTAGGAAATATAAATAAAAGCACATTTGCCTTTTCCATTTGTAACACCGATAGTAAAAATAGTGATAGATGTGGAAGGCTTTGAAGCTTATTGTTAGTGTGTGTAGGTGACACTGCTGTTACTCAACTTGGAACGCAAAAATTTCGGAGCGCCGTGTGTGAAGCCTGACGCTGCTGCTTCTGCAGGTCCTGGTGAACCACAAGCCCACGGTCTCTCCCACACGCTCCACACGCTCAGGATCAGAAGAACTTGCACCTCTCTGCCCCCAAAACAAGAGACATCATAGAGCCAAAGTTCTTACATTTAAATTTATTTATTTAGCTGGTGATTTTTCTCTGAAGTGACCTATGATCTTAACATACTTATAGTTACCCATTTATACAGCTGGGTAATTTCTACTGAAGTAAATTCAGATAAACACTTTGATCATGGGTACCACTGTAGAAGGTGGGATGTGAACCAGGAGCCCTCAACTGCAAGACTTGGACAGCTGGTTGTGTAGTGCTTAGCGCTCTTACCTTTGGACTGCAAGGGCACAGGTTGAAACCCCACTTCCAGCTGTTATACCTTTGAGAAAGGTACTTACGCTAAATTGCTCCAGTAAAATTATCCAGCTGTATAAATGGGTAAACAGTTGTAAATGCCTTCACATTGTCAGTCACTTTGGAGAGAAGTGTCAGCTGAATTAATAAAAATGAGATTGTAGCTTTAATTAGTATGTCACCTGCCGTCCCCAGGTCCTTCATGACATGTGAAAATGAACCTCAGGCAGAAGGAAACAGAAGCAGGTGTGATTCATGGGAGATGGGTTATGAGACAGAGCTATTGCCGGCTTGACTCACCCCTACCCTTCAGTAGATGTAAGCGGTGTTTCATCTTTGCTGCCCCGGCTGTGTTTGCCCCTCAGGTCAGCATACGTAATGAAGTGGAGGTGTTAAACCAACCAGAGGTTCAATCGCCAGGTATAATTTATGCAAATATTAAAGTCGAAGCTGTTTGACATGGGAGAGGCTGTGAACCCTCCCCCACCTGGTGTCATTTGTTGCCAGGAACATGGAGTGTGTTCTGTAGGAGGTGTGTTTTGGTGCTTGTTTGGTGGATCTTCTGCACTCCACAGCCTGGCCTCCACACCTTCAGCAGTCCTACTGGTTCTGCTGGTCTTATATCAACTGTACCACACGTCTCCACAAACACCATGATGGGATGTTTCACGAAATGTTCCCAGCGTCCAGTAACCCTGTGTGTCGGTGCGTGTGGATTTATTGCTGCGCTCCCAGTTTTGGTCCTGCGTGGACAAGCAAAGAGCTCCGATTTGTTCCAGCACAAACCCACGGAGAGGTCCCCTCGTCATTATTCCTGATGCACACGGTGGAAAAAAACATAGCGGTGTAGATTTTGCTTACCACCCACCTGTCGGCCCCAACCTAGCACTGACCTCCTACATTTTTAAAGACTCTCCGATATCATCTCTGGTAGAGGATCTGCAGTCCTGCTGTCTGTCCCCAAGCCCAGAGTCCCAGTGTGCTGCAGGATCTGAGTGTTTCCACAGGCTGGAGGACACAAACTCGGGTGCGAACGGATGACTCCTACCGCGAGCCCCACAGTCCCTCCCTGTGTCCACAGGTCCTATCTGTCCAGCTGGCGCCGCATGACCTGGGTCCGAGGGCCACCTGAAGTGTCTCGCAGATCACCTGACCACAGCTGTGCTGCTCAACAGCCTCTCGGCACTGTCAGCGTGTGGAGATTACAGGCGTTGCCAAGGATTCTGCGTAAAATATTAACGAAAGACATGGTGGAAAGCATGAACACGGACAAACAGCCCAGACAATTATGAAATTACAAAATTTATGTACTTTATGCATGTAAGATTGTGTGTAGAGGAAGCTTAGTACCACCATGTAACTAAGGAATAAACTGAGTTTACATTTGTTCTTTACTCAGTCACTGTGAAGTGCGGCGGACCTCACAGAGCGCCAGGCAGAGCTGGATTGGACAATAATGATTTTTGTGCCGTCTACAGTTTTATCTTGTGTTACTTTACAGATGTCAGTGGAAGGAGGGAAGAAAGCTGAAGTCTTTTTTATTGCCTAAAAAAAAAAGCTTTCAGACCGGACAGGTGTTTCCTGGTGGTTAGAAACTTAATTTCCCCCGAGCCTCAGAACTCTAAAACATTCTGAAAGCCGAAGGGCCAAAGCAACAAATCCATGTTATTTGTTAAAGGCACTAACGGCCCCTTTCAGTCCATCTCCAGCGATGCTCCTGCGGGGAGTCACTTAAAAGTGAGGACCAACCGAGTCCTCAAAACTGCAGCTGAAACATCATCTCGGGCCGATGACTCAGATGACCCGGGGGCTGAGGGGGGACGGCGGCGAAGGACGTGAAAGCCTCGCCGCTGAATCAGTCCTCCCGTGTTCAGCGTGACAGATGGGGGACGTCGGTTTGAGGGTGGGGGACATGTCGGTTCACACCTCTGACTCGGAGGTGGGTGACAACGAGCATTATGGAGCAGCGTGCGTGACTCTTAACACTTACTGCGGAGACAGGTGGTAATGTAGTCGTTAGAACTGCTGGATCCAAAGGTCGCAGGTTTGAATGCCGCTTCCAGCTGTGATACCCTTGAGCAAGGTGTTTACATTAAATAGTTTTTGTAAACATTATTAAAATATATGCGTATTCAAGCTGGGTGTCTTCATCAGTGTGTATAAAAACTGTGGCGTACAGCGCTGGTTGAAAGTTTTTGAACCCTTTGTGTCCCTTAGTTTTACCACAATTATTGTTGGTCGGTTTTTCTGATCTGACATGAGAGGAAATCATGTGTGCGGTAGAAACAGGGAAGTAGTGCAGGTACAAAAAAATAAGTGAAGCCCCCAAGTTAAAACAAGTAGTTAAGTGGAGTCGGTTGTGTAAATCATAGTCATTTATTCATTTCAGATGTTTATTTAAAGATTTAAGAGTTAGGTGTTTTAAATTAATATTTCATTCAATATGGGTTAGCTGGTAGCATAATAGAGGGATGCAGGGGCCTGGGGGTGTGGTGGTGCAGTGGGGCTGGGTCCTGCTCTCTGGTAGGGCTGAGGTTCGAGTCCTGCTTGGGGTTTCTTGCAACTAACTGTCATCCCACCCTGGGTGCATCTCCCCCCGGCCTTGCACTCGGTGTTGCTGGGTTTGGCTCCAGTTTGCTGCGACCCTGCTTGGGATGAGCAGCTTCAGGGTGGGGGTGTGTGTGGTAGCATAGTGCTTAGAGCTACTGCCTTTGGACCTGAAAGTCACAGGTTTGATTCCTACCTCTGGCTATAGTACCCTTGAGCAAGGTACTTACCCTAAATTGCTCCAGTAAAACTTACCCACCTGTATAAAGGGGTAAATAAGTGTAAGTGCCTTATGTTGTAAGTTTCTTTGGAGAAAAGCATCAGTTAAATGAGTAAATGTAATATAAGAATATGGTAATTACCATCCCTTATAGGGGCTCACATTCCAGGCAGCACTGTATATACAGTTAATAAAATATGTGACAGCTTCCAATGTAATAATGGGACACACAAACAAGGAGACCAGAAGCTGAATGGTATACACCGTACAAATGGAAGAAGACAAAGAGAAGGGCAATAAATAGGTTGTAATCATGATGACAACAGAAACAATAATGTGAGGAACAAGTAATAAAAAATAGACTAGACTACACAAAAGGAGTTACAAAGAAGAGTTAATGCTCCTGGAATGGAGAGGAGTTACTCAGAATTGTGAGCTCTTGTTATTTCTCCCTTCTGTCTTTTTTTTTCCCTACAGACCAGCTGTGGGAAATCCCAGCTTTGGCCTGGCATTGTGCCCTTAGTTTGCAAAATATCAGGAAGCTGCAGTTGTTATTCAGAATTCTTCAGGTCACCAGGTTAAGACGGTTCTCAAAGGCGGAATATTTCACCGGACCGTTATGTGACCGACGGTACGAAAGCGGTAAAAGAGTGCATGAGCATTTCATGGAAATCGTCAGTCCGTGAGCCCAGCCGTGTTGCTCCGCTAATATTGTTTTGGGAGTATGCACAGAATTCTGGGATGTACGCCATATGTTACGCTATATCTCATACTGAATGTCTTAGAGAAGAAGGTGCTGCACTGGTAACAGCAATGCTTCTTCTCCACGTTCTTGCCCTGGGAGTGTTTTGTTTTCTTTTCCTCAGTTGCCCACTTGCTTCCTTCAGTTTATTTCATTCGCAGCTTCCTTTAACCTTTTACACTGAGCTAATTATGCTGCGTGACTCAGTAACAGCTGTTTTGAAATCTTGTTAAACGGCAGCACAGTAGCACGGCGAGCGGCATTGTTGTCTCACATCACCCGGGTGGGCGTGGGTTTGATTCCCCGCTCAGTCTGTGTGGAGCTTGCATGTTCTTTCTGTGTCTGTGTAGGTTTCCACTGGGTGCTCTGGTTTTCTCCCACAGTTCAAAGGCATGCAGTTAAGGTGGATTGGTGACTCTAAGTCACCCATAACACATGGGGCAGAGAGACAGTGTGTTTCACTCATTATGGATTACGTGACTCATTGTAATTAGTGTATCTAGCAATGAAAGTTGCCTTGGGTCAATAAGGGGTTGACTGAAAACCACACACACACACACACCATCTGAAACCACTTGTCCCATGCAGAGTCACAGGGAGCCAGAGCCTAACCCAGCAACACAGAGCATAAGGCTGGAGGAGGAGGAGGGGACACACCCAGGAAGGGACACCAGTCTGTCGCAGGGCACGCCAAGCAGGACTCGAACCCCAGACCCACCAGAGCGCAGGACCCGGTCCAATCCACTGCACCAATGCACCACTACACCACCCTGGCTGAAAACTACTTTGGTTTAATTCAAATTAGTCTCTAGTTCACCCTCAACATGTGTGTCTAGAGTGCAGGAGGAAACCCACATGAACACTGGGAGAAGACAAAAACTCACACACGCTGATCTAGGTTCACACCTATGCCCAGCTGACCCAGACACTGAGAGGAAGTAACAGTAACTGCTGTGCCATTGTGTCACCCATACATAAGTAAACATAATGAAACAGAATAAAATAAAATGAAAGAAAATAAAATAAATAGTAAGAACGCGTGGACACGGCACTGGCTTTAGGGCGTCCAAATCCTGAGCTCTGAACGTGCTGACCTCATGGCGACAGCTGAGGTTTTTGCACTCTGTCACCTCGAAACCACCTCTAGCTGCATGTGAGAATGTGTGAAAAGAGCACTGTACGGAACAGACCACTTGGACCGCTTGCTATTCAGAGGACAGCTCAGCAGCTCCCAGGCAATGTGCCGAGACACGACGTCTCCCTGGGCCTGGTGTCTTCTAGGTACCAGGCTTCTCCCAGCATAGTGTCACTCGTTGGCAGGTTGAAGAGGGCTCCAATCTCCTTTGTCTACTTAACCAAAGAGGAGGAGGTCAGGAGTAAGATGTGTTAGATGAGCCCCCCAGCAGCAGGCTGAAGAGGGCTAGTCTTCCTTCGCAAGGTTGAGATAGATCTCCAAAATTGGTTCTGCTTATCTTGCGCTACAATCTTAATGAGATGAGTCCACTGCAAAAAAGTGCTTTGCTGCCCCCACGTGGTAGCCAGGAAAGGGATGTTTCAGTTTAGTTTGGGGACCATTAAAGCCTCTATCATCAGGAATTTCCTTTCTTGTAGAGCATCCGAATGCCTCTCGCTCACACCTACCCGGTACGTGTACTGCAACTCACCTGGTGACTTTGAGTGATGAGCTGCTGGGTGTAGACTGTGGGCCAAGTTCAACTGTGCAGTGTTCCGTGTGTGTTTGGGTCCAAGAGTTGAGGTTAGGGTTGGGGTTTGGGTCCTCAAGATGGTTTGAGATGCAGTACAAATTACACATTTCAACACAGTCTTAAGGTTTCTTTTTGGATACCATGAGTCTGCAGGACCCAGAGAGAGAGGACAAGACTGTGGTGAGGAACATAGTTAGTCCACATCCCTTCTTCTGGAAGATCCATCCGTCCATCCATCCATCCATCCATCCATCCATCCATCCATCCATCCATCCATCTTAAAAGAGTGGCTTTTTTCATGCTATGCCTTAAACTATTGACAGTTACAAAAAATTTCAAAAATTCTATATCAAAAAGAAACCAGAAAAAATCATAAAACATGTTATTTTGTAATGAATAAAAATGCTATAATACTGCTAGGTGTTGTTCAATGTTACCTGCAGCTTTTCCTTTGCTGCAGCTGGCGACACTCTTTCCTCTGCATATACAGGTATCTATATATCTACATATATGTGTATGTATATATGTTGAAAGTATAATTCACCTTGGATTGAAGGTGTCAACTAGGCAAAGAAATAATAAAGCAAGTTCTAGCATTGCCACAGATTTTCCTTTAAATCTGGGTTTATAGGTCTTACCTTTACTGTTCAGTGGTTTATCTCTATTTGACCTTTAAGTTTGTAGAAAAATGACAGCGCAGTGGTAGTAGGCCAGAAACCGTTTAACAATAGTGTTGTTTTAGTTAAAACGTCTCCATGTTTGATTACAGATTCAGATGGTTGTCATTGTGGTTGTCTTTAGAGGGGTGTCTCCTCTGTGAGGATGTTGGAGATGAACAAGGTGGCCACCAAGCTTCTCTCTGACTGACGACATGAAGAGAGTGATGAAGTCCACCGACCTTTGTTCAGTTACCCACAGTGTTGTTCCGCACTATAATTTTTCCAGTAAGTTTCCTTTCCGCAGTGTGTGTGGGTGTGTGTATGCGAGTGTGTGTGTGTCTGCACACCAAGCTTTTGAAGGACATCCAGAATTTGCATCCGCACAGATAAAATCAATCTGATGGGGCTTCTTTTCACCAGCTGCACTTCGGAAAATAAAATTCATTGTAAAAATCCCCTTTCCCACCATCTGTAGTGTGTCATTTCAGTTACAAGCAGCATGTTGATAACAATGTATCCCTGCACAGTGACCTCAAGTTACTGTGACACTTAGCATTCAGTTTATTGATTAGTTATTGTGTCAGATGCATAAATCAGTGAGCGTTCCTTTTAAATTTATTTATTTAACACATGCTTTTCTCCAAAGAGACCTCCGATGAACTCTGAGTAGTGTTACCAGCCCACACACCTTCTTCACCAAGGTGACTTACACTGCTAGATACACTACTTACACTGGATCAGCCATCCATACATCAGTAGAGCACACACACTGTGGGGGAACCCGAACAGCATGTCTTCGGACCGTGGGAGGAAACCGGAGCACCCAGAGGAAACCCACAGAGACACAGGGAGAACATGCAAACTCCACACAGACTGAGCAGGGATCGAACCCACATCCTCTTGCACCACCTAGGTGCTACAAGACAACAGCGCTACTCACTGTGCCACCCCTTTTACACTTCTCTCGCAACTTTGTTAAATCATCACCCCTTTTCCGTGCACCTCTACAGTCCCTTTCATCATCCTGCTGTTGTACCACTACTGAAACACCACCCCTATAATTTGGTCATTCCTGCTCAGCCAACAGATGCCAGGCTTGA
Organism: Scleropages formosus; assembly: GCF_900964775.1. Lineage (NCBI taxonomy): Eukaryota > Metazoa > Chordata > Actinopteri > Osteoglossiformes > Osteoglossidae > Scleropages > Scleropages formosus. The sequence continues at coordinate 9,431,007 of NC_041825.1, read as the reverse complement.
CTCTCTAGCACCCCTATAGGCTGCTCTGTGCAATGCACCACCTGCTGCTATGAGGCTTTTAAAGAGGTAGTAACTTGGGCTGGTTTTGAAAAGGAAGGAAGGAACTTGGGCTGGTCGATTTTACGCATATTGTACTATCGGTACACTCGGGGCCGCGGGTTCATGCAGTTGTCACCCCACAGCAGGAATGACCATACTGTATATGTAGCTGCAAAGTTGTAAACATTCTCTCCAGATTGCTTCTGCAGGTTCAGTCCTAAAAATCTTCACCTTTTACTTTTACTCCTTGTGAAAGAGTGCTCAGCCTTGGGTAATTCACCTCTCCAGGCTTTCTTTCCTGGGCAGCTTTTCAAAAGAGACTCATCACAAGGTTTCCAACAAGGAGAAGTATGCTCTTTCTGAAAGATAACATGTCATCCAAAGTCACATCACATTACTTATTTCATTAAAATAATTTCAGCGTCAGGGATTTTGTTTTTATGCTGAGCATCAGTAATCTTCAATATTGCTGACATTAAGCACCCATAGGAGGGGAATCCTGTAATTTTTGTGTTCAGACTGAGGTGCTTGTGTTGTTTTCAGATTCAGGTTTGGCCCGACTGTCTTCTCGGCCTGTTTTTGTCTGAAATTTCCATGTTCTGTCTGTGAATAAACAGCCATAACTGCACTCTCTGTCACCCAGCAGCCTTGGTCTAATGAGCTTTACGAGGCATGACTAAGCCACACAATGGTAGATCTTCATGTCATAAAACAGCGGCTGTCAACAAGAGGTCGAAAATAAATACGGCGCCACAGGCCATGATCATTTTACTTCAGTTTGTTTCACATTTTTGATAATCTATATTTTGTTATGAATCAGAAAAAGCTGGAACTTTGCAATTTGTTTTCGCCGCTTTATTTATGTCATGAAGGATTCTGCACATATTTTAAAAGCAAACGTTCTTTGCAATGTGAGATCTGCAGATGCTCTGGGTCAGAAAGCAGGAGGAGAACTCAAGGTCCGCAGAAGCTCCACAACCTTCATTTTCCGTTTGCTTTCGGAAGTACCGTGGTGACCATGTTGTGTCCCAAGATCCTTTCTACTTCATCCTACCAAACACAAGTGAGTGAGAACTCTTGTACTGCATATAATCCAGGTTTACTTGATTTCATGGTGTTTTTAGACGCGTTACTGACAGAAAATACAGTAAATATGCCCTAAAGTCTAGTTCAACACAGCCCAACTCTCACGTTGTTCATAGACAGGAGGTGTGGGCTTGGATATTGCTCTCATCATGATCAGTTTCTGTTAATTATTCAATAAGTCATGTATTGTAAATATAAATGTGATATCCAGGGCATGATGGTTTCAGGGAGTGACCAGGTGAGGGCTCGCATAGAGTGGACCTACAGGAACTTATTGTATGCATACATACGATATTCATCAACCAACGCAAACTGTTAACGTAAAAGAAATTACCTTTTTTATAAACAACAAAATCAAATTCAAAATTAAAATTTCAAAGCCCAAACTCGGAACATTTTCTCCTCAAAATCCCCCAGACCTTTCTCTTTATAAACAGCCTCTTGATTACTCGGCTTCAAACATAGTGTTTACTTCTTCCTGCCAATCCATCTCCAGGTGTGGCTGTCAGCTGACGTGGGGAGTGGGTGGTTGTCGGGCTCCAGCCTGCAACAGCGAACATTCAAATCCAGTCCTAAATCCAGTGTAAAGGATCCGGTCCTGTCTGTAGAGTGATGAAATGCCTAAAAGTATGTAGCAAGGTAAATTTCAGAAGAAAAGCTGGTACACCATGATTATCGTGATGGTTGCTGGAGACCATCACTCTAATGCATGTAGACACTCAGCAAACAGTACTCCTGTCACTGCGTAGGCCTCGCTGTCCATCAAATATCTTGTATTGAATTATTTCACACCTTCATAACATGCTAAGTGTGAGTCCCTTTGTGCAACATCACTAGAGCATTGCTTTTCCTGAAGCTCTACTATTGCAGCTGTGTTATCTGGATTTGCATGATTTGCTTCATCATAGTGATCCGCAATTCTCGGTGATAGAGCTTGAATACTGATACAAATTAAGTGAAGAAAAAGAAGATTGAATAATGCAAAACTGTGGCATGTGGGAAGAGAGACCACACACACACACACACACACACACACATATACAGCACACAGAATGTGTAATCATCCTACAGTGGAGCAGTACAACCCACTACCATTAGCATGTTTGAAGCATCATGGACACACAAACACCTACACTTGCTTGCCATACTGGTAAACATGCAACCCTAACACATACACCTATTGACAAACAACTAGTTGCCATGACTCCCCAGTTTCAGCCCTGTGGAGATGCACCAGGGACTGTTCTGATTTCCTTCTCTGCAACACTTCAAGAGTTCCAGAGTAAAAAGTACTGAATCCAGAAACCTCTAGTCTGTGTCCCTTCGTCTGACTTACCAGGTTATTGGTTACAAACACATAAAGCAGGTCATTGCACATTTTCATCCCCTTAATATCTTTTTAATTTACCCAGTATGAGGAAAATAAGTTAAAAAAACATCCATTTCCCTGACTGACTGCTTCCTTGTAGGGCTGTCCTCATCCAATGTGTCCACAGAAATACAATCTGTCCTCCTGCACACCAAGCCCCCACTTCACAGTTTTTGTACTTCTGGTTTCACAATCACAAACTGTGATTCAGCCCTTTGAAGTGCTTCTCCAAGGGTAAAATGTTATGAGATTAGGTCAGTACGCTTTGCTTTTCATAAATCACTTCAATCAACTTTAAGATTAAAACATTGCTTCATTATAAAGAAAAAAAATCTAATTAGGCCAATCCCTTCTGTGCTTTAAACATACATTTAAGCATAAAATAATTAAATAGTAAAAATAATTTATTTAAATTCTACATTAATTTTTTGTCACTCTTCCCTGGATACGAAAATTTGTTGGCTTATAGCAGAATGCTTTTATCTAGGGTAGTTTAAAGAAGGAAACATAAACTTACACAACAATTTGTACTGATGCTAGTAATTTGATCAAGAAAAATGATTATCTGTCTTTTGTTATAAGCTGAGCTTTGTAGCCACAGTGCTGTCTGGTCCCCAAACATCACTTTTTGAAACTAATCCATCCAGTTCCATACAGCTGCTTTATGCTCAAGGTAATTTGTGTACAATCTACTCTCAGGGTTGGTTTTTTAATGGATTTGAGAGTTGTCCCATTTATTGATCTCTTCAACATCCATTTCTTTGTGCCAAAACTTGTGACTGACTAATTACATTGGACAACCCATGATAAAACCCACATGAGTCCATGAAACATGCTTATTAATATGGGAATGAACCTGAGATTTTTTACATACACTTGCCTACAGTCATCAAACCATTAATACATACATGAATCTACCGCTACATTTTTTTGGGGGGGCGGGGGAGGGGGGGGTAAAGCTCAAAGTATTTTATTTTGGATTTTGGATAAAAATTGAATTTTTTTAACTTTTCATTTTTAACGGTGAAACTTTGCAAACATGCTACAAGCAGTACTCTTGTTCAACTATTTTTGGGAGAGCCCAAGGGGTATAATGAATTAACCAAACTAGAAGTCTCAGGGTGCAGTGTCTTATGCTACATTGGTAAAGAAATTGATTTTCTTGACTTGGTTTGAAGTTTAATATGCCCTTCCAGTGCAACACTAGGGATACAGCAGTTTCACATTCCAAGTGTTAATTTTCAAACAGCTGCACAGATCATGATTTTTGGCATGAGAAAATTCCCACGTGGGACTTGAAGCTGGTGATGGAATGGTTCCAGCTGTAGCGCGAAATAAAAGAACTCTAAAATTAGTCTCTCAAAGAGAATCCCAAGGCAGACAGTTCAAGATTATTGGTTATTGATTATTTCACATTAGTTTCTGTGTAAGTAGAAATTAATTTAAAATTTGCCGAAGCTTCAGGACAGGGAAAGGTTGCATAATGTTGAATGATTAACCTAAAAGACTCGAAGCAAAAATGTGCCCTCGTGGGCTTTGCAATGGAGCAAATGATTTTCAAAAACTCATCTTTAATATTAAACATAGTACCCATTAGCAAAATGTCACAAGCAGGAGAATTTCAGAAGCAGCCAAGCAAACAAAGTGCTGAGTTCTTCCATTCACCATCAGTGGAATGTTCTTTTTTTCATATCTTGTCTTTGACTGTGGTTAAATATTATAGTGAAGTATACTCAACCCTCACTTAATGTGGTGCTGTACAAGGAAAAACTGCTCCAAATTTGTACCTTTTCTCATCCATTGAGATTATTATTTAAAATAAGTAAAAATGAGCATTTTGAAAGCAGATAAAATACAAGCTATGCTCAACACCAGCTGAAGGAAAGGAACCTTTTAATAGTAATGCATTTTAAATTCAAAAAGGCAACGCTCACTGGTGAAGCACTTCTTGAGAAAAACACCATTTAAAACACAAGCTGCCCAGAAATTGGCTAAAACCACAATTTAAGATAAAATGATCATTTCAAAAAAGATTGCGTTCCTCTGTTGGTATTACAGAGTGTTCCCCAGCAGAGAAAAGCCCCCCAGATTTCTAACATAACGTATTCTGAGGGGCCATCTGTTCTTTGCTGAACAGAGGAAATGGTCAACAAAAAAAATCAGAGCATCTTGCTGCAAGAACCCCTAATCAGCTTTCAAATCAAATCTGCAAAGGAAAAATACAGTTCCTGTAATATTATTTTTTGCTCTCTAACTTCTTGTTGTCCTTCAAGTCTTAGGCACAATGAGGCCTAGAAATTTGCATTTTAATAAGAGTAGTGGATCTGTATTCTGTTTGGTGACATACACAGACACTCTTGGACAAAGCGGAACTGGGATGTTCTCACCACTCTGTGGCCTCTTCCCTGGCAAGTAGTACATTGAGGGCTGTGCTTCCCTGCCAGCATCCCCACTAGTCTTTGTAAAACATTAATCCAGATGAGTCAGCTAAGTAGATACCTTAAGGAGAGTCCTGCATAAATGGTGAACAAATTATAGGCAACAGAGGCTTACTGTAGCCTGCAGGCAGTATTCCAGCATCAGTCTGACACGATTAAAGCAGATGCACAGGCAGCTCATTCGTTCATAAAGGAAAATAAAAGAAGGCGAAACTTTTATCTGGTGCATTTTAAATCTATGCTGTGAACAACATCAAGAAATTAGTTAAAGTTGTGGGTGAACGTTAAGTGATAATTAAATGACTGCAGAGGTTTTCTGCCGTTGTCCTTGCAGAAAACTGTGCCGGAATTTCGATTAGACTTTAAAAACTTTCGTTTATTACTCCACACCGGACTCTCTGCAGCTGATGGATGAACTTAAAATCTTCAGTGTGACATTTAAAACAATTTGTATATTGTGTATTTAATGACTTTATTGTCTAATTTCATTTATCTAAATAAATAAATAAATTTAAATTTATATTGTATATTTGAATATTATATTTATACACAGACTAAATACATTGTTTAATCCTCCACCCGTTATAAATAACAACTTGTCCACAACTAAACCCATGCTGTAAGGCACTAGCACTACCTGCTGTGCCACTGTGCCACCAATATTACTAAATAATGTTTTATCCACTCAGTTTTAATATCCCCTGTGAACATAGCAAAAATATGGGAGAACATTCAAACTGTGGACAAAGCTAGGGCCAAATTTGGACACACTGACCAGGACTGGAGTCATGACTGGACAATTCTTTGGATAATTTACTAATTTTTCAATCATGATTATGTATCAATAGGGGGTGCGGTGGCGCAGTGGGTTGGACCACAGTCCTGCTCTCTGGTGGGTCTGGGGTTCGAGTCCCGCTTGGGGTGCCTTGTGATGGACTGGCGTCCCGTCCTGGGTGTGTCCCCTTCCCCCTCCGGCCTTACGCCCTGTGTTGCCGGGTAGGCTCCGGTTCCCCGCGACCCCGTAAGGGACAAGCGGTTCTGAACGTGTGTGTGTGTGTGTGTGTGTGTGTGTGTGTGTGTGTGTGTGTGTGTGATTATGTATCTTTTTTTCAATTTTGTATTATGTATCAATTTTTCAGTTATGATTATGTATCAATCCCTGTTAAAAATTGCTGAAGTTGCTCTGACTGCTCAAGTGCTGGGGATAGATGAGAATGTCTATGAAATACTTTTTTTTACTTTTGATTTTGCTTTCAGTGACCTGGTTGTTTTGAATTTTGCTTTTTTAAAACACAACTACTCTGAGCTTTATGATTTACAAACTTGTGTAACAATGAACAATGAAAAATCATTTACATTTCTTTTAACTGTGTTGAAAAATCTATGGCAGTCAGCTGAATCACTGAAAGAACTGCAATGTTCCACTTCCATTTCAAAGTATGAAATTAAAGTTTAAAGCTCAGGGTTTTCTTCGCTTCACAGCCTATTCTCCCAGGACAGGCTGCCAAGCCCCTCGAGCCTGCATTGGAGAAGTGATTATTGATAATGAACAAATTAATAAACCCAAAACATAATGGGTTGGAAATGATGAAGTGCTAGGTCATCATGGGACAGAACATGTGCTTAGCTGTTTCAGTCCAGCCTACTTGGTTTCCATCCATTATAATAATGATTTTTACTATTATTTACTATTACTTTAATACTTTTACTAATATGTGCTCTCTCATTTGCCCATACCATTTTCCCTAAGCCACTCTGTACAACCACCACAGTTGGGTTCCAGAAGTCACTTGCTTGTTTTCTTTTACTGTCCGGTGGAATGGGTAAGAACATGTCCCATCATGTACGGCTCTCTCTAGATGCCTCACAGAAAATTGGGTCGGGTGAATGAAAAACAGCGCCGTCCATCACCCACGTCAAGTGCATGGGGTGGGACGAGATTCTGCAAACACAGGAACATCCCTCATTGGATAGTTTCCTGTAAAGCAACACATAACATTCACAACTGAAAATTTAAAGGCTGGCTGAAATGCAATATAAATGTATTTTAATTCCAATTAAATAACTATGGAACTATTGCAGCACCATCAGTCATTTATGTACATCCACAAGAACACTCAACCACTCTCAGCATATAGGCAAGAAGGCGGGAGGCGCACAATACACATGACAATAAACTTATGAGGAAACTATGAAATGGTGAAAATTATGAAATATGGAGGCTTATAGTTTGATGCAAAAGTAGAAATTTTAAGTATTTTAATTAACAATATACAACCTCCTTTTGTTTTTAATTGATTTATGTTGTGTTTGTTACAGTACTTGAATGCACTGTTTTCTATTTTAATTCCAAAATCAAGACCTAAATAATAGGCTGAATAGTAATGCTTATTCATAAACGTCTGTCTCCGGTGGAACTTGTTAGGTCCTAAAGTACTGAAGCGCTGCAATGCCAAACATGCCTAGGAATGCAAAAATATTTTGCTAGCTTCGACAGCAGCGTTGGAATTACGCTGAAGTTCTGCTCTTAAACATTAATTTGTTATACACTTTTGACTATATTACATGGAACTCTGCTCCCTTTTAAAATAAGACCAATTTAAATATGACTTTTCATACTTCTTCTATTTTCATATCATGCTGAACATAAGAATGTTGTTTCAAGTACCATATGACATGTCAGCAATGCTTCTCATTTGGGTAGTGTGGATTATATAGAGATTAAGATGGCAGATATAATTTGAATGCTAATTATTTTTTTTTCAGAAACAGTATACTGTGCCAAGTCTAATGTAAGCCTTAAGTAGGTCATGCAGTTCCAGCTGTATAGCAGTGTTGATTGGATCTTATGAATTAATGCATGGACGGCTTTTCTTTTGAAGTGTGTATAACTTTGACATCTGGTACAAAATTTCTGCTCGGAAATGAGAAGACCCCGGTTTGGGTACAAATTGGCCAGCTTGGAGAAGAGAGGGTGTGTGTGCCGTCCCTCCCTTCAGTTTGCATTTGTCCCCTTGATGGCATTCTGTCGAAGAACCTCCAGTGGGTCTTTGCATTAAGTTTATATCCTTTTGAGCACATCCAGCCCTTTCAATTATATTGCCTTCGTGATGTTTTTCTTTCCTATATTAATAAGCTTCGACATCAAAATCAAACAATCTCTGCACATTCACTCTTATTATAACCTTGGCCCACTCTAGATCAGATTTTTTCCTTAACAGAAATTGATTTGAACTATCTTTGCACAGGGACATAGATAAATAAGCATGTAGACAACCCGTAATAATTATTTTTGCTCTTTTCTGATTGCAGGGAATATTTGCAAAGGTTAAAATGAATTTAAAATAACGTTTGTGGGTATAAAATGATTCAATTAGTTTTGGATGAATTCCAGCATCTTTAAAATTGGTGCCGTTATTCTCTTCAGCGTGGTGGAATTGATAATAAACAAGTAATTATTTTCAGCCTGGAGAAAACCGAAGGGGCGGAAATTAAAGCGAACAAACATCAGGTCCTGCTGCTTTGAAATTTCAAGGCATCACGCTGTATGTGCATGACCAGAATGTGTCACGGGGCTGGTGAAGAGTCCAGCGGGCTGTTTGTTTCTGAAGGTGGGAAGGAGCACAAAGCATCGTGTCTCTCCGTCAACCCTCTTTGCTTGTTCGTATCTCGGCAGGCTCCCAAAATCTTTTCCCTGTGATTCATGAGTTCTTTGTAACAATCCAGGAAAAAAAATTATTTTCTCATCTCATTCTTCTTTTTTCCTTTGTCCCTGCCATAAGCACTGAGTGCTGTGTGTTGTCGTGCCCGGAGTGTGTGTGCTTGTGCGTGATTGCTCTTGGATCTCAAGCCCAGGTACAATCGGTGGAGCGCCACCATGCTGACACGCGGTGCCGCTCTGCTTCGACTCACTTCTGGGCCCGAGAAGCAGGCAGCTGGAAACTCGATCAAGTGGGACTAACCAGGATTACAAGCTGCATTGTTTCCAGTCTCTCTGCTGGAGTAGGCGGCTCCTTTCCGGCCACCGATGCTCACTGCACAAGACACTAGTGAATAGAAATGAAAGTGAATATTGAAATGAAGGATTCACATAAAAATGCAAAAGACATGCAAGAGAAAGATTAAAAGAATTGCACACATAATCCATATTTTCCTCTTATTTATAGCCAATAGAACAAGCAATTTAACTAACTAATAAAGCTGACTGTGAACAAGAATTGTGTCCGGTGATCCATGTGACGGAAAAAAATAATGTTAAAAAATATTGCAATGAGATATTCTTGTATTATTTGTTTAACCTTGATACTTTTTGAAAAAGCAAAATAAAGAGCAAAAATTGCTATTCATTAACATCAGTTTGCCTCTGGCAGCATTTATATTTAGTTTTCCGCTATGGCAGTGCCTTGCAACAGTACTTTGCTTAATTAGGGGGGAAGGATGCAGAAAAAAAAAACGGAACCTCTGGCTCCCAAAGAACCTCTGGGAGGGACCGTCATGCGGTGGAGGAGATGGGCTCTGGGGCCGGGTGGAGAAAGCGAACACATGAAAACAAGAGTTGAAAAATTCATCCTGTCACCAGTCCTTTACCATCTAGTGCTGTTAAGAGGTACAGAAAGTGTCGGGGTTTGAATGACACAGGGGTTTTAACGTTCAAGGGGTGGCATAAAGTTCAGCGTGAGAACATGTGTGAAGTCAGTTGAGGGCAATGCCCGTTTCCTTTAAGGGTCCTTCAACGAGTAGTCATACAATCTCCAGCCTCAACCTTCGACACCCTCAGGTACACCACTGCATCATTTCCCAGTCCAGTTTCAGCCCTCAGTGAAATAAGGGCAAACAGCACGTCACAGAAATATTCATTTCCCCCAAATGTTTAGCTCAGCTCATCTTGATGTATGTGAAATACTCGAAGGACGTGTCCATGCAGCATATGGTGGAAACCGCAAGAACTGTAAACCTGAACTTGCTGAGATTTTCTCTTCCTGGAAGACCTCTAGGATGTTTGAGGTGTTCGGTTTTTCACCGAGCTTGGCATTTAGGTTGCAAACAACCGAACACCTCAACCATCAACCTGAGCCACGAAGACCATCAATGTTCTCTATGATCTTCACCTCTAGAATGTGCATTGAGGGAATTAATTTCAAGGTAATGCTTTTGTCTTACACAAAACTGGTTGATAGAACATTCTAGAATTATTTCTGTTATAGTTTAAGTCCTGCGAAATTTGCAGCCAAGGTTTGGCTACCTTCCTTCAAAGAGAGTCACACTTTCTCTGGTCTCAAGTCAGTTTTTTTATGTATTTAACTGAAAATCTGTTTTATCGTCCAGCAGTCCTTGATTGTTCTCATAATACAGTACGTATAATTTAGTTCTTTAAACACTAAACTGTATGGTACAAACTGGTATGTTTCAGCCGGTCTTTGTGTGTTTTTCTTTTTTGCAGAGATTGGGAAATTTATCCATTACTCTACCAATTATTACCCTCGAATTTGCAAATACTTCTGTCAGGGCTGTTAGTTTCTGTATTGAGTTTGTATTTTTCCATATTGTCATTTTTGTTCTTTGCCAAAAAAACGTGTCTATTCAAACAACATATTATTTGGTCACTCTAATGAGAAGAAATGGTGCATCTGTTTTCCCACTGATGAAACAGGAGTTCCTTTCAAGCTGCACTTAGTTTCAGCTCCATTTCTAAAAAGTGGGCAGGATGGGTGCCAGGCAAGTCTGCATGGATGGAACAGAAGCAAGACTAATGGTGGCGAGCCAGAAACTCTTTTATATTTCACTGCAGATATAGTTACGTGAGTGCATTAAAATATTGACGAGTCTACTCTATATCAGAGCAACAAGCAGTAATTTTTGTTAATGTAAAAAATGTTTGCCAGCAGTGATTGCAGGATTGATGTATCTGAGTAATCAACAATTCTTTGTGTATTACATTACTGAAATCGATATTTTAGTCAGGTCCACTATTTGAATGGTTTTTTTTTTTATTTTTCAAGTGGCGCAGTGCTCATAGTGAGGAGTACATGGGCTACTTTTGGACATATTGTGCCATCGATCCACCCATCATACATTTTTATTCAAGTAAAATTTTTGACAAGTAATTTAAGATTTAATTGCAATTTTTTAAAAATGTGACAGCATTGTTTTTTCACTACTCTGCCTGCCTTTTCTTAGCTGGCCTGCTGTACTGTACGTGTGTAGTAAAACTGATATGAAAATGGCAGTCTTTGGTAGAACGAGATTTTTTTTTTCTCAGTTTAATACTGTAATAAAAGTCTGCAGAGGATATAAAGGCTATTTTTATAATTGGTGTGAAGAATTACGTTTTTAAGCATATTGGTACCGCAGATAGGCCTATAGAGTACATTGCATTGCAAAGGATTCATGTTATTTCTTTGTATTATTACAGTATGGGTTTTATTTGAATCCTTTATTATATAGTAGTCCAGCCTTGTCAAATAAAATAACTGCTGCCTTCATCTGAGCCCTGTTATCTGGTGATTATGGCTGGGGGCTCCTGCAGCAGCAAGGCGACATCGGCGCTCTTCTGTTGAGAAGCCCTGCCTGCTGCCACACTTCACCGCTGAGGTTCTTGCTTGTGGCCTTGCGTTCACTTTTCGTTTAGAGTTATTTGTTTGATTGATGTATTTTGAGCTCCCAAATACATTTTAATCTGCAATACATTTTCCTAAATCTGTCTAGAAGAAATGTTCCTCTACCCAGAGCTGAAGCCAACTGCCCACCCAGACCCAGGTTCGGCTCTGCCCCGGGGTGGATCTCAGTGCTCAGGGCTTCAGAAATACAATTTATTCTTTTATAGTGCTCTGTCTCGAAGGCAGACTTTCACAGATTACAGAAAAACAAATGAGAACCCAAAGAGAAATGACAAGGCACCGCCAATCATCCATAACATAAAACAGCAGGAGGCAATCAGGAGGCCAGATCCAACGCTCCTCTCCTCATTGCCACTCTCAGGACCCCTGCGAGATATGGCATTGCTGGTACTCACAGGTATGATGAACGCTGACGTGGGGACTGCCGTCAAAGAGCTGCAGACCCCTGCGAGCACAAGGCAGCCCTCGCACGATTGCAGCACGAGCAACACTTTCTTAAAATCATGTGGGATGAGATCCATCTGCCTACGGATGCTGTTCACACACAGGTGTTCCAATAATCGTCTTACGGCAGACAGACGTTCGTAACCGTATTTCAGTTTAATCATTTGTTGCTGGCTCTTTCTCTCGTTGTGCAGTAGAATTCAAGTCTTGGATTATTTTCCACTAACAGTGAGCATGAGATGCGTGTGAAGCCCTACTGACAATGTCTTGTTGCAATGATGCCAACTTTAAGTTTATTGAACTACCTGTGGCCTGGGAAAAAAAAAAAAAAAAAACAAAAAACATAGTACTGGATATTAGGTATTAGTTCCCTGTAGATATATATATTTAAAAATGTTGTTCATTTAAAAATTCTTAATTGCGCTGCAATAAATATGATACATTCTCCCCCCTGAGGTGTTCTGGGTGAGATATTTTCTGTGCTTGCAATAACACTATTTGCCGAGCTGCTTAAATTAGCGTTGCTCCTGCACCACAGGCAATAACGGAGGTCAAAAATTTGATAATTTAGTCATCTTAAATAAACATAAGCAACGGATTTGCAGAAACAATGCAAACTTAGCCAAGTTTTCTCCACTAGTGTGCACAGTGTGTGGAGATTACAGCAGGACGCTTTAGGAGCCCCTTCGCTTTACCTTTAATGTTTTTCGTTGTGAGAAAGGATTCGGCGTATATTTTAAGGCAATGACTGTAAAAGAACCAATTACCTTCTGCAGATATCGAGGCGTCAGTTCCAGTCATAAATTAAATGGCCTAAGTCTGTTTTGTTACTGCGTTGCGCTTCCAAAGCAGGATCTCCACTTTGTCACCTTCTCTAAGCTTGTAAAATCCGGGGATTTAAAGAACGTTTCGGGGGACGTTTCGCTCTCACCCGAGTCGCTCCGAACTTAATGCTGCGTAGAATTGTTTATCTGTAGAAGACTTTACGTTCCCTCATTCTTCGCGGTTACGTTTGAAGCGACTTGTTAACGTACATTACGCTGTATCCTGTTTCCATGGCAGAGCAGGAATGGTCACGGTATTGCAATGAAATACCCTGGTACAGAGGCAGGTTTTATACCCTGTTACTGTAACATTGTCACCCACAGAATAACTTTTCTGCATTTGTTGCATCAGGATCCTCAGTTGCATCACGATGTTTATTGGGATCGTTTCCATGCGGTTACATCATCTACCCAAGGTTTACTCCTAAAGTGTATGTGCACACCTTTCAGTACCCGATGTACGTAATTCAGGTATTACTCCATGCTCTATTAAATGATTCAGGAGAAATATCCAGCCTTTTTTTTGTGAGTGCATTCGGGCTTTATTTGGACTTGCCCACCTCCCATGCACATATATCTGCGGATGTGTGTCGTAATGGCAGGTTAAAGTTCCTCATCATGGCTTTTCGGCACTAGGACTTTACTTAGGTGTTCTTCAGTGGAGGTGATGGATATCGCAAAACAAGTGACTTCCAGCTTGTATCTGAGCTATTAAATTGTTCAAGGGCGAGATCTTGGGTACAAGCTGTAGTTTTTGCCACCATCACAATGCGGAGATGTTGTCTTTTGCCATCTGTCGTTCAGATAATGGAGGTCCTGTTTCAGTGGGGAGCATTTTGGACGTTTTGAACGGGAGACGAAGACACAGAAGAGACGTTTATAGGCGTCTGCCCGAATCTCCCAGTCATTTAAATTTACAGCTGTGTTCAGATAAAAAATGGAAATTAAAGAGTAGGGCAGCCATTACTGAGGCCAAAATGTAGAGGAAAGTCCATTTGTCCTTGGCCCCCAGCTTCAGTTTAGAAACACACACACACACACACAGTACTTCAGGGAAGGAAAAAATGTGTTACCTTTAATCTACAATCCTGATTTATACCAGCTATTTCATTATGATATTACCTTGATAGACCAGCTGTCAGTGCAGCCCTTGTATTACAGCGATGTGTTTTATTGTTCACGTTGGTTCTTGTGATTTCTGCAACTTTTTTCTGCAAATTTGACATTTATTCCTATGTAGTGGTATATTAGGCCCTTTCTTCTCATTTGACTCACTGCAATCTCCATATTTTATTTACATTTATTCATTTAGCAGACTCTTTTCTCCAAAACAATGTACATCTCATAGAAATTACAAGGTGTTCATTATATTAGTGGAAAGAGACTTGGATGCAGACGCGTGATTCTTAAGTGCAGCTATTTTGTTTCTTCCACCATGTGAACTGGTGTTCATCACATGAGTACTGCATAAAACTTTATCCGAATATCGACAATTCTGAGTCACCTTCCTATAATATTTTTTTAAAAAATATATAAGCACTATTATTATTATGAGGGGGGCGTGGTGATGCATTGGGTCGGACCGGGTCCTGCTCTCCGGTGGGTCTGGGGTTCAAGTCCCACTTGGGGTGCCTTGCGACAGACTGGTGTTCCATCCTAGGTGTGTCCCCTCCCCCTCCAGCCTTTCGCCCTGTGTTGCTGGGCTAGGCTCTGGCTCCCCGCAACCCCCTAAGGGACAAGCAGTTTCAGATGATGTGTGTGTATTATTCTTATTTATCAGTATACATTCAGCATAATGTATTTTATCTCAAACTGTAGACATGATTTCTAATGGTACAGCAGAAAGCGAGGCTACAGGCATTTAGTATTTTAAATGAAAAATAAAAAATTTTGCCCAGAGTACATGCAGGAATATTCAGAAAACAGACAATATTTTTTAGTAAGGTTATTGCACGCGGTGTCAGGTTGAGGCTAATAGGGCGTTGTTTAATTTTTTTGTACAACACGATAGGTACCACACAATTTTCTGTCTCAAAATGGGGATGCTTATAATGGGGTGAGTGTGTGTGTGGGGGGACGTGGAAGGCATTATTCACGGAATCGGGACTGGCGTGCGTGTGTCTGTGATGTAACGGATGGCAGGACAGCTCCAGGAAACTGGCTTGCTTGCTAATGGGCATCACCGTTATAGTGTCATAATGAAAAAGAGAAAAAAACTGCGTTCCCTAAAAGTTCAGTTCTATAAGTTTATGAGAAACGTGGTTTTGTAATTTCGCAAGACGACGAGAGGCGGATCATTAGTCAACGTTAATTAACTGAAAGAGTATTTTCCCCTTGTCATGTACTCGCTAATGTCAGTGAAGCGATATCAGCTCCGAGAGAGTTCATTTAAACGGTGCATGTTAATTTAATTGGAGTTAATTTCGTTTTGCCGTTTCATAGGGCAATTGAAGCAATTATCTGGTTTTGTCAGTGTTGACCAAGAGAAGCGAGTCGTTTTCCCAGGAGTGGGTCATTGCCTAACCCTGCAGGCCTTTGTGTCGCAGGGGCTCCGGTCCCCAGGTTCAGTGGCCTCTGCGACACAAAGGCTCCTGGTTTCTCCCACCGAGAAATAGGATCTGACACGGCAGCAGATGTGCATAACATTTCCTGGTTTTATAAACATCGGTGAACCGCACTGAAATGTACACCGCAAAATAACTACAAATTATAATGTAAACATAGTTTGGTAATATTGTTTACCAGAATTACTTAGTTCAAAACACTTATTTCGATGCTTTTCTATTCAGACAAATGCCGAACTAATGGGGGATGTTCCTTGTGACCTGCTTCCAATATTTTTTATTTTTTTTATTTTTTTTTTTTTTTTCAGATGCTGGGGCGGCTCAGTAACAAAATGTCAAACTTAACAAGTTGTTCGGGAAATTTCTCCAGCAGATGGTAGTAATAGTCCACATGAATGTAATTCCTCATGTCTCAGAAGAAATCTCTGTCTGGGTATCCTGAAAGTGAAATTTCCCCCATCTAATGGCATTGCAGGGAACAAAAAAATACAAAAAGATTATTCAAGTATATTAACTTATCCTGTAAATGACATTATTTAAGATGTGTATGTATGTACCGATGGATGGATAGATCGGGGCCAACTCAGAGCGACCGCTGGAACGGTTTCCAAGGTGAGGGAGGAATGGAGGCGGTGCATGGGTGCCTTCTTCTGTGCATGTCTCGGGGGCGCCGACGCAGGGAGAAACATGTGACTTCACATGTGACTTCACAGTGTGCTGGATTTGAACCCCATGCCCACCGTGCAGCCTAGGAGCCACTGGGTGCCATATACATATAGCATTCCCTTACTCTAAATGTATCTTTTATTGTACAGACTCAACAATACAGGATTTTAAACAACTTAGCTGCTTTGAATATATGAATGGAATTATTATTGCATAATAATGAAATAATATGGCATTCCATAAAATTTTAATTTAAATATTTTTAAATGTATTTTCAGTTATAAAAACAACAATAAACTCTCACATTTGGATAATTTTTAGCCTTTGGGATTCTGTTTCTACAGACAAATAATGGAAATTCTGAAAAGAACACAAAACACAGCACGGTCTGGAAGAAGAGTGATTCTGCGCGGTTACACATTTTCAGAATCCTAAGACAAAAGTTTGTAATGCCTCATTGGTTTTTCTGTGCGTCAACCGTGTACTGCAGTTTTTTAAAGAGTCTCTGCTTGTGAAGAAGCTGAGTGTTGCGTCTCCCCTATGCCAAGCAAGCATGACGAACAGCGGGTGCGGTAGTGCCTCGGGTTCATCTGCCCAGCGCGGACGGACACTGGGTTTGATGAAGACGTGCTGAGAGCTACGGGAATCAGGGGACAGGTCAGGGAGCTGCGTAGGATTTTGTTGTCATTCTCGATGCTGATCTGCATTCTCCGCTTCAAACGGTGGTTTAAAACTACTGCAGTCACAGTCATGCTCGGTTTCCCACTCACACTGAATAAAGCTCTGCTGTTCCCCGATTACTGAGTCAACTCCAGTAGACCTCCAGTACACTTTAAAGAACAAGCTAGCAAACAAAGGCTTTTCAAGAAGACTTCTTGTAACGAGAAGCGCCACTTCTGCTTCGAGCAGCTGCTCATTTGGTGGCATGTGTCCGGAGCAGGGCTACTCTTGATAGACAGGTCCCCAAAGCCCACCCTGTGCCAGTTCTCGTAGAGATTGTTGACCAGCTGCCCTTAATTAGCGACACAATTAAAACAGTTATATAAGGCAGCCGGTCTGGGAGGAATTTGGAGGGAGGTCATCGTTCCCAGGTTGATGTCATCGTTTGCACAGTTGGGTTTTGGACACTATTATTGGGTTTCAGATTGAATTATTGTTGACTTCTGTTAAAGAGGCTGTGCCCAAAGTTTTGGTTTGAACTTAAATAAAAACCCTGCTTTTAGAGGACTCCTTGCTGTTCGCTGCCTAAATCTGAACCCGGTGGCAGCCTCCACCCAACAAACAAACAGCCATGCTTGGCACTGACAACCATGTGGGTTACATGAGTTTGCTTGAACGGATTTCGCTTCATTCTCTTCTCAGTTAACTGGATAATGCCTAGAATATGACGAGGTGTAGCCTCACGGCAATCCAGGTTTATGCAATATAGCTCTGGGGAAATATACCGTAAATAAGCCCAAGATTCATCATACCACAATTTTAAAGAATGCATAAAGGAATTTTCTTTTCACAATTGCAAGACCAGCTAAGGTTTATTTAAGACACAATTAGATTAAAAAAGCTTTCCTATGTAGTGGTCATGTTTTCACCTTACAAGCAATTTTTGAGAAGTCAAATGAAAGCTGCTACTCGGCTTTCCCATGACACATCTCAAAACAGTCCCTGCCCGACTGTAGAGCAATTCTGGCGTCACCTAATTGACAGCAGCTTGGATGCTACTCATTGTGGCAGAGGTCCAGAGTGTTGCAAACAAGATGCTTTCAGCCTCAAACACAGGTGTGAGGGCATGGTGATCAGCACTCCTAAGCCCTGTACCTACACACTCCCCCGCTCCCCACCGGTTAATCATCCATGTTGCGTCCGAGCGGCCAAGCCAGGAGGTTTGCTGTGTGGAGTTTTTGCTCGATTAGCTGCAGGGAGATCTTTGTAAACAGAATTCTGCCAAATTGCCACCACGCACCTTTCGGGAACACTACAGCCGGAGAAACAGTGGGCTCTCAGCAGAGACCTAGTGAAGGGGGCACTGGTACACCAGTACCAGGCAAACAGCCCTCAGTACCACCCCAAATTCTATTTTCAACAGCTGTTATGTGATCCTTTCTTGGCACTTGCAGAGAGAGTGGCACCACGGATGGTTCCAGAAGTTATAGAGAAAGCCCCAGCAGGTCAGACCTTTCATTTTGCGGTGAGGTCTGCACATTAAGTTGTACATGGCGGCTGTAGGTGGCATCGCTGTGCTGACACATGCGGGCTGCCTGCAGAGCCTGCTGTCACACTGCTGTCGCCACTATTCTCCATTAGCCCGCAGTCTGCCTCCCCCATCCCTTCGCCAGTTCCTCGCCAGCACACTGAGTAGTGGAGGCGAACGGGGAGCGGTATGGAACGCTCACAGCAAGATTAGAGTCCTCAGGCACCTCTCTGAGAAAACTCCCAGCCGTCGTCCGTATTGACGAGGCTTTACGGCTCATCGAGACCAGTCATTTACGCAGGCAAACGGGACGGGGGAAACAAGGCGCGTTTGTTTGGGAAACACGGTGTTGCGATGTGATGCATCCGCATCTGTGTAACCGTGTGTCTCAGGGGAGGAGCGTTGCGGGGGCTTCCTGGGATGCTCACTGAAGCGGCCAGTCATCCGGCAGCTCAGCGGAGCCCCCGATCCAGCTTTTGTCCACTCGCTGCTTGAGGAGAGCTCAAGTGGTCCGCCGAGAGCATGCTGCCACAGTGTCGGTGACAGAATGCAGCCACCCCCCCCGGATTTCTCAGAGCTTTCCCTCATTACCATGTCCAAAACTGCCAACAGCTTCTCCGTTTCACAACAGACCATAGTTTAGAGAAGGTTTTTTGGTGTAGCAATGGAGAGTGAGCTCTGAATCCTAGGGAAAGCTTTCCTGCACTCAAGGTATGTAAATGTAAATGACACGTTCAAATCTGAACGAAGTCCAAGAGCACTTCTTTGTCAGTTGTTTTTCTGCGTCGCCACAGCCTTGTGGGTAAGTTTCCAGTGTAAAATTTTTTTCAGGTTCATTATCCTTGCTGATGACAACATGAAAAATTCCTTGATAACACAAGACAAAGTCAGGGAGCCTCTACAGCTTTGGTCATCATGGAAGCACATCATAGTTATGATAATGTAGCTTAACTATGGTGTCAATAACTAAATATTGGTAAAAAATAATAAACTTGTGTGCATCTTATATTAAGTGATAAAATATTGCAGTAATGTACCCGGGCAGACTGGTTAGAAGAAGTGGCAAGAAGCTCTTGTTAGAAAAGACTCTTAAAGGGGCTTTAGTCTGTGGGCTCTGCATGGAGAACTTTAGTCAGCAGCTCCAAGGCCTTGACTGGGGGCACACAGCAAACATACTGATCAGGCTGACCACACCAGTTATTACTGTTTTTAATAGCTGGTTGCACAGTGCTTCAAGCTGCTGCTTTTGGACCCAAAGGTTGCAGATTCGAATCCCATCTCTAGCTGCAGTACCCTTGAGCAGGGTATTGCAGCATGCAGGCCTCTGGGTTTGGATGGGGTGAAGAAGGACACACAGGCAGTATTAATCTAGAACACTTCATCTGAACACCAGCACACAGGGAAATAATGCTCTCGGTCTGAAGACCCTGTTTCCTCAAGGATCCGCGCACCCAACCAACCTTCGCAGGTTCTCCCTCTTTACACATTGCCAACCACAGTCAACCCCCCCGTAGTTTCCCCGTAAATCACCCTAGTGGTTGAACCCTCTATTTACAGTTTACCCACAATTCAGCTATTCACATACACACACACACACTTTCCAAACCGCTTGTCCCATAGGGGGTCGCGGGGAACCGGAGCCTAACCCGGCAACTCAGGGCATAAGGCTGGAGAGGGAGGGGACACACCCAGGACGGGACGCCAGTCCATCGCAAGGCACCCCAAGCAGGACTCGAACCCCAAACCCACCGGAGAGCAGGACCCGGTCCAACCCACTGCGCCCCCGCGCCCCTTCAACTATTCACATTAAACAAATCTTCCCGTCCAAACACACAGTAATGCGGGTCGTTACAGTACCGACTCTTCATACACCCAGCTGTGTGAATGGGTACATAACTGTAAGTAGCTCAATGCTGTATGTTGCTTTGGAGAAAAGTGTGAGGCAAATTAACAAACATAAATGAAATGTAAATATACCATAGCAAATGTAGAGATAAATGCTCTCTGGCAGAAAGCCATGTTCCTTTAAGCCCCACCAAACCAGGTTATATGTAGATACTCACTGTTGCCATAGTTATAACCTAACAAGACTGATATATAATAAAGCATAAAAACCATGAATCACTATTCGTGCAACTGTTTTCATTGTCCTGTTGCTTTGGGGCTCCCTAGACTATAAAATGACTCAAAATATAAAATGATTTTATATGTGTTTAAATATCTTACTTGCCTATACAAAGTATTATAAAACAGTATTTGTCAGTCAGTCACGATACTGTCATGGTCACCCTGAAATAATACAGGTATAATAATTTTTTAGCATGCTTGCAGATGCTATGTAACATTTGCTGTTTACACTGATGGTGTGCATTCATGTGATTTCTATCCCCACATTTCCTTTTAACGTATGCCGTACCGTGACAGAATATGTCTAAGGTGCCCTCAGTACATGTCACAGGCATTACATCATTATGCCATCTGTTTTACAACAGTATGTGCCTGTCTGTGAATTTTTGGAAGCCAGCAAGGAATTTCATCCTGCAGCTGCTGCCATTTCTGCGGAGAGCCCAACAGGCACGAGTGACTGACAGCAACACGTCTCCATCTCTCCGGAGCGTCGGCCGAGGGGATCCAGAGTCCCCGTGGAGGCACCCTCGCAGGGACCTGCCTGCTAGTTACATAAACACTCACCTATCACTCCATCACCCCCTCAAGCCATCCCACCAGCTCGCAAAACACACGCGCGACAACAACAACACAATTAGAAAGAGACGTCTCCAGAGAGGGAACGTAGAGTAGTGTCTTTTAATAAACGGAGGTGTGTTTTTTTTCTGCAGCCTGAGCGAGCTGCCTTCGCATACTTTGCACGTGTAGTTGAGCGCATGTAGAGAACACGGTGGGCCCCTTTCCTGGAGCGGACCTTCTCAATGTCATCGAGCGGGGCTTGTCACTGCATAACCTCCCCATGTCCCAGTTTGAGCCGTCCTCAATTGTGCTGGTGGTCCCTCCACGGGACTGGCTCTCTGGTCTCAGCCCCTATTAATAGACATACACTTGTCTGCACTACTTTAGAAGTCTTCTGTGGGACCTCCATATACTTTTTAGAAATTAGATTAGATTAGTAAGTTTGCAAACTGTTGGCAAGACTTCGCTATTTTAAGTGTGGGGCATAAACAGTCAAGGAAGGAGCAAGATGAGCCCGAACTCGAGACGGTCTACGATTCAAGTTTGCATTAAAGTTAGATCATGCTAAGTTCTCTCTCTTTGTCTTGTTAAAGGGGAAAGGAAAATATTTCTACGGTCCCTCTTGGAGTCACTTGTTGGACGTGCACTCTGGGCACTGTAAACACCACTTGGTGTCCTCCTGATTTTCAGGGACCTTCACCCAGTGCTGGTGTTGATGTCTCTTTTAGTACCACCAGCTAAACAGTTATTGTCCTCTCATTGACATCGATTGACATTTACCACTGGGGTCCCCAGATCATTCACCAACTGCCCGCACTTTGAATAAATGTCAAATAATGTCATACGCCCATGGCTGCCCTAATTTTTTTGGAAGTTTTTCCCGGGCTGTTTTTTTTTCTTTTTTCTCTCTCTTATCTGTTTTGGCATTTCTGAAGTTGGCAGGGATGTGGATCTGTGTTGATTCCCTCTCCAGAAACCACAGGGTACCTTGTAATACACAGTCATGGGAAACGGACTCGGATTTTTTACAAACTGTTGCTCAGGAAAATTAGGCACACTTCTAATAGATTTCATAGCCCCGGCCGAGTTATGGGCAGGCTGTAGTTAAATTGGCACAAATCAGCTCTGAGGGATGTTTACTGAGAAACGCAAGAGCAGGAAGAACAATCTTTGTGTTGATGTATCATCGCCAGTTTACTTTAATGGATTTTTTTATTTGAACTCGGACAGCTTTCCAATTAAACAAACCTCATAAAGTCAGAACTATCACTATAACTACATTTCTCTTATATATGCAATATATAAATTATTCTTCCTCATTTATTCTCTGTATAAGTTTCAAATTAGCCTTCTTAGAACAAAGTGGACAGAATGTTTCATTATACTCCACATCTGAATAGAGAATACACTTGCTGTAATGCAGTGCTGCTGAATGCGCTACACCAGCTATTACAATGTTTTCGCATCGGAAAAAATATTGGTTTGCGTTTATATTTTGTAGCAGAAAATATATACAACGCCAGAGAAATGGAAAAGCTTGTTACTAATCATCATATTTGCTACCAAA
This sequence comes from Scleropages formosus, assembly GCF_900964775.1. Classification (NCBI taxonomy): domain Eukaryota; kingdom Metazoa; phylum Chordata; class Actinopteri; order Osteoglossiformes; family Osteoglossidae; genus Scleropages; species Scleropages formosus. The sequence continues at coordinate 9,408,520 of NC_041825.1, read as the reverse complement.
CGTGCTGCAAGTAGTGTGAAATTATATTTCAGCAAGGAATGTGTTCAATATTGGAATTTGAAATGATTATTAGATAGAAATGATATTAGAAAGAATGTGGCGGAATGATAACACCAAGGCTACTTACTCACATCTCAGTATCATCCCCCTCGACTACTAAAATAATAAGCACTCCTTTGCCGTGATCCTTACACTGTCAGTCCTCTGCTGTGGACACCACTGCATGCCCATGACCTTCTCTCTCCCCTTAACACACTCGGGAGCTCGCGATCACTCGTACCGCTCTGTGGTGGTTCACAGGCACTCCTGGGGCTGCGACGCGCTTTTGTCACTCACGCAGTTGAGAGAAGGCTGGTATTTAACAGTAATGGGGCAAACTAATGAGGCATAAATAAAACCCTTTTATTTCTCAGCCCACCTGTGACAGCGTGGCCAGACGTGCTTAATAACAGGTGAGGTCTGAAGTCCTCATGCTGCCTTGCAGAATGATGAAGGCCCTCCCAGCATGTGGTAGCCAGTGTATAATTCAGCAGTGTCATAGTCTGAGGTGCTGCAGCCTGGGGGCAAACGGTATTTTGCGCTTGAGGGGAAGTGGCAGGCAGCATTCCTCCATGGATAGTTTTGCGGTATTCATCCTCCAACGGAGGCTTGTGAAATTTCCTTGTCTCGGCCGAGCATCTTCAGGCCATTTGTCACAGTGGAATATCAGAGGTCTGGGAGAGAGAGCAGATGCTCCAGGTACCTCCACTAAGTTGTTTATAGACATGTATAGTATGTATATATGTTGCCTTTGGAACCAAAAGTTGCAGGTTTGATCCCCACCTCCAGCTGTAGTACCCTTGAGCAAGGTACTTACCCTAAATTGCTTCAGTAAAATTACCCAGCTGTACAAATGGGTAAATAATTGTATGGAGACTAACATTCTAAGTCGCTTTGGAGAAAAGCATTGGCTAAATGAATAAGTCACACACATATCAACTGAAGCCGCTTGCCCCAGGCAGGGTCGCGGGGAGCCGGAGCCAAACCCGGCAGCACAGGGCGTAAGGCTGCAGGGGGAGGGGATACACCCAGGACAGGACACCAGCAAGGCACCCCAAATGGGACTTAAACCCCAGACCCAGTGGAGAGCAGGACCCGGTCAGATCCACTGTGCCACCACACCCCCCTCTGAATGAATGAATGAATGAATGAATGAATGAATATATGTAAATGTATCTACATATGTATACGCGTGCATGTAGCTCATCTTTCACCTCTGAAAAGTGCTCCTGTCACACAGCACTTCAGCAACAAGCCCATTGGTAAGTCAATCAGGTCACATTCTGGCAAACAGCACAAAACACATCAGACAGAGGGCGAGCACGGCATCGTTTAATGGCATTTCTGCCCTTCTCCGGCAATCCATTAAAACAAAAGCATTCGTTAATTTTCAGCCACAAATGCTCAGCCGCTTCCATAAAGAGACACATAAAAATCTCAGTCAAAGTAGTAAATAACAATTATCAGGGTTACTTAATTCAGTACCTGTTCGCTGAGTTTGTTTTTGCGGTGAAACCTAGCGTTCTGTGGCATCTGCATTTATCGATTCCAATCGAAAAACACCTTTTACAATTTTGTCAAAGTCATGAAAGTGAGGCACAACTCTGACTCTGTTGGGGGGGGCAGTTGTGAGGATGACTTGGCGGTTTAGGCGGTAGATTACATCTGCCACAACAGTAGCTACAGTTCCAGAGCTGGAAAGCTGCTCAGGAGTGAACTACCCCCATTTTCGGTCATCTGAGATCCATGGCTCATGATGACATCACGGTGACAGCACATCAGCCGCCCAGAGCATCCGTCAGAGAAAACCACTCCAGGAGCACCCTAGCTGAGCTGCATCTAAGTGAGAAGGCCATTGAGTTGACGTTGTCTGACCTTGAGGACAACAGCAAAGACCCAAAAGCTCTCTTTAGTGCATGTGCTGGAGTCCGTTTCGCCACTTTCCCTCTGAGCCTCCCCGATCTTGACCGCAGCGGTATTATCGCTGCCCCTTGTTCAGGACAGTGCTCACTGCTCCCTTGTTTCAAAATATGTGCATTTCTCCTTGTACAAGGACACGAAGAGAAGCAGAACTTGTCCATGTAAAAATCTCGTTTTTTTTTTCCTAAGGGTGTTGCCATCATTAAATATCCATGTCGTATATTTTCAAAACAGGGGTTGCTTATGGAAGTTCATTGAAAGCACAGAATACAGCACCCTGGTCTGAGATGTTTTGCTCTGTCCTGTACTGAGCCTTGCATTGCCAGATGACCCAATGAGACAAGTAGCTTATCTTGTGAGTGAGGCTGATACAGGTCAAAAATATTTAACATTTGACTGGGTTTTAATTTCAGAACAAATAGCCTGTGATAAGGTCGTAAATCACCAGTCTTTCTTTAATTTTTCTGTTGCTTTTGCCCAAGGTGATTGTCAGTACTCATCAGCGATTTACCCTTTTGTATGGGATGGTATCTTATTATGCTAAATCAGAGTAAATGCATTCTTCAGGAATACTTCTACTACAGCAGGAGTGGGATTCAGACCAGGAACCTTCTGATTACAAGACAACAACTTTGAACATTACACAACCTGCTGATACTTGTAAATATGGACCAAAATGTTTAGGACACTCATTGCCGTAACATTTCATGCAGCAGATGTCTGCCTCCAAGGAAACACACAGATCAGAGTAAGCGAAAGTGCATTTCCCACCAGATGAAGAGCTTTAGATACAGACATGTGATACTCACAGCACAATCCATTTTTACTACACATCACAGGAACATCCTGTAGACTTGAGTCTGAATAGAAAAGAATGGTGTTCGTGACAGATGATGTGGTGTAAGTTTACGGAGCAGTTAGGAGTTGTATGTACATAATGAAAATTTTAATGACTGCCCTTAAACTTACATCTCATATGGAGGTTTAGGTTGCTTTGTAATTCTTTCGGTTCAAGACAGCTTTTCAAAACCATGACCATGACGAGTACGGGTTCCAGAAAGGAAGCCCACACATTATTAGTGGCCACCCTTTCTCCTGTTTCGTGCACTAAGGTAGCAGGGCATTGCAGGCATTGCAGACGTCGATACAGATTTTTTCTGGAGTCCATCACTGCCTTGGAGGCACAGCCGAAGGCCAAGGCTGAACGTCACTACACTATGCATTTCCACCTAAATCCACGCTTAATGGCTAGTTTAAATTTCCGCTGTGCTCTCCTGAGTCGCATTTGCATCTTGTTAAAACGGCACAATACAATAGGAAGGAATGCAGTTGTAAAGCAATCATTACCTCATTAGCGGTGCTAAACAGCCAAGATTTATATCATAGGAATCTGATTGAGTAAATTGGCAGCCTGCTGTTTTCTTCAAAAGGAGGTAATTTCCTATGAAAATTCAATAAAGGGGAAGTTTTATACTTCTAATTTCTGCTGAATCTGCTGTAATGTATTTCGTCTGCCCTCGTCACGCAGAGGTCGAAACATCACTTCAACAGAGCAAATAACAATACGAGCCTATTGCATTCTTTGTGATTCTGATGTCAGCCCAACGTATGGGACTGAAGGAATTGAATGCTCAAGGCTGTGATATACAGTTTTCAGTCAGGTTCTCTCTATAGCTGCATATGTGCCTTGTGACCCATGTGCGGACATAACAGAAACAGCAGTTTGGAGAAGAAGCATGGAAGGTATCCATACAGCTATATTGGTGTAGCATTAATTAAAATGTTAATTTCTCCAGAAGATTGTAAAAGAGAAACCTCTTCGTTTGCTCTAAATGAGGTGTAACAACATGGCTGTAGTATTCAGCGCGTAACAGCGCGCTTCTTCATTTACACCTGCATTCACAAAGTCAAGGTAGCCAAGGACCCTGAGAACATTTACATAAACACTCTTCTGCAGCAGAAGCCAGAACTGGTTTCTATTCAGTTTTCTGTGATAATTCATGAACGTTGTAAGATATGGTGTACCATTCTTCATTTCTGAGATGATGATAACGTAACTGAAATGTGCAACCGCAAACCCAGCCGACACAAAGCTGAGGCGTCTCGGTCCAGATGAAAGTCCTCAGTGAGCTCCACTTCTTCTGCTTTCAATAAAAAAGCAGTATTGCTCAATAACCTCAAACCAGAAGAAGTGCAAAGCTGTATACTAAATTGAAAGATGCTTCTGTAAATTTCCACAGACAAAAGACAAAGGTAATGATTCATATTGGAATTATTTTCTGGTACAGAATAAGCCGCAATTCATTCTCAGAACAGTAACAAAACCCCACAGTCCACTTTTCTCAGCACTATGGTGGCATTTTTCACAGAATGCATATAATATTGACTTCAGATAGATGTGCTGTGCAGATTGCTTTGAAGTGATTTTGAGAACCCGTCCTGGGTGTGCCCCCTCCCCCTCCGGCCTTACTCCCTGTGTTACCAGGTAGGCTCCGGTTCCCCGCAACCCCGTATGGGACAAGGGGTTCAGAAAATGTGTGTGTGTGATTTTGAGAATGAATTGTTATACATAAGCAGAGAAGAGAATTCTGTTAATTTCTACATTTACAGTTGTTCATTTAGCTGACACTTTTCTCCAAAGCAACTTGTGATTTTAAGCTACCTAGAATTATTTACTCATTTATGCAGCTGGGTAATTTTAATGGAGCAATTTAGGGTAAGGACCTTGATCAAGCACAACACAGCTGGAGATTGGATTTGAACCTGCGACCTTTTGGTCCAAAGGAAACAGCTCTAAACACTATTCTACCAGCTGCCCATTCAAATTTATTAAATGTCTAACAATAGTTTCGTTTCCCCATTAATCTGATGCTTTTCTCCAAAGTGACTTACAATGTTAAGCTTCTTACAGTTGTTCATCCATTTAGGCAGTCAGCTGATTTTACTAGAGCAATTTAGGGCAAATATCTTGCTCAAGGGTAAGAGAGCTGGTGGTAGGATTTGAAAAGAAGACCTTTGTAGCCAAAGGCAGCACCTTTAATCACTACACTATCAACTACCCCTACCCAGCTCCATGGAAAGTCCAATGGCTGCTTTTATCATATAAATTATAAGTTTCTATTAATTTAATTAATTTGATCTAAATTTAATAATATATACACACACTGGCTGAAACCGCTTGCCCCAAGTGGGGCAGCAGCAAAGGGCGCAAGGCCAGCGTGGGGGGACACACAGGACGGGACGCCAGTCTGTCGCAAGGCACCCCAGGCAGGACTCAAACCCCAGACCCACCAGAGAGTGGGACCCAGCCAAGCCTGCTGCACCACCGAGCCCCCCATTAATAATATATAATTTATATTAATTTAATATAATTTTATTATATAAAAGCAGGGGGTGCGGTGGCGCAGTGGGTTGGACCGCAGTCCTACTCTCCGGTGGGTCTGGGGTTCGAGTCCCGCTTGGGGTGCCTTGTGATGGACTGGCGTCCCGTCCTGGGTGTGTCCTCTCCCCCTCCGGCCTTACGCCCTGTGTTGCCGGGTAGGCTCCGGTTCCCCGTGACCCCGTACGGGACAAGCGGTTCTGAAAGTGTGTGTGTGTGTGTGTGTGTGTGTATATAAAAGCAATGCAATACAGTACCATACATAATATATAAAACAAAGAAGATCCAGCTCAGAAGAAAGGTGAAATACCAAACAGTCCACTCACCGAGACTTTAATGTGAAAAGCTAATACTGTGCAGTACTTCATACATTTAAAAGATAAATAGCACTTAGGACAAAAAAATCTCTTGAAACATTTTCAATTGGCCTTGGCATACTGCTGTCCACCCAATGGCAGCTGCTGAACGTGAGCTTATAAAGCGGTGTATGGTATCATTTGTTATCGACAGTGGGGTCCTGTTGAAGCTTTCAGTTTACATTCAGTTCAGTTTCCTCACTTTTTAAGAATTGGCTTTATTGGCTCTTTCAGTTTCTCGATCATCTTGACACTTAATTCCACACTAGGAAAAAAACCGAGATACTTTCATTTCGCCAGACGAGGTGCGGTGTCCGCTGAGTTCAACGGTCTCCCATTTTTCAAGAGATGCAATCAAGCACTGGATTTTTTTTTTTTACATTTTTTAATTTTTTACATTTTAATTCATTTTCATCCCTGTCCAGGGTGTGTCCCATTCCCCTTCAGCCTTGCACCCTGCTTTGCCAGGTAAGGCTCTGGTTTGCCGCAACCCCGCTCGGGACAAGCGGTTGTTGACAATGGATTGGAATGGCATTCATTTTCATTTACGTTTTCTTAGTTTTTTAAAATTGCTAAGTAGAATGACCTTAGGTCCCCGTGACCCTAACCCTAATCTTAAGGAGTTTCCCAGGCACTCCCTGTAGTCCAGAAAGATATCAGAAGTACAGTACCAACCCCTTAAATCCCAGACTACAATAGACAGGTATGCAAACAGTTGTCTTCAAAGAGGATCTATTACCATCCTTCTGCTCTGTTGTTGTTCTTTCCATAACATCAGGAAAAAAAAAATCGCTAACACAATATTAGCCTTAAAATATTCACACTGTTGCAAGATTATTCCTGAAGGCTTATTATCCTTTCCTTAAAATGTGAGGCCACGGTGATTTTAAGTTGAGGTGCTGAAGGTGGTAATTGCATTACTTGACAGCTTTACAGGTGAGAGGTGTTCAGCTCAGCCAAAACCGATGCCAGGGGAAGATGGTGATGATTTCCCTGTCTTTTTTTTCTGAGGATGCTATTGCTCACGTGCAGCCAGGCTATCTGACAGTCTGCAAAGTTACCGTTTAACCCGAAGGTCAAAGTAATGGAAATGTGCAGGAAGCAGCAATCTTAACGTGCGAACAGAAGACGTCCATGGGGATGGAACCAAACTGATGTCCTCGCTGCTCCAAATCTTATTCTACCATTTCACTGTCCAAATTAAATTTTAAAGGATAAATGTTTTCAAGTGAATGATTTTACTGACAGCAGGGGTTGTTGATTTTTATTACACTCCCCAAGGTAAACCAAGAAGGTGCGCTAAAATACAGCAAATTATTTACTTTGCTCTCGCTCTCATCTAAGAAAGCAGGTGCAACTTAAACAGCTGTGACGCATTAAAAATGTTTCGGTGCTCAATGGCTCTTGGTGAAGGGGGGTGCAGTGGTGCAGCAGGTTTGGCCAGGGCCTGCTATCTAGTAGGTCTGGGGTTCGAGTCCCACTTGGGGTGCCTTGCGAAGGGCTGGTGTCCTGTCCTGGGTGTGACCCTCCCCCTCCAGCCCTGTGCCCTCTGTTGCCGGGTTAGGCTCCGACTCGCCACGACCCTGTTTGGGAGAAGCGGGTTCAGACTGTGTGTGTGTGTGTGTCTCTTGGTGTCATTCTTCCAGTCACTGTAACTAGAAGGACAATTTGAATAAAGGACAAGCAAGAAGAACATGAGTGTACCACAGTGCTGGCTGGGAAGAGTTACCTTAAAGTTGCAGTAATTTTACAGAACACCATCAAAACACTGCAGCTCTTTCTACATTTAGTCAATACACTAGATGCATTAACATCTGGTGCGAATGGAGTTTACTTGTTAACAGATGCTATGGATAAGAGTCTGTCCAACTCATTGTCCTAGCCATGGTAACATCCCATCTGGACACTGCAACTCTCTCCTCTGTGGTCTTCCTGCTACTGCCATCAAACCTCTACAGCTGATACAGAACACTGCTGCCTGAGTTGTGTCTGACTTGCCGAAGTGTTTGCATGCATCTCATCTACTCGTTTCTCTGCACTGGCTTCCTATAGCTGCCCAGATCAAATTTAAGACCCTGGTTATTGCCTTCAAATGCATCAATAGAACTGCTCTCACTGTCTACAAGACTTGACAAACCTCTACGCGCCAACCAGACCGCTACACTCTTCCACATCTATCCGCTTGGTGGTCCCACGTACGAAAGGTAAAGCATGGAGGTTCTCGGTTCTGGCTCCGTTGTGGTGGAACAACCTCGCCCCTCTCGTTCAGAACTGCTGAATCTCTGTTTGCATTCAAAAAGGGTCTGAAAACTCACCTCTTCCAGACTCACTTCACCCATCATCTCTTAAAGTCATGTAAGATGTAAATGACTTTACACAACCGCTACTCCTGTAATGTACGTAAATGTTTGTGTATCTCAGACCAAAAAAAATTATAGGAAGGTGATTAGGAATCAAGGGGGGCGCGGTGGCGCAGTGGGTTGGACCGGGTCCTGCTCTCCGGTGGGTCTGGGGTTCGAGTTCCGCTTGGGGTGCCTTGCGACGGACTGGCGTCCCGTCCTGGGTGTGTCCCCTCCCCCTCCGGCCTTACGCCCTGTGTTGCCGGGTAGGCTCCGGTTCCCCGCGACTCCGTATGGGACGAGCGGTTCAGAAAATGTGTGTGTGTGTGATTAGGAATCATCTATTCTGAGTTTCATGCAGTTACTGGTGTGATGAACATTAGTGCATATAGTAGAAAGAAACAAACTGTGCTTAAGAATCAAATGTCTGCATCAAAGTCTCTCTTTCTGGGAATGAAATGCACACATTATATTTTCTCACTTGGGAGAAACGCATCTGCTAAATTAATAAATGTAAATGTAAATAAGATATATGTATATCTTGTAAATGTAAATGTATATATATGTATATGCGTGACACTTATCTTCTAATTTTAAATGAATTTTGTTGTGAATGTGATAGAAAGGTATATATAAGAGGTATGATCCAAGTGTGCAATGAAAGTCGTTGTGCATTTTGTGCAGAGATAACACCCAAAAAGACCAGGAAGATAATATACAGTGAGACAAGCAGCTCCAGGGAACACGTACAAAACACAACTTTGCTTTGAAAAACAATAATTCTGAAGGGATTCTGGAGTTCTAAAAAGGTTTTGAAAATTAATAGGAACTACAGCAGAAACTGTATGTTCCACAGTACGGCTGATGTACGGTATAATTAGCGAAATTACCTTACTGCTGGTGAATCTTTGTAGCTATGTCAGTTCAGACACACATTGAAGGGACAGCGGGGACTAAGAGTCAGTAATTCAGATTTAAATGTGATCATATTGACCTGCTGGACCATCAAGAACATGTTGTTTTCTCCATAGTGGGTACTAATACCCATTCTTGTCCATGTTCTACTAATGTCAATACCAGGGTATTTTGACATGAAGGGTAACTGTGTCATGGGGCCCAGATGCTTGTGAACAGTCTCATCAAAGACATCAATGAAATGATCCCAAACACCACTTTCATTAATTCTTTCCAGGAATAAAGGTCCCAGGCAAAGAAAACGGGCAACATACCCACATTAACAGCCTCTGGGTGTCACCGAGATCATTGGCTGCAATTTGCAATGGACATGGTTTCGTTCAGCAGTTTAACTATTAAAGGAAACTAAAACTATGAAAAAAATGAAACAATGAGAATAACAAGGGCAAACAATTTCTCATTGTACCGTGTCAACACTGTGAGACTTTAAAATGTAAAAGCACCTTTTATACCTTGAGCAAAGTGAAGAGTGATCACTGAGTATAGTCACAGATATACTATCACTCTTTCTCACAGCATCATGTTAATTTTAGATAAAAAAAAACCTGCAATGAAAAGGGGAGAGCGATGGTACATTGCAGTATGGCTATGCACATATTTAAGATAAAGGCAGACAGAGAACATCATGCGGTACAAAAGAAATGACAAATGAACTCTGGAAATTAGGTCTTGGCTTATCGATCGATTAATATGCCCTAAAAAACACTGGTCCTCTTTGGCTTTTGAAATACATTTAGGCTTATCTATTGCAGTGATGATGAGAGATTCGTAACAGTAAACTGAAAATATTAGACTGAAACAATATGTGTCCTTTATTATTCAGTTTTCTCTACTGTTAACTTAAAGACGGAGTTCTTTCAATATTGCATCTTTGGTATAGCATTTAAATTTCTTTGATCATGATTATAATCATGTGAACACTATCTGCCTCATGCAGTACCAAGCCTTAGGCTTGTGCTAAGAATACTAATGAATTACAAAATTAAATCATACATATTCTGCAGTACACTAAAAACATTTTTGTTTTTCACTCCTGGGTGTTTAATACTACAACCCAAATAAATTTACAATATGCATATAAAAACATGAAAAATAGTTTCATCTGGGTACATCCATAGTAAAGCACATCTGCATACTAACAAGATGAAGCACAGAGCAGTTTTTTTTGTCTTTGACTCACAAAAAGGTATTTATCCACACATACACGTCTTCCCTATACTGGAATTAGAAGTAAAAAAATTCTTCTTCCTTTGATTGATTCTTAATAGAGCACCCACCCTATTTGACGAGAAAAAAAAAAAACACTGATTAAACTATCAAGAAGGAAGACCAAACCTCAGAACGCGCAGCAATTTCCCTTAATGGCGCGAGCACTTTGATGGTACTTGCAGAGTTAGCGGTCCTTGTAGAAATCTACTCAGTAATGCTTGTTATCATAGGCTTGTAGGCAGAGGATTGGAATCCCAGCAGCACAGATTGGATTTCAGTCAAAAAAACACAGTCATGTACAGTGGGTGGTGTGCCAATATAAAGTTCATAATACGGAAAGACTGCCTAAAGATAAACTTTATTAGAAAAAAAAATCTAGCGGTGGAACAACTGAAGCCACTGAGGTCAAGGCAGGGGAAGTGCATAATATGAGATGTGGTAAGCAAAATCCCATAGGCAATAAAATCTATATTTCAAGAGCTGCAGCACATGCAGAGAACGCAGGCTGGGTTCTTTGAAGCCTGGATGCTGTGAGATGGAAGGGGCTGGCATCGTTTGAAAGGAACTGTGCCAGTGGTGGAGGATTCTCTTTGAGTCCTTCTGACAAAGTGCTGATTCCCCCCCATCGCCCAACCCTACCCTTCCCTACCCTACCCTAGCCCTCCGTGCGCTACAATCCCCTTCGACTTGCTGCAGTTCTCCTGTAGATTTGAGGAAAGTCGGATTTGTTCTGCGCTATGAGTGCTGCTCAGGGATTGTGGAGCTTTTCGTCTCTCACGTCGAACCCTCCTCCCCAGCAGCAAACACGGTAATGCCGATTCCACGTCTCACCTTGAGATACTAGACCATCGAAATCTACTGTGCATTAAGCACACAAAGAGGGTTGGAGAAAGAGAAGTGAGGAGAAACTGAATCACTGGTTGTAATGTGATGGTCAGATGAACTTCCTACTTGTAGATTAGGTGTATGAATGGAGCAGTACATTGTATTCTGGGAATGCCATTAATTAAGAGTTGACTTCGATGAGGGCAGTGCAGACCCATAAAGAGGGTAGAGCTTTTATAAAGTCAGCAACAGTGAGCCACCTTACTTAGGCCCCTCCACTTTCGGAAGCTCCACAAGCTGAGGGACTAATATAAACATTCTCAAATGTTACTCGGGAACTTTTTCTAGTAGTTTATACAACTGAATATTTTACGGAGCTAAACAAGTACTTGGCTCAAAGATACAACAGCAGGGGCCATCCTGGGGAATGAAGCAGCAACCTTCAAGTCAGAAGTGTGTGTTCTTAACTGCCATGCTACCTCTTGCTAAGGAATCGGTATGATTTAGGCTCACCAGTAATTAAGAGGAGATGGAGCACAAGTAGGAGGTAATGGAGGATTTACCCTGGGAGGGCAAGGAAAGGGTAAGTAAAGCAGGAAGGCAGGGAAGCTGAGAGAACTAAACATGATGAAATGCTCTCCCCGCTAAAATGTCCCACACAAATTGGCACTCTTTGGTCTCCCGGGTCTGTAATGTTGCAGCATCACTTTTTCTGCTAACTGCTAAATGACAGGCTTCATACAGTTTCAGATACATTTGCAGTGATTAATGTAGCAGTCACTTTTCTCTGAAGCAAAGTACAATGATTATTAGCTAGAATTCAGCCAACACCTTCATCCAAGGTGACCTACAATTGTAGATACCCTACACTCAACTCTCTGCAGCTCTTCACTCATTTACACACCCAACAGTGTAACACACTCACACTTGCTATTCAGATTCCCCAGTTCACCTATAACACATGTCTTTGGACTGTGGAAGGAAACCAGAGCACCCAGAAGAAACACACAAACACCACTCAAACTAAATTCAGATCTACATCCAAATGCATAGCCCAGATGCTGTGAGAGATGAGCACCACCAGTTGTGCCTCCCTGTGACCAAGATGCTGTTGAGGAAATCTTAGTTAGTTAATTCCAGAATCTCCTAATGCTCTGTGTAATTACATTTCATTACATTACACTGCAAAATGTTATTTAACTGTAATTACATCTACAAGTGGTTAAGTTCCACAAGACCCATCATAAGACAAAAATATTGTAAGTCGAAAATGCATTTAATACACCTAATACACACCTCTGCTTGACAGAATGGGAGATGCGGATCACTGTCACTGCTTCAAAATTCCAAGTATCATTTCTACTGAATGTCTATCTCCAGCTCACCATCGTAAAGTCGAAAAAATCGTAAGTCCAACTATGGTAAATCGGGGACCACCTGTACATGGAAAATACAAGCAGATGTAATTCAGCAAATAGATACCTCATACTGGCAGGCTTGTTTAAATCCAACACAACACGTGACCCCTTTTGACACTGCCATGTTTCTGGCGGTGCCAAGTGCTGGAATATCGTAGACAATACGGAAAATATGGTTGCCTTTTGATTTGATTTTGCTGAGCACCTCCTCGCCTCAGACTTATCAATACAGTGACATTTAGCGGAAACGGCGGAAGTGTGCTTAAGGTGTCGAGGAGATGGGGAATTCTTCCTTTTGAAAAAGAAACCAAAGGCAGAGCGGTTATGTAACACGCGGGCTGCAGACAGGCAGCTGGAAGTCATTGCTTTAACAAGTCTTGCGTCTCACTGCTCGGGGGAAAAACACACGGGAAGCCATGACAAGACAGGGTTCCTTTGATTTGACCGCAGTCTGTTCTCCCAAACAGTTCTGATCGAAGGGACCTCTAATTGGCCCTGTTCAGTCAGAATAATAATTCGGGCAATGGTGACAACAACACCGTGATTATTTGATTTTGCTGAACTATATCAAAAGCGAGGGGGTGTGGTGGCGCAGTGGGTTGGACCGCAGTCCTGCTCTCCGGTGGGTCTGGGGTTCAAGTCCCGCTTGGGGTGCCTTGCGGCGGACTGGCGTCCCGTCCTGGGTGTGTCCCCTTCCCCCTCCGGCCTTACGCCCTGTGTTGCCGGGTAGGCTCTGTGACCCCGTAAGGGACAAGCGGTTCTGAAAATGTGTGTGTGTGTGTGTATATCAAAAGCCAATATGGAAATTATTACTTTAAAGCCAAAGGACCTACACAATAAAGCAATGTATATTTGAGTATATTTAGGGGCAGCTTTTCTGGTATACTTTGAATATATGTTTTCACCAGTGTTTTTGGACTACAGTCCTCTCCCATTGCAAGAAGCTATTATCATCAATCCGCCCATCCATCTACCCATCAATTTTTAGCAATTTCCCATCCAGTCAGGCCTATAGTGTTTCAGAACTCATCCCAGGAATCATGGCGCCTGTAGTTTATGTCATAGTAAAAATGGAAAGAGAAAGTGATCTTCTAATTGAAGTGGTCGACTGTTCATTTGCGTAATCACTGCTTTTACAACATGTTGAAAAACATACATTGATTTTCATGGGATGGGGGGTGCGGTGGCACAGTGGGTTGAACCACAGTCCTGCTCTCCGGGGGGTCTGGGGTTCGAGTCCCGCTTGGGGTGCCTTGCGACGGACTGGCGTCCCGTCCTGGGTGTGTCCCCTCCCCCCCTGGCCTTACGCCCTGTGTTACCGGGTTAGGCTCCGGTTCCCCGTGACCCCGTGTGGGACAAGCGGTTCTGAAAATGTGTGTGTGTGTGTGTGATTTTCATGGGGTTTTTGAAACTGTATCACCAGTTTCATCTATTGTGTATTTTAACAAATTTTTAAAACCAGGTGGGTATTCAGTTGAGGTTTTTCCACTTCCTTTGAGATTACATAAATTCATGAAAGCGTACACAGGCAATGTTGTGATAGGTAAAAACTATGCGGAAACAAGTCTGTTAAATTACTATTGATTGTCAATTTAGGTGATGTACTGCATGTCTTATGAAACTGCAATGGGATATTTTATGGATCCCTTCGTCGCGTAATTCAACTCAACTGAGTTCACAGTTCACCTGTTGAGTTGTGCTGCAAAACAGTGGTGTAAATAGCAAAGCTGATTCCTATTATTTTATTTTTCATTTTAAAAATGTTTCAGAGGTATCAGTTATCTTGTAACTGGAATCCTTTAAGAAAATCACTGAATGCTTTAAACTCTCCTAAAATTAAATTGCTATTAATTATGAGCTTGGCAAGAAAATAGAGTCATTATGTGGCATCTGTGTTTCCTCATTCATGTCTGCTCTTTCAAGACTGGATGTTATTATTATTATTATTTAGTTGTGCAGCAGACATTATTACACAAAGTAAGTTACAATTTTACCTGTTGTAACACAACTGGATATCGTACTTGAGCAAGTCTGCATCACTTGTTGCTTGAACCTGGAACCTACGGTTGTGGTAAAATGTCAATGGTTTGGGCCCAACAGTTAGATTTGACCCAATATGACAGAGAGGGAGATATAACACCAGGCATATTATAGTGCTTAGAAGGGGATTTCACTGGGAAGGTAAAAATGTGACAGGTACCTAATCAAAACATAAAACTAAAGTATAAGGAATGGCTCAGAGAATAAATCATTTTCAGAAGAGTGGTTTCGTGCAGAATTAGGTCTTCTGTTGATTCGGTATATTGTTCAAAGTACGATCATTTATGCAGTTTGTGTTTCTCCTCAAAACGGTTTCTTTTCATGTCCAAAAAAGACATAGACATGAACAGCTTGGACACAACCATTCCAGCCTTCCAGGGCTTATCTTGTTCTTGTTTAATCTGATATGTGCGTATTAAAAAGTATATTGATTAGGAAATCCATACATGCTTTTGTTCTTAGTATATTTATCCATTCAATTTAAGTTCGACATTTCACAATAAATGGCTTTAAACAGCCAGTTTATTGTTCTGCGTGGTGGTGCTTTTGGCGTGTTAAACATTGGTGACTATTTCATGTTTGTTATCATAGATTAAGGAGAAGGAGCAAGGATGCTGGGAATTCAGCCACACGGCTCCTTAATGATATGCTTCGAAGTGGTTTAATGGCTAATAAGTTTTGTTATCTCTGTACGGATGATATTTCAATGTTTTATGCTTTGTGCCTTTTTTTTCAGCCACATTTCAGTACATGGGAGATGCTAATGCTTCCAAGCAGCCCTGCCTGGTTGCATAGCAACTAACTTATGAGACTGCACCTCATCCCCTCCCCACTAAACCTTCCCAGCACCAGTTACATTACAACTCCTGGGGATGCATCTCGTGACAAGAAACTGAATGACATTCAGTTTAATAACCTTGAGAATAGTAATTTGACCATTGCAACACCTGTGTTGTTTTCTTTAAATACACAAAGATCACTTGAAAGAAAAGTGCGACTGAATGGCAAATAATTGCCTTGTTCTGTCCTATTCAGATTACAAGTATTGCAAATTCTGGCTGTCAGATCTGGTGCCTGTTTTAAATGTATTTAAAATCTTATACTTTTAATATGTTTTTCATTCTGACTGGTAATATGCTTTAAAACATTATAACACACATCATAACTACCTTACATGCATTTGAAATTTGTTTCCTATTTACTGTATATATATATAAATACAGTATATATATATTCCTTTTCGCACTCCTTTCATTATTTTATTTCACTATTAATTTTCATCATTATTTCATTTCCCTTCATCATTTAATTTTACCATGAGGGTACACTGGGAGGCAGGAAGGACACCTCTTACCTATTGCATGTATCAGGTTCTCTTGCTTAAACATACACGCTCTCCCATCTTTCCTTCACAGTGACAGATGGCCAAGTTAGCTTTGTATCAATATTACATTAATTGTCTAAGTGTTTTGGCAGACTCGGGTGTTTAATATTAATATTTGTTTAGTAGTGTGAGCCAGGCCTTGGAGCAGGATTACACTGAGCCACTGTAAAGGTCACACCATTGAGCAATGAGGCACTGGTCAGCCATCAAGGTTTCACTGATGGATATTTATCCCACTAAGGATTTTATATGTCCTCCATTTAGGTTTCAGTTTCTTTGATGCACTTATTCTGCAAATCGTAAACAAAGATGACAAATGTTGCAGCAAAGTGGGAGAGGGGCAGAGCGGAGTGAATGGAGTTACAGGGAGCAAGGTGATGAGGGAGGGGCTTCTTTTGCCATGTGAAATATGGCGACGCCGATCCTCTGTGACACGTATGTGTGTGCTCCGCTGCCAAATCCCAAGGACGCTGGCTGATGCTCGTCATCTGTTGACTCTGCTTGTAAATGGGCCAGCATGCACTGGGAGGCAGATGTTAAAAAGACAGTGACAGAACAATTGCACTCAGGAACTGCTGACGTATGTACAGCACATGAGAGAATCCATGCCCTTTAAAACAGAAGGGAGGTGATGCACTGTTAGAGAAATGAAAGCCAAACTTGGAGAGAGTTGTTGAGTGGGGCATTTAGTATTGTAGTGGTAAGCTGTTGGCTTTGCATGGCAGAAGTCACAGGTTTGAACCCCACCTCCTACTGTAGTACCCTTGAGCAGGGTACTTACTCTGAAGAGTTCTTGTGAAATTACCCAGCTGTGTAAATGGCGACTAATTCTAGGTAGTTAAACAGTGTAAGCTGCTTTAATGCAAACTGTCAGCTCAATAGACAAATTTGATGTCAATGTTGCAACATAACCTGATAGGGGATGTTCTTACTGCTATGATATTGAACCATTGAAATCACTAATCCATATTCCTTTCTTTATGAAAATACTTTGCTTATGCTTTTTTCTGGGTTTTCCATGAGCTGGACTGTAGTTTCACCATCACAGACATGGTTTCAAGTTCAAGTTCAAGTTTCAAGTTTATTGTCATAGATACAAGTACCATGTACATGTATCATGAAAATCTTCCTGAATGCTTCTCCTCAGACTATGGGCAAGGACAATAGAAATACTGCACAGACAAAACGATGACAAACAAAACAGTGTCGATGACAGTAAATAACAACAGCAGCAATGACAGCAATGACAGCAATAACAATAAATAATGGTAACAGCGGTAATACAAAACCGATAAAAAAAATACAAGTTGTGAAAATTAATAACAATTTATTATCAGTACAGAAATCAACAGCTGCCTATGCATTCCAGAAGTCCAGATCAATTCAGTTATATGAAATGTAAATCAAGTAGGGCAGGACGGTGTTGCAGCAGGTGGCACTGATAGCTCACACTGCCTGGACTTTAGCTTTGGATGTGGGTTTGAAAGCGGCTCAGTCTGTACGGCTTTCCCACATTCTCCCTGCGTAGGTTCTGTCCAGGTGCTCTGGTTTCCAGAACATCAGAATTCTGCTGGACACCTTTCAACCAACACAATGGTGTAGCGGATACTATCGGTTTCTCACAGTACTTGGTCTGTGCGGTCGGGATGGGTTTGATCTCTTCTCAGTCTCTTTGGATTTGGCACGTTCTCACTGTGTTTGTGTGGGTTTCCTCCCACATGTCTTTCAGGTGAACTGGTGACTCTAAATTGCCCGCAATGTGTGGTTATGTGTTAAATTGCTTTGGTGTGCAGATTGGTGAATGACTGTAGGGTGTTCAGTGTAGTCTATCAAACATTGTTAATCACCTTGGAGAAAAGTGGTAGCCAAACACTGTGTACCCTGCCTTGAACCCTATCTTTCCGAGATGGGCTGCTGATCACCATGACACAGTATTGGACAAGTGATTCATATTAATGGATGGATGGATTCAGTAAGTCCATGCAGTTGTGTACTCAAACACAAGACTACATTGCAAAAATCAAATTAAAGTATTTTTTATGTTAAATGCATCTTCTTTATTAGTTGCTAATGGGACAGCTGGTAGTATAGTGTTAGAGCTGCTGCCTTTGGATCCAAAGATTGCGGATTCAACCCTCCCCTCTGGCTGTAGTACCCTTGAGCAAGGTACTAGCCCTAAATTGCTCCAATAGCATTACCCAGCTCTATCAATGGGTAAGTCATAGTAATTACCTTAACATTATAAGTGACTTTGGAGAAAAGCATTAGCTAAATGAATAAATGTAAATGCTGTGTGGTACATAACAACAGGCCGCCCTTTCAGCATTGGTGCCCATTGAACTGGAGTCTGCCTGGCACTTATCACATAGTTGATGGCCTTGATTTCTGGAAATGGTAGCCACTATGCATCTGCCTCAGGCTTCTGCTGTGTCCTCGCTGGGAACATGCATTCATGGTGAAGAGTACCAAAAGCAATATATACCTAGTAGGAAATTGATAAGTGAGCGGTCAAAGCCTGTATCCAGCAGATATGATCACACTGACTGTTACTCGATGGTTGCATTAGTACAATGTTGGGCGGCACATGACTGACAAGTGAGCGCACTGTTTTAATGTGTAATGTGCAGCATATTGAGTGGGTACAGCAGTGAAGCCTATACACGCATTAAATAAAAGAAAATGCTAAACGATGCAAAGGGGCTTCGTGGTGTGGCGGACTTGGCCAGGATGCTCTCTGGTGGGTCTGGGGTTCGAGCCCAGCTTGGGGTGTCTTGGCACCTCATCCTGGGTGCGTCCTCTTTCCCCTCCGACCTTGCCTGTACTCTCAGATTAGGCTCCGGTTTGCCATGACCCTGGCCAAACGGTTTCAGAAAGTGTGTGTGTGTGTGCGTGCGCTAAACTCCACCACTTAATAATTTACAAACCTCCAGCTTATTTCTGAGAAATTCCTGTTACAAATAAGAATCAATGAATAACTGTACCCATGACAGAAGTGCAAAAGTACTGAAAGTTCACTCCTGCAAACTACTTTAAAATATTTCCAGAAACTTGTCATTTTGCCCTGAAGTCTCCAACATGTGTGGGACCAAACTTTATTGCCTCTGACAGCGCAAGCATTTGTGGTAGCTAATGCTTATGGTGATTTTACAAGCGGTGCAAATTAGTTACAGGTGAAAATTGCCCCTATTTTCTGTCGATAAAATGTGTTCTCTAACCTGTGCTACTGTAATCATGAAGCATAATGAAGTAATGCAATTAGCAATATGCAGTTTCATTATAGAAATACGTTACAAAAACAAGTCCACATATATAAAAGCAGAAAGATTTTTGAGAAAGAAGTACATAACACTTTGTATGAATATTCAGTCAGCTACCTTCCGCCAGAGATATATCGTGATCCGTTACTTGTTACGATCTTGGGATGGACGATGACATGAGTAGAACTTAATGTTGATTATTGTCTTGTATTGTAACAGATGTCAAAAATAGGGAAAATGTAAATACTTCTTGATAACTGCCCTAAAGATCTGCCACGTTGAAATTTGCCCCATTTCTCGGGCGCTTTCATCATTATCTGTTGTGACTATAGTGCACACAATCCACTGCAGAAATTTGACAAATAATGGGTCTGATGGAAGTTAACGTAATAAAACAGTATATCTTCTGAGGCTGCATTGTTGTGAGACCCAGTCACATACTGTACATCCTCATCCTATTTTACCTGTACCAAATGATGTCATTGAAGATTCTTCTCAAGCTATTATGATCAATATATATGTCTTCTTATCGCTCTCATTTTTTTCAACATGACACGTGACAGTGCTTTAAAGGAAACTTTTGCTTTATATTTTAATATGATATCATGCAGCAAAAATTTTATACTTATGCCACCAGCTCCTTGTGGTATCTTTTCTAGTTGCTGCTCATTAACCAGTGAATAACACACAATGTTTCCTTTCATCTACTTTACAGCATAAATTACATGTACATCACATTTGCATCTACTTTAAATGTGCATTTATGCTACTTAATTAGGAAGTTAATTGTTTAATATATCTTGCATTACTTTAGCTTTTGTATGCTACAGTACCTCACAGCATGTGTTGTATTTACCCTAAAATAACCTTTATGGAATGACATTCATTGTAATTCTACCTAATAATGTTTGTTTTCTGGATAGTCCGCATTCTGCTTACGGATTGTTCCAGAGACCAACGCAGACTTTCCATTCTCACAATATTTTTAACAGCTCCTGACTGTTATCCTTCACGTTCAATCAGATCAATCTGGCCTGTCTTGAAGTGTGAGAAGAGTGAGGCATCAATACCTGAAATAAAAAAAGGGAAATGAAAACAAGGCCTCCAAGTTCGCAAGCTAGCCAGCTGGTTTTTATTCAGTTTTGCTCATAGCAATGCTTTACAAACACATAAACAAATATCATTAATTTTTTATTTGCCATTAAAAAGCCCAATTCCAGAAATTATACTAAAGAAATATATTACATATTGAACAGGCAGGTTTTATTGTATCCAAACAGCTGTTCAATAAGCAGTGAAGTCACCCAGGGTTCCGGTCTTGACAGGATTCTCTTCATAAATGCTTAGTGCTTTCTTTTAATATCAGCTATACTGAGTTCTGTGTAACATAAGTTACACCCTTTACATTTTGGGGTTCATCAAGTCTGGTTAAAATTACCCTGCTGTATAAATGGGCAAATAATAGGGCTCGAACCCTAGACCCACCACACAGCGGGCCCCGGCCAAACCTGCTATACCACCACACACACACACACTTTCTGAACTGCTTGTCCCATACGGGGTCGCGGGGAACTGGAGCCTACCCGGCAACACAGGGCGTAAGGCCGGAGGGGGAGGGGACACACCCAGGACGGGACGCCAGTCCGTCGCAAGGCACCCCAAGCGGGACTCGAACCCCAGATCCACTGGAGAGAAGGACCTGCTCCAACCCACTGCGCCCACCCACACACACAATATACACACAAATACAAATATATATATATATCTCTATTCAATTTTAATAACCACTTGCCTTGAGCATGGTCTTGGTGAACCAGAGTCTAGCTTACAAGCACTGAGCGAAGGGGGTTCACCCTGCACGAGGTTCCAGTGCATTGCAGGGTAGTTACACACAGTCACTCACACACTCAGGGCAATTTAGCATCACCAGTCCACCTGAACTGCATGTCTTTGGAATTTGGGAGGAAACCAGAGAACCAGGAGGACATTTACAGGCACAGGGAGAAAGGGGCAAACTTCACACAGACTGAAAAGGGATCAAACCCATGTTCTCTTGCACCACCCAGGCTCTGTGAGGCATTGCTTCCAGTGCCTTTTAAATTTTGTTTGCAACCCTTTTAAGAGACCTTTTGATCATTTTTCTCATGAATGATTATGATATATACACACACACTTTCTGGACCGCTTGTCCCATACAGGGTCACGGGGAACCGGAGCCTAACCCGGCAACACAGGGCGTAAGGCCGGAGGGGGCGGGGACACAGCCAGGACAGGACGCCAGTCCATCACAAGGCACCCCAAGCGGGACTCGAACCCCAGACCCACCCCAGAGCAGGACTGCGGTCCAACCCACTGCGCCACTGCACCACCGCACCCCCCTGATTATGATATAATGAAATGAAATCAACAAAATCACTGTCTTTCAGTTTGCAAAGCCCGTGGACTGTATTTCCCTAGAGGCCTTGTGTAGCTTTTACTAACAGGCGTTTGATGCAACATATTTTCATTTAAGCACGAGAATAATGCTTTATCCAACCTAGCAATTATTGTTTCCAAGATAATTTAGAGGTCAATGCACTAGACTTAGACAGAAAATAGCTAGATTGACTCCACCGAGAGTGAAAAACCCTTTGGGTTTGAGACATCAAGTCTCTACCTGCATCCCAAAACATTTGATACTGTTGTACGGAATAAAATACCCACTAAGAGGGTAAAATGACTATGCATTTAACAAAAATTCCATTGTGCATAATAAAAAGCCCATTATATATGAAGAAAGGGTATACTGTAAATTTTCATAAGCATTTTTTTTGTTTTACAAGAACCCCTTTTTATAAAGGATGAAAGTGTACTGCTGCACATTTGTAACACAAGGCATGTGTTGGGTAAAAGCACCAGCTAAATGAAAAATGGCAAAATCTGTTACATCCATCAATCCACCCATCAATCCATCCTTCCATTTTTATGAACCACTTATCCAGCTCAGAATCAGACCTTATCCCAGGAAACCTTGGATATAAGGTAGGCCACACCTTGTGTGGGATTCCACTCCGTTGCATGACATTCAGACACACACACACACATTTTCAGAACCGCTTGTCCCATACGGGGTCGCAGACACATTATGAAAATATTCCATGTCCTTCTATCAATTTGTTTAGTTTTTTCCTTTGACCACTTTAAAATGACAATGCATCTGGTTGTGTTCGGCTTAACAGGGGGAGATTGGGCCTCCACTGTACTGCTCATTCATTAACCATGCTGAAATCACAGCCAGGGGGTACTCTACAGTATAAATCATTTCAAAGAGAGAGGGGGAACAAAACGAGTCCATTCTCTGTCTGGATAAGCAGGAAACAGTTTCCCCACTTTTTAATGGTCTTGCAAGGCAGGTGTATGGCAATTTTAATGAGAATCCTTTGTGATCGACCTGTACCTTTTGTGGCCCCTATTCATTCCAATTCAGTGCGTGGCGTTGCCTCAGATGCAGAGCCGCAGCCTACAGAGCTGCCTTAGCAAGCCACTGGCCCCCCAGCACACCCACGCATTGTCTCCATGTATCTGATGGGGGATGGCTTGGCTTGTTACGATAGCAAAAGAAAAAAACCCTCGCTGATATCTTCCTCCACTTGTCTGATGAGAGGACGCCTGCAAATTCAGCCAGTGATTTGAATCACAATGGAAACAAGAATGGCATTTGGTCCTCCATGAGGATAGTAGTGACACACACTGTAATCTCCTATGTTAGTGAATCACATCATCTCCCTCATGAAGAGTCCTTTGTTGTCTTTTAGTATGTATTTTTAACACAATCGTTTATGCTACAAATTGCAGTGATGCAGGGACATATTTATTGATGTAGCTCATTCTGATGGGTTAATGATTGTTATGGGCCTTTGACATTTAATGGGTTTCTGTTGCTGCTCCAATTACTAGCAGGACCTGTGGAAGAGAAACCCAGAGGCTTTTTTTATATAGGGCTTACGTGTACTGTAGGTAATACTGAGAGAGTGGATGCAAAGGTCACTTCTGAGAGGAGAGTAGTGGGGTGAACGCGGAGCATTTTAGGCCACAAACAGGATGTAAGTATTCTATGTACACGTCCAGAATGGATCCCTTTTTCGTTCCAGTGTATCTGACTCACACCACGTACATCGTAGAGACCTTAGTGTGAACCAGGCACAGCTGGAAGAGGTGTGTCAGAAGGAAAATGAGACTGAGGCTGAGACTCGTGTGGTTGGCAGCTGTGTTTGTGTTCTGCGGTTTCAGCTCAATGGAAGATCACTACCATCTGCACAGGCAGCTCAAATGCAACAGAAACCTCCTATAAGGCCGTGATGCCTCCTGTTAGTTCCTATTGATTGTCACCAATCCGTTTTCCGCCGTTTGCGCTCTGGAACGATTCAGACCTGCAGGTAGGCGTAGGTCCACCGTGCTGAGTCACAGCTGCGGAGATGTTTTTGAAGAGCAGCTTTTGTTTGTAGAAGAAGTGAGAAGAGTGCGCGCATGGGTTAGACAACCTGACTTTCTGTTATGTGTTGCCATGGCTACGAGCTGCATGTGCACGTGTCACCCATTACTTTTGTCTGGTTTGTGACTCTAAGCCTTACTTCTCCGATGTCACTCCAATGGCCTGCAGGGAGAGGCCAAAGGCCCCAGTTTTCTGTCCTCACATCAGACTCTCGTGCTTCGTGCGATTTGTCTTGCGGTGACTGAATAGTCTTGTTAATACAGAAAAACTCAATGAGACACGAAGTTTTAATTAAATCAAAGGCCTTGAGTTCTGCAAAAGAATTTAAATTTTCAGTGCTAACGCAGAGGGTTGGATGTGGCCCATACAACTGCAAAGTTTTTTTCAGTTGCATTTGAATATTTTATTTTTCTGCATACTTGTATTCATATGACAACATGAGTTTTAGTGAATAGATTGCTACTTAAAAACTGCTCTGTGTGTTTAGATTAACTTTGCTCCCTGAATCATAGAAGGCAACTTCTTTTTTTCAAAAAGGTGCCACCTCATTTTTATAACAAATGGTAATATTTTGTTTGGCATACTCACGCTCAACCGTAGGTCACCTGTACTATATATTTTCAAGGTAATTTGTATCGAATATGCTATGTGCGTCGATGTGAAATTTACTGTGAGGAGCTTTTTCTGTAAATTGCTGAGCGAGATTGCAAATTATCACTTCAGCTGGACTTGGTCCACATTCTAGTAAATGATCCAAAGCAGGACAAAGAATGTGTATAATCCTTCTCAGCGTTTTAGTGGGAAGTGAAAATTGATGTAAACACCAACCTTAACTGGCATCATAGTTATCATAGCTATCCTGCTGGTCACACTTGGACACCGTGTGGCTTTAGTATGCACATCTGTCAAGTATGTGTGAAAATATATAGTGCTATTTCAGTTCTAAATAAGAAATGAATTAATACATTCTCTTAGGGTTTTCATACATAGTTTGCTGTCTGGGTGCTTTTAACAGATTAAAAGGACAATTAGTCACCAACATGATTCATGAGCAGGTGAAACAACATCTAAAGGACATTGTAGTCATTTGTGACAATGGCATGCATTATGGCATTACACACAGCGGGAAAAAAACTGAAATAGATTAGCCAAAATCCACTGAATTAAACATTTGGCTGTCCATTTGCTCCATCGAATGCGTATTTTTATGAGGTGCAAGGCTGTGCAAAAACTTTCTTTGTTGTTCTAAGGTGTAAAGATTAGCATGGGACCTTGGGGGGCATGCAGGACAAAGAAACTATAGAAGACTCTGGAAATGATATATGTGACGATGAATAGCACAATTTCTGCTGTGTGTGTCTTGTGGTAGTGTGAAGTGTCAAGGATAAGTGACAAGCCGCTCAATCTCCCATGACATTGAAATCTTTTAACTTTATCCAGTGCTTTCAGAAACAAGAAGTATCTTCTTACAAAATTTGGCACACGTCAATCAGGTCACTTCTGAAATATGAAATACAAGCCTTGACACTGGGCCCTTATATGAGGCATAGTGTAGGGAAAACAGTAGCACCATTCCTATAAAGTGAATTATTTTAGTACTCATCAGATCCTGTAGCCCAGAGTTCAGAATGATCCTTGACATTCTCAAACTGATTGCTGGGAGTTTGGCTACAGTGGGGTGACTTTGTCATGGGATAAAGGGTTTGTGAGCACCAGTGTTTCTTAAGAGCTTCAAAAGCAAGACCTACTGGTAACTCGGTGCTCTGATTTGAGGACTGCTGGGAAGACAGAGGGCTGTAGCTTTCCTGTCTGGTGTGATGTGCCTCAGAGCATGAAAGTGAAAGACAGTTTGCTGGGGGGCACTGGAGGCGTCAGTTGTCCTCTGCTTCCTGGAACATGCAGAGGAAGGGATTGATGGCCAGTCAATATGACAACACAGTGTAGACAACAGCGCAAACTACTAAAACTGTGCCATGATTTACTTATATTGCTGTATTATTAATAAGTAGGATGTGCTTTTCAATGTATTCCTTACACTGATTATTTATTTAGCTGATGCCTTAAAATGTTGGGTTTGTATACTAGGCTATTTACAACTCTTTACCTATTCATACATTCAGATAATTTAAATTTTTATGTTTATTTAATTTTCTTTTTGTTTGAGAAATTCAGGGTAAGTCTGTCCAAACCACTTGCCCCATACGGGGCATGGGGAACCGGAGCCTAACCCGGCACACAGGGCGTAAGGCCAGAGGGGGAGGGGACACACTCAGGACGGGACGCAAGTCCGTCACAAGGCACCCCAAGCGGGACTCGAACCCCAGACCCACTGAAGAGCAGGACCTGGACCGCGCCACCGTACCCCCTGTAAGTGCCTTATTATTATTATTGTTATTATTGTTATTATTGTTGTTGTTGTTGCTGTAATAGCAAAGCAGATGCACAGCAGTTTCTGAAATAAGAGGAAACAAAATGGTCAAATTCAGCCGCTGCAAATTTCCCCTTAAATGTCATGTTTACACAGGAGGATTTTGGAATTTATCTGAGGTTTATGGTAACTAAACCATTTCAAGACACCATAATAAGTGTTATTTCTTATTTCATATCTTCTCTCTTGCACAGTATAATTTAGTAGGTGTGGTGGAGACATGATGCTTCAGTGGAACTCTTGTGTTATTCATGGTTCATTGCCAGAGTTAATGTAGCATCCACAAAGGCAGATAACTTCAGGACTGAAGTTATCAACCCAAATAAATGAAAAAATTCAAACAGTAATAAACAACTGTAATGAAAGGAGAACTAAATACAGCTCCATCACATCTGTCAGTTGAACTTTTTCAGCATCGCTCTAGAATCAAAGTCAGACTGTCTTCTCTCACTCACTTTCTTTAACTGCTCATCCTTGCCAGGGTGGCAGTGGTATGGAGCCCATTTCAGAATCATTACATGCTAGACCAGGAGTGTTACATCCTGGAGAGAATACTAGTGCATTGCAGGGTTGCCACATACACACACACGTTGGCCGACAAAAACACACAGACACAGTGAAAACATACCAACTCCACAAAGAGTGAGTGGTAAACTAAGCTCATACTAAGCTAATATATGACAAGGAAAAGAGAAAAGGTGATAGAAGAAAGGAATCTTACAAATGTGTTAGGTACGGTATAAGTATATATCATTTTGAACATGTTGGCCTTAAGCTTGGATTTAAAGGTGTCCAGAGTAGTTCTAATATTCGCTGCTTGGTTTTAAATTAGATTTTCTCTGTGTTGAAATGAAAAGTCAGGATTTTTTGCATGTTAAGTGAAAAAAATGAATAAACCTTTAATGGCCCAGCAATGCATTATTTATTTTTTCTCATTTAAATTAATTATAATTTAGTTTGTTTCTGAAAATTCACTTCACAAGCAGATTTTCATGAACAAATTATGCACATTATGTGGGGGAGGCCTGTATTTAGTATTTACTAGCAGAATTTATAGATACATAATTTAAATAAAAAATATTATTAATTCCTAAAAAAATGTTAAAAAAAAATTCAGAAGTAAAATGATATGGAAATGTACTTTCTCTGAAATACTTTGAAAACTGGTACTGTAGTATTTTCCATTAATGTCAGAATCATTACTTTGATTGACTCAGCTGGGAACCACATGAATTTCATTAATAGAAAATGACACTGTTCAATACTAAACGAGCATGTTAATGAGAGTCTGATTTAGGATCCCACAGGCCATCTACAAGCCCCAAACACTTTACAAGTCCCCAAAATGCTTTCAATGGATATAGAGTGACAGCATATGCAAGAATTGGTTAGTTTGTTCCTAGGATGACAGCTTTCCTCAGATCATAGATGTGTTTGTGGTAAGAAAGTTTACTTGGACAAGAAATATACCAAGGGTACTTATCATAATCATTATAAAACAATGAAGATACAGTATAGGTGGTGTTTTGTTTATCAGTCACTAAGTTTCTTATAATTATGGGTTTTATAGGAGGATTAATTAAAATACTATTTTGAGTGAGCAGGGACATGACTTTTTACATCTCACAGTATAATGAACAAGAATGTTCAATTAGTAATTGAAGTGATGTTTACCATACTCTGCGTGTGTGTGTGTGTGTGTGTGTGTGTGTGTGTGTCTATGTGTTTGCTTTTTTTCTAAAGCTCCACCGTTACCACTTGTGCAGCAACCACATGCAGTGAGAAGAAGCTGTGGACTGTATTCCATGTCTACATATCCACTGAAAACGCACACTCTGGATGATCCACACTTAACCCTTTATATCAGGCTCATCATCAAATTTGACTCGTGTGAATAGCATCAGTTGATGACATGCCTTCATTTGGTCACAGAAAGCTCTTCATATGCTTGTCCAGATCTGCTCCGAAGGCCTCACGTCACTCGCTAAGTGTGAGCATCTTCCGCTCGTATTTAAAGCTGCATGGGAGACAGAAAAACAAGGCCTGCCATTCACAAGTTGTTTTCTGGGGAACTGGAAGGTCAGCAAATCCCAGACCACCTACCCTTCTCCAGGCTTCCACTCTCAATTTTAACAGCTTCTGCTCAAGATGGCCATCTGAATGAATACTAAATATATATCACCTTCTAAAGCCGTTGTAGGACGCTGCTAAATTTAATCAGCTCGCAAGTCTATTTGTAGTCAAAATGTGGGAACGTTTTTTTCATGCTTTTCTTTTTTTGTACCAAGAATCTTCCGTCTGGAGTTAACACCCAGTAATCCGACAAAGAGATAGCCTCCAGCTGTTATATTGTGTTTCATCCAAAAGCTCCAAAATATATTCAAGCTAGACAAGAGACCAAGCTCGGGAGGATAAAGATGAGATTTTACAGCTGAAGGGGAAAACCATGAGAAGCCCTGCACAGTTTAGCAGAACAGACAAAGGGCCGTTCTGAATCATGTGGAGAATGGCAAGCGTAATATGACTCGGGCATATGAAACGGGTTATAGCCGTAACCTCAAAAGGTAATAGTAATAAGATTTCAATTTGGATCTCGTGCTATATCGCATTATATAGATACTGCATACACCTCATGTCCCTGTGAAGCAAATTGGCAAGACTTTTCAGTGGCAGCTTTGAAGCTAAGCAGCTTGCATGAAGAGCTGCGATATGTGCTCCTTCACTGAATTCATCTGTAGCGCTAGTTGGGAATTCCTCTCTCCCATTTATCCTTGTCCAGTTTCATGCCTCTTATCTTCTGTGCTTGATTTTATGAGGTTGATTAGTTGATTTGAGGAAGATTTGTTGAAATCCTTTGCCCCATTTCTAATGGGATCAAGGTGGACATCCAAGGCTTCATAATAACGGATCATCATGGTTCCAGCCTCTCACTCTGCACTTGATCTGATTTGACATTGTCCTGCCGTACATTGGAGATCATTGCCAAAGAACTGCATTTCTAATGGAAAGCCAAGACATAACCGTCAACATCCATAGCAACCTTTAGTTACTCCCAGTAGGCAACAGTTAAGCTGCTCAAATAAGATCATTTGCATGGCACCAATAAAAGTCCATCAGAACATACTGGATCCACTGTAGCATGGTGAGCAATGTTCCTTGACAACACCATAATGGCACAATAAAATGCATCACAGCCAGCTTAGTTAGTAAAGAGAACCACAAGCACTAATGCATTTTGATTACTGTGCAACATGCATTCCCTGCCAAATGGCAGGAAGATGACCGTGAACAGTTCATGCCAGACAACACTCATTGGTAATGTTGTACTTCAATTGCCCGAATCCCATGAGCCGCTGGTAAAGTATAGGCGCTATCATAAACTTATTCCTGGGATGCAATGACCCTGCTGGTTGGACCCTTTCTTGTGCTGCCAAGAAATTACTGGATAAATGACCTACCCAGGAACTTCTTTTATTATATATGTGCTGTACTGTGTATACACACATATTTTTTCTCTGAAAATCACTGTGATACACAAACTCCCTTGCAGCACATATGATATCTTTTTCTTTCCTTGCTCCAGAATGACAGCTTGTGGCTTTGATCTGCTTGGCACCAAGGCCATGGTACTGCAACCCTCAGATCCAATCCGGCACCTTGGAACAACCGTTTATCATCACTATCCATTATCAGTCTGATATCTGATATTGTCTGCGCTTAAGTTGAATGTTTTCCACATTGACATTATTATCACTCTCTTATTGTTATTATTAACATTAACATTGTTCCCTGAAGGTGTACTAAATTGTCTTCTTATGTGAGCTTTGGGATCTATTTCCATGCTCATTATATGAAAGTGCTCAATGTGTTGAATATATAACAAGCGCTTTCTAAACAAACAGGATTTTGAAAAATGGCATTAACGGCAACTGAGAAACATGCCCTCTTTCACATTCTGCCACACTTCCTTCTGCACTGCCTTCACGCTCTGCTTTGCGGTGAAGTTTTGTCCTGTGATGTAGTCCTAATAGTTTCAAAGGAAGTAAGAAGCACTTCATAGTTTCCCATCACTTGGGTTTGCTTTGAGGCCAGATAGGATAGCCCACCCCGTCAACATTTGACACGACAAGCAAATGTAAAATGCCCTGTTATGTTTGTGAGTCAAATGGATGTAATCATGACAAATGGGCCTCATTCTCAAAGCCTCTGCAGCAAGCCGATGCTTTTAATCACAGCGGAGACAGGAGACACCTGACTAAGGAATTGTTTCTCAGGTTATTTCCTTAGGCGTTCTGGGTATCCACTTTGAATTGGAATCACTGAATTGTCGTCCTTTTCCTGTTGTCAGACAGTCACCTGTGTGCCAGCCTGTACACCCATTTGCCGCAGGCTTATCTCATCATCTAGACAATAGAACCACTTGGGGGGGGGTCACCCAGACCTTCTATGATCCTCCTGTTCAGGCTCTAAGCTGTGAGGTCATACTGAAACAGCGAAGTGGTTGCCAGGAGCTCATCTTAAACAGTGGAATAATCAAATAACAAAACAGTGCTCTGTCATGCCTGATATTCCATTCGGACCAACAGAGTGCCACAGGGCTTAATAACAACAGCACTTTCAGCATTAAAAGACAGAAATGCAAGGAAGTTTACATTAAACCACATCGTTTGAAAATCCCCCTCAGGACTGATCTGTCGAGTCATTTTGCTGTTGCACGCTTATGGCTTTTTCCATCTGAGTCAAATCATTCCAAAAGGTGAGTTGTGCCACGAAACTGCAGTCCCTGTCATTTTCAATGCATTTTCAATGCATTTTCATTTCTATTCCAGATAATAAGGTCAAACTTGGTTTGTGCTATTAAACTGTTTTGAAGAACTGTGCATTCTGATTTGGTCCAAGGCCTTGGATGGTTTAAACTGTAGGAATTTCCCTTTACCGCTTTTACAAGTCTAAGTTAGTCTTTAACTTTTTACATTTAGCTGACACTTTTCTCTAAAGCAACTTACAATGTTCATGTAGTCACCCATTTGTAGAGTTAAACAATTTAGGGTAAGGACCTTGCTGAAAGGTACTGTAGCCAGAGGTACAATTTGAACCTACAACCTTTGGACCTAAAGGTAGCAGCACTAACCACTCCACTACCAGCTAGCCTTCAGCAAACCATGAGTCTAGCATGTTTAGTTATGTTTATTAATTCATCCAGAATAAGTTAGTCCAATGTTTCAAGTGCTGTAAGCCCTATCTTGTGGCTAAGATGTCCTGATAGAAATGAAGAACATAGAGACTTATCTTCTTTATGTCTCAAAGAAATAACATTTCTATGATCTACATCCAGGCTTAGTAAGCCTAAAAAAGATATACACGATAAGTAAACACTAAAGCTACCTCTCATTGATTTTTAATGATCACATCATAAAAGTTTTAAAGAGAACTTGGCACGCCTCTGCTCACTGTAAATATCATGAAATACAGTTATGGTCTTGGTCTTTAATGCCTCACGATTGAATTTCTATCCCCTAGTCCACTCTAAGGGGCCACACACAACTATTCTGCATTGTTATTTCAAAAGCATCTCAAAAGAGGAGCTCATGACAGTGTCATTTTCAAACTGGAATAAAACTTAACCTGTGAAACTGGGATGCTCCACCAGGTATTTTAGTTACTATCATTCTTTCACATTTGTGCACACATCCTTAATGACCTTATGGGAGTAACATGACTGCAAGGACTCTGCTTCACTGAGATTTACTTACACAATGATACCTGTCCATGCATTCCTGTGTTGCTTCTTTCACGTGTTCATAACAATTCGGAGATAATTAACCAAAGTTTATGAGTAATCTACACAATGAAGAGGCAATTGTTCTTGTGATGCATAAGAAAAATTACCTCTTCACTGATAACACTGAAGTAGAATCAAACCCTGAGCTTTGAGTAGAGCTTTTGTCTCCAGCCGGTGTGTTACTACTTCAGCCTTGTTTGTGAGCAGCAGAAGATGGGGGCCATAATCACTTGCCAAGTCATGACAGTACAGTGACAGAGTGACACTGATAGGGTAGAGGCAAATGGAGTGGAGCTCTTCTAGTGACACCTCCTCCCTTGATGGAGTAATGGATGCCATGAAAGAATTACTGCAGATAAGGTATAATCACACTCTCTAAAGTCAAAGAGACTTAAGGATATATACCTCAATGACATTCATATTTATAATCCCTGATGAGATAGCCATAAAATGATATCATTCTCAACCCTCTGGGCTGAAGCATGACTTACTATTCATAAGGCTTATGTCTAATGAGTCACTATCATGCCTAGAGGGAGTCAAACTACATAACCCACTTAACCCTAACCATTCTATTGTCCAGACATGATCTTCTACAGAGGCTACCCTTCTGTTTGGGGCAGAAGAACCCTGTTCATACTCTACAAAACAATGTTGGATCTCTTTGTGGCACTAGGAACCACTAAATCATCACACATGTCGATCTCCTCTTGTTAGAATAGTCGCTGTTGATAGAGGTTCTCAACCATCTATTAGACTGTCCCTTTCAATCATGCCGAAAAGGTTTACTTTGACTCCCTCGCCCTCTCCTGACTGGGGTGCCACATGACTTAGTTATAAGTACTGCTTTTTTAGTTAAAATAGTGGTATGGTTTTGCCTGCTACTTCTATGCTCTCGGTGTTTGTAATTTAATTTTAATGTTATTCACTCAATACAAGGATGAAAATTATGACATCATACAAATAACCTACAATGTTTAATGGGAGGTTATTTGTGACAATTAGCATGAGACTAAAGTTTATGACTTTGTGCAGCAGTCTTGAAAACCACTAATCTTGGCTAGGCTTGGAGTGAACCAGATCATACCCTATTCAACAAAGGGAATAAAGCAAGACTTCACTGGATAACATTCCAGTATATTACTGGGTAAAAAAAAAACAAAAAAAACATTAAATCTCTCTCACATACACACAAGGGGCAATTCAGAGCCACAAGCCAAACTATAATGCATGTCTTCAGAAGCTGTAGCACTGATAATATGTTCATGCAAATCCACAACAGCCAAGCATGGAATCACACTGGAGACCCTGGAGCTGGTGAGGCAATAACTGTACACACCGAGCGACCACACTGCCTCTCAGCACTGTTGTTACTCTATGTATGCAGGTCAGCGTAGTATAAGTAATATTCTGCATCTCTGCCGCCATTTAGAATCAGCAGTTTGGAGGTCAGCATTCTTCATTGTTATGAACATATTTACATATATATGGTTTTGTATATATTGTAAAGTCAAAGTGACCATCCATCATATTCATGCTAAAAAGTGGTAAAAATCCTAATGGGGAGATTAGGATAATACATCAGCCCAAGCAATAGATTTTTTTGAAGATGGCTAAAATCCTTTAAAACATGTAGTTTAAAGGCACACATATGGTCTGCAATCACTCACACACATGGAAAGCAAATATTTTAACAAGCTAACTCTGCCTACTTGCTGTCAATCATCCCCAAAGTCCTTTGATCACGCCACCTCATTACTTGCATGAGTTGCATAGAAGCCGCACAGCAGTCTGCACACTCTTCCAGGATTGCAGGATTAATCAGCATCTCTCTCCGTTGAGCTCTAAAGACCTGGAGAGCATGACAATGTCTGCTGAAGTGTTTAGAGGCTCTTGTGTTGCCTTCTTATATGTCAAGCAGGCAGAAGGACAGGCTCATGAGGAGCCACAGATTCATCATTCACCATTACCTCTCTAGGGAGCAGCACCATGGGGCATCGATAGCAGAACATGTGTGCAGGTGGCGACCATAATATTGCATGCTCGCCTGTTGCCAGACATCCTAAAAGTCGATTATACTGCTGCACCCACAAAAAGGCAGTAAGACAATTTTCAACCAGGAGCAAAAGTGACAAGAGCATTCCTCAACCTCTCTTTTGTCCAAATCATTAAAGACTGACTTTGTAGGGTAGCACTAATGGTGGTTAGAACAACTGCCTTTGGACCCCAAGGTTGCAGGTTTGAGCCTCACCTCTAGCTGTAGTACTCTTAAGCAAGGTACTTACCCTGAATTGCTCCAGTAAAAAAAATTACCCAGCTCTATAAATGGGTAAATAACTGTAACATTGTAAGTTGCTTTGGAGAAAGGCATCAGGTAAATGTGTTGACTTATCTTACTGCAATTGATCACTCCTGTAGTTCATTTAGCAGACGCTTTTGTCTAAAGCGACGTACATCTCAGCAAAAGTACAATTTATGCATTACGCTGAGAGAAGGAGACATGGCTGCAGACAGTTGACTCAAGTAAACCTGGTTTGTTACCTACCACTTGCTGCACCGAGGTTCATCGTTCGAGTAGGTGCATAAGACACAGGATAGACAAATCCTGATACCCTTCTACCAATTTTTTTTTTTATTTAATATTATGAGATACACAAGCAAGCAAAAACAATGCCGGAGTAGTGGCTGAATAAAGGCTTTATCTGGTGATGCTCATGAAGTTATGGTGCACGAACATTTACACCATACATGAGCTAGAGAGATCTTGGGCGAAATGGATCCAGCAAAGGTGAGTTTTCAGACCATTCCCAAATGTAGACAAAGTTTCCACAGTTCTGAGTGAGAGGGGAAGGTTGTTCCACCACAACAGAGCCAGGACCAAGAACCTCCATGGTTTACCTTTCGTGCACAGGAACACCAAGCGAGCAGAAGCAGACAAGCAAAGGGGTCTAGCTGGAGTGTAGCTAGATCTCTCTCTCTCACACACACACACACACACACACACACACACACACACACACACACACACACACACTTTCTGAACTGCTAGTCCCATATAGTTCGGGGAACAGGAGCCTACCCGGCAACACAGAGCGTAAGGCCAGAGGGGGAGGGGACACACCCAGGACAGAATGCCAGTCCGTCACAAGGCACCCCAAGTGGGACTCAAACCCCAGCCCCCCTAGAGAGCAGGACCCGGTCCAACCCACTGCACCACTGCACCACCACACCCCTCACATAGCTAGATCAAGACCTGTAAATAGCTGGGAGCAGTTCTATTGATGCATTTGTAGACAGTAACCAGGGTCTTGTAGTAATGCGCAGTGTTTGCTTTACCTTGTTCAAATAATGAAATCCTAATAATTAACAACTCAAAAACTTTTGACCAGTAGGAAAGGAAACTCATACTGGTACAGAAATTGTTTCTATATATACAGTAGATCCTGGTTGGTAGTCGGACTTCATGACTTGTGTGCGCATGTGTGTGACTGTGTGTGTACTTTTGCAGGAGACCCCCGTGAAAGGAATGCTGAGTTGCTCCTTGCAAAGAAACCCTGTCGTTCAAATCTCGAGAGGCTCTCAACCTGCTGATGCAGTGCTGCAGCGGACACAAACGATGGGGCCTTCACATCTCAACACCACTACAGACGTTCGTAGCCCAAAGTCCAAACTCTGCAAGACTCAACTATTCTTATGTTTCTAAAAATGCTATTTTGGCTCCTGGGGACCAAGTGGCAGTGCTGCAGTTGCATTGCGGTTCAGCCCTAGTTTGGACTCTGTGTTTTTCATTATCTGTGTAATCATATGATGTAAACTAATCAGGGTGGAATTACATGCAGTAGGAATGACTGCTATGTCTGAGGCCTGGCTTAAGGGCAAGTTTGCAATCACTTCTAGGTGACTGATTTCAGACTAGCTGTCACTTTCCATACTGCACATTATTTCA
Source organism: Scleropages formosus (assembly GCF_900964775.1). Lineage (NCBI taxonomy): Eukaryota > Metazoa > Chordata > Actinopteri > Osteoglossiformes > Osteoglossidae > Scleropages > Scleropages formosus. The sequence continues at coordinate 9,372,752 of NC_041825.1, read as the reverse complement.
TTATCCTGTGGTAACAACCTTTGAAGCGTTCACGGAAAATTAACTGAATTAGTTCTACCGCAAGATCACAAATGTTTTATGAGACACAAAATTTGTCTTTGATGAAAGAAATGAACTTGTCTGCTTCAAAGAACAAATGACAGCCTTTGGACTGAAATACAAAATTATGTTGGATGATATTTAGCTTTTTTGTCCCAATGGACGTGAAGAGCCTACTTCACTTGCTTAATAAATGAGAACACTCACTACATCTCAACCAGATCACTGCACTCCCCATGCTGGTCCCATGAACAAGAGGTCCAAAATGAAAAGCCCAAATGTTCTTGGCTTTTATTGTCACTCAGAACTGCTGAATCCCTCTGAACATTCAAGAAGACTCTCAAAACACCCGTTCCAGACCCACTTCTGTCCAAATCTCCTATGTGCTCCATAAACCTTCACTACTGATCTCTTAAAAAAATTAATTAAAAAACATACTCTATATCAATTCCATATGCTGCTACTTGTGTAATGTAGACTGCTAAAAACTGATTTTGGACTATTTGAATGATCTTTGTGAATCATGTGTCTGCATCTGCATCTGTCCGTCTGTTGGAAAAATGCACTTTTGTTTACTCTGAGTTGTGCGTCTCTTTGGAAATTAATAAACGCAAATTTAATTCTATGCTTTGCTGTATTATTATTTGTTGTTTCATGCTGACAACAATATGTATACCTGGCCTATGTAATTATGGTACATTACATTGTTAAAAATTTATCCAGTTAAGACACAAGCTGGTTGCAGTTAAGTGTGAGTATAAATCTGAGTATAAATCTAAAAACAGTCAGTTCTGGGACAGAAAAGCACAAATTATGAACTCAAATATTGTTAGAACTGGAAAAATACTGAAATATTTTGCCTCGATTGCTTCTTTTACAATGTTCAACTTGTCTGAGACACATAATACTACATGGCAAAAGCATAATATGCTTTCAGGGTTTATTTCTCCATGTATATGTTTGTGGTCTCTGTGAACTCATTGGGCATATTATTGTAAGGGCCCATTAATCAACTCAACCACGACTGTTCATGAGTGGACTCCTTCACTGCTTTCTCATCATCAGTCAAGGAATGTAATCTTCATTATCATTTGTGGGGAATCCATTTACTGTGACCTAACGTCTTTGGACGCAGGTGTAATGGAATTGCATTTTAGGTATGAAGAGGAACACGCTCCAGCAAATGCAGGTGATCTCACATGCAAAGAGCTCTCGTGCCGTTCTTTTTCACTACCAAGGTCACATAACAACTTTGGAGGTTTCCTTGCATCTGCCTCATTATTCAGATTAGTTTGGCAGAGATGCCAAGATTCAGTTACAGTAGCTTGTTTGGTTGAAGACCTCATAAAATGCCTTCTCATAGATTATGTACTTTAATTGGTTGCTATGGCAACTTGCTCCAGGCAACACATTGCGTTTAAAATAATGAGGATAGCCTACTTTTCAATGCCCCGGATCCCACACCTTAGAAATGCAGTTGGTATAACTGGATGATGAAACAGAATGAAAAAAAAACAAGGAACCAATAAAAACATTGTTGAAGTACTACCAAAGACCTTCATTTGCTATGAAAAAAACATGGCAGAGTTTTTCCTCTGTTCATGACATCAGCAGCCCAATCACGAATTTTTATAATGTGATGTTTAAAATTTTATTGTCTTTTCTCTTGGCGTCGCATCAAACCATTTTATGCCTGACACATTAGGAATTATTAAATTTTCATGATTTTTTTGTGAAATTAATTTATCTGATAGCCTTAAAAAATACACTTGAAAGCTTTCCTGCGTTCCTTGCCATTTGTGGATGTAATTGGCAGATCCTTGGTGATCTGCCTAAACCTGGCAATGTTTGATAATAACTGAGAATGAAGACTGATCTCCAGCAGTGCTTCTGAAGTATCTATACCAACAGCCTATGAACTAATCATCCCACTTAATAAAACATCTCAGTATCCAGTCATGACATGTAAAACTTGGAAATGGGGATCATTTGAAATTGCTTCCAAATATATTACAACTGGTGAATACACTTTTACTGGGGATAATTTTCAGTTTAAGCAATCTACTGTAAATCTGTATTATGACTGCAAATTAAATAGTTCTTATTTTTTGTAATGACCTTTTCAATGGTAAACGTCTAATCCCTGTATTCAGCTGATCAGTCAGTGGAAAGCAACATTATCATTTGTGGGGAATCCATGTTGTGATTTCCAAGAAGGAAAAGCTGCCAACAAACCTGGTAAGAAACTCTGTTTTGGTTAACAGTGAAAAAGCAATTGAGGAATGTACTGTTGTAATTCACATTTCTCCATATCTTTTTCTTTCATGGCAGCAAAAAGCTTTTTCATTATGACAGTGGTTCACTCATCACAGAAGTGACCGAGCTTAATTTTCCTTTTTTCAGCATGATCATTCTCCTTTGGGACAACAGCAATGCATCATCAGATGTGATGGCCAGCAGAACTCTCTTACTGAATGTTGAGCTGGTGTATGCCAGCAGGTTGTGGTGCCCTTCGCAGTCCATATGGATCCGCAGTCTGGATCCACAGTTGTTGCATTATACATAAGGGTGCTCTGTGAAACGCAGCTTTACAGACTGGAAATTTACACGTTTGCCTGAGAATGCATGGTTGACTAATGGTCTATAATGATGGAATCAGTAGGGATTTGAGTATCAGTTCATTCTATTGTGCAAGGAAGAGTAAAAAAGATGCCAAAATCCTAGAGAAGCAGGTGTGCTGAGAGAAAAGTACCTTCCTGCCAGGGACTTTCAAAATCCAGGTTTTGCAATTATGGTTCAGCAGACTTTTTCACTGCAACGCTTGTCTAGTCCTTTTTCACTTCATCCTAAAACTCTTGCTGCTAACATGTCTGTTCATTTGACAAAAAGATCAGTTGACAGACTTGAGAATTCAATTACCAAAGCCCTATCATTGCATTCCAAAAATTTCTTCATAATGAATCTGATATTTAAATCAGGTGTGACTCAAAAAACATAGAAATGCTGCTAAGCAATCCCTGTGGACTGAATGAAAACACCCACCCTATGTTTCATGAAATTATACTTTATAGCTTCAGATATTTCAAGAAAACTATAGGAAGAATGTGTCCCCTCCAGCCATGTGCCCTGTGTTGCCAGGTTAGGCTCCGGTTTGCTGCGACTCCACTTGGGACAAGCGGTTTCAGACAATGTGTGTGTGTGTGTGTGTGTGTGTGTGTGTGTGTGTATGGGAAGAATTTTTGTCTATTCAGATAATTCAAGGAATTCACTAGTGACAGCAAAGGGCTGATAAAAGGCCACTACAGAAAATTTAGAGTGAGATATGAATTTATGAAATTTCAGGTGTCTCTAAAAATACCAAAGATGGAATTGCTAGTCTTATGTGTTCTTGAAAGAAGACAGGGAACAAGGCTGGCCCCATCCACCCAAACAATTCACATACAATACACATATATTTAGCACATTTCAACAGTGCAACATTCAAATAGTGTGGGAAGATGGACGGGAAGGGAAACTCTGGCAGACAGAGGTGAGCTGACTGTGAAGGCTGAACGTTGGACCTGACAGGTTGTCTGAGTTGCCTGTCTTTAATTTTCATGTCGTTGTTTACGAACCTCAAGCCTAAGAATCCTCGCTCGCAAAGAGTGACACCACTTCAAAATTTACATTCCATCTCACAAAACCAGTAAACACCATCCAAAAGTAGCGCACCATTAAGTCAAAACATGGCTTACCGAAGAGATCACAGTTATTTTCCAGTTATTTCTTCTTAAACTGACACTTCTTCAATTAAGCATTGAATGTAAAAGTGGTCCATTTGTCTAATTCTCACTTTTAAAGTTGAAAGTCTGAGCCCGTTGTTTAGCCTTGGCTCCAAAGAGTTTACCACTAAGACGTTTATAGAGGTTTTTTTAGTTCTGTATAAGTTATCCTCAGGATTGTAGGTGTCTTGAGAAGGACCAGATGCAGCCTTGACACATGAAGACAGCCGCCAGGAAGTTTAGCTTCCCCGTTTGTTCCCTGAATGTCAGAAGTTGTAAATGGTGGTGCACTGGGTGCTTTGAATGTCACACTTCAATGCAACAAGACGTGTTTGGCAAGAGGACAGAGGTCACTGGTGAAGGTAAGCCCAGGAAAAAAAAAGAGTTAAAACGGCAAAAGAAAGGAGCGACAGCTGAGTATTTTATTCTTCATAATTCCAGATTTACAGTGGCCTCTTAAGTATTGGCATAAATGATAAAGATGGACAAACAAAAGCAATCTGAACATGTCAAACATTATTTGCCATCAAGCAACTCAAAATTAAGGACATGAAGGATCTAGCAAAGTTCTGCATGTATAAATGGTTGAGTTCTCACACAATGCGTTCTCTAACTTTATTAGAAATTATAGGAAAATGATTTATGCAGCATCTGCAGCAAAGAAGGTTGCACTATGTATTGTATTAGAGGATCCAATAACGTCAAAACCTATTTTCTGAAAAAAAAAAAAAAACACTGTATTGCTAATGTATGAATATTTGTTTTGAAGATATTGTATTTGAATAAAAGTGTGAAGTTTTTATGAAATGTTTACGATAGTATGTAGCTGCTTATCTGTGCTGTTAGTTTTTTAGTGCTTTTTGTTAGTAAGGGTACTAATAATTTTTCAGGCCACTGTATTAAAAAAATATATTGTTCACATTGTTTTAAGCGTGAAAATCACTCCCCTTGATAAAGTAATACAAACAGTATTTACAAATGATGACATATAACAAACATAAAAATATAAATTATGTTTGATCCCATTTTCAATTTCTTACATAAATTAAAAGCATCACAATGGAGTTACGCCCATTGCAAAGCTGAAATAATAAAATCTTAATAATTAGTCTAGCTACCTTAAAGTTTATACAGTTGGTTGGATCCTTCAAATAGAGGACAAATGTGTAAATGCAGCTATTACACTATGGCTGTCAGTCACTGCACTGTCAATGAATATTTTTTCAGACTTGAATTTACTAGCAAATAGTATCCTGATATTGGTTGTACTTTATTGTTAAAATTCTGATTTTTTACAATGCAACATTTAAACGAGGAACAGAATGGATGTCCACTCTCAGTGAAAATCTCTTCGGTTTGGTAGTCTGTAGTAGCTAATGAGCTATTCATCACAGTCTCTGGCTGCAGGAGTTTCTTACTCTTGAAAAATCCTCTATGTGCTGCTGAAATTTATCAGTCATATCTTTAGAATTAAATTGTTGGAACGAAATTCTGAATTCAGGAAAGATATTTAGATATGTGTCCATTTCAGTCTTCTTTTTCTAAAGGCACTGACTTGGTAGTCTTGGAAAGAACAATGCTATTATGCCTACAGTTCACATTGTAAAAAATGCATTGAACTGTTATGTGGAGCATAAATAATTCTTACGCTTTCTCTACATGATTTAGAAAATCATAGGATTTGGGTGGAACGTGAAAATTCTTTGCTCATCAAGGAAAGCTGAAAATATTTGGCAGCCTTTGAAGATGTAGCGTGCTGACACGTGACAGAAAGACCGGTCCCCCACCCCCCACCGCGCTTGCGTCTGCAGCACCAGGGCACATACTGCAGGTGCCTCACCACTAAGCAAGGCTAGAAAACAACAACAACAACAACAACAATAATAATTATAACAATAATAATAATAATAATAATAATAATAATAATAATAGATCAGACTTAAACATTGCTGATCCAATACGTTCCCTGCATTTTCTTTAGGTCTTTTACCTATGCTGTAGTTGAGAAGATGCATTTTACCCCAATCGCAGGTTTATTAAAGGTTTATTTGTATCGCTTGATGTGATCGAAACTCAAGTGATCATGTTCCTACCAGCCAGGTCATACTCATACATGTTTAGTGTGAGACACGCGATTCACCCTCTGATACATGATCATCATCGATCACCTGACACAATGAAACTAGCAGGCTGTTACAACAACGTGCTCTCTTAATAACCCTGCATTTTATTAGTATGGACACTTTTAAATAGCAGTAGCTCGGTTACAGAGTATCAATATATGACAGCCTGTGAAAATGGGCTGTTACTTCGCGCCAAAATTAGGTACGTGAGCTGTGTTTATCGCAAACTGGTAGCTGAGAAAGAACGATTTTTTTAAAAGAAAATGTCACCGTGCTGTCACAAGTCAAATAAACGGACAGTTTAGAAAGTAATAAAAACGGCTTACATACGTGGCTGAAGACTCGAGTGGACGAAACAAACTTTTTAATGCGAATAAAATCAACTTGTCTGTGGGTGCTGTAACTATTACTATATATTACTAATTGTGACGAGACGAGTCAGATGGCACCTACTGTAGTACTGTACTGTACTGTAGTCCACGTACTGTAGACCGCGGCACGGAGACGTGTTCCGTGCTATACGGGGCGACACGCTCTCATTCCCCGTCAGTGGGATTGTGTGTCGTTGAAGTTTAGAGGAAAACTGAATTCAATTCTTTTATTGACCCTTTTTCACGATGGAACCGCTTCCGTCCCGAACTCCACGTCAGCAGCGGGCTTCTCACCAATTTTCGCAGGTCCGCCTCACATTTACAGCCCGGACAAACACGGAAAACACCTTTACGAAATAGGCAGAACGCGTTACGAAAACCGTTGTTTTACAAAACGCACAGTTTTCGGTGGAAAGTGTTTAACAGTGTAACACGCACCGCCGTCGCCCGACTCACCTTTTTACGCGAACGAGATAAATGCTGTCAGTTCTTAAGTCAAATTAATTATTTATGCCGCACGGGTTAAGAATGAGAGTGTGATTTCGCCAGTTTTCGTAATTATCCATTTTTTTTTGGAGCGTTAGCTTTCTCTAAGCCTCTTAAGAATGCTTAAATATGTAGAATAGAGGAGCAGAAATTTATTTCGTTAACGAGGCATTCTGACGGTCACGAGGGGGGGAACGAGCTGCCCAGCAAATAATATAACCTGCCACTAATTAATGGTAAAAATGTAACCGACCTCCTCCATCACTGTGAAATGTATTTGCACGGCTAAAGGTTTTCATAAAAAAAAAATTTAAAAAAAATCACAAAAACAAAAGAGCTGGCGGTTTTTCACTCGGGAGGCGGAAGAATCCTGCGCGCGAAGCCCGCGTCTCGAGCGCGGCTCGCGGGTCGGTCGGTGCTGATGCTGAGGAACTCCGCGCGCCCCTCTCGCTCTCGGAACCCGCGGTCACGTGTCCCCGCGCTCGCGGTGAACCAGAAGTTTGGCGTCTCAGAACAAGACGGAGCCTTGAGCGACGCGGACGCTCTACCATTCTCTGTGACATCTTTTTGTACCGATATTAATTTGTTTTTTTTTTTTTTTTTTTTTTTTTCGGTCGTTCTTACACCGCTCCGTAACCTAGAGGTCACTCGATACCAAGTGTTTCTTCCTTTCTTGTTCTGCTCGATCTTGATGAAATTTTCTTGATTCGCGAATACAGCTGGATTTGAGTTCCGAGCCCGATCCGACTGCAGTGGGAATACGCAGATGGATTGCAAGAAAAGCCTGCTTCATTTCAGGAGGGATTTGTCAGGTGTGCGCTGGAAGTAAAGGCAATGCTTACGGGAACTCATCACACCTCCACTGCAAGGTAGGACACATGTTTAAAAACCCAAATACTCCAACTTACACAGATGTTGTCCAGTTACGGCGATCGTTTATTTTAAATATTGAAAAACCGCATGCGACGAACACGGATCACACATAGGTACTGTCATAATATACTTTCATTCGCTGCTTTACTTCCAAATGGAGAGAAAGCGAGGGACGAATGTGTGTAAAGCAAAGGAAGCGACTTTCGCTGCTACCTTTGCCTGCACGTGGAGCTCGTGCGACTCCAAGATGCATTGTTTGATCTGGAAGGTGAAACATCATTTTGCTTCACTGTCTCCCCTTGTTGGAACACGGTTTCTCGCACTGTTACAGTGATGCGCGCTTTCACAGCTGACCCCCCCCATCACCCCCTCCCCCAACCCGCCACAGGGTCCCGTTGCCAGCCGCGCTATCATGACTGATGGCGAGGGGACAGAGCCCTTCCATTTCTCGGAGAGCCAAGAGGTGAGGGTGCCCATATCGGGCGATCACGGGGCGGAGGCGGAGCGTCCCGGCGCGGAGAACCCTGCCCTCGGCAGCAGCGACTGGCCGGACTCCGGCGGTGGCGCTCCGGCCCCGGACTCGGTGTCGGAGGAGGATGAGGAGCAGCCCCCGTACCCGGGACTCGCACCCGTGGTCTTCTTCTGCCTCAAGCAGACGAGCCGCCCGCGCAGCTGGTGCCTCAGGCTGGTCTGTAACCCATATCCTTCTCCCGCTCACTGACACTGTGTCACACACTGTCACACACTGCCGTGCTGTCCTGGGCGCCGGGTCATGCCCAAGTGATCTGCTGTCAAGGTGGTCCAAACCCCTCTGTGAACTTTGTCTCAAGTCCCCGCAGAGAAAGATCTGCGAAAGTTCAAAGTTCTGAAATAGTCATCATTAAACACACACACACAGTGGGGCTGATATTGAGTGTGTACAGTGCAGACTCCCTTATTTGTCAGCACAATATGCTCTGTGTGTGTGTGTGTGTAAACTGCCTTTTGTTTTTCTCCATTTTTTCTGACCTGCTTGTATATATGGCAGACAAATACAGAGTATATGCAGTGTAAGTATATAGTGTATATATGCCTCAAACAATATATCACATGTAAATACCTGAACCAAAAGATGCTTAGGACAGTCACGTCATATTTTGCTCTCAACTCACATGAAAAAGGTGGTGCCTGTTATTCGTTCACTGTTTACAGAATATAGTATTCCTGTGTGAAATAATATGAAATTGCATTACTGAATGTTCTGGTTTCAGTAAGAGGTTCTGTCTGTCTCAGAAAATCTGTATATGTTGTGAATTGGTTTGGGTGAGAAAAAAACTGTGGAAGTTGTCAGGCTACTGAGTCTGTTTCCAGTGACGTCATAAGTGTTAGATTTTTATATTTTTAAAAGGTTATTTCAATACATTTTAAGAAAATGATGAAATAGGGTGTATATGACTTTAGGTTATGTCACAAGTCAGCAGAATGGGTGGATCATGCCGAAAAAGTATGACGTGCAGGAACATATTGTCTGACAGTCGTCAACAGCCTTTACAAAGATGCTGTCTTATGTGTAGCTTTTTTACAGTGCTTAAAGAGATGAGACCATAACATATTCTCAATAATAGCTTAAATTAAGCACGTCATGTGCCAGAATCTTAGATTCAAATCAGTGCTATGCTTGTGTGTCTCAATAATGCAGTAATGTTCGGTCAGTGGCTAGTACTGTGGCGCAGAACGTTATTTGCTCCCTGGTGGTGGTCTGGATGTGATTAGAGTAAATATTTTGATGTTGTGTAAATTTAGTACTGTTAAAAATCACTGCACCTTCTTGTATTTATGTGCATACTTGATGGGAATAATATTTACAAGTTATATTGTTGTCATCAAACCTTAGTGATGTTGAGAGCAGCACAGTGGCCACATCAGCATCTAAAATGTCCCTGTATTTGATTATTGTGCCACAGTCTTTGTCTGCTCCCGTTTTACTTTGCATCCAAATCTCCTGTGTTTCGTTTTCTGCCTTCCGAGGTGTCTTGTCCTGTTGGCTGCAGATAGGTGTGCCACCAAATGCAATTTTAGGCTTTTGTTTGTTATACAAGTTTTTCTGTAGAAGAACATCCTTTTACCAACTGCATTATGTGCCTTTATCATGCTGTGTTATGATACAGAGTCCTGCAGGTTCAACTTCTGTTACAGAGGAACCCAGAATGTGGATTTCACTTAGAGAGGAAAGGTATATTTCAGTCTGCAGGAGCAACTAATTGTCTTCCATTTAAGCAGGGCAGAAGGATTGCTCTCATTAATAGCCTCAATTATTCAACAGAGATGACTAGTTTGGGGGCATCAGCGGATAACATTTGCCTAAACTACAACATTCCTTGCACAACAAAATGAAATTGAACCACTTAGGCAATGATTGGAGTCCACAGCGGAAGCATTAAACACAGTAATTGCTCACATTCAAGATTATCAGGATTAAGGGAATTTGCTGTTACTTACAAGAACCAAGTGCATTGTTTCTAAGTTCATCTTGCTTTCTTGCTCTGCTAAGTCAAAGTACCTCTCAGCGATTACATCTAAGTCAACGAGGTTTATGTAGAATAATGTAGCTGTAAACATCATTTTCAGCTTGGCGTAAATCAACCACTACAGATTTTCAACAGAGACTGGTTTTCCTAAATATTTACAGTGAAAATATGTAAATGCTTTAAGTGTCCCATTTTCCCCTTCATTACAATAGTAATTTAAATTATGTGCGTTTGGTGAAATGCTCTCAAAAACTATGGTGCACATGTGGAGCCTAAGGCAAGTCTGTATGCAGCCATAAGAAATAATGCCACTTAATCTGGTAAAATTTAAATGTATTTGTACATAATTATGTTTTTCAAGTGCCATTCAGTTGTAATTCTCTCATTCGTTCATCCAGATTGCATTTAAGAGTCATATATGCAAAATTTACATGATGTGGTGATTTAGTAAGTTGCTGTCAATGATGTAAAGGTTTCAGACCAAGTATGTCTGTAACCCTAAGCCATACCGCAAAATTTCTCCTCCAAATTTAACTTTTGTTAAATCATTATATTCATTTAAAGGTCATGCTGATATAATTCACTATTGAGTATTACTAATATCTTTTTCAGTGTTTAGCTAGTTTCTTTGACCATCCTCTGGATGTTTCAACACTAGCAAAGCATTAATAAAACATGTAGATGTGTCAACACAATGTGGTTTTCCGCTTACTAAGATGATGTAAAATTCAGCTAACAGGTAAACGCCAGCTTTAAAACCAGGATCTGCAGTGTACTCCAGCAGCTGCAAAATTTATTCCTGGCATGGCTCCAAATTTTCACTGACAAGCCCATAGTGATGCAAACAAGATGACCTAATGATGGAAATGCTCTTATGTTGGTGGAGGTATCTTAATGTATACATACATCCAAATTATAAAAATTCCCACAATGACAGTTTCTTTTGTGTTCAGTTTAGTAATAGCCATTTTTTTTTTCGTGCTCAGCTCCAGCACCTCTGTCCCATAGTACCAACAAGCATGGTGCAAAGCAGTCCTGCCAGATGATGCCGTCAGGCACCCGGCCAGCTAGGTTGCGCTAAGCTGATTGGACAAACATTGCCGCTCTTGGCTCGGCACGTCCCTGGGAGGCGTTTGTCCAGCGGTCAGTGGAGGTACCCTGGCTGAAAAATCATAAGTCCTTCCTTCGCTGAGTGAGGCCAGATATAACCATTCCACCATTAAGGAGTTCCCTGTCACCAGAGGAAAAAGACATAATTGTCTCATGAGTCACTTGGAGGATGTCAATATTTTAATATTTCACTTTCCTGCAATGTCTTCTGAGGATTACAGCAAACATAAAGTTAGAATATCCGAACTGATGCCTTGCTTACCTTTTGCTTTGTGTTGGCATGCTGTGTTTATGTCCTGTAATTTAGACTAAGTTATCTGCACACTATTGAGCCTTTACACGGTACAATCAAATGGAAATTCCAGATAAAGTACCAGCTTTGTCTAGCTCTCTCCTATCCTGCAAATACAAAACACATTCACTTAGGTTTCATTGTCACACTCTTCGCAGCACTGGATCTGAAACTGTTTCCCTGGCAGTGCTCATGAGGAAATGGCAGTTGTTTTGATGGTATCTCCGCTGGCATTGGAAGAGGATGTGGTGGTATTTAACGTGATCCTCGGTATTTCATGCATCTTGTGGTTTGTTTTTCTCATATTTAAATGGGAGAGGAAATTGATGAAAATTGATGAATTGATCTGTGCAATATGATTCGTGTTTGTTTCTTAGCCACTTACTCTCTATTTTGAGTGGGGTAAACTTTTGCAGGTTATTGGAATTCTATGTAAACGGTAAAGCTTTCAGTTACAGAGCTGTTTTCCATCTCTGCCTTTGTATGAGTGGGCTTCGAGGTGTAGTATCTCACTGAAGCATATTTTGAGTGATAATGAGAAACGCTTCTTGCCAAAATGTAATGAGTGGCATCATGTTATGGAATTCTGCTGGGGAAGTTTCTCAAATGAGGCTTGATAAGAATTGTTGAGGAATCAAAACTAAGAGATGTGCTGAAATGTTACCCTTAATGGAAAGAGGCTGAACAGGGATTCTTTCTAGGTAATAGCTGTACTGAGAAAACAAAACCAGCTGAGTTCTACATTCTGGAATGATGGTGTATATTGACTGATGCTGCAGTTTCTGCCCTGTTGAATTCTACTGGCATTAGGGTGATGGGCATTGCTTATCACAGGGTTTTTATCAGTTGTTTTGGAAACTCTGCTTCACCACAGCAACTATGGAGCACCGAATCTGTCTACTAGCAGGACCTTGGATGTGTGCTTTTCCTTTGTGTTGAAGGGCTGTATGATTAAGAGGAAGAAAAACAATTATTTGAATGAAAAGCAGAAAAACTGTGTGTGCTTGCCGCTGTCCCCTTTCTTCTTTCCATAATTGCTCGTTCCTGACATAACTCGTGTAAATGACATGTGATCCATAGCTGGAGGAATAGCAGTTGAAATTCAATTTGTCCTTTTTGGACTTGCTTTCGTGCTTGTTATTCCATTACCTTCTCTTGCAAAGAAAAAAGCATCTTAGATGTTGCTTTGTTTTCTCCTCCATGCAGTTCAGCTTTCTAGCTACATGGGACACACATTAGGGAAGTCTGCACAATCCATTGTTCTGGATCATGAAGGAGTGCCTGCTTGTATACAGCAAGCAGTTGTGTTAACACTTGAGACTGTAGTCATTTGAAAGGTCTCTGGTGGCTCAATGCATGATGAAGCGCTCTGTTCGTTACACAATAACTGTGTTTCTAGTAAGAGTCAGACACTGACAAAGATGTAAGGCGTTCAACAGAATCAGTGTTTTTATATCTTTGTCCTATTATTCACAGTTGTATTCATACTCACATTGCCATTTGTCAGTCTGAAAGAGGGAATGTTGTATGTTACAAATATCTGTAATATTAAATTGCTCGTTTTTATGTCAAAGATTACTAAGAGATATTCAGCAAAATACGTTAAAATCAAAGGATTTCTGGACCAATTACCAAATTGCAATAACCCTTAGACCTTGTACTCTTGGTAGCAGCTGGTGTAATGTCAGGTAGCGGTAGCAATCAAATTTTTTCTTTTACTTCATGCTAGCTGTAGAAATCAAAATTTTTCTTTTACTTTAAGCCAGCTGGATACAGCTAGAGAGAAACACCTATTAATTAATATTAACTACGCAGACAGGGGTAGCACTTTCATAAAAGTAAGTGAGTATCGAGTTCTTTTCAAACAAATCTTTTTTAAAAGATAAATTACTAAACTGACTAAAAGTTACGGATTTGTAGCTGTATGCAATATATAAATGTACGTGTTTCATATAATGCTGCTGTAGATGTAAAAAAAGGCAGGTCACTTTTGTCAGTAACCTAGAACTTTAATAACTCTGATAACAAGCAAACATAAACTAAGAATACTACAGTCTGTAAGATTAAAAGCGTTCAGTAGAGACTTTTTTTCTTGTAGAGCCCCTAGAGGAACATTACTGCCTGCCTGCCAAGACAAACTACTAGGAATTGATAGCTGAGATAGCTGCGCTTTTGTCTAATTGTCTTTAAGGATGAGACAGACAGACTGCAAAAGGAATGGCAGAATTCTTTTTTTAAGCTCTGTGGTTCTTGTTTGTTGAAAAAATGCCTATGCAGAGCTAATGAAAATACTGCAGCTAACAAGTGAACCATGAGAATATTCAGAGAAGGCCGCGTAATTTATAGGGAGCCTAATAAAAATTTTGATTTGGATACGTTCCCGATGAGGATGATAGCATTTTTAAAGGTTTTACCTCACTTTTGCAGCACCGCTGCATCTGGCTGGTACTCTGACACGGCGGAGTTAAACCAATATTCCTCTATTACGATGAAGACTGTCAACAATATAACAAGCACTCTGGTTGTTTCTCCAGGGCAGTGTTCAGCCGGTTGGTTGTGTAAGCTCCATCTGGTCATACAACACACGAGAAGAAGTGAACCTGGTACAGAGTGTCTCTGGAACACCAGCTCTTGGGAGATAAGGCCTGTGTCTGTCAGGCCACCGAGCCTCCAGTTCCAAGTGCCACGGCCCCTGCAAGACATGAATTCTTTCATTTATTTTATTGGTTCTCTTTAATTGGTACTGACAATTTAATTCAAACCAGATTGAAGTGCAGGTTCAGATTCAACTACTGAATTTCTTCCTCCCACTTACAACTAGGTAAAAGATTTCAGAATTATTCAGCACATTTCTTATGGCAGCCTTTGAAACTGCTGATGGCAAACAGCAGAAAGTCGGAACATAAAAGTTTAGGCAAATGTTTTATATATTGTGTATTCACACTGCCACTGAATTATTTTAAGTATGCAATTGCTAAAATGTCCTGGGCTGTGACATGTTACTACTTGATGAGAAGAGGATTTATTTAATGATTAAGCCTGTCTTAAACTGTATGTTTCAAATGTGTCATAACTGAAGAAATATTATTGCTCAATTTATTATCATTTCTAAATTCTTTCTAAGTTAAAATAAGCATTAAATGTAAACATAGTTAAAGCCAAAATATTATAGAGAAAATGAATATGAATTAATTTAATTTTAGTTTAACTTAAACTCAACCTAAAAAATTGAACTAAATGGAATTGTGTGTTTGATTTTAGTGGATTTTTCACATTTTAAATACGATTAGTGAAGGTGGTACATTTCAGTCATACTCAGAACTAAGATTTAAACCATCCTAATCTATATCAGACATAGCGAGACTATACTCTTCCATAGAATTAAACTGTAAAATAAAAAATGTTTAAACTGGTGGTACATATTTTCGGTTACACATGTTGGCCAAATCATCAAGCCAATGTATAACTTTAATAGTGTTATGCAGATATTGATATTTCATATTGATGTAGTAGTTAAAGTGTGATACAGAAATTCTCCCAGGAGGGTAGGTGTGTTACAGAAAAGGAAATTATCAGTGGTTTCTCACTTGTGCCAACATCAGTACAACTGTAATTACAGCATTGTGAGAAAAAAGAATGATTAGAAAACATGAGCTGAAACTTGGAGAAAAAGCTAAAATATTTCACATAGACTATACTGCAAATGACATTGCAGCTCAGCTCCAGCAAGTGTGGTGTATTCTACAGCTGTAATAGTATTAATTTAAAATGCTGTTGATCATCCATGGTTTAACCGTGTTAATGATACCTTTAGCAATACTGGAATAAAACAAAAACAATGTAGGCAATAGAGATTTTAAGGTTGTAAACCACAAATTATGAAATGATTTAAATTATATTTACTCATTGTAAAAGTGTAATACAGTTATCCCAGTAACCCCAACTGCTATTTTTTTGTGCTTGCCTCCAGATTGTTACACTGGCTGAAATGTACCTTTGCTGAAATGTATCCTGCTAGCTTGATAAAATCTGATAAATCTGTCATAGCTTGCTAAAATCTGTGAAAGACTTACCTTTGTGTGTCTCTGTTGCCAAAGCAACAGGTCTGTAATGCTTTTCAAACAAGGTTTCACATTCTGTTCTTAAGCACAGATAAAGTTCTGTCTCTTTTTGCACAAGTGAAGCAAAGACAATGAATTTAGTTCTATTTGACCTGTGTCCAACCTTGCCTTCAAAGAACTAAAGAACCGGTGTACTGTTTGAAAACAGTGTCTATGTCCCCATAAGACTCCATCGGATTTTCCATTTCTTTGACAAATCCGTATATGCTATGTGTAAATGTTAGATGGAATCTTAATTTCTTCGATTAGTCTACCATTTGATACATATAATTAAACAGTTGAATTAAACTTAATAAAAGGGTCTGTTTTTAGTGTGTTGCCAGAAGAAAAATATCCTGTTTTGATTGACAGTCTCAGCATGCATCCAAACGTCCATCTGTAAAATTACATTTTTAATGACATGTTTCTTCGTCTTACAAAGATGTCATTTCACAGGTCCTGAGGAACACTAAATGTGCTCATTGTCATATGTTATAATCATGTCTTATTATGAGCTTTGATGACTAAAATAATACGAAAATCACACTCTTGGTAAACGGCAGGTTTATGTGGTTTTATGTGTTTCGTACGGGTTCTGGATTGTCACAGGAAGGTAAAGAGTTGTAAATTCAAATATGCTTCTGATTCACAATAGTTATAATGGTTTTAATTTTAATTACTCATAAAAAAAAATTTAGGTAGTTGACACTGTGCCCTGAGTTTATTTGGAAAGTGATTTTATCATGTTGGTCTGAGATGTGATGTGGTTTGGCGTTGCTGGTTACTTATTGTCTGTTCGGTTTTAGGTCTACAGATTAATCAGAGGCTTTTCTTACTAAAGAAAGACATTTGATTGATTTATGCACTCGAAGAACAGGAAGGAACCTCTCAGACTTACTTCCTCTTCATTAGTTCAACTGGCCTTCCTTGGACTGTTTTAATTGAAGTCTAGAGTAATCTCCTCCCATGTGACACCAGTGTTGCCACCACCCTAGACTGCTTACATTCCTAGAAACCTCTTAACCCTCCCTCCCCCCAACCACCCTTGTGATATAATGAAAAAACAATGATTTTTTTTTTTCTTGTCACTGTTTCCATAGATACTGACTCTAATGAATCTCCAGGGTTATTGTTGTTTTTCATTGGTGTTCTAAGCAATATCTCAGGGTACTAGCACTAGTTTCCGTGGCAACAGGAGTCACTAATACCCAGACAGGCTTCACCCACGTAACCTTTGATGGAGAAACCTCATTAGGCACACTTCCGTACTTATTGCAGGGAATGATGGTCACTGATTAAAGGGTCCTCGGTTGTTTCTCTCTTGCTGTATTTCCGCTATTTCTTAAAGTTACCCATAATTCCAATATGTTGCTCAATGGACTTTAAAGGAAAGGTGTTTTGCATGTTCCTTTAACAGCTGAACAAAGTATAACTGCTTCGCACAGTCTAAAGGTCTTATGCTGCCACATCTGGATGTTTCAGGCGCAGCTTCCTTGGTGGTACCACAGGACCACGTCACCGGGGACGCAGATGGCTGTTCACACATATTGTCAGATCCTTGCAGATGTATGACTAATTATTGACAAGGTCTTGATTGCACCCATGTGTTTTCCTTCATAGTAACATGCCTTGCACTGTTTCACTCCTCTGACTTGATTTCAGTCCTGGGGGCAGAGCAGAAATGAGTATTGCATCACAGTGACTGGTACTAAAGTGTTCATTCTTTAGTGTTTCTTCATTACTCTACGGTTTTGCGTGTTTTCAATTATAAGCTCTCTTATAATGACCTCGGAATCACTTGTGGACCGAACAATTTTAACAGTTCTGTTACGGTGTGCTCCTGCATCATCCACTGCTCCTGAGCCGTTGTGGAATAACATTCAAACGAAAGGTGCAATTTTGTGTTGTGGAAAGAGCGCGGAGGAGATGAAACACGATGGAGCCGTGAAACAAAGAGGCAAGAACTGGCAGAGCTGCCCCTGGCGCAGGCTCTTCCCCAGTTCCCCCCAGTTCTGGGATGGATCCCCACTCCCAGTTTTCTTTGAGTTCAAGTCATCCCCGTTCTTGCCAAATGCCTGGTTCCTTCCAGACCCATCCCAATGACAAGCTGTTTAGCCTGACTGGAGGCTCTCGCTGTTTCTCTGTGACGGACTGGCATCTCCTCTGGGTGGGGAGACCTTGGCAGAGTCTCTTGCTGTCTTACTCACTCTCCTTCCGGGATGCGCTCCAGCTTGCAGCGACCCCATATGGGACGGAGCAATGGGAGACCAGGGTGAGAGTAATACGGCAGCTTTGTGTTTTGGATACCTTATGTGTCGCAAAGATGTGAAATAAACAGAGGCTCAGTTGTTTTTAACATCAGATGCTCATTTCTTATTAACTCAGTTGCTGCAGCCTAGTTATCACGGTGCTGTTTCCATGCGCTTCCAACGCTTTCCCGCTATGTGGACCTGCTCAGCTCTAATGAATTTGCAGGTCTCGCAAAAGAACGTGTTTAGGGGAATGTGGAATGTTTCTCACTTGCCGAGGGGCCCCGCATTTGCTGTGTACCCAGCCCATGATCTGCCAGGCTATTTCCATTTTGCACTCTGGAGCCTAATTTATTCTCAGCTTTCGCAAGAGAGCAATGTGTACGGAAGGACAGAAATGGGAAACGGAGTAGCTTTCACCTCTCGCCCAGACATCTGTGCCTCCCTCCATGCACCACCCAGTGAGCTTTAGATCACGTTTTGCTTTCCCTCATGCCTGTGAAGTTTCTCTTGGGGGGATCTACAAGTAGAAAGGATGGCATTTCCAGGCTCAGCAGGCAAGTCCAGCGGGAGGGGGCTCAGAATATGGTCCTCCGGTGCATTGTGGGGCCTTCCAGGTGAACTGCTCCAACAATGTAAGGTTCTGAAGGAGAAGCTGTATAGGAAAAATGAATGCCGGAAATCTAAGAATTGTCCAGTCTTCAAGCTGGAGACACTATAGGACCATACTTGATCAATAATGTGTTTAGCCTTTCCCTACTCGTCTTTTTTACATTATGTGTGCGGGCTATGGACTGCGAGTTGGAGGAGGGTGATTATAGCATTCGATGATAACCTTCATCCCCCAGCACTCCTTTCAGTTCCAGTCCTCCGGTAATAATACAAATGGCTCTCGAAAACGTGAACATGAATTATGCTTTCTTGATGCAGTTTTATCATTTCATACAACCGCTTTGTGATGAATAGTTTTGCTTTGTGAGCTGGGGGGGGGTAAATCCACAAACTCTTTCAGCAGCTTGGAAGAGCCACCATAAGCGATGGTTCAGTATTCTGCTTGGCACGGAGCTGCATCACCAGGAGCGCAAAGGCGGACTCCACTGAACGCTGCGCATTTACGCACTTGAGTCTGAGGGTGTAGGGCTACTTTGAAATTTAAACTGGAGAAGAATGTGATGATATCAAAGCACATTACTTTTATATTAGATTACGATTCAGTTACTGCCTTTGAGACATCATGAATATTCGCGCACTTTACAACGGTCTCATTAATTCTTAAGATTACCTTGTGCTTTGGCATTTGAACTTGGGAACCCTCCCTGGTGTGTTTAGATGAGTAGAAGAGACCTGACCTGAATAAATCTTAACACATTAGTGTGATTGAAAGAGAAAAGCACTTTTCTGTGAAGCCGCTGAAAGTAAGGGACTGAGTGTGGGGTTTGCTTTGAAAGTGGTTAAGGGACACTTGGACATATAAGCAAAATGTTGTTGGTTTATTTCCATCGATGATCCTGCTTTCATCCCCTTTGGCAAGGCACTTAACCTGCACTGTTTTACTAAAAAATATCTTGCAGGGTAAATGGGTAAAATGTCAGAAATTCTAAGCGCCCCTTTTTCACAGCCTTTCTACGCAGCTAAATAATGAAACACTCTACTCCTGAATGCCCTTTAAAGTTAAGAGGTTATAACTAATGTTACCACAATTCGAAAAGATTTGTATAGCTGCCATGGGGCTTATGCTGGTTTGGATTATTATCAATCTATGTTTATTGCAATGGGGTTACCTAATTTTATGGTCGACAGTTTCAACAAGTTAAGGTGCTGTGATTTTATAGATTAACTGAAGTACAGTCTTAACTTTGTTGTCTTAATATCACACTAACTATTCTTTGTATTTTAGTTCCTTTCCACTGAATAGAATGAACAAGTACCGTCATGTAATGATACTCATTGTATGATGAGGTCAAAGTAGGTTGTATTTTACCAGTGCATTGCTTCAATGGTTTGAAAACGGAAATCATCCATTTGAAGTGGCAGTGATGTTTAAACAAAGTCTGATATATTGTGCCGATGGCTGAGTGGGGTCTTTTATTATTACCTGGTCCTTGAATGGAGAGTGTATATACCCTTGCAACATGGATACAAAAAGAAGTGATTGTTTCTTGGTAAACCTCTAATAATGCTAATTTTCATGAGCTATCATAGATAGCCACAATGGATCTTTATGCAGAGTTCACTTTTGAATGAATTTCAAATGAACGTTAAAACGTTCAATCTTCATTATATCAAATTAGTGGGTTATGGGGGAGAAGTTCTCGGCCCACAGTACTGCACTGAAACACAAGAGAGTAAATGGACATGGCAGGAGACCAAGGAGAAAGGTCATGGGTTATTCCAAGACTTGAGAGAAAACTCAGATAACCCTTAAAGATATAGTTTCGCTCTCTTCCAGTATATACTGAGGCTTTTAAACCAGTCAAATTACTGTTTCAGCCTGAAGGGAGAAGATTTTATAATACAGCACAATAAAGATAATATTCATATTAGTTGATCATAGCTTGTGTAAGTCACCGCGGTAAATGAGGTGTGTGGGCTGACAGCACTACGTAGAGTTCATTGGAAGTTGCTTTGAAGAAAAGCATCTGTTAAATAAATTTCAATGTAAATGTAAACTTGTGCTTTTGTCTTAGAGATGTACCTTATACCAATGATACCAGGTACTCAAGTGGCCTGGACCTGTGTCACCTGTGACTGGGCCCTGGTCCCCACTGCCCACAGATTTGCCGAAGCAGCAGTGCCTGAACTTTCTTTAAATGACTTTTCAAAGACATTTAGTACTGAATGTGCTTGTTCTCAAATTAATTCCTATTACTGTCTTACATCGGCAAAACAGGGGCAATGGATATGGAACGTAAGAAAGCATATATTCTTTCAGCAGCAGCCTTGTCAAACTCTTGTCAGATTTGTCAAATTCATGTGATATTATAATACTGACAGAGTCAATTTACATGGTAATAGATGCAGCAGTGTAACTGAGGTTGGACCGCTCCTGTACCTTGTAAAGCTGCAGAAGTACAAGCACTGTATATTCAAAATATTTGCATAAGTCTGCATGAACCCGTAACCCTCACCCAGTGCCCCATCCACCTCTTGCTGTATTGTTGCACACACAAAGTTACACTGTGAAAATGGAAATGCTGATAATGAGGATAGACAAGATGAAGCAGTGAGCCTTCATTATGGCAAGAGGATGCGGCGTTGACTCCATAAGTATGTGAACAGCATCGGACCCTATAATTATGGTTGTGATGGCCAATTTAAAAGGAATAGCATTACAAGTTCACTTCCAATTCATTTTTATGCATTATTTCCCAAAGTTACTTTTTGAGGGATAAATATCAAATGACGGGTGGAGTAAAACCGCTCCAACGCTTGATTGAATGTTTATCTGAGGTTAGAAGTAATTCATAGAATGCCTCATCTTGTTTGGCTCTTCTGAAGAGAGTGACAAGCAAAATGGTAGAGGACAAAGCAAAAACACTGTCCCTCTCCTATTTGTAAGCTTTGAGTAACCAACAGTAACATGAGTTGTTATGCAATCTGTCACAACCAAGACATAACACAGTTTGAAGAATCAGCAACTGCCTTGGTTGTAACAAGCAGGTAAAATCATGTTTGGTTTTCCTCATTCAGATTTAATATAATGACAAATGAATATTCATTTACCGGGGGTGCGGTGGCGCAGTGGGTTGGACCACGGTCCTGCTGCCCGGTGGGTCTGGGGTTCGAGTCCCGCTTAGGGTGCCTTGCGACGGACTGGCGTCCCGTCCTGGGTGTGTCCCCTTCCCCCTCCGGCCTTACGCCCTGTGTTGCCGGGTAGGCTCCGGTTCTCCGTGACCCCGTATGGGACAAGCGGTTCTGAAACTGTGTGTGTGTGTGTATTCATTTACCATGGCATAATCACATGGGCCATAGGGTGATATGGGGCATTAGACGTTTAATGTGTGAAATTCAGAGGCTTTCGGCAGTACCCAACAATTACACAGGGCTGTTTAATACCCCATGACAACTGAGGATTACTGTGTCTGACATTGTGCTGGATACAAGTAAGGACAGAACATTTCCGAAAAGTATGTTACTGCTGGCTCACGCACGTAATATAACGGAAATTCCTGAACACCTCCTTTACTGGTCAAGTCGATAAATTTTAGAGGCATCCAGTAATTTCACCCTTAAAATGAAACAAGCTCAGGCTCCAGAAGTGAGGCTTCTTCTTCTGCAGAGGCGAGGATTAGCTCATTTTGCAGGATTATTTCCCGAAGCCTAATATTTAGTAAAATAATTTGCATAGAAACAAGGCCGTTCGTGATGAGAAAGCAGTCCGCACAGGCATCTGGAGCAGCAGCGGTGCCCAGAAATTGGCGAAAAAACACAAGAGCTCACCAGGAGAACCGCCGCGGCCCCAGTGCGTCAGGCCGCTGCCATGGGGAGAAGCCTCAGAATTGGTCCCCGGAGCAGATGGCAAGGGCCGGCCGGGAAAGAGCCACGCTGCCACAGTGTTGATCCAGGTGCCGATTCAGACCCCGCAGGTCCTGTCACATCGCAAATGAGCTCAAGTGTGTTGTTTCAGCTCGGGTGACGAGAGCTCATTGCAGGGTGCCCGGATAGAAAGGAGCAGCGAAGCTCCGATGATAGCAGCTATTTGCAGCATGCAATCAAGGCTGCCATTGTGTCAGCCTGCTGTGTACCTTTGGCATCAAATCTCATTTGTTCATGTGAAAGTGTCAATTTTGCTTCCAGGCGTCATACTGCAGTTAACTTGCAGTCTCACTGGCTGCTCTTTTTGAAGAGTTCATGCATTTACTCTGCTTTTGCTTGATGCGTCTACCATCTTAAGACCTTTACCCTGGCAAGATAAATGGACAGGAGTTTCTCTAAAAGCTAACAAGCCAGTGTTGGTGAGAGGGTGTCAGGTTCAAATCCTTTGCTTGACCTTACTTGACCAAGGTACTTAACTGGAATGGATTTATTTGAATGGATTAAGTGGAATGGCCTCACAGGCATCTGAGTGCATTCATGTGATACAGTATATGAATACAGAGTATAATAAATGCAGCAGAAACAAAGGTACTGTTGATGACATAAGCTTCTGTTGACATAAATCAATCATCCTTTAATAAGGGAGCAACAATGGAATGAAAAACTACAAAAGCTGATATTACTCTATCATTGACAAGTCATGCGGTGCACAAAAATGCAGATTTAATCCACTTCTGAAACATGGTCATCATCGCTTGTGGCAGGAAGGAATCAATAGTTGGCTCCCTCGAGGTGGGGGAAATACTTGAATCTTTTGTCCTGGTTTTTCAGACTCCGCATTAGAGCCAGAGCACAGTATACTCTGGTCCCTTCTCCATAGCTGGGTAAGCACCCTACCCGCATGCAGTAAAAGCCGCCCAGTCAGCACTCTGAGCAGTTCATTAAATATAAATACATAAATTGCTGAATAAATAAAAAACTGCATCATTGTACTACTTTACTACAACCAGCAGGTTCTCTGTCAGCTCCAGGAGCTTTGTTGTCATGGCAATAGTGACTTCGGCCCCATTTAAAAAGTCTTCCTGTAAAAGTGATGTCACGGGGTCTTTATTTGATCCAGGTTACTTTCATATTCCTGGAAGATAGAGAACATGCTAAACTATAGCAACAACAACAGAGATTTGCTGTAGACTGTGCATTAGGAAATAACACTTCCCCCCTCGGGATCCCAGGAGCGCAGCAATTCGTGTGATCAGTGCTAACATGGTCTTATGACAAAGGTGAATTTACTGACACTCATCAGAAGAGGATTTTCCTATTTTTGTGCTGACAAAAGTGCCTGAAACAAAGGAGCATGGCCACTCTCATGTGTTGGGGGTGAGACAAAACTCTAATGAAATTCCTGGGCTGGAAGACAGGATCTCTTTGGGTAAATTAGAGAATATGGGGATTTCTCCAAGGAGAAGCACTTACAATGAACTACCTGGTTGCCAAGCAACAGACAAGTGCGAACTCCACACTTTTTCACCAGACATTGCAGACCAAGTCATCTCCTGCGAACGCTTTTGTGAAATCGACAATATTCGTTGTTGTTCCACCACGCGATCAGGCGATCGCATATTTATGGCAAGTGATATCAGGCAAAGTCTCATGTCTTTCTGGCTCAGTCAAGTGATTACTATTTGGGCAGGAATTTTTCAGCACATGCAGCCTGGATGACTAGATCAAAGCGCTGGCACTTTAGTTTAAACAAACACTCTGAGATATGAAGTGACTGCCAAAGTCGTGAGGGCTGGAAAATTTAAATCATTTTTCAGCATTTTTACTACCCTCAATTTCAGGGTCTGAGATATCTGATAGGGGAAGCTCAAACCAAATAAAAAATGTCAGCTGGGTTTTTTTCTCAGGAGGGTGTGACTCAATGTGCATATATCTACCCAAATGGAAATTTTTGGCTGATTTTACACTGTTATTCTAGTCTCCGACTGAAATCGCTCCTCTCTGTCTTTTTTTACATTATGGCTATTCTCCTGCATTAAATCCACTAGTAACTTTTTTAAAACATAATTTGATTTATTTCAGACAAAATGTCTTAAGTGAACCTTTTCAAACTGTACAACACTGATGAAAATGCTGTCATGGCAAGTCCAGTGAAAGATGTTGTCTTTGTACTAAAGGTGACTTAAGTTTGTCCTTAAGATCCTAAGATTTTAAGAACCAGTTCTATTAAAGATCACAGCATAGGTTTGTGATTCCTTGTTCTTAGTATTGTTTGAAATGATAATGAGCTTGAAAAATTCTGCGCAGAAATTTATTTTTTTATCCCTGAATGTTAGTACGTTTTAGTTTCCCAATAATCCCATTGCATGGCAAATTTTGTAAGTTTAATATATTACTTAAAATTACAAATCCTAGGAGAAATCCAGACTTCAGCTCAAGTGACCTTCTTTATCGGTGTAATTTATAAACCGGTCCACTGCAGGATTTCCCATTAGGCACTTTAGGCACAGTGCCCCGGGCCTATGAATTTTTAGGGCCTACAAAGAGGGAAAAAATATAAAGCATACAAAATAAGGAAGAAATAAGGGAAAATTTCTAAGAATTTCCTAAGAAAGCTTTTTCTTTGGCTTCTCCATCAGTCACGTGGTTTACATTTACATTTACATTTATATTTATTCATTTAGCAGACGCTTTTGTCCAAAGCGACGTGCATCTCAGCAAAAGTACAATTTAAGCATTACTTTGAGAGAAGGAGACATAGCTGCAGACATGTGACTCAAGTAAACCTAGTTTGTTGCCTACCACTTGCTGCACCAAGGTTCATCGTTCGAGGTTTAGCATGAGAACGGAGAAGTGCATAAAGTCAATTGACTTAATTCAACTGGCTTTTACCCCTCTATTTACACATTTCGGACTGAATGAGTGTGTGACTTGCAAGCTCCAAAATCTGATCTTGGACCAGTCCCATATTGCATTATAGAAAAGGTGCAGAACAAATGCTGAACCACAAGGAAGGCATGTTCCACATTATACAAAAGCACAGGCTACACTCACTGCCATCTGAGGGGCCTTTCGCTTTGCGTTCATTTGTTCCAGGTCATACCGCTGCAATTAGTCCACAGTGGAACAATCGACATCTGGACTACGACCCATGTGTGTATTCCTGCCTGCTTCAGCTTGTCTGCCCCCAACACCACCTTATTGCACACTTCTGGGGAGAAGTCCTGCAACCTCTCTGTTATTTTGCACACGTTTGACAAGGTGTGCGTTCTCCTATGCGAATATTCCCGCTCATTTGCGCAAAGTTTCAAACTGTTTTGCTATCATTTGCTGTGTTTGCTGACAGCACCAAAGCAGTTTTAAAGGTAGTGTGTGGAGGACCATAATTTATCTTAGGCGGTGAGAACATTCTTTTGAGGTAGCACTTTGTGGAATTTAAAAAAAAAAGAAAATCCAGTTGTTGCCATTGACCTTTGCATTGAATATATCTTTTTTCATGGTGGAATATGAGTTCCAAAAGGAATTTTGCAGACTTGGGGTTCTGGAAAATGAAAAGGATCTGAAAAAGAAATCAAGTTTCATATGTGAGAGGGACATCCAATCCCACCAACGTCCTTCACGTGCTTAAGGCCTTCAAACAGCAACTAATAAAACTGTATTGTGTTGCATGTGGAAAACTATTTAAAGGCTTTGGGGGAAATTCTAGAAGCCATAACGTGACTCGATGCTCTTTCCTTGCCCCTTTGACTCACAGCTTTTGCTGGACTCCTTCGCCCAGCTACATTAGACCAATGTAGACTTTTTCATTCTGGGCCAGAACTGCGTGTTAACACTTACAGAAATAGCTCGCACGGCACATTACGGCAAAGTAAGGCATATTCTCTTTAACGTCAAAATGCTGCTGGGTAAGAGCGTGTCTAAATGTAGAATAAAAAGCACTGAAATGGGACGTAATGAGCTGGTTGCTAGGTTAAGCCCTGCGCCACAGAAGGAAGGAGGCTGCAGTGTGAGTTCTCTTTATTCCCCGCTACCCCTAGTGAGAGTCTCCGGTTCTTTCTGCTATCAGTTAGTGTTCATGGCATCCTGTAGTTTATAAAAAAATACTGAATGTGATGTTTGTTAGGCCAGATTTGAAACCCTATAGGATATGTCAGCATAATTTGTATCCGTTTGTCTGACCTTTTCTTCAAAGCAACTTATGGTGATTTATGAATTTATACACTCTGGTCATTTTTTACTGTAGCAATTCAGGGTAAGTACTTTGCTCAAGGGTACTGCAGCAGGAGGTGGGATTCAAACCTGGGTCCTTCAAGTGCAAGGGAAACAGCGCTAACCAATACCTCAGGTACCCCGTGCCCTACCCTCCAGAAGTATTCACTTTAATCAACAAACTGAATTCATGAGATTGAGTACTTTATATTATCTAAATATATTATATTATTCAGATGATTCTCTCACTAGAATTATGCTGTATATCAGTTGTATAAAGAACATTGTATTGTAAAACATATATGAATAAGTATGAAATGATGTCTGACTTTTTTTTATTTTAGTTAAAATTTCTCACATCACAAAATAAATCTTGGATGTTTCTATCTATACATTCCTATGTCTGTGCTGGGAAATGAGTGTTATTGTTGAGAACCTTTCCTATTTCAAACACTCCAGGAGAGTCCCATCCAAATCTGTAAATAGAGCTGGTCCTGCTGCAGTCCTGCAGTCTCTCTGCCCTGTCAGGACACAGGGAGAGTGGGGGTGGGTGGTACACGTGGTCTCCGTGGGGCTCACAGACACACGCTCACACATACATGCATACGCCAGAACGGACACGCACACCTGAGCACATACACACACAGTCGTATACATATATAAGATCACGTATAGACATCCACACATAGTGTATATCATTACACTCACACATACAAGCACATACACACACATTGTCACGTTCAAACTCATTATCAAATATAATTCACCCATACACAAACACACACACACACACACACATACTGTACAGGCATCAGCAAATGTAGCAATTCTCCCCGCTCTCCTTATTAGCAGCAGCCATACAACACGTACTCACACACACACACACACACACACACAGCGAAGCCTACTCAGCTGTATTTGCCACCCTCCCGGTTTATCGCCGAGTACAGTGTGCCGCCACCCTGTTTGAGCTTCTCAGTCTTTTGACTTCCCGGTAATTTAATAAGTGGCTCTCAGTGTCTGGATAGATGCCCGTCGCTTGGACGTTGCGTTACATTCTGGAGTTTAGTTAAGGATGTCCTTCCCGAAACTGTTCTGAACCAGAGAAAGGAAAGGCAGTAATCCCAAAAATGCGGGCAGTGTTCGGAGAAATCCTGGAGGCTGCAGCCGTGTCAGCGGTGAGAGGAAGCACACGCTTGGCCGAGTGCCGTATCCATCCTCCAACTACCCTGCCTTATGAAACAATGCACATTTTTAATATGTCAAGGGAGAACAGCTGTCCACCTCAAACTGTGGTGCACTATATAAAAAGTTGCCTGTTCCGTTGAGTCTTACCGGTGAAATAATGGAGGTGAGGGTGACAACCTGGGAAAACCAGTGCTGGGAAGGAAGCTTTGGGGCAGTGAGCGAAGGTGAGGAGGACCCTGGGTGAGGAGGTGGGGAGGCTGCCTGCGGACGGCTACGGCAGCCCCGTGTTTACCCGCTCCCTGCTGACACTCCACCAAGCCGGCTTCACGAAGAGGCATGACTTATTTAACAGAAGGATTAAACTTTGATTTGCGTTGCCCATGTATGAGGGAGGGCAGGAAAAGCGGATTGGGCCCCTCCAAATTACAGTATGCAATGCTAAGTGTGGTCCAGTCAGCCCCAGCGCTGCATGCTCCAGTCCCTTTGTGGCGGGATGTGTCCCCATTCCCGGGGCAATTAATAAGATGTTTTTCCAACTGCTATTCAGTCGATATTTGCACACAGCAACCCTCAGCCTAATTAAACTATCGACTTGTACACATCTCCTTAAATCCTGTTTGTGTTTAAAATGATTGACGACATGTTGCTTTGTGATCAATGTTATCCAGCGAAAACTTTCACAGTCAAAGTGTCTCCTCATATTATTTATTCAAGAAAAATATTGCACTTGGCTGAGAAAGGCTGCTTGACTAAGTGGATGAGTTAACCAAAGTGTATGCAGTGTTTATGTGACACGTATAAAGCACCGTAGTGTCCAGTAATACACTCTTACACTGACAAAACCCCGACTGTTAAACTCGCTGTGTTATTGTCAGCTCCGTGCCTAACTCTTAAATATTTATTAATGTGGTTGTTCCATTTCATTGTAATCCAAAGCATTAAGGCATTCAATTATTGTGAAGTGTTATTATTAGCCTGTAGCAACCAGGAAAGTCTGTTGTCATTTCCTTGAATACAATTTATCACTATTTCTCATTAGTGTTATTACCTTGTAAATGAAGCTTTTAAATATAATCAGATTGTAAACTGATTGTTCATCGCTATGAGGGGATCTGGGCTGCCGCCCAGAGTGGAAAGTTCTGATTTCGCACGAATCATATAAGGATTTATAGGTTCTCCCAAATAAATAGGCCTTGAGCAGGAATGTTAGATATGACTGGAGTTTTGAAAAGGAGGTTGCACTGAAATTACATGAAATTTAAGCCCCCGCAGTGTGTGCGCACATGGTCTCTGTTATTGTCATCATGGATGTGGAAGGTGGATGTGGTCTCCCCCCATGTGTCTGGCAAGAATGCAGACACTTAGGCAAGAAGAACGGACACCGGTCAGGTCTCCGTCTTGTGCATCCATGCCTGTGCTCCTCTCTTTTACGTGGCACTGCTCTCTCATCGCCGCTCCAGACTCGTCCCACCGAACCGTGACGTCTGTGTCCCATTCCACTCCATGAGCGGGGCAGTTAACTGTAGCAGCGCAAAGCAGCTGGAGTCAAATTGCTGTTTGTTTGTGCCGTGCAGTATGTTTGCAAACTTCTGGAACGTATTTGCAAACCTCTGTAATTTTGAATTATTGTGAATCTGATTTATGATTTAAAGAATGAAGGCATCTTGCTGGAACACGGTTGTTTTTTTTTTATTATTTTTTGGGATAATGGCCACAACTGGTGCTGCGGATGTATCTGAAGTATCATAATTGAACGCTAAGTAGAAGTCAGCCAACCGAAAGGTCAGCCTTCTCGTCCTGACCTGAGCCGTGTCGTCCGGAACCAAGGCTCCCGGTGACATGATGCTCGTCTGCATATCTGAACAGTCTCTTTTGTTGGGCCAGAGCTGGAACATTTGCCATGTCATCCCTTTCTACGTCTTTAATCAAGTCATTAACAGCTCGTGCCAAGCTCTTATTCAGACAGTAACCTTGGTTGAGGGTCGTGCTGCTGCTGCTCAATGGCACAAGCAGCTCTCGGCATGGAAGGAAGCCTCTGACATATTTAGGAGCGAAGCCAAATTGTTTGGCCGGGGCCTTCGCAACGCTCTGCTTCGGACACCGGTTCAAATAAACCTTTGCTGGGAGAGTAACGTTTTCAAAAATATGCAATTTGCACAAAATGTTATCACACAAGAGTGTAAAAAAAGCGCACAGGAAATGGAGTGAACTGGGTGAAATTAGCAGCTGTTTATTATGCAGCAGTAATGTCAGAATGCTGCTCCTTCCTGACATTTGAGATGATTTCCTCTTCTCAGGCAATCTGAATTACCACTTATCTCCCGTCCATCACTTTTCCCAGGGCTCTGCTGATGAGACCAATTTCCAATTCTTTAAAGTGACATAAACCGTGGAGTCTTTTTTTAGAACCAACCACTGTGTACATAATTATGCAAGATATAACAAAAAAAAGGCAGAAAAAGTTTGAATTATATAATATACAATGAAAAGAGCAGTGGAACCGATGTAAAGGAGGAGACCTCGGTGTGACAGTGCCGCAGAGCCACGTAGCATCAGCGCCTTGCTGTAGCGGTGAGGAACCGCAAGTGACTCGGCGGCGACGGGGGAGGAGGGTGTTGCACTGAGGAATCCTTCCGGGCAATATGCTAAAGGGTGAGATCTGTTTTTTGAGGGGTGTCCTTCACAAACGTGACCCGCGGGAGCGCCGCTGTCATTGACTGTGGGGGGTGGCCTGCGGCGGTACTGCGCCCCGTGCCCCAACGCTCCTGTTTGTTCCACTCGGGCAGCGCTGGCGCTGTCAGGCCCTCCAACCCGGGCAGCCCTAATTGTGACATGGGGATTCTCCGCTCCCTGGAAATCACAGAGGAAACGGTTTTAATTGGACCCTGGGCAGCAGCAACCCGAGAACACAGAGGTTCAAACAAGCTCGAGTCTTGAGCAGCCACTCGCCCCTCCGTCGCTGCGTAACCAAGGCAACGTCCACTCAAGTGAAAACCCAGAGAAAATTTGGCTTATTATAATAACAAAGGGAGGTGCGCACCTTCCACGTGCACGTTTTGTCGTGTGTGCAGAACATGTGGTAGATGCTAGAACTGCACTGGAACTTCGTATCGGATGTTGCTCTACGTTATTTCCCGATCATCCTATCAGAGGACTCCCAAGTTGCCGTATGGTTGGCTGAATAAAATATACAGTAACTTAAACTGACAGAAAAGAAATCACGATTCTGCCATGTTTTGACAAACGTGTTGTTGTGAATTTCAAAAAATACATTTCACTGCATATTTGTTTTTATCTTTTAAACACAAGAATTTTCTGTTAACATGCAGTTCAGTTACATTATGAGAGCCATTTGTAACCATAATATACCGGGGGTTTCCTTGTCACGTTTTATTATGATTATTATTATATCATATGAGTATTTGTGCAGTCGATGTTGTAGTCATTAGTCATTTGAGCCCTTGAGATCATAACTGCAGAAAAGCACTTCGTGAACGTTCCTCATACGGAGTCATGCATTGACGTCGGTCACGTTGGCTCCGTTAGCAGATTAGACTTCTGCGCATCATCCATTACGTTACCAGATGTACTTTCTCTTACTTTCACTGTTGCTGAGAACACAAGTGATCTGTTTTGATTACATTATTCAATGTACTGGTTGGCCCTGATTTCAGGCTTTTCAAACATCAGTCATTCACACAGTTTGACAGTCACTAAGTTCACAGGAGGCCCTCGAGATGCTGAGAGCACTGGGCAGGAGTGTCCCTCTTTATATTTTACACTGAACTTTACTCCTCAACGCAGATGAAATAAGCTGCTGTACCATTTTGCCACGGTACGTATTTATCCAGTACTCAGTTTGAGGAAAGAATCACGTGTCCAGATTTCTCCTTCCGTTGATGCAATGCCCTTTTCGTATCATTCTCGCAGACATGCGTCACTGTACAGAAAAGTATCTGCTAAATTGAACAAAAGTGGAAATGTAAATGTAAAGTCATGTATATTCAGAGCAACAGAATAAAGCACGGATTGTATTTTCCCTGCGTCACGGTGCTCCTGGGAACACAGCAATGTTGCAAAATATTTGTATTGATCATATTATAGTTGAACAGCATGTTTAAGCCAACAAGAGGGTTTAAATTAGCCTCTCGGTGGCAATATGCCGCGTGATCCCCTGCACTCGTCTGCTGCTTCTTTTCGTCGAGTTAAAGCCGCCGACTCAGTACATCGCATCAAGTGACGCTCAGCAATCAGGCTGTTGTACAACAGTGCCTTTGCTGTAGTCAGTGGAATATTACTGAGTACTCATCATCCATGAATACTCGTGAAATTGCAGCGCAGATGGAACAAGTACATACTAATAAGAGCGGTGAGTTGCCATTAGACGTGTAAATAATGAATTATTCCAGTACTACTTGACCCTTGCAGGACATTAGCAGTGTGATTAACCATTTAGTGATGGAAAAGCAAGTGGAACCTATGGGGACAGCTGCATTAGTTTACCTTTATGAAAGGCATAAAGAGGAACAAACTGTCTAAAATTTCACAAGGAAAAATTGCAGTTACTTCTTTAGCACAGAAATTATATTGCTGAACCTTGGCAATCATACTCCAAGGTTTAAGAAAATACATCCTTCAGATACTCGTTTGGTAATGCGTGATAGACCATAAACATCTGAAGACCAAGAGGCTTCACTGTGATTGATTAGATAATGAGGTAAATAGTAAAATATGTAATAAAATGTTTTGTAATGATGCCTTTGTTTCACTTGGTCTTCATGGTAGTTTACCAATGTGGACGTGCTGTAATTTCTGGCAGCTTCAATATGCTATTCGAGTTCAATATACTTAATCAGATTAGGAAAAACTCCGCTGTCGACAGTGCCGGACTCAGCGAGAGAACATCCGCAGTCATCAGTTTCTAAATCGTATCAAACACAGTGCACATTTTGGAACCTGCTACTTATACCATACCAGAATCCTGGATAAACAGTAAAGGCGTTTTAAGTGCATTCCGGTGCCCAGATGATGCTTTTTTAAAAGAACCAAACTACTGCTACTCATCACTCTTTCTCATGGCTTGTATTGAGCTGTGTTTTTTTTTTTTTTCCATAATTTACAGCTAAGTTAGTTTTGATAAACTTGACAATGCTGTGGTTTGTTTGGTATCCATGAAGATATTCTCCAGGGAGACAAACATTCACCGAATGCTCTTGGAATGTTTAGATTTTTTTGGGTATATTTAAATGCTTAAAGAAATACTTTAATTGGTGACTGGTTAACCAGACAAAAACCAGTTACACTGTGTGTACATCTTTTGTCCTAAGAATCACATTGTAATTCAGAATATTACTCCGCTTGGCAGAGGAGAAAAAGAATAATGGGACACGGTAACAAAAAGATGTAAATAAAATGCCCTCTGTGGCTTCATGTAATGAATCTGAGCTGTGTAATGCTGGTACTGTATGTTTTCCCACTGTCCTGCCTCTTGGCAGGAATATATGAGCACAACAGCCCAATTCAGATATACAACCTTCATAATATAATCAACAGTCACTGTTACATTAAGCCCTTCGCAATATAAAGCGTGGCTGCAATAGGAAGCGCAATTGTAAAGTGGCATAGAGAGATGAAAGAGATCAATCCTCAGATGCAATTCCTTCCCTACTGTAACCCGTGTTACTGTTGCCGTAGCGATTTATTGATTTGATTTAAAGTGCTGCTATAACAGTGCGGCGGATTTCTTCGGTCGATCATCGATTTACATATCTAGCATGTTAACGCGATATGTCAGGAGAACCCTTGGGCGCTCATCACGAGGCCATTTTCTTTCAATTAAATCCATTAAAAATGCATTATCCTGTGTGCATTATGCATTTGCCATTGCTACACTTTTGCTTTATGTATTAAAACAGTGCCTTGTTTTTATTATTTTTCTGTAATTTGGTGTCTTTCGCGTTTACTGTACTACACAAAGTACGAAATAGACTTATTAAATGTCTGATATTTGAACTTTACAAGAATAAGGACCACAATGTGCTATTATCACTGCACACAACTGAGAATAACCTGTTCTATAATATGTTGTCACATATTGTACGGACACACTGTAGAGACATCTACACTAAGTCATGTCTCGGATAAGGTTTCTATTTTTCTTTTCTCTGTGAGGGATTTAAACAGGTTGAAGTAGCAGAAAGCCCTGCTTTGTTGATCTTTATCAAATGAGGATTTATTTTTTGCAGTACAGGTAAAACTGCATCTGAACCTGAGTTGTACTCTGTAGCAATATACTGCATTTCATGTATAACTCTTTGCTGGTATTCTTACATTTACATTTATTTATTTACCAGACACTTTCCTCCAAAGCAACTTCCGATGAACTCTATGTAGTGTTACCAGTCCACACACCTTATTTACTGCAGTGACTTACACTGCTAGATACACTACTTACACTGGGTCACTCATCCATACATCAATGGAACACACTCTCTCTGTCACTCACACACTACAGGGGAACCTGAACAGCATGTCCTTGGACTGTGGGAGGAAACAGGAGCACCCAGAGGCAACCCACGCAGACACAGGGAGAACATGTAAACTCCACACAGACTGAGCAGGGATCAAACCCATGTCCTCTCACACCACCCAGGTGCTGTGGGACAGCAGCGCTATTTGCTGTGCCACCGTGCCCCCTTCCAATGTATCTGTATAATCCAAGGCCCATCAGTCATCCCTCAGATGTTTGTGTGTTCTTTCTTAGATATTGTTGCACTGAGCTCAGCTACAATTTTATCAAGTCTTCCTGCATACTTATTGCATCC
Source organism: Scleropages formosus (assembly GCF_900964775.1). Lineage (NCBI taxonomy): Eukaryota > Metazoa > Chordata > Actinopteri > Osteoglossiformes > Osteoglossidae > Scleropages > Scleropages formosus. Next base: position 9,338,084 of record NC_041825.1, on the reverse strand, counting down.
TGTAACCGTTTTCCCTGTAAGTAGTGCAGCTGGTAGTGTAGTAGTTAGAGCTGCTGCCTTTGAACCCAGAGGTCACAGGTTTGACTCCCATCTCCAGCTGTAATACTCTTCAGCAAGGTACTTACCCTAATTTGCTTCAGTCAAAAAATAACCGGTGGCGTGCCTGGGTTCGAGTCCCGCTTGGGGTGCCTTGCAGCAGACTGGCATCCCATCCAGGGTGTGTCCCCTCCTCCCTCAGCCTTGCGCCCTGTGTTGCCAGGTAGACTCCGGCTCACCGCGACCCCACTTACGACAAGCGGTTGTAGCAATTGCAAAAAAAAAAAAAAAAAAAAACTTGCAGAAAATAACCAGCTGTGTTGATGGGTAGATAATTAGAAGTACCTTAACACTGTAAGTTGATTTGGAGAAAAGTGTCAGTTGAATGAATTAAGTAGAAACTGTAAAGGCCCTTAAATCAATGTTGGTGCAAAACAACAGCAGGAAATGTAGCAACAGAGGTGAGGTAACACACCTGAAAGATGTCAACAACAAAAATACATGTTTGAATATTTGTAATCAAAAGGCCCCAGGTTGTATCCCTGCTCTCCTGCCCTTGATCAAGGTACTTACCCCAAATTGCTCCACCAAAATACCCTGCTGTATAAATGGGTAAATAATTACACAACTGTTTGTTGTGCAAACCTAACACTCTCAGTCACCTTGGGGAAAAATGTCAGTGAAATTGTAACTGAATAATTGTAATAACTGACAAAAGTTGGCAAAGATTAGCATATAGTAAGTTTGAGAGTAAAAACGGATTAAAAGGGTACAGAGCCCTTCGTTAACATCCCTCCGACTTACCATTGCTGCTTCTTACTGATGATGCTGACAGGTTATTCAAATGAGGTATTAAAACAAAATTATATGGGCTGAGTAATGCTCCATAATGAGATTAGTTGGACCAAAACATTACTTGGTGAGTTTTGCCGTTTGCCCTTTTGCAGCTCCGTGCATTTTAAGGGAGCTTGGTGCCGGGAGCCGGTTGGCGCTTCGTATCGCGTTGTGTCTCTAGGGAAACAGCGGGCCCTTGAGCCCAGTCAGTCCGCCCTGTGTCAGCTAACACTCCCCGAGCCCAGCAGCTCCCTTTCAAATGAGAAACACACTCCCATCTGAGCAAAGAAAAGCGTGATAAAGGAAGACACTAAATACACAGCTATTTAAACTGCTTTGGTACTTCAACAGTATTTAGGTTTTGAAAACTAATAACAAGGGATTAGGACTGGAAAATGGGTTCTCTTGCGGTTTCCCCCATTTACGATATACACACACACATTTTCAGAACCGCATGTCCCATACGGGGTCGCGGGGAACCGGAGCCTACCCGGTAACACAGGGCGTAAGGCTGGAGGAGGAGGGGTCACACCCAGGACGGGATGCCAGTCCGTTGCAAGGCACCCCAAGCGGGACTCGAACCCAATACCCACCCGAGAGCAGGACTGTGGTCCAACCCACTGCACCACTGCACCCCCATGTACGATATATTGGCGGAAAAAAAAAAAAATTGCCATATCTAACATGTTGCATCCTTTGTGACTTACTGAGTACCATATACATCCAACAATGTGAGTGCGATGCCATGTCTTCTATATGTCACTTCATGTTCAGTCCACATTCCACCCTGTACATCCTTTACTACACATGTAATGTTATAGCTTCTAGTATGAACATCCTTTGCAAGAACGTTCAGTGCCTCCTGTACTGCTGGGAGAACCACACACACTGTCTGAAACTGCTCATCACAAGAGGGATCACGGCAAACCAGAGTCTAACACACACAGAGCTGGAGGGGACACACACCCCCGGATGGGACGCCAGTACATTGCAAGGCACCCCAAGCAGGACTCAAACCCTAGACCCACCAGAGAGCGGGACCCGGCCAAACCCACTGTGCCACCACACCCCCGCACCCCTGGGAGAACCATGATTTTGATATTTCTGCCACACACGAATGTCTAAATAGTTTGAAAACATTTTCCTTCACTTGACTGATTGCAGAAAAGTGCCGTGTCTGGGCATCTGCTAAGGGTTTAGCATCAGTCTGAGCCCTAATCCAAACTTTTAAATCATTGAACCTTGCTTGCGTTTTAAGGCATCCGTGTCCACTGGTGTAGAACTGTCGGGATTGCCCTCTGCAGCTTGGTCAGGTGACAGCTTGTGATGTGCTGTGTGCTTTTTTCCACCTTCTACCAATAGCCCAGGCACGATGTTGAAATAGGGAGCCTGCCCTAATGACTGCCTTTTAAAATCCTGCTGAAAAGACCCTCATTCACTAATTTGAAATAGCTTTCTACTGGAAAAAAATATTCACAATGATGTCCTTCACTAACAAAGAAATGGTTTTTCTCTATTGTATTGTCTTGGTGGTGTTCCTTTGATGGGAGGTGTCTTGAGAGAAAGTTACCCTATATCTGTCACTGAACACAAGAGAAGCGTTCCCCCAATGAGATTTAGTGGAACAAGATGTGTGTGTGTTGACGGTTTCTGCATTGCGGTCTTCTGTACTGTGACAAAGAAGTGGACTGAAACTCCCCCACTTCTGCCCGTTCTGCATTCTCATGGGACACATCCGCTCCTGGTTTGTTTTAACATCCTGGTCCCTGGGGCTTTGACGCTGATGTTTGAGTGTTCGAACGCGCTCATCTCCAAGCAGCCAACGATTCACCAGCAGCTCCTCTACACTGTCTAGATGTGTGCATCACCAGATGTTTTCCTTTAATATGTCTTGACTTTTAAGGGAGGTTAATTAACTTTTTTCAGGACTTTTTGAATGTTTGAGAGAGAAAGTCAAACAGGATTATGTTACAGAATGTTTCTATCCAGCAAATGCAGACCTTACATCAATTCGGTAGTTTTCGTCTATGGCCTTCCAGGTAAAGCAAATAATCGATGTGGAGAAGGCTTGAGGGAGCAGTTGTCACCTGTGGTCCTGGATTAAACTTGAACATTTAAAAGCAACTGAGCACCACAAGTCACAGATCAGAGGAACTGGTTTTGCATAATTCAACCTCTCAGTGCCACTGGGCAGGTACAGTATTTTGGTTGTGTTCAGGTTGACTGAGGCACACAGGTACACGAAAGACATCCATCATTCCTCGAGCTGTGCTTCCACAATGGGCTGCCCCACCTTCAGCTGACCAGATGCCTTGCAGGTCGCTTGTTGGGCCCACAGTTTTTGGCCCACCTTGTTGTGCCATATTCCTAATCTGGCACCTTGATCCCCAGCAGATGTGCATATTCAGTCTGGCCTGTCGTGTGTTCCGCAGTGTCCGTGAGGGAAGTGGTGCATTTGGAAGATTGACATACACTCAGGAGACACACAATTCCTGTTCTTCTGCATGATGGATACCTACTCAACCTCTGAGGGGTCATTGTGTGAGACAGAGGTCTCAAAACGAATTAGCTAGCAGTTTGTCTAGGTAGTTTTTGTTCCACAACATTTCCTGGAGTTGCGGGGTCCTTGAGGGAGGACTTGGTGGCCGTGATGTAGCAATGCAGATGGCTGCCTTTATGGTTCATTGGTGAGGACACACACCCTTGACCAGTGTCCTGTCCCACGTAGACAATTGGTGGGAATGGTTGACAAAAAGCGGCACTGTCGGAATACAGAGTGAGAACATCTCCTACCTCAGGCGAGCTAATGACCTCGCTTGGGCTCGCAATGCAACAGGCCAGGCTGTCAAACATGATCATGTCTGTTCATCCACCAGTCTACCAGTACAAGGCTACACGTACATAGCGGAAAGGTGGATGCAGATGTGATCATTCTGAAAGATAGTAAATAAATGAATAAATAAAATAATTTAATTTTCTTTCGCAGTAATTAAAAAAAATTCCACCGTGTCGGGTGTCAAGTTCTCACCTTCCATTTTCAGTCCTGAGGTTGAATTAAGTGCACTTAATTTAATGTGTCCTCATCCTGCTCGCACCACCAGTTGTACCCTCCAGCTTTTCCCCTGTTAACAGAACCGTTTTCTCACAAATTAATCACAATATGCAACCAGGCGTCAGAAGTCCAAGTCACAGTCGTCATGTTGAGAGGTGTTAAAACCCTGGATGCACCGAGACATAACTTGCCCATGGCTTGTTGGCGGTGCGTAAAGAAGGAGTCCCGTCCATATTCATAAAACCCTGTCACTTTTATCGCAACACAGTCTTGTTTTTGGAATGATCCGACAGACTTCGTAGGCTTGTTTTTTTAAAGGACGAAGCACAAAATGTGCAAGAGATGCTTGCATGCTGTTGTGGAACCTTTGTGGTCGTACCGCAAGCACTTTTTTTTCCATGTTTTTATTAATAGTCTGCTCCCAGAGGTCCGGAACATTCTGCTGTGACTAATTAAGAAGTGGTGATTCCTGAAGAATCTGTGGGCTGACTGGGGAGGCATTATGCTATGAAGGAGCTTCCATCCCCTCCCCTCCCTTTTGCTCGCCAAATGTTCTCCAAGACGGTGGGGAACACGGCTGATTCTAAGATAGCGCGCTGCAAGAGTACAACGTGACGGAACGCAGTATGTGGGGAACTCACCTCAGGGATTCGCTGATACATGCAAATTGGGCACGAAAACGTCCCCGTGAAGTGGTTTCTCTGTGAGTTCGTGGGCGGGGGGGTTGGGGCTTGGGGGATGGGGGATGGAGGACTGGGGAGCATAGCAGAGTTTACCTCACAGCCATCTGGAGTTTGGAGCCTGACTCGCAGCTGGTCATCGCCACGTCGCAGAATGCTTTGTGGCAACTGGAACTGACGGCATCCTCCGCTTCCCGTGTGATGGAGAAATGCAGTCCACCCCGCATCCCATCCGCTATCCCTTGGGAAATCCCGTGCGAGTTCTCATGTTCTGACAGCTCTCCTCATCCACCTCCCCACCACTTGTCACCACAAGCATTAAGAAGTAGCGGAGGAGTGGTCACGGTACTGTCAGACAAGCAGCTATCCTCTAATGCAAAACATGCTTTTAACTCTTCCATCGCTGGTGCTCACATGTTGTTTGTATGCAAATAATTGGGGGCTGAGTTTCTGTTGTCATTGCACAAACATATACCACATTGACGTTCTACTGGGAGAAGTAAGAAGGGATTCCTTCAAGGAGGAACACTTGTATTTAAAGTAAATGTCACTAAGGCTGGGGTCACCCCATTATTCCATTTGTTTGGCATCTCAGTAATGGATTCACTTCAAAGTGCCGTCTTTGAAAATTAGAGCGAGGGCAGGAGCTGCCGGGAGAAGCCATGGCCATTAAAGGCCCTCTTCTTGTTTCCCAAAGACATTAGCGGCAAGTAATGTTATTTTATTTCAAATTCGGTGAATCATGGCTGCCCTTGTTTATGTTCTGTCCTCTTTTTAGTTGGTGAAATGGCCATTTCAAACATAGCTTAGAAGGAAAACAAAACCCACGGGAAAAGGAAGATTCATGGGGCCAAATAAAATCAACAGAATGATAAGACGGGTTCTGGTTGTGTTGCTTCACTGTCTGCTGCTACTTCTCTGGATTGGGTTTTCCTTCTCAGTCTGCTAGGGGCTGCTATTGATGCATTCTCTTAAGCCCCTAGCAACAGTCCTCATGGGGCATGAGTGTACATTTTTGTAGAAGACAAGTGTTTGGGAGTCAATGAATGACAACCGTGTTCAAGTAGTGGGCAGTGGGGTTGGTGCCATGCCTGAAGATCACGGGGGCTGCCCTTGGACCAAAGGCGCATGCGGTAAACACAAGTCGGATTGCTGATAGAAGAAGTGTTGCGGATGTGTGTCACTCCGAGCTGTCTCACTATAGACGTGGAGATCCACGTCAGCAGCCAGCATTATTCAGAGCTTTCAGAGCTGATGGACCTGGATTTGTGCTGTGATGTTGAGGTTGTATACTCTATAACTGCATAGTCTACCAGTTCCCAGGTCACACATCACCATGGCTACCTGGGGCTACACTTATATAGCAGCCTTTATGTCAACTGTTTTATATTGGGTGATGCATTCCAATGCTTACAATGCATGTGCAGCTTTCAGTGTTAACACTTGAAGAGGGGGTAACCTAAGCATCACACAGACTTTTGAGGACTGACTGACTGATCAAAGCATTGCAGGTGCTTCAAATATTCACACTCAGCTTTCGCAACCATAGCATGGAAGTGAAAACGTAAACAAGCTTTCAAGCAAATTATCTTTGCATTGCAGCAACCAAAAATAAGTTGATGAGCAAACTGAAATTATCACATTTACTTTGCTTTTTTTATGGAGGGGGGATCCAAATTCTGCCATAGATGGGCCAGTAACTGCCCAGTAATTATATTGAATTACATGAACATAGAAGGGGTGCAGTGGCACAGTGGGTTTGGCCTGTCCTTGCTCTCTGGTGGGTCTGGTGTTCGAGTCCTGCTTGGGGTGCCTTGCAGCAGATGGATGGCCCAACCTGGGTGCGTCCCCTCCCTCTCCAGCCTTGTGTCTTATGTTGCCGGGTTAGGCTCCAGCTCACCGCAACCCTGCTTGAGACAAGTGGTGTCAGTCAGTGTGTGTGTGTGTGTGTGTGTGTGTGTGTGTGTACATGAACTTGGCCCTGGTGGTATGGAGCTCAATATTCTCATGTAGGCCTACATCATGGAGGTGACATGCTGAACAGTGGGGCATTTTCTGCTGGCTTCTCAAACTGCCACCCAGACAGAGAAGCTCCTTTTAGATGGCTTCTGCTACATGTACTAGATTTACAGAATGAAAATCAGAACATCAGTGTACAAACACTATGCAGTATGGAAAATTTGCAACTCAAGAATGCTTGACCTACAGGACAGGGGAGTGGCACTGGGACCATGAATTTAGCAGGGATCTAAACGGGCCCTGCAGATCTGCTTGAAGAGCTCTGCTTGGTGAGATGTGGCCGCTTACTGTCCTCCCGTTCCCCAGCCACTCCCACAGGTATCACAAATTCTTCTTGTCGAGCTCTTGGGTTGGGATTTTTCAGAACTGCAGAATCATTCTCCACTGTCAGACATTACAACTCGAAACCCTAAAATTTAGTTGCTCGCTATCATAATCACATTGGTTCCATTTACTTTTTTAGTAGATGTTGTGTTTTTATAATAGTACTGGTTACATGTGCTTTTTGATGGTCTAATGGATATGCTGCTTAATGATATTTATGCATGTCTGCCTTGTTGTGACTCGTTTTCTATATTTAATTTTGTAAATTGCTCTGGATAACGACGACTGCCAAGTAGAATAAGGCATACTTACTTAGCCAAGTTCCCTAAAGACATAACAGGTCCCCTTTAACTATGAATTGAACCTACAACCTTTGTTTGGATGAAAATACTGTGTCTAAATGTGTTTGTTTACAGCTAAAAGATGTGCGCATACCCACCCTCTAATTAACTTTCGCTTAAAAATTATGGTGTCGCCTCGTGGAGTGACAGCAGTTTGAACGGTGCTGAAATGTGTTCAGAGGAAAAGCTGTCACTCGTCACAATAATGTATGCAGCCCAGTTGCCACAATCCCTTTGTTTCAGTTTTGTACCCGTTCACTGCTTACACATTGGATTCACTTTCATTCAAAGAGCCACCCATCAGTCAAAAAGCAAACGTGAAGGGAGGATGCACATCAGACTATAGCAAATACGCGGGGAAGGAAGAAAACACACTTACAGACCCACTGTTCTAAATTTCAGCTTATGGGGAAATGCACCTGCAGTATTTACATACCAAATAGTTTTGTTCAATCTTGTAATAGCATGTCATTTGATTGTACCAGAATAATAAACTACAATTACTGGTGTAAAATAGAAAAGTTTGTGTGGGTTATATGTTATGTTATGTGCGCATTGGTTTTCTGAGAATAAAATCATGCATAATATTTTCAATATATTCAGTGTGACATTTAGATTAAATGTGTGAACATTATGCAATAACTTGTTTTCAGTGTTGTTTCAAGATAACTAACCAGTCCTGTCCTAGCACTCGGAGACAGTACGTAGTGTATTTCTTACCTCAATCACCTTGCAAGCCCGAGGATATCAGAATAAATTCCATTCCTCCATAGGTATTTACATCGAACTGATACATTAAAATTATCTTGCTGTATAAAAGGCTGAGCCATACTGCCATTTGCCTTTGACAAAGCTATTAGCTAAGCATAATAATAATAATAATAATAATAATAATAATAATAATAATGGGTGGTGTGCGGGGAGAGGGAAGTCTGGAGTACTCTGCTCGGACTGCTGCCCCCGCGACCCGGCCCCGGATAAAGCGGAGGAAGATGGATAATAATGGGTAGTAGTAGTAGTAGGAGTACCAGTGAATATTAATTTAATTGTAGAAGCTCTCTATATTTGCCTTCTGAAGTCTTCACTATCAAGTGAATTACACTTGACACTGTTTCTAACATCTTACATATAAATATATGTAACCGGGTGTAAATGAACCAGAAAGAAGTACTTTTCAAGAGCTACCAATGTGAGTTTACACTGAAGTTTTTTCATATTTGTGATCAAAGTGGGGGTTCACTGGACTTCCCAGTGAGACAAAGCAGAGTCAGCCTAAAATAGGACACTCTGAATGCCGGAGCGTACTTGAAGTGATCCAGTAAAAGCAGCCGTCTGCGGACTGGTGCAGTCCGAAGTGTGGCTCTGCAGAGCATCCTCGGGGCTTTCCGTCATCCTGTTGTTCTGTCTCTCTCCAAGCCCTCAAGCCTGCGTCCATTCTGATGTGCAGCGGTATCGCTGTCCCTTGGGCCTCTCAGTGCTAGAGTCATGCGAAAGCCTTCACAGAAGGGCTGGTGTGTAGAAAAGGTGATACGTTCATACCTTCTCTATCTGTCACTTTGCAGTGCTTGCTGCTCGGTTCCTCTTGAAGCCTGCTGCATTGAGATTAACCTTTAAGTTGTCCAGTGCTTTTGATGCAGTGGAGATTCAAGGTACTAAACAGAGTACGATGCACCGGGGCCTGCCTATCTGAACCATATAGGTTCCCATGGAGACGGATTAAATAAGACTGAAATCCATGATAGGTTTGTGAATTTCATTGTTGGGTCACCACTGGTCTTTGGTGCTGGTTGGGTATTAATAAGCACAGGCACAGGCGGCCTGGCTATAAATATGGGGGCAGAACATGGGATGGTGTTGCCTTCTATGAAGTGAAAGCCAGTACTGTGGGATCAGGGCCTGTCTTTGGGACTTATTCACTGCCAGTGTCAGCACAAATATTGCGGTAATTAAGCCAGAATCCATACATTTAGCGGGAGCCTTACGCTGACACTAAGCCATCGTTAAAGGAAATCAGTACGAGCTCAGGGCAGATAGTGGAGTTTTGCTGGGAAGGATTTGATTCAGACCAAGATGTAGTTGTTGAAGGGTCAATCAGGAAGACCAGTGCACCAGACCTGAGCAGTTTCTCAGAGATAATTTGTTCTGTCTGCTCCCTCGTGTTACCAAGACCCCAAGCTGAGACGCAAGATTTGATTGAATTTTTAAAGAGGGAAAAAAAAATGTGCTCACTAAAAGCTGCCAGAATTTGTTTTTCTTATTTCCAGAAAGCTCAAGAATCTAACATCTTTTTTGACCACTTTATCATTAGGAAAACAGAGCGGAGCCTGTAGAATTTCAGGCTCCTTAACACAGTTGAAATGACTATGTGTTTAAGTCAATGAATCTTTACTAAGTCCACTGGGATCATATAATTGACTTATATGTTAGCACAAGTAACACATTCTCTTTTTCATATTTCTGTAGTTTTCACTATAACCTACGTATGACTTCCACTATGGCCTGCTACATGATTATATAATTTAATTTTCTAGTGGTTTCAGACAATGCAGTTAGTAAAAATATAGCACTGAAGCTACTAAGGTAAATAATTGAATTCACCCAGCAAAATCTCTTGTTTTTCTTTATTAAAAAAATATTTTAAAAAATTGTTCTTGAAATAAGCAGAATTCCTAGACTGTACATGGAAAAAACCTTGGTCTATGTACAAAATACAAAGGAAGCAGACATCGTGGTGGTTCAAACGTTTCTTTTCGGTTTGTAGTTATTGCTCGAAATTTAGTGTTTAAGTCCCAAGAGAAACTGATACTGAAGATCCAGCTGCATCGAGGGGTAAAATCTTTAAAAGCTGTGTAGATGTGTTGGCCAGGTGTTGTCTAAGCAATACACTGTAATAACGTACATTTACATTTACGTTTAACGTACAGGTGTACACAATTAGGACCATTACTGTGTTTCACCTGTAAGTGTATGCTAAACCAGTGGGATGTCACAGGCTTAGTTCACAGGGTGGGGCAAGTCTACTTCCTTTGCATCGAGAGTTCCCCAACTTTGTTTACTGAATTGTGGCTTCAGTACACTTGATTTATTTGTAATTGAATTACAGTGCAGTTTGTTCCGAGGCACACTGTACGCATTCTATGAACGGCATGACTTTTGACCACTTAGAAGATTACAGAACCTGCGACCCATCTTTAGACAACTCCATAAAAGGCCTATCGGGGTGTGAGGGCTCGTCTCTGAGCGTTATCTCCGTGCGCCAGATTGCAGGTGCTTATTCAAAGAGCCAGTAATTGAGTGTCACTCTGTGTTTCTCCTCACTTTACTCCACATTAATCATTCCGCACGCCTGTATCTGCAGACAGTCCATTGGGCACACTAGTCAAAGGCTGCCTGGCTGTTACTAAGCAACCAGAAAACTGCATCATGATGTCAAAGTACAGTGTAATTTTTTGAGTAATCTCATTAAAATGCTGCCTTTGTTGCGTTTGTCAGCGAAGGAATTATTTACATTTAGCATTTAATTTGGAACCAAATTGTCTTTTTCTTTTTTTTGCACAGAAGTTGGTAACTCAGTAAAAACTTTGACCTGCACCTTAATATTTACTGTTTCATACACTTTAACAATTAATACTTTCTTGAGATGTATTAAACTTTTCTATGAAACTTTTCTTAAACTTTTCTGTGAGAGGTATGTCGCTTTGGAGAAAAGCGTCTGCTAAATGAATAAATGTAAATATAATACATCCTTGTTGTCAAGTTTCCATAGTTATAGCTTGTTTTTTAAGCAATAGGTGGGGATATATTTTGTTATTCCTTGTTTGTGTCAGCAAGTCAGGATTAGCATGGATGACATGTGGCTTAACTTGCAAGTTCTTTATTTTTGCATGCCGCTTTCACCAGAGACCAACATAACTTAATGGAAAATGTGTGTTTTTTGATTGCATTTCAATACAAGCATCCAGAAACCTTGCCATGGCTGTATTTCTGGTGTGCAATAAACTAATTAGTCAGGTAAGACATTGTTTATCTATTGGTTGTCACATTGCAATTTGTCAATCATTGTTTGATATGGAAAGATTGTGAGAGCTCATAAAATTAATTATTATGTTGTAATTGGCAGTCCTACTAATAACATTTCAGAATGTTTCTTCTCATTCACAATGTGTTTTGGGTTATTTGCTGGATGGGGAATTTTCATTCAGCCTCAGCTTTATTTCTTTTCATAGTACAGTGCAGTACTTTATGACATTGTTTTTTGTATGAACAAATTTAAATCGTGGGATAAATGTCTGAAAAAGATGACCTTGAGGAATGAGAAAAAGGTTGCAGATGTCAACTTAAAAATTTCATCTTGGAAAGAGTTATAACTTGAGGGCAAAATAAGCAAAGTTCACTGTCTCTGGAGTGTTGGTCCTTTGCAGAATAATTAGCAGGGATATGAATATAGGTCACTCTGACCAATTTTTTAGGGTCACGAAGGTGCCTTGAAATATTGTAGTTAAATTAAAACTTGACAATATGACTTGGCAGGATGGCCAGGACTGAGAATTAGCCAAGCTTGTAATTAAGTCTCCTTGGTTTATCACGGCAGATCAAAGAGGTCAGTTTAAGAAATCCTCAAGGATTTCCGAACTGTGTGAAATTTTAAAATCTGGTATTATGTGTGAGTCAGGTTATATAACAGCATGTGTCAAGCAGAGGTATAAAAACACTATTTTATAAAAATAAATTTTGTTAACAAGGGACAGTTGGCCGTCTAATGAAAGAGATCCCGTTTCTGTTTTTCATGTCATGTGCTTTAGGATCTTAGACTGGAAGAAATATACTATAAAAAAGCAGAATTGTTCTTAGAGTAGTTTTGATCGAAATGGATTTATATTTTAAAGTTTACACGTTAAGGATCGGTGTATGTTGCGGTGGCCTTTGGGCTCTATGCACTTTATGTAACTGAAAATGAGAGCTGCTCACACAGACTGCATCACAGACTCTGGGTCCAGGGTGCGAAGCGGAACAGCTGCTGCCGTAATCCACCTCTACGCAATTAATACATGTACATCGTTAAGAGCTCGGGCTCCGCTCCCTTTCCTCGGAGCGAAGGCCAAGCAAAAGACTGCACGGAACGCAAACCCAGGATCTCTTTGCTGTAGCTCTGATGTGCCGCTCTAACCATCTACTGACTCTTCTGAACGGCATTCATGGACGACTCTATGCTCTTTCTCCCTGGAGCTTCGGGCGCATGAAGGGAAGCGATTTTCTGCGTTGCGTTACGTTTTACTTTGGCTTCACGGAGCCGTTTTTATGCCGCACATCTAACAGGACGGGTTATGCTAATGGCGGGAATGTGCGTGTTCATGGTCGATACTACCGGTGTCATGACAGCAGGTGGTTCATATTTAATGCTTTGAAAGATGAAGAAAAATTTTCTATCTCCTCCCAGTTGCTGTGTTCAGTGGTTTGCGTGCACAGCACAACTTTCCTGGTACTTGTTTTTCAGAGACACAACACTGCCATTTACCAGTGGATAGTCTGGCCTATTCCTGTTTATCTCTTTTTTTTTTTTTTCCCCCCACTTAAAAATTTTCTTGGGATGCCTCTAGTAGCAAAAAACCAGATGCAGAAATCGTGCTGCAGCCGGAATTTTTAACAGGTTATGATTCATTGTTTTCTGAATACAAATTATAAGATATTCTTACTGCGAAATCCAGCTTGGTACATTTTAGATGGAACAAATATGAAGTGAATTGAAAAAGAAAAAAAGCAAAGCATTTCTAGAACACAGCAAAGATTTAGGTTTACATAACTTTAATATTGAAAGAGAGTTACTGTGTTGCATCCCTGCACAGTGGAAGTCTTTACACAGAAATAGAGAATTTTTTTGTCAAGCCATACAGCTACCTCCAAGGTTTCTATAGGCAGCTTTTAAATACCTGTGAAAAATGAGAGAACTCTATTTTCTTAGGAAAACTGTATTAGAAGTATGAATTTTTCCCCCATTGCAGTTTTGTCAGTATTTTAAAAATGTGCTTTTGTTTAATTACTGAGCATTTTATTCATACCCCATTTATTGTGAGTCACATGCAAATAAGTAATCTATGTTTATTGTGCAACTGTTATGGAAATATAATAAGACTCCCTTGGGTGGATCTCATTATTTCGAATACAAAATAAAGCAAAGAAATATGTATTTTTAAAAGAAAGCACTCCACAGATTTTTGCGATTTGTACAGAAATGTAATTTTCATGGGGTTTAAGAAGATGGACTGCAGACATGGCGTGTGGGAGGATGAGATTTAAAACCGAGATGAATTTTCCTCAAATTTATTAAGTCACAGGGCGCCACTGAGCGTGAGCCAAGGCTAACCCTCTTGAGCTCGGTCCAGCTGTTGTGATGTTATACCCATCGTATCTTGTATTGTATTGGTCAGAAAACCCAACAGCATAATTCTGAAGTTCACCGTGGGTGAGGAAGCAATTAAATTCAACATTTCGCTGCCCTGTGGCTTATAACTGTTCATGTGAAAGAAAACATGTCTAACAGGCCCAACTGCCCCATGCCTCCAAGATTTTAGATGTGAGTTATTCCAATAACATTCCCTGTCAGTCCCGCTCTTCTGATCCCTCCGGCTGTTTTCCGCAACATCACGGAGGCTGGTGTCTCCTCTCATACGAGAGATTCGCTTCTGAGAAAGCGTGTGCCGTCGGATCGCTCTTTCCCATCATGCAGCGCTTGCCGCACGTGGCCGCAACATTTCTCCTTCTAGATGTTAACTGAAGACGAGCTCACAGACCGCGTTGATTAAGCGGAGATAATACACTGTTTAAAGGTAATCAGCGTGGCCTTCTCAGAACGCTGGTGCAGTGGGGGCCCGCGGGGCGAGCACCGTTTTGGGGAAAGCAGCTGAGCGCCGGTGTTTTTTGCCAAGGAGCTGAGCGTGCAGACACGTCTCCAGGCTTCAGGAACCTGCTCGTCATCGGCGCCCGGTCAGAGCAGACGGTGCCGTCGCATTTTGGACCCAATTAAAATACGTTTCTGCAAGCAGCCCTCCTCTAAGCGTGTCATTGTAAATCATGAATAATTCATGGATTTTTCTTTTCAGATTGTTACGTAACGTGTGACACGGGTTCTAGCCATACTACATGCGCATTCATCACCTCAAAATAGGACTTGGCATGCATTTATAACAGCATAAAGCATTTGCGGTATTTTCACAAATAGGCATCCAGTGTATTCCCTTTTAATATATACGTGCTGGTTCGCCAGCCAAGGCATAAGTAGCATTAAGAATGACTCGACCCAGATTCTTACAAGCACAACGTATTTAGAAGTCGTTCCTAAGATGTAAAGTAGGCACACACACACACACATTTTCTGAACCGCTTGTCCTATACAGGGTCGCGGGGAACCGGAGCCTACCCGGCAACTCAGGGCGCAAGGCCGGAGGGGGAGGGAACACACCCAGGACGGGACGCGAGTCCACCGCAAGGCACCGCAAGCGGGACTCGAACCCCAGACCCACCAGAGAACAGGACCCGGTCCAACCCACTGCACCCCCGTGTAAAGTAGGCAGTTGTGTAAATTCAAAGCGGAGTTATTTGAATTACAGGGACGGCGGGCTATGCTTGGAACTTAATACCGTGCCCAAAAATTTCTTTTTAAGGCTATTATAAAGTAATCCTTATACTTTGTGTAGGTGATCTGTCATTCCTGTTGTTGTTAACAGTGCATTTTTGTGGCCTTCTTGAAGATGAATTGTGACTTCTTTTTTTCTTTTTGCCTTAAATACATAAACAGCGGTACAGACATAGAGCCATGCCCATACTTGAGAGACATAATTATTGGTGGGATCTGCAGAATGGTCCAAAAGACGTCTGTCTCCACAGTGCCAGCAGATCAATTCCCTCCTAAAAGCCTGTGTTTACCATCCTGACCATGTTCACTCAGTGCAGTTCTGCTTGTCCTGTGGCACTTGCCTGCGATTCGTCATAAGGCTCTTCAGTTTGCTGCGCCTTTCTCTGCAACAGCAGCTACGTACATGGGAGTTTTGTGTTTGCATGCGTTTGTGTGTAGGGAGAAAACACATTACCTTTGGCTCATGAAAGCCTATTTGCGAAAGTACGCAAATATTTGGAAACAATCTAGTTCGCGTCTGCAAAAAGACTGAAAAATATGGTATCCGTGCAACGGCATATGAGCGTCGGGTTTGGGTGGGTTGGGCGCTGATAACGTTTTTGAACTCTAAGTACCGTAAAAGGGAGGTCTATTAGTCTGGATGGCAGAACATGACAGACTTTCTAATTCAATCAATGAGATGGCTCCATTAATCCATTTGTCTATGGCAGTGGCTTGCAATTAATCAAACACTTTGTCATGACAGCAACTACAGAAGAAGAAGAAGGTAAACATTTGCTGTATTTCCTTCATATCCTTTTTGTGATGCTCGGGAGTTGTGCATGCAAATCTCGTGCCCAGCAAGGGTTTGAACAAAAGTAGGTTGTGCGGTTCGAATGCGACTCTCACATAGGACAGCTGCCACAGTCTCCAAGCGCAGCCTTCAAACCTGAGCTCCAGCATCACCAACGAAAAATACAGCTCAGAAGAATTCCAGACATCCCTGCTTAACAGACCAAGGAGGGAAAAAAAACAGCAAATTATTGCTTCTGTCTTTAATAATAATAAAATTATTATCATTTTCTTTGTACTCGTATGGGACTGTGTCTCTGTCTGCTGTGTACATGATGCCTTTGGTGCACAATCACTCACAAATGAGAAGAATCGTTTAGTATTTCGAAGCTCTTTTGAAAGGCTGAAAGTTATCTGCGACTATAAACAAGAGCCTGCCGTAACAGATAAGCCGTAACACGTCTCCTGTGGTTATGCGCAAATTGATATGCATTTGGTATTAAACTCTCGGTTCAGCTAGGCAGTGATGCCAGCAACAAATGGCACATTATTATGATGGCAGCAAGGCGTTGCTAATGCAAATATTTATTTTCCTATTTAAACACAACTCGGCGTGGAAGAAGACAGTGATTGGGACACACCGATACGACGCACTGCTCGCTGGCTCACGCCTGGAGATTTGCCGTAGTTATGTCCCAAAGCACGCAAAAGGGCTGTAAGCAAAAGCAAATTAAACAGAAACAACCTAGTGACAAACCTGCACACAATGCACGTTCACGCAAAGACAGAAGAAAGGTTCGGCATCCTGCGCTGGTCGCTTTGCTTCCCTCAGCCTCACATTGAATGCGTCGCCGTATCGCATAATCGCAGGGACATCTGCAAGCACGTCTTTATAGAGGAAGCGTTTCCTTTATTGCTCGCTGACTGTGGTTTGGACACTGTGTTGCTGACTGTTGTCAGGAGCAGAGCTTGGCAAAGTCTGTTTGAATAAGGCTCATAATCTAGTTTCCATGTGATCTCTGAGAGTCATGGAGCAATAAACCAGAACCTTCTCTTGCCACAGTATTTTAATATGCATTTATGTAAGCAAGATACTCTCTTAAATGCTTTCTTACTCTCAAACATTGCTGCTTTTTTGTGTCGAACGTACGCCGAAATTTGTTGGATTCCTTTGAGAAGGCCGTGTTGGTATTATTCAGCAGAAGTAAATGTAGTTCTGAAACTCTGTCATGTGTCCTGGCCAGGAGAATAACAATACATGCATTTTTTCATCTTAGCTTGATTATTTCCTAGCCTCCCTGATACAAAGTGGCGTCTTCATTTAATTTGATCAAAAAAAGGCCTATGACAAATTTTCTAGATCATGTCAAAGGAAGAATTTGACTCAGAGCTTCCTGTTGGAGGTCCACTGGTGCAATTTGTTCTGTAAAGAGTATGCGATTGTCCTAGGAACATATACCGGGTTCCTGTTGTGCCACGTTGGACAGGTGCTTTTCTGCAACATGCAAAATGTGTTCCCAACAGCAAACAAAGCCACGCCATCAAGTGTAAGCCTTTCTTTTAGAGCTGCCCTGTCCAGATGGATTATGGCAAAAGCATGAAAGCTGGCATTAGCAGTTTGTGGTTAGTGTTTGATGAATGAATCCTAATGTGAGATGGCGTGTTGAGAAACACTGTAAGGCAAGGGAGCCGTACCAGCAGAAAGGTTCAAGCAAGTATGCCCGTCGAAGGGCTGCAGATCAATTGGCGACCTTCACCTAATCCTGCTGCCTCGAGTCTTTTCTTCATTTTCCCATCTTTTCCCCAAATCTTGCCGCTCAGCCCACCAGCTGCCTATAGTATCCATATAGTATGATTCAGGCCGCAAATGTTATTTGAACTGCGGTAACCTTCTTGTTCAAAGTAATATATTCCTGAGCAAAAAGGCAAAGCATGATGTGAAAAAAGATTGTAGTAAATGTTTCCAGTTGCATTACTGTGTAGCTTTTGTTGTGCCATATTTGAACAGTAGGAATGTATTGTCCAGAAAGCAGCGACGGATGAGTATTGAGCTTCCTTAAATGTCAGAGGACTTTTAGAGCAGCTATCCTCCTGCTGCTTGGAGCGGTCCATGAAAGAGGGAAGACATCCTCATTTCCAGACTAAATGAACAGGTCACATAACAGCAAACTGACTGAGAAAAAACATTCAGAATCACCTCTGGTAGTTACCTTGAGTATAATTGGATCTTAGGCTTCTGTTGCCTGGCGCGGCAGGTTTGGCTGGTGCCTGCTGTGTGGTGGGTCTGGGGTTCGAGCCCTGCTTGGGGGGCCTTGTGACGGACTGGTATCCCGTCCTGGATGTGTCCCCTCCTCCTTCGGCCTTGTGCCCTGCATGCCGCAACTCTGCTCAGGACGAGCACTTGTTGACGTTGGTTGGTTGGCTTCTGTTGCCTTAAAGAAGAGGAAAATCAGATTTATAAATGCATGGTCATTCTAAAAGTTTGTCCTAGTGTAAGCTGGTATATGTGACTCTGACGTGCTTATGGGAAATGTAACTGGCAGGCATCACTTATTCGCCTACTGGCCAAGTAGAGATGGCAGGGACAAAGTATTTGCCTGCTGGACATCTCATAGTAGGGTCTACCTCTGAAAGCGTGGTCTTCCCATTGTGGGGACCAGAGACTGCGGCAGCGCCTGCTTATCTTTGATTTACCCCAATGCATTTTTTTCTTTCGACCCATATTTCTCTCACTATCGCTAACCTCGTTTATAATTTATTGAGGGAAGACTTGGCTTGTGTAGGAAAGTACAGTGTGTATAGATAGCATGCCCATGGGAGGTGGTGACTCCGCAGAAGCCCTTTGGCTCTCGTTTTATCACAAAAGCAACAGTTGTTCTGGAGCCAGCCCATTTGGTTTGTGTGTAGCGAGATGATCAAACGCTCTATCAGAGAGTAAAGTGAGGTGCTTCTAAAGGAACGGCTGAAGAATTTGCGAGTTCAAATGATAGATTATCCAGCGACTGTAACTGTAGTAAAGGTATTACGTAAGTGTATAAATGGACAGCTATGAGTGTAACTGGTTGAGTTATAACCATTATGTAAGTCATAGATAAGTCATCCCCCAGTAATTTCAGCATGGTCATCTGTGTTAGCATATGGTATAATGAATTCCCACGTCTCGTTTGGACTCATCTGATGATGTGGAATGACAGCGATTTGATGAGCACCCTGGAATGAAATAATTTCTTACCGTTATTGCATCAGCTACCATGTTCAACTTTGTATAAACTATGTGCATATGAAGACCTTATCATGCGCCCCACTTAGCAAGAAGGAAAGACTTGAATAAAACATGTGAAGTGGGATTCTCTCTTGTGCGGCACAAGCTTTTTGTTTTGGCCTTAAGAAAGCTTATTGCAGCCCTTGGGGCCTGAGTGCCGATGCTTCAAAGACTACTCAGGAATGATGTGAAATAATCAGAGTTGATGGTGTTTCTCTCAGTGACCATGTTCTGGTTCCACTCCCTGCAGATTTTCTTGACAGGACTGGACTCCTGCAGAGGGTCAGGAGGGGACAAAATGCTCAGTGAGTTGATGGTCCAAAAAAGCTGGACTCCATATGTTAGCCAGCGAATGTGGTGTCATACCCCTTACACCTGTGGCGGCAATGATGGCTGGTGGGTTGTAGCACAGACATGTTCCCCCAGGACTATCTGCCTTGGATTTTCCACTCAAGGGGACTTTACACAGACGGAGCCCATCAAATTGGCGGTAAACCATGTAGGAACTAGTGTTTTTGACAGTAAATACATACTATATGAAATACAGTATAAATGCATTACACTTACAGTAACACATAGAGTACTTCGTACATGGTGGACATGGTGATGCAGAGGGTACCATTGGTGCTTTACAGTGCCTGGGCGGTGCAGATAGGTATATGGGCAAATGGTTTGTCTGCTTCACTCCATGTTCTCATATGTTTCCTCTGGGTGCTCTGGTTTCCTCCCATAGTACAAACGTGTTTTAGATGAACTTGTGACTCTGAGTTGACCATAGTGACTGTGTGTGGCTACCTTGGGATGAACTTGCACCCTGTCTGGGATTTACCCTGACTAGCCTAGCACCCTGTGCCTGGATTATCATAGGCGGTAACGGTGCTGGTAATGGATGGGGAGGGAGTAAGCATCATAGTTACTTAATTTTGAGAGTGACTGTGTAATTCTTCTGCTGGAATTTCTGCATTTATCAGGCTGCTATTTTTCAGTGCCTGTCTGTTTTGATATCTTCTGTTTTAATATTGTTGCACTGCTTTTTGTTCAGGCTGATCAGTGTTTAAATGATCAGCCCATTAGTGAGGAGCAGGGGCACACTCTGTGGCACCGAGGAGTGAACCCACACATTGGGAGGCTGCAGTGGCTGAAGCTAGATTAGTGCGAATCCCATGCTGGCAGCGGGGCTCAGAGCTTTTGTTAATGAGGAAGGTCAACACCTCTATTACCTCCCAGAACACACATTCCTCCTCCCTCGGAGGTGCTCTGCATGGCAGTAATGGACTCTTTCATTTGTGTGGATTTCTGCTCCTCAGCATCTGGTGGTCCGCTCAGACAGGATGCACTGCTCTAAGCCTGCTGGCAGTCACAGAGATACAGGAGAAGGTGAATAGGGCGGTGGTGGGTTTGTGTGAGTCGCAATAGTCCCAGGCTCAGAGCCCTATGTGGTCTTGTCGGGAACCTATGTGACCCTCGTGGGATTGCTCCCCTGTGCCTCATTTCAAGCTCACAGTCTAGCCTGTCTGAGCAGAGGACCCATGGGCAGCTTAATCTGTCTCACTGTCCTTACAATAATAGCCTTTAAATAGCACTCCGTAAACAAGCCAGAAACTCGCCGAGTTTGAGTTTGAGAGATGAACTGCGTGACTTATAAAGTGCACACAATCAGCAGGCTTATGGATTCACTTGACTTGTGACAATAGGCAGGAGAGAACTTCCAATTGTACCGTATTCAAATTTCCTGTGAATATTGTATATTTATGAGAAATAACTTCAAACATTGACTTGTAAGATATGCAAATGCATCTATTATGCATTCAGTTTATGTGTAAACGAACAAAAGAGATATTCCGATAAAACTTTACAGAAAGAGGCAGTTTCTTCTTTCTTATCATTCTCATTTGATCACTTTGCTGTGGCCACGAACTATATTACAGTATGTCAGACATCACTGTTTTGATTTTCAGATTCATTAGGTAGTTCATTATGTGCAGTTTAATAAGTAGGGCAGTACATTAAGTGCTCCCAAGCGGCTCAGACAGTGAAGACTGCGTCCTGTGGCTCATCCCTCAACCACAGAGGCTCATATACGGGTGGAGCAGGTTCTTGTCTTCAGAAGGGTGAGAGCCGAGGGCCACGCTTACTGTAAAAATTTATCCGTGGTGCTGTCATTTGACTGCTTCTTGCTCCTATCCTGTTTCGCTCCTTGACTCCTCTTCTGCACATGGTTCGAGCACGTGAGCATGCTGGTCATCCTCTTGAACTGCGTGACCCTCGGCATGTTCCAGCCTTGCGAGGACATCAAGTGTCAGTCTGACTGGTGCACCATCTTGCAGGTGAGTCTCAGACCAAAGCGCAGTTTCAGGCCTTTCTTTTGCACAAGGTTTCAAATGGATAATTTTGAAGGGTCTCATGTTAACTGATTGAGGAAGTGTGTTTATCCTGATTATAAAATCACCGCTTGACATTTTATGTGGCTGCAGATACCCTCTGGTAAACAACGACTTATTTAGTTACTTTTACATCGTCAGGGCAAGAAGGTCACTAAAGATGTCAGTCGGATGGCTTCCAAAGGGCACGTATGACAAAGTATGAGGAGATCTATGTTGTCACAGAAATGAGGAGAAGCCTCAGTGTTTATTCAGCTGCTGGAGGTCTTGTGATTGCCCCCATCCAAATTCCCTGCTATGGCTTGTTTTGGGTTGGCAGAAACTTTGGGAAAACCAGTAGACTGGGAAGGGCAGATCTGCCACACTGGGAGGCAATGGCCCCAAGGGTCCATGCTGGGAATAGCAGTAAAAGGGAAAAATGTACACTTTGACCTCTCAGACTTCTAAACACTTGTCTTCTGTGAGATCAGTGCTTGCAGTCGTTGAAGCCATGTCAAGCCTCTGGCTGTTGTATCTACTCACGCATTACAAGGGTCAAGACGTGTCTGAAGCTGCCCCAGGCAAGGCAGAACTCTCCTCGCCTGTGATTGCGAAAACCTTTGTGTGTAAATTTGCCCTCTACCTTCTTCTTTGTCCGCAGGCATTTGACGACTTCATTTTTGCCTTTTTTGCCGTGGAGATGGTCATCAAGATGATGGCTCTCGGGATTTTTGGGCAGAAGTGTTACCTGGGCGACACGTGGAATCGTTTGGACTTCTTCATTGTCATGGCGGGGTCAGTGACCACCCGACACACACTCACAAGGATCGCCCCAGGGACCCTTGCTGAATAAACACCTCAGGAAGAGAACTTCCAAAAAAAAAAATTACCATTGCGCTGTTGCATTTTCATTAGTTTCTGCTCGCCAACCATAAATAAGCGTATCCTTTTGAAAATTGCATCTGTATGGCTTTCTTTCCATATTACTTTTAATTTGTTTTTTATAGTTATTATGGACAGGAAGAAATTCAATTTGTGGCATGTTTTGGGACACAGCATGTCAATATGGATAGCAAAAACATTTAAATTGCAGTATAAAGGAAGCAAAGGTGGGGCAAAAATTATTTTAATGGTATACTACACCAAATAAAACTGCATGATCTTGACAATTCTTAAGAGAAAGACCTAAAGACAAAGGACCAAAGAAACTGGTCAATGCTACCTACACTGACTTCTGCTTTGTTGCAGTTGTCGTTCTGTTGTCCTTATCGTCCTGCCTGTCTTTAAAAATGAAGTAGACCAAGCTGGGTTACACTGATTTAGAGCAGGTAGCAGGTATTGCATGTGACATCATTGCCATCCAGCATTCTAAATTGTTACTGGATTTTCAGTTTGTATCAAGTCACAGTTTGCTGCTAAGCAAATGAATTTTAACGCTTGCTAATAAGCAAAAAGGTACATGCAAAATGTCAAGTGGACATCATTACTGTTCCAAACTTATTCCATAACACTTAATCAGCTGATGCTGTATTCCAACCAGTAGTCCAAGAGACACTATTCTATTTTTTTTTCCTGTTTATTAAAATAGTTGGCTTTGCTGGTACAGAATAGTTATTCTCTTGTCCTTTCTGTTAATTTAGGCTTTTAGTAAATAAGTACAGTAAAAAAAAACTAAAGAAATGATGGGCTTTAAATAAATACATTATATAAAGGATTTTAAAAAATTACACAAAAGCTGGAACTAAAGGTGCTAATTAAAACCTAAGCCTAAGAAATGTTTAAGAATGTTACAAGGGATATGTCTTTAATTTTTAATCCTGCCCATTGCCAGTCGATACAGAGGCTTGGTAAATGATGGCTTTCCTGTACAAGGTTCTGTAGGGGAACCACTCCCCCTCCATCAGCATTGTAGTCTCCTCTGGCGTTGGAAGTGGGCATGCTGGGGAAGGCATGTTTAATGTCAGCACTAATCCCAAGGCAATGTCTCAGCACATGCTGTAGGAATGCCAATCACTCTGGAGCTGGACCCTTTGCCTTTCTCCTTTTTTGTACAATTTTTCTCTTTAAATGTTAGCACGGAGTCATTTGCATGCACAGGTAGGTGTATTTCCACTCCTTGCCACACCTCCGCCAGTGCCTTTGGACCAGCTATACAGTCACCAGCTGAGAGTCACCCCCCATGAATATTTTGCTCCTTAGTCTCTAATAGTCTCCAATAATAAATTCAGAAATATTTGATAAGCACAGGTTTTTTTAAAGAGCTTTTCATGTAATGTGGCAGTGCACAAAATTCAGCATATGATGTCACAAAGATTTTTTCAGCTTTTTCGAGGCTGTGTTTTGTATTTTAACTAAAGAGCCATGAGATCTATTTTTTACCAACTATAGTTCCATGCCTTAAAGTGTTGTACAGAGCACTGTTGCTTTGTCAACAAAAACAAATTGTCTTTGTTGAGCCTGAGCTGGGCCCCCCTGCTGTGTCCTGTCTAGGATGATGGAGTACTCTTTGGATGGCCACAACGTCAGCCTCTCCGCCATTCGCACTGTGCGCGTGCTCAGACCCCTCCGAGCCATCAACAGAGTTCCCAGTAAGTACCTCTTCCCTCCTTAGTAATCTGAACCCAAAGGAGCGGCACTTGCACAAACACTCATCACTTGCAATAGGTACAGGAAATCCATATTGTTCCAAACATTGTGCCTCTGGAAAGGACAAAATCATCCGCTGCTGAAGAAGTACAGAGAAGACCATTGTATGCTTTGAACGGAGTGATGAATTGGTTCTCCTCACCAAGCTGGCGCAGATGGTGATAGTCAAGCAGAATACCTATATTTATATCGTTGGCATGGAGAGACTGTGGGAATATTCGACAGGTCCTTTGTATACAGTGGTGCTTCAAATATAGACGTTGCTGTTTTAAGTTGCTATTGCCGACGGAAGGCCGGACGAGTCTAGATGCCACCAGGCATGTGTTGTGGAGCTGTTACTAGGCCAACCCAAAAAACCAGGATCTTCAAGTTGGTTTCTCTCTTCTGCCAGCCATGGTAAGCAGACAAAACAGAGCAAAGCACTGACACTGTGAACCATAGGAACTCCAGCATTTGCATAAAACTTTTATGAACAAAATGCTGGAGGAGGAATAGGTAGCACAGAACACCATTTTCCCACATATTTGGTTGTAGCTAGTAATCCAGTCTGAAGCATTTATGTGTCTCTCCTTATGTGCAACTCTAGTGCCAATTGAGGAGCAGTGAAAATAGGTACTCAACTCCTCTATGGTGCACGTGGAGGAGCTCATTAGACTGGAGGCTGCTCTGGGCAAGGTAACATGCTTGGAGGAGAGCTTTGTTCCACGTAAAGCCCTGGTAACCACCAGGTTGAATATGCATTTTGCTTCAAGTGGGAGAGGACCCAAGCTATTTCACCTACTCAGCTGCAAGATAATCCAGTTTGTGTTTTTTGGAGCTCCTCTCTACTGATGGCCAGTGTTGTACAACAAGAGCTCAAACACGGAGCCCTGCTGTTGAGAGCAGAAGCAGATTGTATATGGATGACCTGAAGGGGGTTTCCTGAAAAACAGTGAGACTGCATAAAGAGGAAGACAGCAGCATGTCGTAAGCGCTGAATTCGTTTCTCCGCCTTTGTTGCAAGGAACACCGTGGACACGATTGCGTGACTTCAAATGTCATAAATTATTCAATGGTTACTGTTTTGGTGACAGAGTTGTGGAAATAGGGGACCTTCACAGGTAGAGTTTCTTGCATTTGCATTTTCTGTATATTAGTATTTCTCACCTTCTATGTAGGTGTATATTCGTTTATGTATGTGACAATCGTTTTAGTCGAATGAGACTTTCAAGACATGCTTACGGGTACAGTTCTTAGCATTGAAAGGTGATTGAATTGTTCAAGGTGCCAGTCCTCTCAGATACGATGATTATGGAGACTCCAGACAGGGCTCCATATGCACCCATAGACTTTGGTACCTTTGTATTTTTTAAGTAGCACAGTGAGAGGGAGATTACAGTGTTTATTTTGGGATTCCCCGTAAAATTACAGAACCCTGGATTTGCGACATGTTTTCTGCACAGTTGAGTATTGTTATCTTGTACTCGATACCGTATTTGAAGCTTGTATAGTTATTTTCTTTTCAGTTTTCTTGATCCCTTGGCCCGAAGTACAGTTTAGAAGATGATGTGATCACAGTGTTATATATTGCGGATTGTTGTGAGTTTGACACAATCCAGCTGGCTCTCCAACATTGCCTTAGGACTTCAGGATATTCACGAACTACGGCACATGACAGTAATTTCACGAGCAGCAATGTATCACACTCTAACTCCCCGTTTTACACGCAGCCTTGTTTAACATAACCCAGCACATAAGATTTCATTTCTGACACGATTTGGGAGTATTGCATTGTGAGTTTGACATCCATTCCGGTTTTTATTTGGACTGTTTTATAAGCTGTAACTTGAATGGACTGAGTTCCTGATAGAATTCACAGTTACTCACAGCAGCTGAGGTGCTTCCTCAGCAAAATTCCTCTCTCCTACTTGGACTGGAGCGACAGCTTTGTGCTGTTTACTGTAATTGCTGATTTTAAGGAATGCAATATACTAAATCAAATTGCTTTGTGTAATTAGCTTCTCTGATTTCTTGAATTGCATTCTTGGGATGTCTTAAAGTAGTCACTCACCAAAGCAAATGTATTAGGAGGGGGGTCCAGACAAAACCCCCCTAGGACTTTTATAATTCAGAGAAGAGTTCATAAATTACAAATAATCAGAAGAATAAATATTTTGTTAATTATTTGTCCGAGGGGGTGTTGACCTAGGGGGGGTTTTGTCCTAGAGGGATTTTATCCTAGGGGTGTTTTGTCCTACACTCATATTAGGATACTGTGAGGCCTACACTTGAATCAGATGGGTCCACGGTCTTTGAGGTTTAGAGCGTTCTATGTACAGGTTTTACGTTTACATTTATTCATACAGCAGATGCTTTTCTCCAAAGCAACGTACATCTCACAGAAAAATGCAGTGAGTGCATTACATCAACAGAAGAAGAGACTTAGATGCAGATGAGCGATTCTAAGTACGTTTGTTATATTCCACCATATGAACCAATGTATATCATACAAGTAGTAGTAGCTGCAGGTTTTCATTGACATTCACCAAGCACGCACAATATGCACTTTTTTAAATATATCATTTTCGTAATTGAACTAATGTAAGGGTAACTCTTGGAAGTGAGGCCAACGGATATGAAAAGGGACCTGAAAAACCCTCACACATATTCGTCACTCATGGGGAAAAATTTTACACACTTGTGGAACTTCCGCACCTCTCCAGGGCTTTCACACACTTTTGCACACCTAAGGTTTCACTGCCAGGTTCTGTGAAGATGGTTATTGTCAATGCTGTGGTCAAACTTTCTATAGTCTAGTACCAGAGCTGGAAACGCAACCCTTCTCCTTTGCCCATTCTCAGTACTGGTGTAGTCGGCTAAACCCTTTTGTCCAGGACAGCTTGACTGCAGCTCCACATTTTCTTCTCTTCCTTGGTCCAACTGTGATAGGGCTCATCTGTGGCCTCCACCCACAGCACAAGGTTCACTCTCAGAACTCCAAGGAAGTGTTGCTGAATGGGGCCTCTCTATGGCAGTTCGCGGCAAATGAGACACATTCAGAAACTTTGGCTTCACAGAATTTGGGGTCATTTAAGTATTGTTCTCATTGTGTCACTCCAATGTTTTTTGTGCGTTTAGAGAGCCTTTAAATAGCAGTTGCTTTTCCTTAGAACTTTGGGTGAGTTGATAGCTTTGGGAAATAGAGACAGTGAAGCCAGCTGGACACACAGCTCTGCGCCTAGGCCTGCGGCACACGGTCAGAGGTACCATGAGGTTTCCCCCATGCAGTTTATCCAGTTCAGAGCACTCTCCTGTGCTCATTTTAGTATCACGTGTCAGCACCTAGTCTGAATGGTACCTGTGTGTTTTAGCATACCTTTAGACATTTAATTGAAGGCAATCCACTTAAGCAAACAGATAAGCCAGAATCAAATGCCCTGTGCTTTAAAGACATATGCAATAATTCAATGGCGTTACATAAGAATATACAGTAATCCAAGTGCAATCCAACAGCTTTATGCAAACCAGCTGACACCCACAATCCCTGCTGTACTGCATCAACTACGTCCTCTTCATGCGCTTTTTTAAAAACAGTGAAAGGATCTGGAACTAAGATAAGGAGTGCATTGAATTGGCAGTTTTCCAACTTCATTACTTCCTAGATATGTTTGTACCGACAAAAATGAATGGGAAGTATTATGTATATTTCCATAAGGGGCTGTTACTGTACATAACAGATGTCGGACCTTTTTAAAAGCTCCTCAAAGAGATGCTGTGTGGGTTTTTGTTTAAGGTGGATCAATACTAATCCACTGTGAGAGTTTGAGGTTTGATTCCCGAGAGGGCAGAAAAATGTAGTCCCACTTGGAATACTAGGCCCCTAGTAAAAAACACCACTCTATGCTGGACTGCAACAGAGGGTAATAAGAAGAATTCAGAGAGCAGTAAGAAATTTGAGGACCTTCACTGTACTTTATGTTGGCTTTGGCCTTCAGCATATTCTTTCAGTATTTATTCGCTTTGACAAGCAATGCATTGTGTTGTCAGAGTGTCACAATTTCTTTATAAAATTGATTTTATTTTCTTTTTAATCCTACTGCCTTTGTGAGTTGGACAAAGAAAAACCTTTTATTTACTGCTTTTATCTCCTTTTTTGGCAAATTATATAATTTTGACATCTCCCCCTTGACATAGGGCACCCATGCTAATTCAGGAGAGGTGAACACAAATTCACACCTTCTGTAGTTTGTTTACTGTGAGCGACACAGTTCATCTCAGTCTATTGGTTGTCACCTTCATTGGGCCCCAGTTCATCCCTCAACCCTTGAAGTGTTCAGCTGACTCTAGCTGTGATGCCATGTGACAATGGGTAAGGACCTGAACCACCTCCCACATCTGGGCCTCCTTGGCATAGATTCAGAACGGCGAACAGAGAAATTTACTAGGTTCCCTTGTTTTTTTATTTCTGTCAAAATATTTTTGACTGTTTGTTTATCATTTTGCATGCTTTTGCTTTTCCTCTCAAGTGGAGGGGGCGGTGGGTTGTGTTCTCCTCCAGACACGTTACTTGCTTTTTTCTATTTATTCTGACATGCTATTTATAAGTCATCAAGATGTGTTATCTATTACTAGTGATCAAATCCATTGGTTAGGGCCTGACCAGCCATCACTGCCTACTTAGGATGCACTGGCAAAACATGTACAACGTAAAAAACAAGAGGAATAATTTCTAACAATTTCCAAATTCAAAGAGCATACCATGTCTTGTGCCCTTTTTTACCATATTGTTTGAAAGGCACTTATGAAACCTTGATTTATTCTTGTGTGAGAAGTCTCGCCCTACTTAACATAGCAATAGTAGCTACCCACTTCTGTAAAAATCAGTGCAAATGGCTTGAACTCATTTGCGCTTGTGTCGATTTTCTGTCAGGAGCATTTGAGTTGCAGCTCTGAATCGAGGTGAGAGTTCTGCTTGTGCGGCAGGGCTCCGCTCGTACCTGGTGGAGGGGAGGAGTGTTTGCAGGACCTCACCTGCTTGATTGGTCAATTGATTTTTTTTTTTTGAGCGAGTTAGCTCAGCCAGCACTAGGCTTTCCGTGATGATTAGCCATGCAAGGCCGCTTTCTTGGGATGACTGCGGGAAAGTGCATTGCAGCCCACCGCACGACAAGCTCCTGCACAACCCTGCTGTGTGTTTTTTCTTTTTTTTTATTTAATTTTTTTTAGGATCCTGCTTACAACTGACAGTTGAACTGAGCCTTTACAAACAGACTGATTCAATAGCACATCTCTCTGAAAAATGTTATTTCAGCTGTCACACAGCAGTGGTAAAGGTTCAAAAATGTTTTGGTAAACATATTTACAATAGATTTTTTTTTTTTTTTTGGTGAGATTTGAAGTCAAGCAGTAATGCTTTGTGTATTCGTTCGACAAAAATGATTCATGGATTTTTCATTATACATGAATAATAGCTCTGCTCCGTACGTTTTTTCGAGAGAATAGCTATTAAAACCAAATCAAGCGTTGGTTTTAGGCAAGCATTGTTAATTGTGCAATTCAACACATAAGGGATCTTAATTGACAGCTATTAAAAATGTATTGTTAGTCAACAGTCTACAATTAGTTTTGAATTGCACTATTATGACTTACTTTGCAAAAAGACTAATATGAGCCTAAGTAAAGAGATTAGGGCCTTCAGGCGTGAACCGTTGCGACAAAACTGGCCATATCCTAACTTTCCTGTTAAAGAGGCATGAGAGGGTAAGGCTGTAATTGTGATTAGTATCTGGAGCAGCCTGCAGCTCTGAGTGACGGCAGTTCTGTCTCACAATCTAGCACATTTGTGTTGTTACATTTATGGAGCTGTCACTTGCAGTAACAATCCAATGGACCCTCTGGTCATAATGAATTTTGCGTAACTCAGAAAGAGTTTTGCCTCCTATCTAAGGCACTGCAGTACCGGTAAGTGAAACATTTTACACTTCCTTGATATTTATAGTTGTCAAATGTGTAACGATTTAGCTCAAATTCACCACAACTTAAAATTACCGAGATTTATGTCGCTCGGGGTTGCACGTTGTTCAAGCAGACCCATTTGCTATTGGTGTGTAGCCCAACCATACATTTGTGCTTGGTTTAGCAGGGCTTTAACTGCTGTACATGTATTGGGACAATT
This sequence comes from Scleropages formosus, assembly GCF_900964775.1. Taxonomy (NCBI): domain Eukaryota; kingdom Metazoa; phylum Chordata; class Actinopteri; order Osteoglossiformes; family Osteoglossidae; genus Scleropages; species Scleropages formosus. The sequence goes on along the minus strand of NC_041825.1, from coordinate 9,307,975 downwards.
ATGAATAAGGTATGTTTCCCCCAAGGACTGTGAGGACACTGTGGTTGCTGTAAGTGATTCTATACTCGTGGTGATCACCAACAAAGATGCTGACTTGTTTTAAGTCAACATGGTGTTCAAGTGATGCATCTGCTTTGCTTTTTCCTCTCCGCAGGTATGAGAATACTGGTGACTCTGCTCCTAGATACATTGCCTATGTTAGGCAACGTCCTCCTCCTTTGTTTTTTTGTGTTCTTTATATTTGGGATTGTCGGCGTGCAACTGTGGGCCGGCTTGCTGAGGAACAGGTGTTTCCTAGAAGACAGTTTGAAATCGTAAGTACCAGGCCCTGCTGTCACCTTAACCCCCGTCTTCGTGCACGCTCGAGCCAGCAGAGCAGACGTGATGCAAAGTGGCAGGCGAACCGCTCCTAGCAGTGATGACATTTTTGATGCTGACAATTTTGTAAACCGAACACCTCAGCCCGGCACAACAGCGCTGCCGTACACTTGCCTTCCAGCACCCACGGCGCGCACGCTCGCGCACACACACACACACGCGCGCGCACACAAACACGCATACACCGAAGTACGGAACTTTTTGCTTTCCTGAAATAACCTCCTTTGTGTGAGTCAATAAGGGAGTAGGAGAAACTTTGCATGTTATGACTTTGGGCACCTTCAGGGGAAAGTAAATAGATTATATTCCACCAAGTGTATCCGTTTGGAATTGGGGAAAACAATCTCCCGTGGAAAACTTTACATTACAGCCAAATCTTTGTATCCTTGTTTGTGTCTTATTGTTAAGTAAAGTGTCACTCATCATTTCGGTATATTTGGTTAGTGTCATGTAATACTTTTTCCTACACACAGGAGACAGCAGGCCGTTATTGTGTGTTTCGGTGTTGCCAGCAATTATCAGTTTGACATTTCCCTCACTGAATAACATTGTGCATCATGCCTTATTAAATCAACCTTTTAAAAACTGACAACACAACGATAGGTGTCTAGAATGAAAAAAAAAAAAAAAAACTGTAGTGACTGGACTGTAAGAGAGTGTGTGATGAAACATATCATTTCCCCATGTGCGTGAACCTGACAGAAGAAATTAGCCTGATTGTTGCACAGTGTTAATTGTGTCTTCAGATTTAGCAGCCCCCTGTATAAACAGTGGCTTTATGCAGCTGTCTCAACTTGATGATCTGCTATATTATTAAAAGCATCTAAGACCTCATGCTCTTTTTTCCAATCAAAGACAGTTTGTTTCTAAATGCAAATGTACTCTCTGTAGGATATTTACAGCATCCAAATCAATGCTACATTAAATGAAAGGCGTGTTGGGTTTTAATCTGAATTATATAAAATAGACAGATGAGTACAAGTCTAATCTTCTGAAATGATTGTGCAGAGCAAATCATTGCCTCTTCCAGGTAGCTATAAATGAAAAAAGAAAATAATTTCCTTGTCTATGAAAGTTGGTTTCCCTCTGATGAAAAACAGTGTTTACTGCTGTCAAATACTGTATTAATTTGCTCAGAGAGCAGCAGCAGTTCGTTTAGTAGCAGGTCCATCTTGCGAAACCTATGAGCATGCACAGCATTCAGCCAGGTTGCAAAGGACAATTCGTCACTTTCTCTTGGCAGCTATGTTTTTATCAGATTATAAACACTTCATCAGCCTGTTTTTCTCGGTTTGACAACACTTTGGTGAAGTCCACTTGACTTCATTTTTTGATACCACTTATACAGGAGGGTGAAATATCTTCGTCAGGTGCTTCAGTAGCATGATTCTACACATAGCAGTGTACCACGTGATCTGTACAACTTTCACACAATTCTGTTCTGTGGAAACTCCACAACGTGCATAACACACACACACACACACACTGTCTGAGACCACTTGTCCCAAGCAGGGTCATAGCAAGCCGGAGCGTAACCCGGCAACACAGAGCACAAGGATGAAGGGGGAGGGGACACACCCAGGACGGGACACCAGGCCCGTTGCAAGGCATCTCAAGCGACACTCGAACCCCAGACCCACCAGAGACCAGGACCCAGCCAAGGCGCAACGGGTTTGGCCTGCCCTCGCTCTCTGGTGGGTATGGGATTCAAATCCTGTTTGGGGTGCCTTGCGATGGGCTGGCATCCCATCCTGGGTGTGTCCCCTCCCGCTTCAGTCTTATACCCTGTGTTGCTGGGTTGGGTTCCAGTTCACTGCAACCCCACTCGGAACAAGCAGTTTCAGACAGTGTGTGTGTGCGCGCGTGTGTGTGTGCTTTCCTCAGTCCATACAAGTGATTAGACCCGAAACAACTAACTAAAGTGAATTCCGGTGCAATTGAACACTGCTAGTTGTAATTGCCTCTAAACTTCCCAATAAGAATCTGATGACTACGTTAAATATAAGCCATGTCCATGGCGGTTTATGTGCATTTTATTCCTTTACGTATGTAGAAACGATTAAGTAATGTTGCTGTGCTTTTCTGTGAAAGGCAGCTCCCGTGTACCCTTAATTTAACCTAGGAAAGGATAAAATGCAGTGAGGCTGAGAATCTTGTGCTGTTTTATGCCTCTAAATATTTCAACGGTACAGCTGAAAGTGCCATCCGGTTGCCATAGTTATAGACGGCAGATGGGTGGCTTTGCCTGTGTATTTCTTGTAGCCACATGCCTGACCTGTAACTGGCACACCAAAAGGAAAGTGAGGATACAAGTCAGGGGAATTGTCAGCAGGTGGTGTAGTGCTTCGAGCTGCTGCCTCGCACTTGAAGGACCCAGGTTTTAGTCCAACCTCCTGCTGTAGTACCCTTGAGCAACCCTGAATTGCTATACTAAGAATTATCCAGCTGTGTAAATGGGTAAATTATGGTACACGGATAAACACTGCGAGTCAGGAAAAGTGTCCGCTAAATAAATACTGTATATTTAAATTATCAGTACACAAGGTTTAGAAAAGCTGCGCACACAATTTATCATGTGGCTTATAGCTGATAGCAGGGTGTAAATCATGGAGAAATAGGGAATTACATAGCGATTAAAGCAGAAGTAGCACTTAAATAAGTATAATGAACTTAATGAATGAAAGTTAGCTGTTTATCTAAGAAACCAGAAACCAATACCGGTACAAATGTAGGCGAATGTGAATTTCTGAAATGCGTTTCCTGAAAGTAAATGTAGCAGAAAAGTGCAGACAGTCCCCGTGCAGCTCTAATGTGATTCTCCGACCTTCGCTCCTTGTGCTCCCTCTGCCCCCCCCCCCCACTGCAGGACATATAATTTGTCCTTCCTGAGCCCTTACTACAAGCCTGAGGAAACGGAGGACACACCATTCATCTGCTCCTCACACAGGGAGAATGGCATGCTGCGTTGCCGCGATGTGCCCCAGCTGAAGGAGGGCAGCCTCGAGTGCCGGCTCAGCGTGGACTTTGCCAGCTTGACTCACTACGGTCCAGAAGGGGCCAGCAAGAACGGCTGCATCAACTGGAACCAATATTACAATGTATGCAGGGCCGGGGAGCTCAACCCGCACAAAGGGGCTATTAACTTTGACAATATTGGCTACGCCTGGATCGCTATATTCCAGGTATGTCTTTCAAACGCCTTGTTGTGTTGGAAGATTGTGTTGGAGGTCTTGCAGAGACTTAATGTGCCCCTCGTGCTTTGCTTCATTAAAAAGCCATGTTCACCGGGCTTTCATAAAATTGTCTCCAGGAGTTATTTAGAAGTTCCATAATTTTTCGCTCATCGTCACCACACAACAAATTGCGTTGCTGCCATTTAGGACAAATCATCTGGCATACAGCAGGAGCCCGAGCGCTGGTAATCGCAGTCCTGAAACGTGCGTGTGGGCAGATCTCATTCGAGCACGTGTGATCTTGCTGGCGCGTGCTTGGCGGAAATGAGATTTTGTCTCAAGGAGGTCTGAAAGATTGAAGCGAAACATTTTCATAAGATGTGGTCTTTTCCTTTAAATTAATTTATTGCCCTTTCACAATCCACCTTGCTAACTGTCGCACGGTTCACGCAGATGAAGTCTATTCTCGGAATGTCATTCAAAGTCACTTAACATGTACAGCCACTCCTCAAGATCGGGTCATGATGGAAGGAGGCGCTGCACAAAAGGGCAGCAAAGTGAATAAGCAATGAGGCTGAATTGCTCCCTGGGTAAATTAGTGCTTGTTCTTCAGAGGTCATAGATGCGAGGGGGGGTGAAGGAGGCTGATCAGCTGTAACCTCTCCACCCCACATTACTCAAAGGGTGGCTCGCCAGGAAATAACGCCGGGAGGGTCGGAGCTCCCTTGGCCACAGGTGTCCGTTTATACAGAAAGTGCCGTGATTGGAGTTGACCGCAGATGCTAAATCAAACTCTGCCACGGTCAATTCTGATGGCTGATTGGGGAGACTCTGTCTCATCTCAGGCATAAGCAGCTTGCTCCAGCCTGGGACACTAAACTGAATCCTTTGTCAGTAGCTGAGATGCACCTTTCTTCAAAATGGGGGTGATTTACTGACACATTATCTGTATCTTTGATGCACGGTACTTTTTTTTTTTTTTTCCCAAACAATGATAACATGAAAACTCTAGTTTTGATGAAAATGAATGCCTCGAGATTATGATCAATAATGTAATGAGATACCTTGTGCAGATATTACTGTATGTAATTGCCGTAATAGCGGTAACGGCTATAATTGAAGTATCCTCCCAATTACCGTATAGAGTGCCTTTTGAATAGGTTGAAGCAGAGCTGTGCCAGACATTGTCTGAAGCAGTACTTAACCGAGGTGTTCGCCCTCATAGCCGCCCGCTGCAGGATACAGTACGTTGTTTATAAATGAGTAAAGATTAAAATTGCAGCAAATTACACTCGTACTGGCCTGAAGTGCTCCATACAATGTGATATAACATTGATTTTGAGCCAGTGGAGAGTTGAATAAACAGACAAAACATGACTTGCCACAAAATATGGAGCGGTTCTGAGGGTTGCTGAGAAGCTCATTCGGCAGACCTCACTGTGATGGAGGTGACCACTTCCATTGTGCCTCGGGAGAAATGCCAAAGGTGTTGTCCTGGTCAAAAATGTACCCTGGCCAAAAGTATACCAGGGCAGGAGAGAGTTTAATCCTACAGAGGTTACGTTGATTGACTAGAAATTGAGGGGCTACGAGAGGTCCCACAGTAGAGAAATTTAGTCCTTGGGAGGCAGTTGACAGGCTACTTTCTGCCATTTTACCTTAAGCCAGGTGCCCAGCAGTGAGATGACTGAGGCCTCCCAAGAGGAAGGTGTCAATCACCATAATTGAACCCTCCAGCCATTTCCCAAGTGCCGTACTCCAAAATAAATCATATTTGATCTCAGTAAGGAATCACAAGAATTTCCTATATCCCAGAATGCCTTTACAACGTCTTTGATACACCTGTTTAAAGCACCGCAGTGTGAATGTCCCTTAAGAATGTTGCTCTCATTTTGTTTTTTGCTCTTTGTTTAAAATGAAAAAAATATTTGGTGTAGGTGTGCATTCGGGTGAGACTGCATGAACACTGGGTTGGTTACAATATGTACAGTTTCCAAAGGGTTCCGGGTGACTAACTTGAATTATTTCGGGACATTTCATCCAAAGGTCACTGACAGACTCCCCTGAGTTCTTTTTGTTACGTTTACTGGCCACGTTCACATATTGTACCCAGGATGAAGAGACGGCATGAAAAGACTTGGGGGCTTTGTCGCCACAACAAATGTTTCCACAGAAGTTGTCAGCTGCACTAGGGCTGCCAGCTGTCTGTAGAGCATGCTGTGAGGGATGATTGTTTATAGAGGGAAGGATTTTGCGGCTGCCGGTAGGGCCTTCTCGAGCATACGCTAATGGGGTTGTGGGCTTGGGCTCAGATAGGGATCAGCGTAGATCTTCAAACACGGCAAAGCCACCACCGTGCTGCGGGAGCAGTTCTGCTGGAATAACACTCTGTTTGGAGGTGTTGTTCCGTACACGTTCATTCAGAATTCTCCGCATGTCTGTTTCTTTTCCAGGTGATCACTTTGGAAGGATGGGTGGACATCATGTATTATGTCATGGATGCACATTCCTTTTACAATTTTATATATTTTATATTTCTCATAATAGTAAGTATGCTTCATTTTTTTGTTTTGAGAAGCCATATTTTACAGGCTCAGAATGTTTCATAAGTTAAAACATTAGTAGACCTCTTAGGTTCAAATCGATGAAAGAATATAGTCAATCAGCATGACTGCTAACTTCCATTACGAGCATGGAGCTCTTGGCCTGATTTCCATGAACTAGTCTCGCTTTAAAATGCCATTCCTCCCTATTATGTTTTAACAGCTTCTTTTAACAGAGCTACATTTGTTTATTTTTGTTCAGTTAAGGGTTTGGCCTGTGATGTTGATGATGGAATTTGTAAGTAATGGTCATAGAGCACGTGCCTGTGATAGCCTCAGTAAAGACTGCACTCTACTCGTATAATGGCCATAACTGCATTCAGAATCACTGTTAATGTGGAACAATCCAAAGTGGGTACAATATGAACTACACCATTGCTCACGTGTGCTAGTTTACAAAGCTCCGCTATACTAAGAAACATGCAGTGGAGATCTTGTACAAATTCCTATATGAACAGCAAAACTTTTTCAGGGTAGAATGGGGGAGAAAAGTCTATTGATAATACAGAATCAATGTAATGCTCCACCAAGGATATCATTACCAGATCAAATGTTTTGAAGCATTTTTAAAACAACACCACACAGAATCCTGGAATTTGGGAGCAATTTCCTGAAGTAAAATGGTATTATTGCTGTGGTCCTCAGGTGGGGTCTTTCTTCATGATCAACCTTTGCTTGGTTGTGATCGCAACCCAATTTTCGGAGACCAAGCAGCGGGAGAACCAGCTGATGCAGGAGCAGCGAGCGCGGTACCTCTCCAATGACAGCACGCTGGCTAGTTTCTCAGAGCCCGGCAGCTGCTACGAGGAGCTACTCAAGTACATCAGCCACCTGTATCGCAAGGTGAAGCGTCGGGTGACGCGGGTCTACAGCAGCTGGCAAAACAAGCGCAGGAAGAAAGTAAACCCCAACAGTGCTGGCGGGGCTGGAGGTGGAGCGGGGACGGGGGCAGGCAGTGCGGGTGCGAATGGCCAGGGCAGGCGATGGAGTGATAAGCGGCATTTCCGCTCCATCCACCACCATCATCACCACCATCACCACCATCACTACCACATCAGCAATGGCAGCCCCTCTGTCGGCCCAGAGATCCGTGAAACTGGTGACATGATGGAATTGAAGACCATGGGACCTGAGCCCCAACTCATCTTGACCTCCCCGCAGAGTCCTTGCTCTGGGGCAGAGTCAGTGCACAGTATCTACCATGCAGACTGTCACCTCAAAGGCCCTCAGGTCCACCACGTGCCGTCAGACCTAGTGGGGAATGTCCAGTTGCTAGCCGGGCTCAATGGGGGTATGAACTACCCCACCATCATGCCCTCCATCATCTGCAACCGCACCAACACTGGTAGCAGGGCCAAGGACAAGAGGGCTGTCAGCCACACCCTGAGTCTCAACAAGGCCTCCAGGAACCTCAACATCCCCGATCCCTACGGCATGCTGAACCAATTAGTTGGGGGGCACGGTAATCCTTTACCTGCTTCTGAACAGTTTACTTTTGGTGGTTCTGGGGTTTAAAAGATGCATCAGGTTCTTAAGTATATGTTAGGCAATGCGACAAGAAATCTATGTCACAATTGTGAGTCTTAGTATAATCCCTGCAGAGACAGTGCAGCTCTCTGTCCTGCTGTACTGAAAAAATTAATTCATGGAGACATTTCAAAGCAACAAATGTACAATTCCAGCAGTAATAGTGCATGCTAAGAAATTCTAGCCATCATTTCTTCAAGGTTCACAAAGGCTAGAAGTACAGTTCTCAGTGAAATTGTAATGTCACCGTGTAGCTTTTCTCTAAGTTCTCTAAGAAAACCAAGGCATTTTCTTAATGTTCTTTCGTTTTGTGAAATAGCATGAAAGGTTCAAGACCATTCTTTAAAAATCATTGCTGGAGACAATGTTGTTAAAGGAAATTCTTAATGGGTGATTTCTCAACTTGTTCGCAGTTCTACAGACTTGCATTTCTTATTGGGTAAACATTTTTCACATCGGTAATATTCAGATGGCCTCCAGTTTCTTCTCATGGACCTTTCCAAGCGTAACTTTTATAAGTTCACTTGAATTTTAAATTTCTTTCTCGTCTTGAGTTGGTAACAAAGGTCTTTTTCGGTGATGTCTTTGAAAAGTGCAGAAATACAGGAAAAGAGGGTTTAATATAGAAGCTCAAAGGCACTTGACGAAGGGAGTCATAAAGGGAGCTTTGATAGGCTTATAAATGGATGCAGCAAAGTCTTTGTGGAGACTTGAGTAATGTGTGTGTGACGGCTACTTGTGAGTCAGTTCCTGCTCACGCCTCAAACGTTGTCTTCTCTCAGCAGGTGTGTGCCAGGGCACTAGCTGTCTCTCGGGTCTGAACCTGTCCTTCCAAACAGCAGGCACAGTACCGGCTCTCTTGCCCTGCGAGTTGACGAACTGCCCCTATTGTGCCCGGGTCCTGGAGAACCCCGACACGGAGCTGAGTGACTCAGACAGCTTCTGCTCCCGGTCCGAAGCGGATGCGTACGGCATCACTCGTGACATGCACTACGGCACTGAGGACAGGACAATCCGGTCGCAGCGACACCTAAAGAGGCCCAAGGAAAAGAACTGTGTTGCTCGAGCCTGGGAGAACTTTCGAGACAAGCTGAAACGCATTGTGGACAGCAAGTACTTCAATCGTGGGATTATGATTGCCATTTTGATCAACACTTTAAGCATGGGCATCGAGTATCACGAGCAGGTAAGAGCTACTAGGTTTTATTCTGAGCTGCAATGACCTGGTCGTTGACTCATTCCGCTATTGGATTCATGTGCAGCAACTTGAGTTTTGGTGTCGTCACTTGCGGTGAACTTCTGCAGTTCTGATGTTCTCAGTCAGTTGGCGAAGGAGAATATGATTAGTATATTTAATCTGCTGCTTTAGCAGCATTAAAACACTGGAACGGTGCGTCCTCTCCAACCGTGACAATAATGGAGGTGGTACTGATGTGAAGTTTCTGGAATGTGTGATGGGTGGACTCTCCTAATCGTTGACAGCAGATTCTCCCGATTTTGTTTTTCTTTGAAGGGCACGTGCTGTGCATCTGGACAGTGTCTTGCGAATGTCCGACGCGGACAGTCTGCTTTGCGTTTGTAACTCCCATTGACAGAAAATCCTGTGCGTGTTCCGAAATGTACGTGTGAAACGATACACATAAATGGCACTTTTCATTTTGTCGCTTTACCATCGTCTACAGTTAGAAGAAATTGCCTTATTAGGACAAATAGACTGCGGGTTATGTAACTCCAGGCATGTGTCCTTCCTCAAGGCTGCCCCTCCCCAGGATCCTGCATCTATCAGACACACTGTTTACAGATTTCAGGTTTGTGTTTTCACCACAAGCTTATCCTGCTCTGATATCTGTGCTGATCTAGTGGAAGTGGATTAATATCTGTTTTAGTCACTATGGACGTTAAGAACTTGGATGGGATACTTTCAGGGCTACTCTGGCTGATTACCGCCACCGGGATTGCGTTGCAGTATCTTTTTATAGGCTGTTTGTGTGCTTCGGCATGATTATGGACAGGAGCTCGCAGGAAAGCATTTCGAAAGGAATTTGAGTGCTGAGAATGAACTGGTGAGGCACAGGAGCTGCGCACGGTGACATATAAGCTCTTGACTTATATTATGGGGTGACCTACCCTCAACTCCTCTTCAATTACCCTCTCGCCACACCTCTGATGCCTAGGCTCAGGAGGAAGTTTCACCTACGCGAGGGGTGTTTGTGCCTCTGCGATGCAGGCGCTGGGACGTGAAGCGTGTTTTTTGTGAAAGGATAGAATTTCCCACAGCTGTGACGCACTCACCCTCCTTTCCCTTTTAAGCAAATCTATGTGGGCTGCATCAAGGGGAAAGCCTGTTATCCACCCACAGTAACTGCTGAATCTGTGTGTGTGTGTGTGTGTGTGTGTGTGTGTGTGTGTGTGTGTGTGTGAGATTCTAGACGCATGTACTCCTTGTTCAGCTGTTAACACTGGTTTGTTGACACGCACATAGACTTCCAGCGTTATGCTAAGCACATAAACACTGGAAAATGATGCTATACTACATTAAACAGAAAATGTCTCTGAAATATATTCTTTTCATGTACCTATTATGCAAAAGTAAGGAGTGTTTTTTTTATTATTATTATTTTGCAGACTTCCCCTTGCAAACTCTTGTCATTTGTTATAATCCTCAAGTAAATTTGTCCCGATCACATTATAAATAGTCCTAATCTCACAGGACAAATAAGCCAGGAGAAGCAGATTTTGCATTTTTGCACGGACAAGTTTATTAAACATTATCCTGAGTATGACACTTTGTTACATGGTTTTATGTAGTGAAAAGTATGACATTTTCCCGTTTATAAATATCTGAAAGAATACGCTTCTTTCAGGTTTTGCCACTCAGTTTCAAGCTTAAACTCTTAGAAATAAAGCAGAAAAGAAGGCCAAGGGAATGACTCATTGGGAAGAGCTTAGCAACGGCGCACAAACAAATTCACGAGGTTACGTTGTTTGTTTCAGTACAACGGTGCGTAACTGCTGTGTGATCTGGCGCACAGGTCGCACCAGCACACCATTGGTTTCGAACTCCTCTCTGTCAAAGCTCTAATTATTTTCTTTACACCCCGAACCTGCGTTCAGAGCTAGATTCGATCCCAACGGAAGTGTGAGAAGTGGAGACCCTGTCCAACGTATGGCTGCGCATCCTCAGCTCCAGCATTGTTAATCAACACCCCGCTGATGAGAACAGATGTAATTGTGCTGGGTTCCGTCAGGTGATACTGGCACATGTCAACAGGAGAAAAGAGGTGCAAATTAAACTGCTTCTCTCCGTGGGGCTTAGTTTCATAAAGTGGTGTTGGCCTGTGAATCCCAGTTCCTGTGCTCATGAAGCCCAGTTTTCTCATAGGTCCCTGGTTATGAAGATCTCTGTGACAGTTTTCTGGAGTAGAGATCATTTATTTTCGCATGACTGTTGAGGCAAAAGGTAGATAATAAACATGTTGGGGCAGCAAGAGGCGTAGCGGTTAGAGCAGCGGACTTCCTTTCAAAGGGGGTAGGTTCGAATCCCATCTCCTGTTCCAGTAGTCCCGAAATAGGTACTGAAGCAGAAGTGCTCCGGTAAAAATTATCCAACTCTGTAAATAGGTACATGATTGGAAGCATGTTTGAAGAAAAGCATCTGATATGGTAACTATAAATGTTCAATAATTATAATTGTGTTGTTGATGCATCGTCACGCCCATAAGCAAACATTTGTGGGGAGAAGGGTGGAACGTGTTCCTCGTCACCCACTTTTAGACATAAACCGAGCTGCTCCACTTCCTCTTTGAAAGTATGAATATGCTATTTTGCACCCCTCCACGTAAATGGATATAAAGATGCCCGGATTCTATCCGTGTCTGCAGTAGTAACTCGGATTGCGCGCTGTCTATTTTCACCTTAGCAGTTTCTTCCCTGTTCCTTAAAACGTGTAGTCCGGATGATGTGACAGAGTCATGTTCAGTTAACAGCCGCAATATTTCCCATCTCACCCGAAACGTGACTTTCTGTCCGAAACACGGCATTCTCTCTGACGAGGCCCTTGAAAAAGGCAGTGGTTCGATGTGCTCTAAATCTGTGCTGTTAATGTTGGAAAATTGCATCCAGCATTTGATGGAAAGGGCCAGTCAACCTGCAGGTCTACTGGACACTTTACTGACCATACGCACCACTGCATGACTGCATCTTTGCAACCATATAATGTTGTGCCCTTCCCTGTTAATAGTGAGAGGATGATATTTTTTCAGAAACTTATGTATCTCTGTGTGTGTGTGTGTGTGTGTGTGTGTGTGTGTGTGTGTGTGTGTGTGTGTGTGTGTGTGTCTATATATGTCTGTGTATATCTATATATATATATATATATATACAGTATATGTGTGTGTGTGTGTGTGTGTGTGTACAGAGAAAAAAAATCCTGAGGGAACACAATTTTAAATATTAACAGGGTAGCTATAGGACACTGAACAATTATCATCATCAAAATCTTCCTATGTTAAGAACATACAGCTGCACTGTGTCCTCTGCCAGTATTTTTTCTGCAGCATTCCAAAAAAAAAAAAGATTTGTTTTGCAAACTCCACTGCAGCTAATTCAAAAAAGATTTATCACTTTGTGTTCATTACAAATGGTTTGTTGTAAGCTTTCAATTGTTAGAGCAGTGCTCTCACAAGTTTGTTCATTTATCTTAGCTCTGTATTTTTTTTTTTTTTTTTTTTTTCCAGTGCTGGGTTTATGTTGCAGTCATTGTATTTCAGTAGGAGTCTTGAAAATAGCTGATTTTCTGACTTATAGTATCTGGGCACTGCACAGACAGAGCTGTCCCAGGTGAACTGAGCAGCAACCGTCCATGTATCTACAGCTACCAAGACATTTACAGTCCAGCTTATGGCAGAAGAACAATTTCTTAACTGGTTAAAATAGCATTATGGTTTAGATTTTATAGCTGAGTAATATATAAATAATTTTTACTATATGCTTGTTGCAGCATATTAACATTACATTAAGACAAAGTTCTATAGATTATTCATTAATCATTGTTCATCTTGGACTGTGTGGAAATACTGTAAATTCAATATTTAATCAGAGTGCGGTTCCTTTAAATAAATAACTAAGCAACTCGTCTAAAATTATTTTTGCCGTACTGTAATATTTTAATAGCTTCGTTGTTATAATATAGATGTTGCGTTTTCCAAGGTGGTACACAAGGTTGTTTAAATCTGTCAGCAAATAGCAACCTCATTAATTGTTGATTAAATTTCTTTAAAACTGTTTACTGTACTGTTCATTATGTACCTCATAAGCCTTAATATCCTTATGCCTTACAACTGCACTCCAAAACTCACCTAGCATCAGACTACATATTTTCATATGGTATGACACGGTTATAGCATAAATCGATAAAAGTCGCAATCAATTTACTTTATTCTGCATTCTTTTCAACAGAGCGAAGCAGAGCGCCGAACAATTGTGCGTATGGCAGAAGTAATGAAAGATAACGCACAAAAGGCACAAAGAGACAAAGTAAACAGTTTGCAATCAGTACAAAATAAAGCCAACTGGCAACTGTGGAAAGGAAAACAAAAAACTCCTAAACTAAACAAATGGGAGAAAAATAAACCTCTGAGTGTCCAAGTACCAGTGGCTGCCCAGCCCACCTTGACATTGTAGTGTGGTACAATGGGCTTGTGTTGCGAGCGTCTATAACTAACGAGACCAGTTAATTTAGTTAAAGTCTTGTGTCTTGATCTTGGTCATAGGCAGGCTTTCACTTATAAGGCTTTTACATTTATTTACATTTACATTTATTCACTTAGTTTTTCTCCACTACAGTGTTACTAGCCCACACACCGTATTCACCAAGGTGACTTACACTGCTAGATACACTACTTACACTGGGTCACTCATTCATGCATCAAGGCCTTTACCAAGATATGGGCTGAAATAACATCTGGTAGCAGTAGTAATTTCTTGCAGCACAGGGTAGTCAATAGACAGAGGGGAGCCTGCAAAGCCCTGCTGTACAAGGGAAGAAGAGCTGGGCAATCGAAAAATACTGGAGAGTTGCCTTAGGTATGGATGTGGGACTTTGTTTGGGGCTAACTGTCAGCATGAGTAAAGTAGCATTTACTCTGATTTCACCTACTGACTGTAGGCACGAGCGGGAAACAAAGCGGTAGCGCCCCTTCTGCAGTATCCCGGGACTTTCAGGTTTAGTTCAGAAATTTAAATGTGCTACATTCCTTACTGTATTTTCTATTATATTTCCTGAAAATATACTGAAATTGCTCCCCAATATAGTGTTTGAAACAGCCAAGCACCAACGTGAAATTCATTTAAAAACACCACGTTAATGTTGGTAGTTTATAGGCCAAGTTTAAACAAATAACATTGCTGTTTCTTCTTACATGTAGCCTATATATAAATGGGAAAATGGCAATCTTTTCTGTCAAAAACATGTCAGAATCACAGAGTCTCATGAAATAATGTGCATACAGAGAGTTGCTGTGTTGCTATGAACACTGTGTTTTAATATTACTGGAATGTAGAGTCACATCACTGCACTTCTGCTAGAATCAGAGCCTGACTGGATTAATAAGGTAGCTGAAAGTATAGTAATTCCGAAATTGTTTGCATTTTTTACGCTTAGTTTAATTGCTTTGGTAGATTTCTTTTTTCTCCAACGAAACTTATGAGTATGATTTATTACGAATGGAGTAGCACCTTTTACTATGATGTGGTCTGACACGCTTCATTTGATTCAGGGTACTTCGTGACACTTAAAGGTGTCATAGCGAACTATATATATGTCACTTTACCAGAAAAGCAATGTAATGAATCCATACTGCACAGCATAATTATAAACATAGAAAATAACATTTTGATTATGTATTAAGCACTGAAGCAGAAACATAAATGCCTTTTTAATCTAAAATGCAATTACTCAATTTAATAAAGATTATTTGCCAAGAAAGGGTTGCGCTTACATTCTATTATGTGTTGCAGCATTTTCAATTAATTCATTTTGAAACCCATTAACAAATTATTTTTGGTCCACTTGGTTGTGTTCTGAATAATTAAGTTAGGAACTTATTAACTCAGTCATAATGGAACAAGTAGGAAAGACGGGATTTTATGCCGCAAACGTGGCCCATCTTGCCTAAATTTATTTTTCGACTGGTGGAAATTTTATGCGAGGTGATAAGTTAATAGCTTTCATCAGATAACGCTTTCACTTTATTCCTATAGCTAATGAAGCAGTGGGATTAATTTTGTTTGCCAGGAACGTCTAGCACAAGTGGCACGGGAGCCACGATAAGCTCTTTTTACTTATCGCTGCTGTGTTTACTGTATCATCTGTACCGACTCCACAGCAGAGATTAGGCTGTAATCCCTAAATATCGTTTCCCCCATTGTGTGAAGTGCCTTTGATTATTGACAATGAAGTACACATGGAGGGCATACCAGGGTGCCATGTAATTAACTGTGCTTTTTTTTTCAGACATGTTTTCGTATTTTATCTGTAAACTACTCGGCAGTAGCGATGTCCCGCAAGAGCGTGTAATGATTCTGCACTGACTGTGTGTTCAGTCAACTCTGCGCACACGGCTTGTCGACGGTTAAGGAAACAGTCCTGACTGTTCCCGATCCTCCTGGCTGACCGCTGAAACGATGGGTTTTCCTCAGTGCCGCAGAGGCTCCTCAGACCCGACGTGGCTCGTTTTCCCCGCGAACGTGTGCCGGGCGACAGCCCTCCGACGGTGTGTTGCGGACGTTCACGAGCTGGAATTATGAATTGATTGTGAGCGGTTATAGTAGCGGCAAAGTGCTTATGCCAGCACAAGAGGGGTTGTCATAATAGTGGTAATTAAAGGTCGACGTGTTGAGGAGGTGCCAGCCAAGCCAGGGGCTGGTGCAGGGGCTTCGTTCGGGATCCTACAAGGAGCCGCATCAGGCCCGGCCTCACGTGGATCTCCCCATCGGCGCACTCCTAGCTCATCGCTGACTTATTACTTTTTTGTTTCTGCTTTTCGGGAAGGGGGGGTGTAACACAAAGGAAATGCCTAGCGCTGTCACCCGTGCCTCCCTCCATCTCCGCTGTTATTAAAGCTATTTGCTGACGACCTTGCCTCCTGTGTCTGAGGCGTTTTTCGGCCTCCCGAGTCCTTGCCAAACAGAAGCGCTCAGCCCAGCCTCTTCAAACAGATACATTTTTATGATGCTGCGCACCAGGTGTGAGTAGAATCCATACAGGGCACCGCATCTGAGCTCTCGCCGTGATTTTTGAACTTTATTGCCGAGCACAGTGGCGCTCGCCCCGGGCGATCCGTCACGCGACGCGTCCGCATGCACGCACCTTTATTTATGACTCGTCTGCTGTACGTCATGAGTTCGAGCAGCACCCGCGATGCTTAGCACGCGGCAGGGCTTAATGGGACCCGCGATTCCGCTCATAGCCCTGCGGCAGCCGCCGTGTCGCTTCGGCGATCAGGAGAAAGCGACCCGGCACGTCGTCCACCTCTCCGAGACCCAGAGACGAGCAGCCCTGGTCTGATGTGGTTAATGTACAGTTTGTTCTGTAATATCGCCCAATCTGTGGGCCTCCGCTGCAGCTCATAACGTGGCTTGATGTGCACGCGGGGGTGAACGGGAGGTCACCGGAGGCTCATGTGCACGAGGCAGGCAGGAGACCATCCGTTATTACAGGCCCCGGTGCCGTGTTTAAGCTGGCTGAGGAGCAGGCTCAAATTAGCTCCTGTCTCGATGGCACCGGGAAGGAGCAGTCTGCTGGTTGGCCAGATGGGAAAAGGCTCTAGGGAAATTATACATTTCATAAGAAAGAAAGTTTGATTGCACCCCCCCCCCCCCCCCATTTAAAGTGTATCCCATTTGTTGATCACGCATATTTTATTTGTGGAAGTTGGGAGGAGATATATCGTCAAACTACGTTTCATCACTCGTTTAGATTCCCTCCCAGTTTTTTTTTTTTTTTGGGGGGGGCGGGGCTTCAGGGCTCCTTTGGAATCCCGACTGGTCTTTGTCAGAAGGCTTTGGCGCTGTGATGTGTGACGTCTCTGTGGCCTCCTGCTTCGTCGTGATAATAGGACGCTGGGTGATGTAGACTCTGAGCCTCCAGGGGACAGGGGGACAGCGTCTCGCCCTGCCAGGGGGGTCCATTCCTTGGCACCCTTCAAGGAGTCGCCTTCATCTCGTTGACTGACATCCCCAGCTCAGTCTCTCCCCACCCTCCAGGCAGGAACTAAGCAGCACATTTCCATCAGACGTGCTCGGGTCCAATCCTCCGGCTTACTTGACCTTTTTTCCTTCTATTGACAAGCCCACTGGGAAAAACTGAGCTGGTTTAAGGGCATGACCTGTGGTAATATGCCAATTTCTCTCCCTTCTGCTCTTATCTCCTGGATGGTAATCTTGTGTCAAGGCCATTCAGTTCTTTGTGCTGGAGAAGGGTTTCTTTTAATAAAGAGACAGGGCCCCCTGCTGATGATGTTCAAGATGCCTGACCCATCAGTTTCATAATTCTGAGACAGATTTTATTTGTCCCAAGGACTGAATGTACCTTGTTACTGTAATGTTATTACTTTTCACAGTAGCAAAGTATAATATTGTGTTATTTTTTCTAAGTGGTAATACTGACTTTTTTTATAAACTTAGAGCATATTTACTTTGCCTCTTCCATTAGCCCACACAAATGTGTGCCGAGATTAAATCCCTTTACCATAATAGAGCACGTATTTCATTTTTGGGTGCTCCGGTAGTATGCGGGACATAACTAGAATAAAATTGAAAGGGCAGGGAGACTGCTGAACAGGTGAAGACAGCGTACACATGTCCAGCGTTCTAGAGGCTTCAGGTGAATTGACGCAGAAAGATCTTGCGCTTTAAAGAGATCTTTGGAGTTCAACGCTCGTTTGTTTTCTTTGTTCAAAATGTGAAGCGCTGAATTTAGTGAAAAATGTTTATACAGACCAAGCCTGTGTTCTGTGTTTACTATTTTTCCCAGTGAGACAAAGATGACTTTGTTTACCAGTTTTCACATCCATTAATGCAGCATGTCAATTAAATCTTGTTTTCCATACCTCTGCTAGAAAGAAGTATGACACATAATGTACCATTTACACAAAGCAATAACATGATGTCCTTAAGTAAGAAATAATATTGCCTATTATAGTTTTTGATTAATGTACCCAGTGTGGTCTTTGGTACTTTGATTTCCTCAGTACTGAAGTCCAAAAAAACCTTCTTTAACCTAAAAGCACTCTAAAGTTCCAGTTGTGGCAAGCAAACAGTGTTAATTCTTCCAATCACAGCCTTATAAGGACGTAATATTTCAGTTGTCTGTTTTTTGCACATATTTTAAATTAGAATCTTATTACAATATGTTGGTTTTCTTGTGATCAACAAAAGACAAAGGATTCCTGTCTGTAAAGTGAGACCTGATGTTTAATACATCAGTGATACTTTATATGGTGAATGACTAAAAAAAAGTATTTTTAAGTTTTTTTTTTATGTATATATATTAAACATCGATATCAAGTGGGATTGACTGTGCACAAAATAGTCAACATTCTCTTTGTTGATTTTTTTCTTTGAAACTGTCCTATTGATTGTTATTTCTTCTAAAATTTATAAGGGATTTGTTGGGTTTGTGAGGGTTTTCTTTTGCTTTTTTTTTTTTAAAAAAGCATACAGCTTGCCAACCCGTCTATGTGAGCAGAAGACATAAAATACAACCTTATTGTTCAGTTTAGGCTTAACGAAAGCTGTTCACATTGCCAAATTGTCATGTTTATCTGTGTCTGTATAGGTAGGAAAAGAGTAAGCATCTGCACTGGGGTCAGGCCCTTGCATATCCATCAAAATAGTGACATCCCCTGATTTTCACACATCATTTGAATGGTTTGCTTCTGTTAGATGCTCGTAATTTGCTTTACCATACAGTGACAACAAAGCATCAGCTTAGTTACAGTGCCATTTAAAAAGGCCTCTTGAAATGATGAAAAACGAGGCCGTTTTTCTTCTTTGTCTTTGTAGCTTATGGGAATACAGAGATAGAAATATTTTCAGGAGGTTTTTCCAAACAGAAAATAGTGGAGTTAAAGCACAGTTGTCACACAGTATTAGGGTGTCAAGGCACTTTCTTCTAACAGTGCCATTGAAGCGGAGTACTCTTACCCTGCTTTGCACTTTCCATCTGATGTGTGCTTCGCCCATCTCCTGCAGCCCGATGAGCTCACAGATGTCCTGGAGATCAGCAACATTGTCTTCACCAGCATGTTCGCTCTGGAGATGCTGCTGAAGCTCCTTGCCTACGGTCTCTTCGGCTACATCAAGAACCCCTACAACATCTTCGACGGGATCATCGTCGTCATCAGGTCCGCCAGTTCGGGCCGCCTGGCTTCGCCTCCACTCGCGCTGTCATTCATTCTGCCCATTACAGGGTTTTATGAGATGGTTCCCCTGGGGCCTATGAGTCTATACGTTTCCCGCAAAACAATGTAGTTAAAGGCTGCCAGCTTGCAGGAAGAGAAAAAACATCAAGACTTACACACAAAATCGTCTCTTATTTCTGCCGTTGGCTGATATCACCCTCTTTCCGCGGTTGTCATTAGTTCAACTAATTCTTAGCTTGTATGTCAAGAAGTTTTTTTTGTTATTTAGTGTCAAAAATTAAAATGTGACACGGAAGGGTGGAATACGGCGATATTTTGTTTGCCATTTCCTGTTATGTCTACGCTTGCTTTGTTCCTCTTGTATTTCTGTTTTCGGTTTAAGTTCATCATTTTAATCGGATTTAATGGCTTCATTAGCTGTGATGCGCAGTGTGTGTGACCTAGAAAAACCTTAGTCAATGAGGTTTATAAAACACACTTTTAAACCAGTTCCCAGTCCTGCACATGGAACTGCGAAACAGGTCATTGATGATGATGATGATGATGATGACGATGATGGTGTGTGTGTGTCTCTCTGTCTCGCAGTGTGTGGGAGATCATCGGCCAGGCAGATGGCGGCCTTTCGGTCCTGCGGACCTTCCGTCTGCTGCGCGTACTCAAGCTGGTGCGCTTCCTGCCCGCCCTCAGGAGGCAGTTGGTGGTGTTGATGAAGACCATGGATAACGTGGCCACCTTCTGCATGCTGCTCATGCTCTTCATCTTCATCTTCAGGTATGAGCAGTAGCTGTGTGTCGCTCCCTCCCTGTTGGCTCAGGGCTGGTCACCTTTCGCCTGCAGTTTGAGTAAAGCTTCTGAAGGTTCAGCAGTGTGTTCATACTCAAGTAAATGAAATGATGTGTGTGAAGGAGACCAGGCGAGTCACCTCTAGACAACTAACTGCCGTAGTGGATCTGTTATGAAATACATAGCGACCTATCAAAGCGTGTATTCCTAATGAAGCAATCGCATCCGTTGCTGCGCTAAGGCATGCCGGAGCAGCAGAATAAGGCCATGTCAGTGCACATCTGTCAGTGCAGCTTTCTGAATTGCTTTTTGTTTGTTTTCCACAGTATTCTGGGGATGCACCTGTTCGGATGCAAATTCAGCCTGAGGATGGAGAACGGGGACACCATTCCAGACAGGAAGAATTTTGACTCCTTGCTGTGGGCCATTGTCACTGTCTTTCAAGTACGGGGGTTTTAACAGCTCGGTTGTGGGACTGGGGGATGGAGGTGTGGACTGCCTGCGAGGATGCGATGTTGAAACAATTACCACTTCTTCTGTCCTCAGAGAGCAGATAGTGATGATTGCTTCACTCAGGGTATTTGAAAAAGCTTGGGAGACACGGCCGGTAGTTTCCATAGCAACAGCGGGGCTGGGTTGCTTTATGTGGACAAGACATTGCTTTTAGGTTGAGCAGCTCTAGGTGCACAGACGGAGAAGATTCTTTCTCCATGACCTGAAACTTAGTGATACCATGAAAGCATATTTTATTGTTGGACCTGCTCATCTGTAATTTATTAGAAAATATTATCTAAATGTACCAGATAATATTTGGTACATTTGCATGCAATTGGGTAAATTACGTTTTGGTACATGCTTAAATTATTATTACTATTGTGCAGACAGTCCCCAAGTTACGAACATCCAACTTACGTACAACCCGTACTTACGAAGCACCCCTTGCATTTTGTTAGGAATGAAATACCTGAAGCGGTCATCTCATTGCTTCTTCTACGTCACCTCCAGCACCTGCTGTGTTTCAGATCCTGACACAGGAGGACTGGAACGTGGTGCTCTACAATGGCATGGCCTCCACGTCTCCTTGGGCTGCTCTCTACTTTGTGGCTCTGATGACCTTCGGAAACTATGTCCTCTTCAACCTGTTGGTGGCCATTCTGGTGGAGGGTTTTCAAGCCGAGGTATGATCATATAGTTTAGCAGCTTGGTTAGAGACTAAAACTATGGAAGGCTGCTGGGTCCAGTCCTAGATGTGGCCTGAAGCCATGCCTTTAGTGTGGCTCTTATGTTAAATTGCTACAGTACACATCTCCATTTCTGTAAAGTTCAGCTGCAAGCAGCTTTGGATGAAAGCATCTGCTTAATAATAATAATAATAATAATAATAATACATTTTTGCATTGAGACAGTGCTGCTTTAAAGAGGGATATTAACTGATCCTGTGAAGCACATGGAGGACAGGAGCAGCAAATGAACATTTTAACACAGTAGCCCAGAGGATCACAGGAGCCCAGCCACCGCAAACCCATTGCCTCGCTGTGCGGGGGGCACGGCTGTGTCGAACCTTTCTTCCCGCACTATGTTGCCGGAGCGTGATGAGTCCACCTGGAGCTCTTTAGCGTAGGACCTATTGTAATTTAGCACAGTAAACCGTGAGTGGAAGCTAGGAGCACTGCATCAAATGATTTTCATGCAGATGTCACCTGTACAGTTGTGTGTGTGTATGTGTCTGTTTTCGCACGGGCTCCGATGTTAGCCTTTTGTTAAAAACTCGCCAACCGAGCGTTGAAACTGTTTTTGTTTTTGTATAATACAAGTGGATTATGTCACTTGCAGCTGTGCTCGGATGAATATTCCTTTGTGGTTAGTGAAATGCCATGGGCAGCCTCCTGTGACGCTTCCCCTTCACGCTGCCTCTCGTCGCACGGCTTTACAAATGTCTGCTGTGCTTCGCAGGGAGACGCAAATAGGTCAGAAGCGGAGGACGACAAACTGTCAACAAATTTTGAAGAGGAAGAGAAGATCCGGGAGCTGCAGGCCGCAGGTCACTGGGCTCTTCGCACGTTCTCACGGCGCTAAAGCCGCTGACGTCCACAAGCCGCTGACAGCTCTTGAGCGAGAAGCACTTTATTAATGCAAATTCTTCCACAATTGGAAGAAGGTGTTGTCAGTATCTTATCCACCGAAATATCTTTCAAGGGGCTTGTGTTCTGTAAGTGCTCCAGCAATCTTGCTGACAGGATGGAGAAATTTGGCTTGGCTGCATTGTGATGATTTTATTACCAATAAAAGAAACATTAATGGATGTGTAGAGCCCATATGAGCATCAATATTGTACTCATTTTATGTAGCTGTAAATTGCTGAAAAGTGCTCTTAACATTTGATTTCAGTTCTTCATCATAAATACCATGGATGACTTGACCTATATATCTAATGTGTTAAATCCCTGCACAGACAATCTTCTGGCACAAGTGATAATTCAGAGACGCAGACGTTCTGTGCTATTAGAGCCGATACCATGCATGACCATAGATGTTCCCATTTAACACTTTGACTATGCCTCATTGCAACATGTAGAAATGAAGATGCACTCTTTGATGATCATGCCAAACGGACACCTGGACCCCAGGGCTAGCATGCCCATCATCATGCGCACAGCGGCCACTCCTATGCCCACACCCAAGCCCTCCCCCTACATGGACTCGGTGCACACCTTCTGCGAGTCCCGCAGGGGCAGCAGTGCTTCCATCGACCCCGCCGGCTATGACCAGAAGTCCCTGGTAAGCGTGCAGCTGCCTCCCAGCATCAGCATCTCCTTGTCCGTCAAACAGTTAAGTTTTTCTGCCTAAAATGTAAAGGCCCTGTCCATGCTAACGGGTGCAATTAAAGTAATGGAATTCTAATTCCATGTTGGAAACAGAATGTATGATCGCGTTCTACTTGGGTGCACTGTGTAGTAAGTGCTTTTCATGATGAGATTGGTGGATTGATCCAGTATGCCTTTCTGATCCATTTAGTCCAGCCAGAGGAGCTCCCCCTGCCCCCCTTGGGGAACGGGAAGCAACTGGGGCAGTCGACGTTCCAGCTGGAACAGCCTGGGTCGTGCTCCCAGCCTGAAGAGGAAGGACCAGTCTGGGGAGCGCGAGTCCCTGCTCTCAGGCGAGGGCCACAGGAGTTCTGACGATGACGACTCAGATGAAGGTGCCTCCAGCAAGGCGGGCAGTGTGGCCTGCACATCCCCGCACCGCCACACCGACTCTCTGGACCTGCCAGAGCTGCTGCAGGTGCCCACGCTACGCCACCCTGGCGAGCACCACGACTGCAATGGCAAGAGCCTTCGTCTGCCGCCCGACTTTCTGCGCCCCGACCTGGGCAAAGATGAGCCTGACTATGAAGAAGATGCGGATGAGGTGAGCAAGTGACCATATGCCACAATGTTGAGTTCATTTCTTAAGTAAATTATCAGTTTTTTTTTTTTTTTCCCTCCCAAACACTACAGGCTTTTTCTTCAAATAGAGATAAGACTAATTTTCACTGCAAAACTGATTCAAGCATTTAAAGCCCAGTAACTGTTCCCTTTGTGGATGCAAAGTGACCTCTCTGTCATGCTGACAGTATCAGGTGGGTTAGGAGACACTGCACTGAATTTAATTTTCACTAGTTCTAGATAAGGAAGAAGACACTTAAAAAACCATGACCATCAGTCATTGCCGCATGGCTGGAAGTGGGATCTGTGTTTGCCCTTTTCATGGAAAGGTGATGATGCATGCACATCGTTGGGAAAAAGGCCACTGGATACGCAGATCAAGTTTAACCAAGTTTAGCCAATCCACCTTTTGTTAGGTGGTTTTTTTGTATTGATTAACAAGTTATTCTAGGAGGCGGCGTAGTAGTTGGAGTTGCTCTCTTTGGATTCAAAGGATCCAGGTTCAGATCGGACCTCCTACTGATACAGGAAATGTTACTCAGTTGTATAAACGGGTGAATAATTGTAAGTTGCTTTGGAGAAAACCCTAAGGTACGCGAATAAATGTAATGTAGGTGGTATTTGGCTGTGTTTAAATGTGCTCAAGTAATTGTCCAGGAGAAAAATTTGGGCTTCGTGGTAGAAATATATCACATGACTGTGCATCTGCTCCTCCAGTTGGTGAGTTCGACTCTGATTTGCTGCTCGCTTTCTCATAGAGCATCTGTTTCCAAATCAAGAAGATGCTGGAGCCCTACAAGCCTCAGTGGTGCAGAGATCATGAGGACTGGTCCCTATACCTGTTTTCACCGCAGAATGAGTGAGTTCCCACCACACTGGGTCTCCTGCTTATAGTTCTGCAGGGCTTCCACATGCCTGCCTGTGCTCTGGTCTTCAGCGGACAACTGTTTTGTGTGTCTTTCTCTCACTCCAGATTTCGCATGACGTGTCAGAAGGTCATCGCACACAAAATGTTTGACCACGTGGTCCTGGTGTTCATCTTCCTGAACTGCATCACTATTGCACTGGAGAGGCCCGACATCCTCCCCCACAGCATGGTAAACTCCACAGATCCTCACGAAGAGACACTGAGGAGTGTTGCCTCCTACCCGGCTCCACACGCGGCTGTCAGAAACCATGCTTACTGCATGTGTATTTCGCTGTGGAAGAAAACATCAAGTGTCATCTAAATGTAACATAATTTTAAATGTTTTTTTTAATCCCCGTGTTCCGTTAAAAACTGAACTGTCGCAATAGTCAGAGCTTGTTTCGAGACGGATCAAAATGTTAAGTGCAAACCGTAATATGCATTTTTTTCCTCTTCTTGTCTATCAGGAGCGGGTCTTTCTCAGTGTCTCCAACTATATTTTCACTGTGATCTTTGTTGCTGAAATGACTGTGAAGGTAACATTCTTACAAAGTGTACTTTTGCAATATTGATAGTTGGGCCCAGAATGAATGACACAGGGGAAGGTCTTCTTCGGTGCACATTTATACACTTATCCAACACTAAACACTGCTTTCTGTATTCACAGAATGGATATTTACTTGTAATGCAGAGTAATAATTCACAATATATCAAATTTATATCTATTACTCTGCAATATGGGTTCAAGTTTATTCATAATCTCGGTGAACTGAGCAAAAATGCACAATTCAACAACACAAAAAATTATTTTTTAATGAGTTCTTGTCTTGGTGTGACCAGTCCAGGAGATATGGAGTGCATTTTAAGGTCTTGACTCCCATAAAGACTCATTTTGAATGATGGATGATGGAGCAGGTCAGTGTCCACAAGATATAGTCACAGAAAAATAATTTCATACCCCAATAACAGGACTTTTTAAATAAAAGCTTCAGTTTTGGTCAGATTTGGCAGAATTTGTCCCCCAACCCATATCTCGTCCTTAGTTCAGATGAAACAGATTATAACACATCATGTAAGAATGAGCCCCATTATTTCTGAGTCAAATCTCCATGCTGTGAGTCATGAATCAAATCAAGCTGAAACTGCATCAACAAAGGTGCATACCCATGCTCTGCAATATCCAGCTTTTCTATTAGGTTCAAGATCAAGGATTTTTCTTGTTTATTTCAGCAAAAGATAGCAAACATCACTAAAAATAAAGTGCTGTACAAAAAAGCTGTTTCGATATTTTGTAGCTTGTGGTGTAAAATGTATAAATATAAAGCTTTTAATATCAGGAAGAATGTCATGTACCCTCTATTCTTTATTCATTTATTTACCTACCATATACTGGATAGTATATATAATGCAATATCATGAATTATTAATTTTTTTCTTGCTTTCTCAAACTTTTGTAGTCAGTGGTCTGGAGGTCTGACTTTGAGAGGTTGGTCCATCCTCATTACATTGCCTCTGGCACTGTTGTAGGTAGTGGCCTTGGGCTTCTACGCAGGGAAGAACAGCTACCTGCAGAGCAGCTGGAATGTGCTGGATGGAGTGCTGGTCTTCGTCTCCATTGTGGACATCATCGTCTCCCTGGCATCAGCTGGAGGGAACCGGATTTTGGGGATCCTACGGGTGTTGCGTCTGCTGAGGACTCTGCGACCCTTGAGGTTTGGAGATGCCTGAGTTCCCCAGTGGGATCTAGTCCCATCACTCAGCCATGTACTTAAGAACATGTGGTAGATTGCTAAATAAGTGACCGATTTCCCTAAGGAATGGGATGAGACACACCACAAATTGCTGCTTTAATGGCAGTTTGACATATGCTTTTATTATTAATGATGTAAAAAGCACACAGACATTTGAGCATCACATTGAAAAACTCTGATGAGATGCCGGCAATTGTCAGCAATTAAGGAAGATGGAGAGTTGGCAGGACTTTACAGAGCCAGATTTGAGTGCGTGCTTTTTCCTGGTCTCTCAGGGTGATCAGCCGTGCACCGGGTCTCAAACTTGTGGTGGAGACACTGATCACCTCCCTGCGGCCTATTGGCAACATCGTGCTGATCTGCTGCGCTTTCTTCATCGTCTTCGGCATCCTGGGCGTGCAGGTGAGGACTCACGGGATCCCTTGCTGAACAGCATACTGCCACTTCCCAGCCGAGCCCCACGCTGACAGGCAGGGACTTGCACTGCAGCAGATTGGCCTCTGAGAGTGGGCGACTGTCCAGCTCTCACTAGCGTCAACAAATGCCTAGTCAAAAAAGCAAAATGGTGAAAAGGGGATGGAAGAGTGCAGTTGTGAAAGACTGCAATGGATTGGCAAAAGGTAGAGCTGATCAGGCTGGCTGAGGTAGGCACATCTACAGCATTGATCAGTCCATGTAAATGAGCTTTTAAAAAGTCCATTCAGAGGTGATTTCAGGAAGAAATTGATTCGTCTTGCTGATCCATTAGGCCTGATTTCTGCTCAGACAAGGATGCGGTTGAACAATACGAGCGCTCTTTGCTCAGATGTTATTTTTAATATTCACTCCAGCTAGTGGAAGATAAAAGAACGGGTCCTCGTCTGATCTTCCGAGCGTTTGAGTGCTTAAGCGTTTACAGACGCTACGGATAATTCGCAGATAAAGAGCAGTTAATTGAGGTCAGTCACATTTGCACCTCTCTGAGTGGTCTTCCTTCCTAAACAGCTCTCCTTCGCGTTCCAGCGCAGGAGACCAAAGCTCAGTCCGCGGCATTAATCGTATGGCGCACTACCCCATGAAACCCCATTTGCAGCTCACAATTAATCAAGTCTCTCAAGATGGTGGCTTTTCACTTAGAGGGCGGCGGATGGCGGGCCCCAGCCCATTTTGTGCTACACGGCTGCCAGTTCACCGTGCTGCACTTACAGCACCTTGAGATGGGGGCAATGAAGCATGGTTCATGGAGCGCGGATTGAGTTTACTCTCGCCGCTTTGCGTCCATCATTAACATTTCAAATCATGGAAAGAGGATTAGGCCAAGGAATGAAATTAGGTCCTCTCGCCATACAAATGGCAGGCCAGGAGTTCCTCTGGGAATAATGTAATTTAGGAGTAGAAACAGGGCTGCTTGGAACATAATGAATCCATAAGATCCTCCATGGAAGTAAAGAGTACTTTGTGGCGTGATACACGTAGCTGCATTTTCCATAAACATAACGTGACCTTTCCTGTTCTGGGAGAGCGCAAGAATCCTAACTGTTCTCTGGATTTCAGCTTTTCAAAGGGAAGTTTTACCACTGTGAGGGATTTGACACGAGGAACATCACCAATAAGTCAGATTGTCTGCAGGCAAACTATCGCTGGATACGAAGGAAGTACAACTTTGACAACCTGGGACAGGTAAGACAGGAAGGCATCTCATGCCGTGGCACACATGCATTCTAAATCAGGAGTCTTGTTATAAAAATGTGCAAGTCTTTTTGATTGCCTTGTTTGTTTCGCAGGCTCTCATGTCTCTGTTTGTGCTGTCCTCCAAGGACGGCTGGGTCAACATCATGTACGATGGCCTGGATGCTGTGGGAGTGGATCAGCAGGTGACACACACTAACTAGCACTCAAGGGTGTTCACTGATTTTAAACACAACCCCCCCCCCTCCCCCAACACTGTGAAAACTGGCACCCTACATCTCTTTTACTCAGCAATAATAAGTGTCAGGGCATGTCCCACTTCTCTGTGACTGAAGTGTCACACACGCCCCATGAACTTTCCCGCAAGTTTCCTTCTGAGAGCTATCCATTACCTGTCCCCTACCAACAGCTTGTCACCCCCGGGGGCTTAATTAGCTGGCCCAGATTCACTAATTATTTCATGCTTTGCAAAACAGCACAAGTTGTATTATTACTGATGGAAAAATTTTTCAAGTAATTAATTTATGAATAGGCAGAGGGTATCCCACCCTAGCGACGCTCATGGAAGGACTGAAATGGATGTTTAGCTACATTCCAAGACAAAACATTTCAAGAGAGCTCCTCTTACTCACCTCTCTAGCAAGGCATTAATTAGGCTGGTGCAGCACAGGAGTGGTGAAGTGGGACACACGTCCTCTCAAGGCCGGTTGTGCAGATCTTCTTTTCTGGGGAATCCAGAGAATCCATCGAGAACATCTTACAACCAAGTTTTTTCGGACCGAAAAAGCTTGGTTGTAAGATGTTCTCGATGGATCCTCGGGTTCACGGTGCCGTAGACGAGGCTTTGAGTAGAACTTTGGTATCTCCCTCTCAATGCACTGAGTCCAGCTCTTTACCACGGCTCTTTGTTTCCCTGTCCCCCTTGTGCAGCCAATCCGCAACCACAACCCCTGGATGCTGCTGTACTTCATTTCCTTCCTGCTCATCGTCAGCTTCTTTGTGCTCAACATGTTCGTGGGCGTGGTGGTAGAGAACTTCCACAAGTGCCGGCAGCACCAGGAGGCGGAAGAGGCACGCCTTCGCGAGGAGAAGCGCCTGAAGCGGCTGGAGAAAAGGCGCAGGAGTAAGGAGATGAACGGGTCCGGTCGGTAGTCTGTTTTTCTGAGAGCTGCTTGTTTCTGGAGCCTGAGGGAAGGAGCGAGAGGCGAGGCGCGTGCACCACGCGGACCAGGCCGTGCCAGGCAGAGGGCCCACTCGCGCCTTTGGCCGCGTTGGTCCACGGCACGCCCCTCTGCACGCCTGCTGTCAGATGCTGCATGAGGGCATGGCAGGTCCGCCATGGCCGTGAACGCTAAGCGTTCCCAGTAAAGTTTCCAGTGCTCTCAATCAGGATGAAGTACATGCTGTCCATCCGATTCTTGTTGGCAGTCACATTAAAAACGGGGCAAAACGGAAAAAAAAAAAGAAGTCTCCACACGACATTTGTATTTATTCGTTTAGCTGATGGTTTTTCCCCAAATCGCCTTGCAGTGTTGACCTCCCTACAGTTATTTATACAGCTAGGTAATTTTTACTGGAGCAATTTATGGAAAATACCTTGCTCCAGCAGGAGTTTTGATTGTAACCTCCTTGTCCAGAGACAGCGTTAATATTAGTTAGTGAAAATACTGGCTGTTTTCCTGGGGAATTAACGTGCGCAGTTTTTAATTCTTTATTCTTGAATCCGGTACCATCAACACACCTTGTGCACGATTCGTAATAGAGTGTGAGCCTGCATGGTTGCACTGTTGTTTGTGACATTTACGGTTTACAGTTTAAGTGCATATTACACACTCTGTCGGCCTAAGCCTATAAATCACAAGAAGTTTAGCATTTCCTCCACTGAGAAAAACACACTTTGTACCGAACACCGAATATGATGGTGTCGTACTTTTTGCACAGACATTTACACCCTGAAATGTCTGCCCTCCTGATTGATGATCTGGAACTCACATCCTGACAGCCTCTCCATGGACTGGATTTAAAGTAATCCGTTTTTTGGTTATCCGGGAAGTGTCAAATCATCTCTGTGATACAGTGTTAGAATTTTTATTGTTTGACTGAAAAGCAGGTCAGGGTGTTCTTCTTTACGTGGATTTTGCCAGGCTTTTTGGTTTGGTCTTCAAGAAGGGTCGAGGAGAAAAGGGCTTTTGGTTGTACATTAAATTAAAATATGTCAGCAAAGGACATGGAGAAGGAGGGATAGTCTTCAGAATTTGTGTCTTGAGTGGTTTGTTAGTGTCAGAGAAATAGCCCTTTATCTACTGAGGCGTCAGGCTCGAGACACCTAGAGATGCAGAAGATGACAGCTTGGTTCTCATTACAGAGCTGCCCTTAATACCTCTCGTCTATCTGATGACAGATGACGGGACATTCTATTAGTTTGCATTTGTCTCCTACACGTGTCATATTAGCTGGTGTTAGCTGGCAAAATGTGTTACTATTGTTATGGTAAATTTAAATTTAAAATTAATTTTTGAGTATGATTAGTGCATCATCAAAGGATTCCAAAATGGATCCGAAGGTAAAGTCTGACTGCTTACCTGCTTGTACCGTTGTAAAGTTGACACCG
Organism: Scleropages formosus; assembly: GCF_900964775.1. Taxonomy (NCBI): domain Eukaryota; kingdom Metazoa; phylum Chordata; class Actinopteri; order Osteoglossiformes; family Osteoglossidae; genus Scleropages; species Scleropages formosus. The sequence goes on along the minus strand of NC_041825.1, from coordinate 9,277,726 downwards.
GGACTTTCTTTGGTCTGATTAGTGTCTTCTGGTGATCCTTACGGGGGGTCCTCCGGGGGTCACAGGTCAGCCAGAATATTACCGATATACATGCGTTTGCCTTTATTTTGTTGTTACATACAAATGTAGCAGAGCAGCTCAATGGTTATTAGTGGGTTTGAATCCAAGCCTACTTCTGTTTGGGTTCCTTGCACTCTAAAAAGACATGGGGTTCGGGTGAAAGGGTGCCTGTACATGTCTCTATGCATCAGACTGGGGTCTTAACAAGGACGCAACCTGCGTTGCAATCCTGCTTGAATAAACAGTTCCTCAAACTGACGGATGGATGTTCTCGACAGCAGCAGGCACAGAAAGGTAGCTCCGAGCGGAAATGGAACTTTAAATGAATTGATCCCTTGAGGATGTGATCACTACATGCGTATCTTAAATGCATTGTCGAGATCAGTTATGGAAAATATCATTTCTAAAGCAGCAATTTAGTTTTCTGGTTTCAGGAGATGTTTGTAACGTTCAATATTTATTGCAGACACTTTCTCCAGGCGTGCGGTACAATTGTTTTAATTAATATATGAAATTAGTCAGGAACTGTTGTGTTTTCACAGAACAGATTGTCTGTTATCAGATGACAGACTGAGCTGAGTGCGGTCATGTTTACAAAGGCATGTTCTGTAGTCGATGCATGTCGCAGTGCAGTTAAAAGCATGAAGCACACGCATGGGAGGGAGTCTGTAACAACTGCCCGTTCCAAAGCATACTCTTGTCCTCTCTCTAAAATTTAATTTGAAATCTGGGCCATCTAGCATTCAGCAAATGTAAATGTCGCTGCTACTGTATTCATAATTTCTACAGACGCATGTTTCTACTCTAGCTAGCCTTTTCCTTTCATCTGGTCCATATTTGCATATTCAAGCATTCAAATTTCCTTAGTTTTTAGCGATTGTGAACGAAACCAATCAATTTTTGTAGCCGCATTAATTCAGCTTCAATGTTTCATCCGAGGGAATGTCCCTAAAATAAGTACAAAGCAACAGGGAGTTTATGTGCTTTATGAATATTTAAACGCATCATTTCTAAAGGGACAGGCTTCTGAATCCGAAACTCGTTTTTAATCACAGAAGAATTTCAGAAATCGTGATTCCCACGAGTTTGACCATCACTCAGGCACAGGTGAAACTGTGTGATGTGTTTGCTTGCTGATGCTGAACAAAGAGAATGTACTTACTGTCTGAAGTCAGTTGCATCACATGACCATGCCCTTTGACCGTGTCCTGTAGAAGCCCAGCAGAGACCGTACTACGCGGACTACTCCCCCGCCCGCCTGTACATACACACACTGTGCACCAACCACTACCTGGACCTCTTCATCACCTGCATCATTTGCATCAACGTCGTCACCATGTCCATGGAGCACTACAACCAGCCAAAGGTGAGGGTTCCACAACAGTCACTCTACACATGACCAGCTTTACTAACACTTTCCACCCATTGCCAACGACCCCTTGTCGCAAGCGGGGTCGCAGCAGGCTGGAGCCGTATCCGGAAACGCGGGGTGCAAGGCAGAAAGGGGGGAGGGGACACACCTAGGACAGGATGCCAGTCAGTCGCAAGGCACCCCAAGCAGGGTTCAAACCCCAGAATTGGCTGAATCTGCCGCAGCACCACGCCCCCAGCTACTAACACTTTGCCTACCACAATTAGAACAGTTAGTCATCAAAAAGTTGCATACAAAAACTTGGGTACCTCGTCCTCCCTCTGGAAGTTCACAGGAAATCGATTTTTTCAAAGTATTTTATTTTATGGTAGGAGGGGTCAGACTAATTTGCACAGTGTGCCTACCAAGACCAGATGAGCAATGAGTATGAACTTTCCCTAAAGTTATTGCAAACTCTCCAAGTGCAGCTTGGCCCTCGGTATCTTTGAATAACAATGTGTTTTTGTTTTCCCCACCTAAATTTGCGACGTAAGCACAAGTGAGTGTGATCTCGGTGGAGCTTCCTTCAGAAGCAGCAAAGAAAATTGCGATGTTGGAGCAGAAAGAGGAACTTCTTGATGGCCGTCGTTGAGCGTGAAAGTGCAGAGTCGAGCAGCAGATATTCTCATGTGAGCCAATTGTTGGGACTGAGGATTTAAAGTTACTGTTGTCTCAACCGGGGGCAGTGAGGATAGCGCAGGGGCCGCGGGGACAGGCTGCCCTTGTGCCATGTGTCCATAATGCACAGAGACCGCATTCAAAAGCAGATCCTGAGTGACAATTTTTCTCATCTACACGTATAATTTGATGAAAACAGATGATGAGAAGTGCCGTACTGCAGATTATCTGTTTTGTTCCTGGCCACTGTGTTGGAATTTTGAAATGTATTAAAAGTGCACAACTCAAGTGCAGCAATCTAATTTGCATGTATGAAATACACACACACACATTTTCAGAACCGCTTGTCCTTTACAGGGTCACGGGGAACCGGAGCCTACCCGGCAACACAGGGCGTAAGGCCGGAGGGGGAAGGGGACACACCCAGGACGGGACGCCAGTCCTACTAAATTTTAGATATCTCAAGGAAAAAAATATTTATTTCACTTAACATGTTATTTATTTATTTAGCTCATGCCTTTGGTGACTTAGACAATGAAGTCTCTGTTCTAATCCGATTATAGCTATTTACCATTTATTAACAACTGGTTAATTCTCGAATGCATCGATTCAGGATAAGCAGGGGTACTACAACAGTAACATGTATTCGAACCCGAGTTCTTCCTGTGCAAAGTGACAGCACGAACCACTACGCAACCTGCAGCCCTCGGTAATAAACGGCATGTGTGGGGTGGTGTGTGACACCGTTACATCACCAAGTGCTTCGAAGTCCACATGTCACATCAAAATCCACATCTCTAGAAAACAGTACATTTATAGGTGTTTTAATGTTGCTAAGTGTCTGGATGAGTGAAGTAGGTTTGTTCATTTGCCTTAATAGTGTACTCTCAGCATGGTGACTTTTAAGCTGCATGCTTTAAGTCTAATAGCCATTCCCCTGATCCGAGATCTGCTACGAGCACCTGCTGAACCGCTTTGTGAAAGTGTACCTTTGTGTCCTGCAGTACCTTGAAGAGGCCCTGAAGTACTGCAACTATGTCTTCACCATTGTCTTCGTCTTCGAGGCGCTCCTCAAGCTCGTCGCCTTTGGCTTTCGCAGATTCTTCAAAGAGCGGTATGAGTCCTGGTTATATTCATTATTGTTAGCTGCTGTTGTTAATAGGATGATAGTATAATTTGTGTAGATGCAGTAAACATATTAAAGTCAAGCGTGATAGTAAAAGACTTTATTCTAGGTGATTTCAACAAAGAAAAATGTATGTGCAGCAGAGGTTATGTGCATTAATGTAAAATGTGCAGTCACTTGAATAAAACACGAGTTGAAAAATGCGAGGGATGGTAACAATTGTTAACGGAAACAAGCTGTGCAAATGCAAGGAACTAGACGATATTTGTGTGAAAGATGCATTTCAAGTATAATTGTAAATCACTCGAATCGTGTGTTCGGTGCAGATTAAATTACATTTACGTTTATTTATTTAGCGGATGCTTTTCTCCGAAGCGACTTCCAATGGATACTATGTAGTGTTATCAGCCCACACACCTTATTCACCGTGGTGACTTACACTGCTAGATACACTACTTACACTGGGTCACTCATCCATACATCAGCGGAACAAACTCGCTCTGTGTCCCTCACACACTATGAGGGAATCTGAACCGCATGTCTTTGGAGGGTGGGAGGAAACCAGAGCACCCAGAGGAAACCCACGCAGATACAGGGAGAACATGCAAACTCCACACAGAGTACCGCTCTTATTCTGGTTTTACCCATTTACGTGTATGCAGCCGGATATTTTGCTGCATCTTTCTCAGAGACACTATGACAGGACCCCTTCTGGGACGTGAATCAGCATCCTTTGGGTTACGAGCGTGTGTCCTCATTTACTGTGCTACCTGGAGCTAGTTATGTGTGAGCTCCTGTGCAGCTGTCCTGGTGCCGCCTGCGCGCAGGAAGCTGTTTGCTCTCAGACTCGGCCCCGCATCGAATGCGCATTTCACTGTTGTTTCAAAGCCTTGCCCTCAAACCCAAAGCTCACCCGGCCGCATTCAAGTGAGCTGACAGTTCTTTCGGATCCCTACAACGTGAGCAGAGCGCCTTAGGGCCTCGAAATTCCTTGTCGCTTTCATTGCACGGAACAGACAGAGTCACCTTTCTGGTGGCTTCTCAGAAGCCCGTGTTTTCCGGTGTGCTGTGTTTCTATAATTTATTTATTCATTTTTTATTTCCCCGCACTCTTTGTAGCAGTATCCGCAGGATTTCTGTGCAGATATAAAAACACATGTCCTTGATTCGGGATGTTTAAAAAAAAAAGAACCCCTCTTCTCTGGCTATTGTTGCATGCAAATGAAAGAATGTTTTTTTTCTGTAGAAAACTTTGTCCTTATTATGTGAGGGATGCTTCTGTAAATTCTCATTTGATTAATTTATGCCTGAGGTGGTGATTATATTCCCGCTCACCAAATGTTACAAATGGGCTCTTGAGTTGGATTTATCATCTTTCCTATTTAGAATATGGGGAATTGAATAAAGAAGCGTTATTATTCTCTTCATTGCGTTCTCAATTTATTTGTGTGTGAACACGTGTGTGTGTGTGTGGCGGGGGGTGAGGGGGCATGAATGTTCCATCGTCTGTGAGGAGGTGTTTTTCAATTTTTATTTGCATCTTTCTTTTTCTATAGGTTTTTCCACTCCACGTCTGATTTCACCATCGTTTTATTGCTTGACACGTGCCATTGTGTAATTTCTGTTGCCGCACACTTTACATCACTGCACAACTGTGTACTTTTAATGTCTATTGAGGGCGGTGTTCTAAAATGAAACATTAAAGTCTTTTTTTTCCCCCCAGATGGAACCAGTTGGATCTGGCCATTGTTCTGCTGTCCATCATGGGAATTACGCTGGAGGAAATCGAGATCAACGCGTCGCTCCCCATCAACCCAACCATAATCCGGATCATGAGGGTGCTGAGGATAGCAAGAGGTACAACTGTCCTCTTGACACAACCGGGTAGTGCTGTCACACTTGGATGGGCTACTTCTGCTAAATGAACAAAATTCATTGTCTGTATCACTGCAGCGTCTGTCCTCTAAAACACTGAATATTATTATTACTATGAATTCACCGCATTGCTTTTATGCAAAACTCCTTACGGTACTTTGCTCATTTATACATTCTTACTGCAGCAATTCAGGGTGAGTTCCTTGACCTAGGGTACTAGAGAGGCAGCAGGATGCGGGCTTTGTACCTGCAAACTTCAGGATTTACGTAAGCAGGGGCAACAGGGACCACAGTGGTCAGAGTTGCTGTCTTTGAATATGAAGGTTTGCAGGTTTGAATCCTTCCTCCTGCTGTTGTACCCTTGCGCAAGGTACTTACCGTAAAATATCTCTGGGAAAAATTACCCAGCTGCATGAATGGATAAATAATTGTAAGTCACTTTGGAGAAAAGCATGAGCCATGAATAAGTGTGAACATCCAAGTCTGTGTTCTTAGATGTTACACTCCCTGTGTATCCTAAGAGACGATTGTGCTTCAATTCAGAAAAATTTTACTTTTGAAAAAACAACACAGTGCCAAGCAATTATCATATGAACCCCACTCAGTGACAGTACTCTAAAAGATGGATTATAGGGCATTCACTCTGTGTACACATAACACTGTTATTCCGAGTAGTAATTGTGAGGATATTTCGAGATTTTCCCCCATAATCAAAGTGTACGTGTATTTCATGTATGACAGCCTGATGATAGTGTTGGATGCTCTAGATCTCCTGCCAGTTTTAATGTTCCTGGTGCCTCCTCAGTGCTGAAGCTGCTCAAGATGGCCACAGGCATGAGAGCCCTGCTGGATACCGTGGTGCAGGCCCTCCCGCAGGTACTCTCAGTCGCTCTCGTTACTGTTCACCTTCTCCTTGGAGATGTCCATCACCATCCCTGTCGATGTATTACATCAGTTTTCTCAGTTTTTCTTCCCTGATATTGTTTTTGACACAGTATGATATTCATTTATAAAATAAAAGAATATTCTGCTCTGCGTTGAATATTCTCATCCATTTCCGTAAAAAAATATTCTCCTCCGTGTTGTTCTCTACGAAGCATGCGCATCACTTAATGGTACTTTTTAATAATGTATCCTTCCCACAATCAGATCTCTTCATGTAGCCCCACACAAAGCACTCGGTTGCAATACTTTTAGGAAGACCGGTTCATTAAATTAAATTTGATAGATTGAGGGCCCCTGAGTGGCTCAGCTGGCAAAAGTGCTCATCCTGAGTGCAGCCCTCGAACCGAGGCCACGATTCGGGCCTGAGCTATGTCATCCATCAATTGTGATTTGGGGTTGTGTCGCAGTGTGACATAATTGGCATTGTTCCATCTAGGAGAGGTGGGGGGTTAATGTCTTGGGGGACTGCTGTTAAAGTATTTCCTGGAGACGACAAATGGGTACCTTTCACTAGCAACTTGGATTGGGTTCTGTAGGGATCTTTGATTGGGAGCTTCTGAGTTGATTGGGGGCGGTAAGTTTCCACTGTGAATCTGTGCTCTGCACTGCCGAGCTGATTGGGAGCCTCCAAGCTGCTGGAGCACTAAGCATGGTTGGAATGTGATGAACAGCCAGTAGCTTAAAGGAATGTGATCCACTCTGTCATCCCACTCCTGGGAGCATCCTGCAGTAAATCTACTAATATAGCTAGAAGAACACATGATCCAATTGAAGTTCCTCCTATCCAGCTGGTCAGCATGTGGGCTTGACCTTCTGCATGTGATTTTCTTCTTATCCAGGTGGGGAATCTGGGCCTGCTCTTCATGCTCCTTTTCTTTATCTATGCTGCTCTGGGCGTGGAGTTGTTTGGCAAGCTGGGTGAGTGTCTCAGTCCTCATTTGTTCTCTTCTTTTCATGATTTCAAAGCTCTGTTTACAGCAATAATCTTCATTGTCACTGTTAAAAGTAGGGATTTGTGTACTGTTATGTGCAAAGGGAGTTCTCTAAGAATTTATCATGTTTATTTTAAATTCCATGTGTATTAAATCGAGGACCTTGTTCTTTGTCTTACTCTTATATACCCTGAAAAAAGAAGCTGTCGTTCAAAATGCCATGTTATGGACATTTTTTTTTCAATGTCTGGAGTTGATGGTATTCCCTAGTTGCTGGTCTTCGGTAATCAGGTGTTGAATGAAGGACCCAGTGAAAAATAAGAGTAGTAAATACCAGCGCATGTATTTTCTTTAAGAGTATTTTCTTTACGATGACATGCCAGCACATGTTCAGTCCAAATATGACCAGGCATGAGGCAGACCATGGTGGACTTACTGTGTAGTGCATCGGTGTGATGTGACATAAACAATGGCTTTCCTCCACAAACAACAGCACTGAGCGCTTGTTTGTTTCCACTGTCCCATTTCCTCTTTTCTCTCTCAGTTCATTTAACGTACTTTTGCCGCACCTGGTTTCTGTCTCCCACAAAGGTGCATCTTATAATCCGGGACATGGGTGTGGTCTGCGGGGTTGCATGCACCACTGATTTTGCAATTGCTCTACTTTGGCATTTAGAAAAAAACAACAGGAAAAATTGTGTCATACACTGCTCCAGCAAGAACAGCTCTTGCTCTGAGAAGCCCTAGAGCTAAGACTGATGCTTTGGTGCTCATTATCTCTGTTTTGAAAAGCTTTCATTATCTGTAAGAGGATGGGGAAGGAATGGGAGGAGTGTTGGGAGACTGCAGGGGTGATGGGGTTCAAGCACATTGTAGGACCTCTGAAGCCAGAAGCAAGTACTAATTCCATAGCCAGAACTGCATTTTGTTTAGACACAGAAAAAAAGCAAAGAAAAATGTACTAGTACAGATGGTCCCCGACTTACGATGGGGTTACGTTCCAATAAACCCATCATAAATCGAAAATATCGTAAGTCGAAAATGCATTTAATACACCTAACCTCCTGATCATAGCCTACCATACATCAATGGCCATTATGGGCTTTCCACCTTCATGCTGGGCAATTGCCTTGAGTTTCTCCTCAAGAGTAATTGCCCTCCTCGTCTTCTCACCAGTAGACGGAGATACAGATGGGTGTTTCTGTGACATTATGGGTGCAAAAACACAACATAGATAAAGGGGGGTATCCAAAAAAATGCTGGAAACACAGAACACTGTAGAGTATCGGTTGTATATACTAGCGACCGCGTGGCAGAATGGGAGATGCGGATCGTTGCCGCTCCCCAGTATCGCGAGAGAGTATCTCACCACATATCGCTTGCCTGGAAAAAAATCAAAACTCAGAATTCAAAGTACGGTTTCTACTGAATACGTATCGCTATCTCACCATCGTAAAGTCAAAAAATCTTAAGTTGGACCATCGTAACTCTGGGACCGTCTGTATTGTAATGCATGAAGTATATTGAATGTATGTATGTATGAAATTTTTAAATATAGTTATTGCCATATTTGTGGCTTTCTCCACTTATGACCAGAGTGCAATGATGAAAACCCATGTGAGGGTCTGAGCAGACACGCCACATTTGAGAACTTTGGGATGGCCTTTCTCACCCTCTTCAGGGTGTCCACAGGAGACAACTGGAATGGCATCATGAAGGTAAGTGTTTCAGGGACCATTAGCTCAAATTTCCCAAACAAAATACCTGTCTTTCAAAATGATAAAGCTGAACATTGACCACCGCCACCAAACATTGCAGGGGATGAATGTATCACTTACGAAACAAAGTAACAATAATAATAACAGGACATGTGGACTCCTGTCCACTTGACTGGAATGTTGTGCTCTCACTGCCTCCCTAGGACACCCTACGTGAGTGTCGAAGTGAGGACAAGCACTGCCTGAGCTACCTGCCGCTGATCTCACCGCTCTACTTCGTCACCTTCGTGCTGATCGCCCAGTTCGTGCTGGTCAACGTGGTGGTGGCCGTGCTCATGAAGCACCTCGAGGAGAGCAACAAGGAGGCCAAGGAGGATGCGGAGATGGATGCGGAGATCGAGATGGAGATGACACGCCGCCTCAGCACGACATCTGGCGGGATGACCCTGGGGCCCGAGAGCAGGGCCAGCTATGTGGGACCACTCCCAGACTCACCTGCACAGGTAACACAGTCATCCATCTCATAGAACCTTGCTGGAGTCGAATAGCACTCCTTAAAAAGGATTCATGTTGATGCATTTCATTAGGATTTAAGTCTCTGTTAAGATCTTTTCCTCCACTTGCAGTCTTAGAAATGTATGGTGAGTTTCCCAGTTTCTACGGCATAAGCAAAGATCTTTAAGTCCAGTCGCACTTTTTTCTGCCCTCAAGGCTTATGATGCAGTGTAATCAATGCAGAGAAATAAAGAAATAGACTGGTATTGACCGCTGATCCTCTGCTTAGATGATTTAATTAATTTTACTCATTGCTGCTCACAGTTCTGCACAGTAAGTGTCAAAACTCCCGGTATTTCAGAACAAGGAGTGAATGGCCAGTAGAGACAGAATCATCCAGACGGTTTTCTATGCACGGGGCCATAAGTGGCTCCAACTAATAAGCCGCTGACAACGAAAGGTACAATCCTGGTTAAACCCCTGGTTAAACTCCTGGGGTCCTTGGTCTGAAATGCATCCCGGAAAAAATGTGGGAAGATCAAGGTCCTGAGTGAGAGGGCAGAGCCCTCTCTGGGCTGTTGGAAGGTGAAGTTCCTTTGTTTGCTGAATCACTGCAAGTCCCCTGAGCATCTCATCAGATGACAGCAAGATGCTGAGTCTGCGTGGGAAGTGGTCCAGTGGGAGGCCAAGGAGAAAGGGGCTGAGCAAATGCTCCTTCCCTACTTTCCTTCATGGTGAAATGACATTGTGGCAGGCACCTTCACCTCACTCTGTGTCTGTGCCCAAACTTCATTTCTCAGGCCTCGGGGATGGGTGGGGAAAATCTTCCTGCCCTTGATATGCTGTAATCGCGTTAATCCTTCAGCGCCCTGTTAATCAGTCAGCTTACCCTTCGCCAACAAGAACTGTTTAGCGAAACATATTACTTGAAGTGATGTTGCACAGAATCGGCCTAACATTAAACCTCTTAGAGGATTCGGATCTTCCCTTCGCTATGAAGGTAGACAGTTGTTTTATATAGGTTCCAGTCTCAGTCAAAAGACCTGCGGTGAAAGTACTGTACCACGCATGGGATGCCTTGAGACACAAGAGACCAATAAACTGTCTTTCCTAATAGGTTATTTAGATAAATCATTATGACTTTATTCAAATGGGATGCCAACCACGAACTGAATAATTTAGACAGATTAACAAGACATTACATTCATAAATGGAATCAGTATATTGCAGAAAGATGTTTTGAATAGTTTATCACAAACCAGCTGCCAGATGGGGGCATTTTGATTTTTTATAGGCTTTGTTTTTATAGCATAATATTATTTTAAAGTTATATGAACTACAGAGTAGATGATTCTGTCGTTGAATGTGCTGTACATCACTGACATGTAGAAGTATGACTGGGTGGCCTGCAGATGATGGAGAACCCGTTGTAACCCGTTGTATAAAAAAATCAAATCCAGTGCCTTATGCACCCACATTACTCTGAACAGCTAGAGTAAAAATTACTCAGCTGTATAAATGGCTATACAGTTATGGGTAGTTTATTATACAAACCTAATATTGAATGTTGCCTTGGAGAGAAGTGTCATTTAAATAAATGAACAATAGTAACACATCAGACTGGTGCCAGAAGGTACTGTAATAGGTAAAAGATACCGATACCCTAGTAAGGTCTGGACTGTTCTGTATTCATTCTAAAAATATTATTGATGTTTCAGTCTTTTTATTTTTCTAATGAATTTGCTTTCAGCAGCGCTTCACTTCAAAGAGTTACATGGGCACGTACCTGGAACTGTTACGGCTGTTACGTATTTCCAGCACCCCTGCCGTAAAACGGGTGGCCGAGTCAGCCAAGTGTGCTTTTTTGCAGGACGAAGTGATGCACTGTGGCGAGGAGAACCTGTTGTCGGTGAGGAAAGCGTGTGTGTCGAGAATGCACTCGCTTCCCAACGACAGCTACATGTTCCGCCCCGTGAGGTCGGCCAACGCCCCCTTTCCCCTCGCTGAAGTGGAGCCTTACGAAGGGAACCTGCATCTAGGTACCGGTGGTACCAGTGTCATTAAACTCAGATGGGTCAGTCTCATGAACCGGTCATGAATAACGTGTGTGATGATTTCAGTTACTAAGCGTTAAACAAGCAACCAGTCTTCAGCACCATTATGACCCTTCATATTTCTATATATAAAAGTTAATTTATCATATAGATTGTTACACTTATACGTAAAGTCTTGCCGCCATAATTTGTCCAGATATCTATAATCAAATGCATATAGTTTTTATAGCAGCTGAAAAAAATTAAAATTTCAATCCACAATAAAAATATTTTCAGTGAAATGATACCATCCAGACATGTTTCTCATTACCATTACATTTGTTCAACGTTGTAGACAAGGTTAACATTTCTTGAGGCCTTATGAAGAAGTTATGATTAAAGATAAAGACAAGAGAAGTTTGGGGTGGGACAGCTGGTAGTGTAGTAGTTAGCACTACTCCCTCGGGACACAAAGGTTGCAAGTTTGAATCCCACCTCCAGCTGTAGTACCCTTGAGCAATGCGCTTACACTGAGTTGCTCCAAGAAAAGTACCTGGTTGTATAACAGAGTAAATAATTGTAAGTAGCTTAACATGATAAGTTGCTTTTGAGGAAAAACATCAGGTAGATGAGTAGATCCTTTATTTTCATACCTTCAAAATGTCATTATTTACTCTGAAACGCTGGTAAACGTCATGGGCTCTCATTACTGTTACAGGATCTTGCCGAAAATCTTAAGGAAGTTAAAATGGTAATTCATACTGTAAGACATTAAAGGGCCTAAGAAGACAGGAAAAATTCTGCTAAATCATCGTGGCTGAAACCGCTGTGAGGAAAAACATAAAGGATTTCTCATCACCATAAGAGACAGTTTTCTTATTCGCTTTGGTTTAAAGTCCATGAGACTGACCCATATACCGCACGTCTCACTCATGACTGTTAATGTGCGAAACATCACAGGCTTCTGACGTTTTACAGCGAGACTCATTTTCAGCTCAGATTCTCGAAAACAGCAGTTGGTGTTACTTTGGCCGTTGCTATTTCTGTCCAGGTTCGGTCTCTTCTGTAAATTCCCAGCCTTGTGAAGGAAGCTCCCTGCTGCGTGTCCCTGGAGCCTTGGCTCACGGCAGGCCGACCTCTGTGTATGACAACAGCAGCCTGCCCAGGATAGCCCCGCCATGGTTGAGCCCCTCGCCCAGTGTTAGCAGGCCCCTGCGCAGACAGGTAGGAGAGCCCACAATCCTCCAGTGGGCAATCAGCACGCCAGGCCATCTGTGCAATTTATTCTTAGTGTTTCAAAGCCCCGCATTAAAGGAACGCTTCGCTCCACGCTCGGTGTTACGTTCCACATCTCAGACGCGCGTTTCTGTTCCAGGAGGCGATCAAAGCCGACTCCATCGATGTGCAGAGCTGTGACTCAAAGGACAACCTGGAGCGGCAGTCCAGTGACAGCCTACAGCTCAGGGTGCCCATGCCTGGCAGCTTCACGTTCCCCAGACCGGGAGCTTCTGGTCAAGGCTCACCTTTGCAGACCCCGCGCAGCCGCACATCCAGCGTGCACACTCACCGCCAGGTGTACAGCCAGCGCAGCATTCCCAGCAGGCCAAGCAGCCAGGGGAGCGGCCGCAGCAGCAGTCCCTCCAACTCCATATTCGAGTCAGCAGACCCAACGGACGAAGAGGTGCGCCACATCAACAGCTCCGCCAAGGGCTGGGGAGGCGACCAGCTTGACCTTCGCAGCCACTCCCTGTCCCCGTACGCTTGTCCTGACGGCAAGGTCCCCGTGCCCCTGAAGAACTGCAGCAGCGCCGCGAACCTGCTGGCCTGTGGACTCCGAGAGAAGGAACTGAAAAAGTTCTACAGCGTGGACACCAAAGGCTTCCTGGCCAAGCCCTCGTGGGCCGAAGACACGCGGCGGCACTCCATCGAGATTTGCCCCTCGGTAGACGACAGCGGCTTGGACTTTGAAGCACCGATGGAGGGACGCAGGAGGTCCTCCCTGCACGGCCAGACAGTGCCCCCCGAGTGCCTGACAGTCCACCGGAAAAAGAAGATGAGCCCGCCCTGTATCTCGGTGGAGCCACCCCTTGAGACAGAGCTCCTGACCCCGGCTGCATCGCGTGGCAAAATACCCGAAAGCAGCATGCTGCTGAGGAGAAGGACGCCCTCCTTCGACTCCCCCCTGCAGCGTGACTCCCTAGAGTTGCCGGACCCCCAGCTCCTTGCAGAAACCATCCCCAAAGCAGAGAGGCAACCTTCGTGCCGCAACGAGCACCTGTCCATTCCACAGTTCTCTTTCGACCAGTCAGACATTAGTTCCCTCAGCAGCATGTCGGACATCCTCTCCGACAGCGACCAGTCCACGCACTCCTCGTACTTCGACGCCAAAGTAGAGGGTCGGACGGAGACCGAACTCAGTAAGCTGGGCCATCTCAAGATTCCAGCAAGCGGGGAGCTGGAGAGCAGGAGCCAAACGTTGGCCAAAATCCAGGAGTCCAGGAGCCCTCTGAGGAAGAGGGGATTAATCCGCATGGCAAGCACAAGAGACGAAGACGTCGACGACTCCGCGGCATAGCCGCGGTGTTGAGGGATTGCATGAGGGCGTCCATCCAGCACACTGTCTCGTGCATCGGTCAGAAATGATCGACGCTGGTGTGTGGTCATGGGCCTCAGGGGCCAGGTTTACAACTTTGGATATGCAATTTAAGTTTTTCTAATGGAACCTGGGATCTAACGCTCACAGCCCAATCACATTGATTTGGGTTCAAACGTCTACTGTATTTAATATTATGGATTTGTTTGTTTAACGATCACTTTCTTATTGGCACTGTATTGTGCAAGGGCACAGTATAGTAAGGTGCATCATTAGCTGAGGTATGTACATTTTATGTATATCTTGTTGTGTAAATAATAGAGGAAAATAATGTATCAGTGCAGAAAATACGTATTCATACGCACATATTTTTATAGAGCTCAGTAATGTTTTGCACACATCAATTTGAATTTCAAGTTGGTTGGTGTTTTGTTGTCCTCTTGTAAATGTACAGGTTTTGTTTTAATGGCGGTTGGTTCAATGATAGTCTGCTTACAAAATGTACTGATACTAAAAGTTATTTTTATTATTATTATTTTTTACTGAGGATAGAAAAAAAGTGTTTATATTGACTAAATCCAATAAGAACCAAACTACTATTGAGGTTTAGCCTTTGTGCAATAATTTAAGGTTCAAAATTGGGTTTGCTTGAAAACTGAGATGCGTGGAGAGGACAGCATAGCAGTAATGTCTAAAACGGTCAGATGACATTGAGTTATGACCAATATTTTTAAAACTTGACTTGAATCACATCCAGTATCCGGTGTCATTGTCCTGGTTTATTGTACGTTGTACAGAAGCGCCCAGCGATAGGAGCTCACGTGATTTTTACACCCAAATCTGGCAAAACCAACCACGACATCTCCCAGACAAACTCCCGTGCCAAGTCTGGGTTTACCACACCAAATAGGAGTACGGGGGTAGACTTCCTCACCTAGTTACGTGCTCTTGAATGGAAGCGTGGTATTCTTCAACACGAAGGGAGTAAAGGATGAAAAATTAAAGGGCTTATGAAATCAAGGGGTCATATGTGAAGGACAGAGGCGGAAAGGCTGTTGAATTTTACCCAACGGCTTTCCTTTTCAGAACGAAATGTGCTTTCTTAGACTTCCCACCAAAATATTCACTTTTACATTTCAGCCTTGATACGGTGCCTTTGCATTCAACTCATTTTCCTGATTATGACAGGATTCTGTAGCTGATTTCATTTTGTTCTGTTTTGATCAGGACACCGAATTAGTATCTCATTAGAGTAAGTTAATGTTTCATAGGTAATGTTTGTATATGTATTACATGGCATTTTGTTGTTACTGGGTTGTTTGGAAGCACTCAAACCAAGCGATTTGTGGATTTAATTAGAATGGAAAATATTTACCGTGTTTAATGAAGCTGCTGCATGATTATGGTATCCAAGGTAATGAATGGCCTGCTTTGTCATATTTCCCTGTCTTGAAGTCAAATTATTCTCATATCAAAAATGACTTTATCTGGATTTTTTGAAAATGCTTTAACTATAGATTATCTTTGGATCCATGGTTTCTTCTCCACAATGCAATATTTCTTTCTGCTGAACAACAAACTCTCCTGAACCCATCCCTATGACATTTTACAAAGAAGACAACTTTTCTCTTGTAATAATCAGGCTACCTGCAATAATTTGTTGAACATAAGGAATGGGAACTGAGCGAAAAGAAACGATAAATATTAAGCAAATTGTATTTTTACATTAATTAATATTATGTACTAACTTAAGAATTGTGCCGGGTGATGTTCACTGTGTTTTTAAGATAGTTATTTAATTCAGAGCAAGGGTGTCAAACTAGTTTCTTCAGACACTTTAGAATGACTCGTCACACGGCCTGGCTCAGGCCCCAGGACAACAGAGAACTTTGCATGTCAATAATAAAGCCAAAAGTTACAACGGACAGCGACGGTGTGTTCTTTCAAACGGAATGCACGCATGAACAGCGCGTCCACCTGGTCCTCACCACATAGGTAGTCATCCCTGAGAGTTCACGAGCACACTTGAAACACACACGCTACCAGGGGCTGCACACCCGCGACGTTGCGCTGAAGGTCACCTGGCGGGCGCTCGGCGCTGCAGTCCCGGATCATCCGCAGAATAACCGGAAGAGGAAAGGACTTGGAGCTGTACACCACACATGCTGTGCGTTGGCTGATCCCAGCCCACAGGTTGTGTGTTTGACACCAGTACCTCCGCTGTAACAGAGCCTTTCCTTGTACTTTACCTTCTTCAATGCTTGCATCTGTTTGTTTTAAATCAAACCAGGTAATACCAAACATATTTTTCTTATTGAAACTACTATTATGATAATTATTGATTTAATGTGTACAGAAACAAAAAAAATTAAAGCGAGAAATTTCAAAAGCGTCTCTATTTTTTTTACCGTGCCGCCATATCCATGTTCTCCATCAACAAAAGACGCACGTCATCGTTCATGTTCATTTTCTGGGTGTGCTGGACAGCTCATAGCTCCGTCGTTTCTTTTTTTTCCCCTTTGACCTTACTGCAGTTTACATGGCTGCCATAAGCAATCTGGGGGTGAATTAATGCATTCAGATTGTGAGGGTTTCCGGTCAGCATTACAAAAAAGTCTCGTATTAAAAATGTTTTCTGATTTTTTTTTTTTTTTTGTTTTGTTTTGTTTTTTGCAGTGTCTCTGAAGGCAGCAGATGCTTTTAGTCAGCATTTGTATAGACCAGCAAAGGCAAAGATAATGGAAGAATCTGCTGCCTATACAAATGAAAGAATCCCCTGTTTCTAGATCTTTCTATTAAAGGATATTCTGCTAATTAAGCATAAGAATCCTATTATACCCATCTTAATAAACTGCCTGCCCAAAGGGTGGACACACGGTCAGCGGTATCTGCTGCCGACTCTGTTGCTACTCATGGTGTTTGCTTTATACACCTGTGTTTTTCTTCTAATAATTATTTATTGTGGTGGAAAAATCATGTTAGGCAACATTACCTATGAGATTATTTACATACTGTATACACTGAAGGTCCTGGCTGATACCCCACTGTACGTTGTTTTGCTGCATCATTTCTATCCATATTAGTGTCACGTATCGGGGACTCCCTCTGTCTTCTTCTAACTTACCCTGTTTCACAAAAACAAAGCATTGAAAAAGGCCCCAGGAAAATAACACATGTTAATTTGTTAAAATGGGGAAAATCTTATTAATAATAGCCTGTCTGCCGTAAGGAAAGTAGATATAAATTGGATATTAAACATGTTTAGTTGTTTGCAGAGGTTGTCTGCCCTGCTCCATGCATTAATAGCAACACCTAGTGGACATTTAACTATTCAAAAAACTTGGATAAAAATAATTTGGGAAAACAATTTCTAACCATTAGTATCACTTCATAAGGGCACACTGAAAGATAATTAAATATAAGGGCTTTGGACAAGGGGTGGGGTGGAGTGGGTCTGGGGTTTGAGGCCTGCTTGGGGTGCCTTGCAATGGACTGGCATCCTGCCCTGGGTGTGTCCCCTCCCCCCTTACCTTAAACCCTGTGCTTTGATTGCTTGGATAGGCTCCAGCTCTCCATGATCCCACTTGGGACGAGCACTTGTTGACGTTGGTTAGTTTTGGAAAGTTAAGCCTGTGAAATTATTTATGCACACACGTAAAAAGATACAGAGCTTTACTTATGCTTTAATACATTTAATATACTTAATATAATGGGAGGCACGGTGGCGCAGTGGGTTTGGTCGGGTCCTGCTCTCTGTCAGGTCTGGGGTTCGAGTCGCGCTTGGGGTGCCTTGTGATGGACTGGTGTCCCGCCCTGGGTGTGTCCCAACCCCCTCCAGCCTTACGCCCTGTGTTGCCGGGTTAGGCTCCGGCTCACCACGACTCCACTTGGGACAAGCGGCTTCAGCAAGTGTGTGTGTGTGTGTGTG
Organism: Scleropages formosus; assembly: GCF_900964775.1. NCBI lineage: Eukaryota > Metazoa > Chordata > Actinopteri > Osteoglossiformes > Osteoglossidae > Scleropages > Scleropages formosus. The sequence goes on along the minus strand of NC_041825.1, from coordinate 9,259,992 downwards.
TGTGTGTGTGTGTTTACTTAATATAATTAATATACTTAATTATTGGTGGTCTCTGTATCCAAAGCTAGCTCTGGTTCTTTTTTTACCAACTTAATACCACAGATGACACTACCAACAGATTTAACAGGGTAAAATACTAGTGCTGTAATCCCATCAGTGAGTTATTTAGAAATGTTTGCCATTGCATGAACGCAGCTGACATCAGGCCGTTTGTGAAATACCTCTTGCTTAAGCTATCTTACCAGGGCCTCGCCATACAGGGGCTCAACTTTGTTAAGCATACAAAGTTTGAATCTTTAGTCAGAATTGCGAGTGATGGTCAATAATTATATGGTTAGTGCCATTTAACACTCCCCTTCATTCACCACATAGAATAAATTCATCATCACTGCTTGAGCTGCACCACTGTAATTCATCACATGAACTGTCTGAAATTGCCAACGAGAGAAGGGTTGGTCCCTTTAGTCTCCTACTACATCACCTCCCTCTCTCTTTCTTCCTCTTTCTGTCCGCATTACAGACTCTCTGTGTCAACACAAAGTGATAAGAATCCATCATTCCCCGGCCTTTGTGGTGCCCATGGTCGAGCGTATCAGCTGAGCCGTGCAGCTGGGAGCAAGAGAGAGCTGACACGTATTCATCACCTCGTACAAAAAGGCTGTGCGGACATGCTCAGATTTTGATCCAAACAAGAAACTGTTCCAATGATAAAAATGAATCGTGTATTTATGACAGCTCTCTGTTGCTCCTAATTAAATAGCATATTGTAGGAATTTATTTTAAAAATTAATGCATATTGGCCACTTGATCACTGCTAAGGTCTGCGGACCTCTTTCGCAGACTGTCACAGGAAGCCCATATTGGGAAAATAAATTGATTTCATTTCGCTGATGGAGGGAGGGAAATCGGGTGGGATTTGTCGTCTTTCATGACATACAATTTCATCAGGTTTGTCAGGTCCCTCTGAGGTAGTTTGTGCTGCCAGTGAAGGTCGCGCCTCCTATCAGCGCTGAGCCCTCCTACAAGCTTTCAGTTAATTCACAGTGTGAAAAAGTGGTGGGGCGGGAGGAAATGTTAATGGGATGAGAGCTTCTGCTGCTCCTCTGCATTGTGACGGGTACAGCGGCACAGTAGCAGATGCTGAAGGGGAGATTACTGAAACTGGGGGGGTGAAAAAAATTTCGGCACTACAGCAGCATATGGAAATGACAGAAATTAATGCAGAAATAAGTAGTAACATACATTAAATTTTCTATCCTTTAGTTGTTTAACAGTTAGTTAGCTTGACTAAACTAGTATACACATTAACTGAGGATGCTTTCTTATTATTATTTTATTAGGATGGGGGGGGGTACAGTGGTGTGGTGGTCCAGTGGCGCAGTGGGTTGGACCAGGTCCTGCTCTCTAGTGGGTCTGGGGTTCGAGTCCCGCTCGGGGTGCCTTGCAATGGCCTGGCGTCCCATCCTGGGTGTGTACCCTCCCCCTCCAGCCTTGTGCCCTGTGTTGCTGGGTTAGGCTCCAGCTCCCTGTATGGGACAAGTGGTTCAGACAGTGTGTGGGTGTGGGAATGAGAGCAAAAATATTTATGATCAGAACAAAGTAATAACAACAGTTTTACACACACATTGGCTGGAGCCACTCATGTGGGAGCCTAACCCAGTAACGCAGGGCACAAGGCTGGAGGGGGAGGGGCCACAACCAGGACGGGACGCCAGTCCATCACAAGGCACCCCAAGCAGGGCTTGAACCCTAGACCCACCAAAGAGCAGGACCTAGCCAAGTCTGCTGCACCACCACACCCCGTACTCAACAGTTTTAATCAAATTTCAATCCATTATAGTTAAAAAATGACAAATTACGACAACCAGGGTTGCGTTCCTCTTATTTTTGAATAAAGTGTAATCAATAATTTGCAAAATATGCTTTGTCTGGCTCCTCCGTGAACCGCCACCTTACCGTGGTGGAGGGGTTTGAGTGCCTGAATGAGTCCAGGAGCTATGTTGTCTGGGGCTATATGCCCCTGGTAGGGTCTCCCATGGCAGACAGGTCCTGGATGACAGACGAGACAAAGCGCGGTTCAAAAACCCCTTATGAAGGAAAAATCAAGGCTTTCGTTTACCCCGCCCGGTATGGGGTCACTGGGGCCCCACCCTGGAGCCAGGCCTGGGGGGGGGGGCTCGCATGCGAGCGCCTGGTGGCCAGGTCTATGCCCACGGGGCCTGGCCGGGCTCAGCCCAAAGCCATGACGTGGAGCCGCTCTTCGGTGGGCTCACCACCTGCCGGAGAAACCGTAAGGGGCTGGTGCATTGTGATTTGGGCGGTGGTCGGGGCCGAGTGCCCGGCCGACCCAAACCTCGGGCGCCAACTCTGGTTTTTGGGACTTGGAATGTCACCTCACTGGTGGGGAAGGAGCCTGAGCTGGTGCGGGAAGTTGAGAGATACCGTCTAGATATAGTCGGGCTCACTTCCACTCATAGCTTGGGTTCTGGAACCACTCTCCTCGATCGAGGGTGGACTCTCCACTATTCTGGCGTTGCCCAAGGTGAGAGGCGGCGGGCTGGTGTGGGCTTATTAATAGCCCCCCAGTTCAGCCGCCATGTGTTGGAGTCTACCCCGGTGAATGAGAGGGTCGTCTCCCTACGCCTTCGGGTCAGGGAACGGTCTCTCACTGTCGTTTGTGCTTATGCGCCTAGCGGCAGTGTAGAGTACCCGGCCTTTTTAGAGTCCCTGGGGGGCGTGCTGGAAAGCGCTCCCACTGGGGACTCTGTCGTTCTACTGGGGGACTTTAACGCCCACGTGGGCAGCGACAGTGACACCTGGAGGGGCGTGATTGGGAGGAACGGCCTCCCTGATCTGAACCCGAGCGGTGAGTTGTTATTGGATTTCTGTGCTAGTCGCGGTTTATCCATAACGAACACCATGTTCATGCATAAGGGTGCCCATCAGTGCACTTGGCACCAGGACACCCTAGGTCGGAGGTCAATGATCGACTTTGTAGTCGTTTCTTCTGACCTTCGGCCATATGTCTTGGACACTCGGGTGAAGAGAGGGGCTGAGCTGTCAACTGATCACCACTTGGTGGTGAGTTGGATTCGATGGCGGGGGAAAAAGCTGGACAGACCTGGCAGGCCCAAACGCATAGTGAGGGTCTGTTGGGAACGTTTGGCGGAGGCCCCTGTCAGAGAGGTCTTCAACTCCCACCTCCGACAGAGCTTCAACCAGGTCCCGAGGGAGGTGGGGGACATTGAGTCTGAATGGACTATGTTCCGCTCCTCCATTGTCGGTGCGGCGGTTCGGAGCTGCGGCCATAAGGTCTCCGGTGCCTGTCGCGGCGGCAATCCCCGAACACGGTGGTGGACACCGGAAGTAAGGGATGCCGTCAAGCTGAAGAAGGAGTTCTATCGGGCCTGGCTGGCTCATGGGACTCCTGAAGCAGCTGACAGGTACCGACGGGCCAAACGGAGCGCGGCTCTGGCAGTCGCCGCGGCAAAAACTCGGGCTTGGGAGGAGTTCGGTGAGGCCATGGAGGAAGACTTTCGGTCGGCTTCAAAGAGATTCTGGCAAACTGTCCGGCAACTCAGAGGGGGGAAGCGGTGTTCCACGAACACTGTTTACAGTGGAAGTGGTGCGCTGCTGACCTCAGCTGAGGATGTTCTCGGGCGGTGGAAGGAGTACTTTGAGGATCTCCTCAATCCCTCCGACACGCCTTCCGTAGAGGAAGCTGAGGCTGGGGACTCGGAGGGGGACTCGTCCATTACACTGGCTGAAGTTGCTGAGGTAGTCAAAAAACTCCTCGGTGGCAAGGCTCCGGGGGTGGATGAGATCCGCCCCGAGTTTCTCAAGTCTCTGGATGTTGTGGGGCTGTCTTGGCTGACACGCCTCTGCAGCATCGCGTGGAGTTCGGGAACGGTGCCTCTAGACTGGCAGACCGGGGTGGTGGTCCCTCTTTTTAAGAAGGGGGACCGGAGATTGTGTTCCAACTACAGGGGGATCACACTCCTTAGCCTCCCTGGGAAAGTCTATGCCAGGGTACTGGAAAGGAGAATCCGACCGATAGTCGAATCTCGGATTCAGGAGGAGCAATGCGGTTTTCGCCCTGGCCGTGGAACGCTGGACCAGCTCTATACCCTCACTAGGGTGCTGGAGGGTTCATGGGAGTTTGCCCAACCAGTCCATATGTGTTTTGTGGACCTGGAGAAGGCATTCGACCGTGTCCCTCGTGGCATCCTGTGGGAGGTACTTCGGGATTATGGGGTTCGGGGCTCGCTGCTACGGGCTGTTCGTTCCCTGTATGACCGGAGCAGGAGCTTGGTTCGCATTGCCGGCAGTAAGTCAGACCTGTTCCCGGTGCATGTTGGACTCCGCCAGGGCTGCCCTTTGTCACCGATTCTGTTCATTATTTTTATGGGCAGAATTTCTAGGCGCAGTCAGGGAACGGAGGGTGTCTGTTTTGGTGGCCGCGAGATCTCGTCTCTGCTTTTTGCGGACGATGTGGTCCTGTTGGCTTCATCAAGTCAAGACTTGCAGCGTGCACTGGGGAGGTTTGCAGCCGAGTGCGAAGCGGCGGGGATGAGAATCAGCACCTCCAAATCCGAGGCCATGATTCTCAGTCGGAAAAAGGTGGATTGCCCCCTCCGGGTTAGGGGGGAGTTGCTCCCTCAAGTGGAGGAGTTTAAGTATCTCGGGGTCTTGTTCACGAGTGAGGGAAAAATGGAGCGGCAGGTTGACAGACGGATCGGTGTGGCGTCCGCAGTAATGCGGTCATTGTACCGGTCTGTTGTGGTGAAGAGGGAGCTGAGTCGTAAGGCGAAGCTCTCAATTTACCGGTCGATCTACGTTCCTACCCTCACCTATGGTCATGAACTCTGGATCATGACCGAAAGAATGAGATCGCGGATACAAGCGGCAGAAATGAGTTTCCTCCGCGGAGTGGCTGGGTGCACCCTTAGGGATAGGGTGAGGAGCTCAGTCACCCGGGAGGAGCTCGGAGTAGAGCCGCTGCTCCTCCGCATCGAGAGGAGCAAGTTGAGGTGGCTCGGGCATCTGTTCCGGATGCCTCCTGGACGCCTCCCTGGGGAGGTGTTCCGGGCTTGTCCCACTGGGAGGAGGCCTCGGGGCAGACCCAGGACACGTTGGAGAGACTATGTCTCCCGGCTGGCCTGGGAACGCCTTGGGGTTCCCCCAGAGGAACTGGAGGAGGTGTGCGGGGAGAGGGAAGTCTGGAGGACTCTGCTCGGACTGCTGCCCCCGCGACCCGGCCCCCGATAAAAGCGGAGGAAGATGGATGGATGGATGGATGCTTTGTCTGGATAGTACTGCTGTGATTAGCAGGGAATCCTTATTTCTGCCATGGGTTTGCACTGAGGTATGTTAGCAGATATAGCGCAGCCTAAAAGTATGCAAAGCCCTTGAGTCCCTTAGTTTCAGCACAAAATGGTTATTTAATGAGAATCGGTGTTTCTCATGTGACATAATAGGTGTGTAATGACCAATTCCATATGTTGCTTTAGAGGAAATCATTGTGTAGTAGAAACACGCCAGTAGTGCAGGTGCACAAATAAGTGAAACCAAGTTGTATTGGTTAAACCAGGTAGGTAAGTAGAATCAGGTGTGTAGATGATAGTAATTTATTCACTTCATAAGTTTAAGATTTAAAATTCTGATTGTATAAGTTTATTTTATACTTTATACAAGAATAATGACCATCCCTATAGGGTTCACATACTTTAAAGCAGCACTGCATATTATTTTGTTTGAGTAATATTCACATGTATTATCTACCGAGAGAGGACTCCTTTTCCCTTTTTCAAATTTTTTTAACCTAAACTATCGCGGATCGGCTGACTGTAAATGTTTTAAGCTTTTTTTGGCCTTTTATTAGTTAAACCTAGAAAAAATTGGCTTAAAACCAGATCAAATTCATATGAAAAAGAATCAGCACTGAGAAATTAAAATGTGTGCATGTGTGTTGCCATGTTACATGAGCACTCTAGCGTACCTCCATGGTCTGTGACATGGGTCCACCGGAGAGAATGGAAGAACATAGGACTCACGGTGGAACAGCAGCACGTTCAGGAGTCGTTGCACTCAGCACTGGGCTGCCTGTGAAGGCATTCACTTTTACACCTTTCAGTGCCAGCGATCACTTCCAAAACTCTTTATGTGCGATATTAAATTTAATGTTTTTGAGTTTTGCTGGAGCGGGGAGGGAATAAATACAGCATAAGTCCATCAATGTGAAAAGTCCTGTGTGGGGGTCGGTAAGTGATCGGGTTGCTGGACGTTTGTGGGTGTGTGGGAGGAGGAAATCTCAATTATGTACCATGAATCGTGAATTTAAAAAGGATAAAGTGATTTTTAAGATGTTTCAGTTCACTTACAAATTAAATCAACATTTATGGAGCTCAGTAGCGATTTTAATATAACACACTAACAGCATGTAAATGGAAAGGGAATATTTGCTACTGCACTTTAACTGATAGACACACGCTGGCTGAAACTGCTTGACCTAAGCAGGGTCACGGTAAACCGGAGCCTAATCCCGTAACGCAGGGTGTAAGGCTGGAGAGGGAGGGGACACACCCAGGACGGGATGCCAGTCCGTCACAAGGCACCCCAAGTGGGACTCAAACCCCAGACCCACTAGAGAGCAGGTCCCGGCCACCGCACCCCCTCTGCTTTAACTGACACCTTTCACCAAATTGGCTTATGATGTTACACATCTAACTTTACAATTACTTACCTTTATAAACTGTGGGGCATTCTTAGTGTATCAGTTCTGGGGAAATACATTGATCGCTAGTGGGATGCGAACCAGGAATCACACGGTCACAAATCTACACCATGAATCGCCATGCTTCTTGCTGGCCTTTCATGACTTAATGATTCATGATTTAAGGGTTAAGGTTCTGAGTAATGAAGACTCACATCAAGATAAATCTCACTGTCAGGATATTATTACCGCATGGCAACAGTGTGCCACTGACTCATACTATGTGCTGAGCTATTATGACACACTAGTGCGTCATATTCCCTGTGTCCAATAGATAGAGAAGCTGTAGTAGACAGGTGAGACAAGACAAGGGAGTTATGTGGGACTTGGTGAAAATGGCACATTGATTGACACTTTCAGCTTACAAGCCAACATGTGAACATGTGACAGGTCACAGTGATTGTGCGTTGTCACACCTGTCCCGTGCAATGTCTGTTGAGATCTGCTTAACGATTACGTTTTTGAAATGTGTCAAGCTATTGTGGACTATGCAATATTTTTCATACACGTCACTTGTCTTGACTTGCTGATCGGGATATAAATAGTCGCTTTTTAATCTAAAAAAAAGAAAGTTTTAAGATTTTTTTTTTACCAAAATATATTATCTTCACGCTTCTGTTTTCTAAAACTTAAAAATGTCCTTGAAATTTTTCGAAGGGAGCAAATGTGACATGAATTTACGATCGATATCCGTAAGGCGCACCGGCTCATTCAGCTCGTGCCTGATTCTCCTCTGTGTTCATCATGATTCTAACAGCGTCAGGATTAAGAAGCGTCCTGTTACCATGGATACCAAAGTGGCGAGAGAGCGAAGCGCGTTTCACATTAGCAATATTCGCGGCCATGACAAGCTAGACCGTGTGAAATTTTATTTATTTCTTTGTTTGTTCAGATTAAGCGGTCCGGCCTTCATCTGAAACTGGTAGAAATGTCACATTTGATTGAGTCGTGTAGTAAATTTCAGAACCGCAAGGGGCGCTGTCATGACGAGCGCGAGAGAGAGCCGCCGTCAGCATTACGTCAGGGCTCACCGGCGTAGCGAGACGTCCGCTCCCTCGTTCCGCACTATCTACACGCACGTTTACCGGGCCTCGTTCTCCCTCGCTCTGTCATGGAAAATAAATCTCTAAAGGAGACGGAGAGGAGCTGCGTTCTCTGCTGCCAGGATGTGGACATCTTCGCCGTGGGGAAGTGCGACCACCCGGTGTGCTACCAGTGCTCCACCAAGATGCGGGTGCTCTGCGACCAGAAGTACTGCGCCGTGTGCCGCGAGGAGCTCGACAAGGTACGGGTCGGCCGCGCGCCCGCCTGAGCCCTGCCCCCCCCCACCGCAGCTCGCGCCACACCAGTCCGCGGCGCCGCGGCCTACTGTGAGGCTAACTGGAATCATCGAGAAGCTAACCTGTTAGCTAAGTGAGCTAGCTCAGCTGTTTTTTTTTTTTTTTCTTTTTTTGTCCTTAATTGGAGATATTTCAAAATCTTTCGTGTCACGGAATGCGAGTCTCGTTTGTTCGGAACTCATTAATATGAAAGCGTTGTTTTCCCCCGGGTCTGGGGCGACGAGAGGAGCCCGACCGGCGCGTGCCGCGGCTGCGTCCGCGAGACGCAGCCATTTCATTCGCACGGCCCTCGCGCTTCGTCCGGCTGCGAGTTCCCACCAGTGAGCGCGTGAGGGAGTCGAGTCTGAGGAGGGAGAGTGTGGACACCGACCGAGCGCGGAGACATGATGATTCGCTCCGCTGGCTGTGTGTGTTTGCGGTGTGTGAGCGGCACTCGCGGTGCGTTTGTGTGTATCTGCTGCTGGCCTGTCGGCGCCGTAGCGCTGCTCGCGGGTTTTGACGCCGGCAGCTGCTGTTTCTCCCGCGGCGCTGACACCTCAGACCTCAGGCTGGAGGCTCAGGTGTCCCTTCACGTTTCAGCAAGACGAAGGGGTTGATATAACATATCTTTAAGTTTAATGAACAACTAACACCAGCGGTATGTGTTGTAGTACTTAGACAAAACGTCAAATTAGTGGAGTCAGAGAGCTGGTAGTGTAGTGGTAGAGCTGCTTTGGACCCAAAGCCTTTGGCAAAGGTCCCGGGTTCGAAGTCCACCTCCAGCTGTTGTACCCTTGAAACTTACTCTGAATTGCTCCAGTAAAATTACCCAGCGCAGCTGTATATAAAAGTAAAGTACAAAAAGGTAAAGCATAGAAGTTCTCGGGTTTGACTCCGGCATTGTGGTGGAATGACCTCCCCCTCTCACTCAGAACTGCTGAAGCGGGTCTGAAAACTCACCTTTTCCGGACCCGTTTCGCCCAAGATCTCTCCAGCTCGTGTACGGTGTAAATGTTCATGCGCCGTAACTTCATGCGCGTCACCAGATAAGACTTTACACAGCTGCCACTCCTGTATTAATTTGTATGTGATTTTGTGTATCTTAGTATATTAACCTTCCTACAATTTTTTTTTCTTTTTTCAGGATTCATTTGTCCTGCATTTTATGCACCGACCTGAGCGATGAACATCGGTGCATCAAGTGGAAAGCAACAAACTAGGTTTACTTAAGAATCACATGCCTGCAGCCATGCCTCTTTCTCTTAATGTAATGCGAAATTGTATTTTCGTTGAGACGTGCGTCGCTTTGGAGAAAAGCGTCTGCTAAATAAATGACTGTAAATGTATAAACGGGTAAATAATCGTAAGTAGAGAACAGAGAACATGAGATAGGGTGTTCCCTGGACGGAGGGAGACTTTGTGACAGTTTGTCCGTCAGGTGTGTGAAGAAACCCGTAAGATCGCTGTGCAAAGAGGTACAGACAGTGAACTGTCCCCTCTCACCCTTCCCATTGAGCCCTGTTTCATCGAGGTTCTTCTTGAAAGTAAAACTGACCCAGCTGTGTAAATGGATAGTTAATTGTAATTGCCTTAACGTCTTGAAAACTTTTTGGTTTAGGTGACACTTGTCTCCGGTCAGTAACAGTAGAGAATCTGCCGTTTGCCTTAATCGCAGGTTGATATTGTCTCTAGAAGCGATGAAGTATCAAGTCTTGTGGTAGAATCACCGTGTCTGCATGCTTTGCAGAGTGAAGGGCATGGTGGGTAGTAAATAAAGTACCAGTTGTGGAATTAAAATGACAGCATAACTGGAAAAAAAAAATGCTGTTGTGCTGAATAATAAGTCTGTAGATTGAAAGAAGTGTATGTTTCCATAAGATGTTAGAGCAGTTTTTCACTGTACAGCATCCCATTACATGAGGACTTGGTGAACTGTATTTCAGGTGGAGAAACAAATATTACCCTGTTAACATATAGTCTCCATGCGTGAAGAGTGAGTTTTGCAGTAAAATAAACAGCCTTTGAATTCAAACCCAAATTGTGACTACCTCGTATCAGCAAGTGTGGGTAACAAAAGGTATTAAATCGAGTTTCCAAGCAGAAGACGAAGGGTTCCATTTCACACTGAGAGAAAGCCTGCTCCGTTAGTGCCAGGATTGATGTTTTTGTCATTTTTTTCCATTATTTTGTAAATCTTTCATTGGCGAGTTAACCTTAAATAAGGTTAGGGGTTATGGGTTAGGGTTAGGGTCACTAGGTTGTTCAGGGGTGACACTGACAATTCCTTCTCGTAGCTGCCCAGGACAATATATTTTTACCCTCTGAAGGACAGCAGTTTTAAATTGTTATAATTGTCTAAGCATCTCTTATTGTGTTTTTTGATGTTGCTTCATTGTAGGTGATTTTCATCAAGAAACTTCAACCATTTGCTACAATAGACTCCGAGCAGTTCCAGTGTGAGAAAAAGTATGACATTTATTTCACCAATGGCAAGATCTATGCACAGTTCAGGTACGATGATGTTTTTGCTTGACCTTTTTTTTTTAAAAAAAAATTTAAAAAAATAAATGGTGAAACTTCTGTCTTGTTGTTTTGTCTTTAATTTTAGGAAGATCCTGCAGTCTGAATGTCCACAATGTCCAGAACCAAAAGTGTTTTCTAAATTTGAAGAGTTGGAACAACATATGAGGAAGCAACATGAGCTGTTTTGCTGCAAATTGTGTGCTAAACACCTGAAGGTAAATCCTTTGAGTTTTTGCGGCTGTTTTTTGGCCATTGCATTGTACAGAGCTGTCAGAGTGTGTCTCCGCATTCCACCACAGATTTTCACCCATGAGAGGAAGTGGTATAGCCGCAAAGACTTGGCTCGACATCGAACTCAGGGGGACCCTGATGATACCTCTCACCGCGGTCACCCTCTCTGTAAATTCTGCGATGACCGTTACCTAGATAATGATGAACTGCTGAAACACCTGCGCCGAGATCACTATTTCTGCCACTTTTGTGATTCTGATGGAGCACAGGAGTACTACAGGTGAAACACCATTGCTTTTCCTACTTTAAAGGGGGAAGGAGGAATGCAGGTCCTGGAGAAATGCTACTTTGCTCCTGTCTTTGTCCTAGACATATTTTGGGAATGACAAAGTTGACTTTGATTTTAAAACCTGCCAGTACTGACTTACAGTGGTATATTTTTGATGTAAGAATAACACCGGGGGGGAAAAAATAAATGTAAACCAAAAAATTTCAAAATAGTAATATACCTGAGAAGCCACTTAAGAAAAAAAAATACTGATTTGACTTCCTGAATACCCAAAATATGTCGACATGTTTTTTCCTACTTAAATTTCCTTCTAGTGACTATCCGTACCTGCGTGATCATTTCCGCGAGAGTCACTACCTGTGCGAAGAAGGCCGCTGTAGTACAGAGCAGTTCACCCATGCTTTCCGCACAGAGATTGACTACAAAGCTCATAAGGCAGCTGCCCACAGCAAGAGCCGAGCTGAAGCCAGACAGAACCGTCACATAGAGCTGCAGTTTAACTACACCCCACGACACCAACGAAGGACCGATGGTTAGTGCAAGGGATTGTGCTTGAGGTGTCTTAAGAGAGCAGTGTGGGAACTGGATTGCAGTGAACTGACCTGTGTGTGTTTGTGTGGGTTCCATGCCATTAGGTATTGGAGGGGAGGACTATGAAGAAGTGGATCGCTTTAACCGGCAGGCGAGAGCAGGAAGGGGTGCGTCTCGGATGACCCACCAGAACAGGAGAGTGAGCTGGAGATACAACAGGTAAGCCCCACCTCTACCACTGCTATGTTTTAACTGTGCTTGTGAGAGAACATGGGGCACTCCATTCCAGAGTTTGAGTGCATGACTGCACATTTCTTTCAGGGAGGAGGAGGACCGGGAAGTTGCAGCTGCAGTTCGCGCTTCCATAGCCGCCTCCCGACAGGAAGAGAGGAGGCAGGCCCTGGAACGAGAAATCCCAAAGGCACGCAGGGAAGAGAAAATGGAGATGGATGATGACCGAAATCTAGGGAGTGCAGCCAAGCCAACTGAAGTTCTAAGTAGGGGAGCTTTTTGCTATTAGTGGTAGTTTTTGTACTTAATATGGTACACAAACGTCAGAATATTTGATTTCGGTAAATTATGCGTTATTTTAGTAGTGCACACTTCACAAAGCCAGCCCTTTATCAGGCAGACTGATGATGTGTCCTTGTGTGTTACTGTAGAATATGTCAGCATTGGTTGTATGGCTTGTCTCAGCCCCCAGGGATACAGGGCGATCTTTTGGTGTAACGGAATCAATAAAGGGCGAAGATTTCCCAGTTTTGGGGGCTACATCAGCGGATACACCACTACCACCCTTGGCGAGGTATATTGTACAGATTTTCATTATCTGCCAGTTTGTATTTTTCCTATAGGAATGTTTGTGCAGGCTACTGTTTTAGTTTTTTTTCCCCCACATTTTGCCTGTTTATTATAGTATTAGTGTAACATACTGTCTCCTCATAGTGTGAATGGTCAAGTGACTAACTTTTGTAGATATGTTTTCTAGGTAATTTTTATTAAAAAAAAAAAAAACCATGGCATTTTCTTCCCTTATTTTCTAAAATTACATTTTGTTTTATAGAGAACTTAAGCTGTCACTATATCAGAATAGTGTAGGACTAGCTAACTCAACTGACTTTCACAGATCAATAACAAAACACAATTTGAGGCACAAGTGTATGGAAAATTTTCTCTTTTTTTTTTTTTTGTGTGTGTAAAACTGTCCACATTTTGTTTCCTTTAGAGAGTTGGAGGTGTAAATAACTAGATTAAAATGCAATAATCAGGGGTATCATTCTGGTATTCTTTCTTACTGGTGCTATTAGTCACCTGCACTGTCAAACTCCAGACATGAGTTGTAAACACTGTGGAAGTGAGTTGGATTAGGTGCTTCTGCATTTTATTTTATGGTATTTTACTCATCTGTCAGCTTGGCAGGTAAACACAGGTTACTTTCGCTTTGCTACAAACAAGTTTTAGAAGACTGAAAAGTTAAGAATATTCTGTTTAAAGTTAATTAGAAAAACAGGTTTGAAATTTGTCTTTTGGTAAATTGAGAAGTCAGTATATTAGAATGGCTTATTAAATATAGCAAAACTTAATATTTTAGTGTACAGAATATGAAGAAAGTTTTGCTTCATTTTGCAACGCTAAGCCTTAAAGAAGTATGCTAACTGTTTACTGGCTATTTGCCCGTTTAGGTTCAGGTTAAACAGCTGACATCCTCTGTTCTTTCGTGTGCAGCATGATCAAATCTGCCCCTGTGAAACTGGAAGAAGCTGATTTCCCCAGCCTGTCCAGTGCAACCTTGTCCACCCCCATGACTCCAGCATACAGTGTTCAGTCCTGGAATCCCTCTTCCTTTCAGGAGGAAGATTTTCCGGCTCTCGTCTCCAAAATCAGACCCCAGAAGCCAGTGGGCAACACTTTGTCCGCTTGGTCTCAGTGTGGCAACAAAAATACGGCACAGGCCACCAAAGCAGGACCAAGACCTGTGCCTCCCTCCAACACCTCTGCAAGCCACCTTCTAGCCTCGGTCTCCCAGTACAAAAAGAAGTCCACTCAAGGAAATGGTGCTAAAGCACCTTCCAGGATCAGGACCGCATCTTCCGAGGAGGAAGAAGAGTCTGGCAAGACGGTCCAGGACATCCGCAGTGTGCCTACCATGCTGGACATTTCATCGCTGCTGACGAGTAAGGGCTTACCATCGGGCCCCAAGGTGAGCAAGAGGAAGAAACAGCCCACCGCCGCTATGTCCAGTACATGGCCAACTGCCGGGGAGGTCAGCGTGGCCCAAAAAGAGAATGTTCCAGAGGCTAGCTTGCCCCCTGTGCAAAACAGTCCCAAACCGACTGCAACCCCTAAGTCAAACCTTCTCTTTAATGGGAACACGAACAAGCCACTGGAGAACCCAGCTGTGGTTTCCAAAGAGCCGCCTGGACTGCAAAAGCAAGCCGACTGTAACCCTTGTCTGCTTCCCGGGGAGGAGGAGTTCCCTGCGTTGATACCGAGAAAACCTCCTCCAGGTAGAGTATGAAATAGAGCTGTAATTCTGGTCACTGAAAAGCCATTTTATACAACAGACTATTTATGCGTGTGTGTTTCACCTGAATCTGTAATATAGTCAACATGTTTGTCTTCTGACAGATAATTCCGTTAAAAAAAGATTGTGATCCCCCCCCCCCCCCCCCCCAGGGTTTAAAAATACGTTCCCAGTGAAAGCGACCCAGAACGGCCTTCCCCCTCCGCCCCCTGGGTTGGTGGGCCCTCCTAGCAAGCCACCACCTGGATTCACCGGTGTCCCTCTGAATGCAAACATTGGACCTGCGCTCTTTACAGCTACTGAGTCAGTGACCGTGTTTTTACTCTGCCCTGACAACTGCAATTACGCACAAGAGACGATACCAATTGGGATTCTGAGTATTTCCTTATATAAAACTTTGAAAATTAAAATAGTCCCTTCTTAAAATACATCGAGTTTTTTAAAATTGAAACCAGCTAAAGTTCTGTAAAAGTTAATAAAATACAAAGTTTACGGGAACAAATATGTATGTATATGGAGTTCTTTATTTTTCCGCTTCAGGACAGCAGCACCACCACCAAGGACCTACCTCAAACCAGAGAAGTTCCAGGAGAGAAATATGGACCTGATACAATCAATAAAAAATTTTCTTCAGAATGATGAATCCAAGTTCAATGAATTCAAGACTTACTCAGTACAGTTCCGACAGGTGATACAATTTTGTAAATATAACTTGACTCTAGTTTCACTTATCTGAATACCGAAAAGTGACAGTATCATTGACAAGATGTTAAATAGAATTTTAGCCGATTTTGTGTATGAAAAAATTAACATTGTCAAATGCTAACTTGTCTGCAGTTCTATTACAAATGAGATCAACTTTTTTTTTTCCTCCAATACTAAATTCAGTTTAAATGTTATGTCATGATACTTTGCAGTAATTTTCTAAATAAAATATCAGTCATATCTGCATTTTTTTTTCTTGCTACATGTTTTATATTCAGTAAGCTGTGTGTAAGTTAGTGCACAGCTGGCGTTGTCAGTTGCCTGAGAAACCAGATCAGTGTTTCTCTTTGGAGTATCTTGGGAGTATATTTGTAAGAGTTATAAACGTGACGACCTCTGTTTCGAGTGCCTGAACACCCTCTGTTTGCCTCTTCACCTCACAGGGAGTGATCTCAGCTGCCCAGTACCACAAGAGCTGCCAAGAGCTACTGGGCGATAATTTCAGGAGGATCTTCAATGAGCTTCTGGTGCTCCTGCCAGACACGGCGAAGCAGCAGGAGCTCCTTGCCGCCCATGGGGACTTGAAGGCTTTGGAGAAACAGGCCGGCAGCAAGCCCAAGAAGAACAAAAAGAATGCGTGGCAGAGCAGCTCCACCAACAGCAGCCTGGAGCTCGACTGTCTGATCTGTCCGGCCTGTAGCCAGGTCCTGGCCCAGAAGGACTTCGCTGCCCACAAAACTTTGCACATGGCAGATGATGACTTCCCATCTCTGCAGGCCATCAGCAAGATCATCAGCTAACCTCTGCAAGGCTACCGCACTCAGATTCTGGCTGGGTCCAGGGATGTCTGTACTGTAGGGGAATGTGCTTTCTCGCAGGAAATGGGTCTAAGGGGGCAGAATGGGTCTGTTAAGTTCAGCATTGTAAGGTGATCGGGCGGAGAAAGCTCTGGTAACTTATTGAAATTTGAACGATCAATGGTGTTGATACTACAAATCTACCAGCAAAGGTTGTTGCCGCTGTTTTCTGGTCTGCTGAATTTTCAGAGCTTAAGAGTTGGTTTCCCAGAAGGCACTTTATATTTGCTTAAAAACCTTAAATTATTGCTGGTGTTTTTCTATTCTAGCTTGAATTTTTGCCTATTTCTTATAGAAATGTCAGTGAGAATCTGACAGATTACAGGACTATAAAATATCACATTTAATGTGCACAAAGGAACTTTTTTTTTTTTTCTTTTTTCTTGGCATCTAGGCAGGACTGCAGTCAGTTTTAGATTTTTGCCTTCCGTTTTTGAAACGTGTTTCTTCAGATCATCAGCAAACAATGCAAGGTAGTGCTGTAGTCTAATACATTATTTATGGACTACTACAAAAAAAAGTTCAGTATAAATTCATTTAGCACTGATGGAGGCAGTTCTACAATTCTCTTTGGGAGTCATTTAATTTGGAGAGTTGCTCAACTGGTGTGGATTGCTTCCACCACTAATTTACTGAAATTACCCTAAACTCTCGGCACCAGTTTAGACTTGTGCAGGAGAGTGATCCTATGTAATAATCAGGTGGTAAAAGAAATTATTTGGCCTTTTCTTTCCTGTTTCTATACTGGCAAAAAGAAAATATTAATAAAATAGCTATAAATCCTTGTTCTGTCCTACCAAGGGCTGCAAGCATGTAAATGTGAAACCACATTGATGTGGTTTCATCAGCACAGTGCCTACATATTGGCGTTGCTGATAACTGCGTAACTGCTAATTCATAATTGTTGGCTGACATTTTTGAATGGAAAACCAGATTATTTCCAGTGGTGGGGATTGTTGCATGGATCTTGTCCCGTTTTCCATAATTTGCCGAAAGGTGGAAATAACAGCCCTGAAGTTGCAGCATTTTTCTTACTGTCCTAATATATGTCATCAAATTAATACAGGTTTGCCATCCTTAAACTAAATAACTTCAGCAAACATGTCTGTTGCTTCCAAAAATGGACAGTCACTTGTCCAAAGGGAATTCCCCAAATAAAAATACTGTTGGTATGTATTGACTCGCCTCCCCACTTCCTGAGTTTAACATATTTCATGTTGTAATATCAGTTGTGTAAGAATTTTTCTGAAACTTTATGCACTTCTACATTGATTTGTCATATAGGCAGAATGCTGGAGTGTTCATTGTTGGTATGTGTGTTTTCCCCACGATGGGCCTGAAGTGGAAGGAACAGGAACAGCTGTGCTTGTCCTGCCACTGCTTGGTTACACTGTTCCTCCTGTAGTCAGTTTCACATTTCTGGCCTCAAAGTGGCCTAAGCGGTGCTTTTGTTCCACTTCCTGTTCTCTACATGCTATGCAGTTTGCGTAATAGTATATTGATGCAACCAGCTTCAGATTATTTGTAATGGGACAAATTTTCATTGATATGTTTCAAAAGATAATTGTAATGAGATCACATTAGGAATTCTGGGTTTTTCCATCATCACTGAAAAGATGTGCACATTCCAATTTAAAAGCTCTTTGTGTGATGCATTAAAGATAAATTTTGTTCCATCTGCCATCTTCTGAAGAGATGGTCAGCACACACTGTAAAGTGTTCTATTTTGCAATACCACAATAGTACATTCAGATTTTCACTGGAAATTTTTTTTAAACCATTAGAAAACTCTCAACCTTCATTCCCTCCATTATGTGACTATTAAGTTTAAAACCATGTTTTATGTACACTGACACCACCATTCATCAGTCAATGAAATGTCATTTTTGGTTTATTAAAAAGTGTTTTATTTAAGACCTCAAAAACAATGTCAACCTGAACAAATGCAGAGTGACAGCCAGTGGTACTTGGTGACTTACAGAAATACGGGTCATTGTGACTCCGGGGAAACTGAAAAGTAAACCCATGCTGTGAAATTTGTCAGTGACTATAACAAGATTGCATTATTGGTACAGCATACAAGACCTCAAACAGTTAAGGAATTCCATTTAGATAAATTGAGTTACAATCAATACCACTTTGTGTACATTATCCTATCACACAGCGTACAGATAACGTTAGCGGTGCTACTATAGAATACACCAAGGATTGTAAACATGAATTTCTACACCCTCCCTCACCCTTATCAGGGATTATCTCAGAACTGTAAAATATATTTTTGCAGAATTATGACCATTCAGATTTGTCTAATATGAGAGCACTTGAAATTAAATCTAACTGGATGTATCACTTGTTTTATACATGAACTTTGAGGACTTAAGTGAGCTTTTTAAAATGTCATGCTTCAGTTTTCTGTCATAAAAACTAGGTAACTACAGTATTTTCTGTAAATTCTTTATATAAACCAATTACTAGTCATTTAACAATTTTATGACCACAATATAAATTGACATTTTACCATAATTTTGCATTTTGGTATTTGTACTTTTAGGCACATTTCTCACAGATAGCAGTCAGAGCACAAAGCTTTAATGTCATGTTATATTTCTCTTGCTTGAAAATTTGTCAGCATTCCATAAAAAGACAGAAATCAAATTTAGTGCCCGACCTCTCAGTTGGTGAACCCTTTTCCAGTATATTTTTGGCTACTGCTAAGGGTTTGACTTTGTTTCCAGGACAATAAATTAAGATGACAGTTATTAATATTTATACACAAAAAAGGTGTACAAACTGTCAAGTATCTAATGTTAAGAACTTTACTGGCTAATAATTACATTCATATTTTACTTTGTTTCCCTTCAGTTTATATGTTGGGTGAGCTGGTGACTAAACATCTGAATATTTGAGAAGACCCCTGAACCATATTAATGGTGAAAATACAACAAAGTGTGATGCAGGCACTGGTGTGCTTACAATCACATCACTACAGATTTTGTCTTTGTAAGTCATCAAATATTACGACCTTGAAGATTTCCTGTTAAACTGTGTATTTCTAAATGCTGTAGAAAGGGAGGTGGCTTTTTATGTTTGCTTTTGCCTTTTATACAGAAATAAGATACTTACTGTAATACACACACTTCTACACACCAGAAAGGTCATTGGCTTGTACCACAAGGAGTATAGAAATTGTCATGAGACACAGAACAGGCCTATCTACAATGGAGAGTCTTTATTTTGCACTTTTTCAGTGCTCCAGCTGAGGAAATAGTGTTTATATGCACCTGAAAACGAAAAACAGACATGACTGTGTGACAAAGACTGACAGCTTCTTGACAAGATGAAATCGGTTTACCTGGAACACCCCTCAGAACTGATGTTTTTTTTTTTTTTTATTGGTCTTACTGGAAAGTTTTGTATGACCATAGCTACATTTTTGCAGCGTACAAGAATGCACAACCGTTAACAACTGTTTGGCACTCGATTTCTAGTTCTGTCAGTTGTAAACAATTTACACAATGCAAACGGGTTTTCCTTGAGTGACACGTGCAGATGTTTTCCTTACATGGTTCTGTAGATTTTGCCCACATAACCAACATCAAATGTTTTTGTTTCACGTCTGACAATGACCTACATGTTGGCACTTTTCTAACCTCTGCAAAGATCTCATGCAGTCAGTGTAACGCTGCTAATAATGAGGTTGAGCTCAATCTCTCCTTGAACCTATAAGTCAAGTAAAACGGATTCAAAGTAAACAAAAATGTAAGAAATAAATTAACTGTACAATGCAGCTCAATGGGCCCATTACTGAAGGAGCACTGCTTGGCCACACCTCTCCAGGACTGTATGACCCTTGGAGTGAAGAACCAGAACTCTACAGCAGACAAAGACCACCTGAAGTTCTGTGGCAGCATCTAGCTTAGTGGTTAAGGATTGGGCCTTAAAACCTGACACTCTGGTTCACGTCACAAGAAGCGGTTTTGCTTCACTGCCAGTAAAACATCCAGCAATATGAATAAGCAAAACAGCTTTAGGAATAAAAGGTGTTTGCTCACAATAAAACAATACTAAAGATTAAAGGCAAATAAGGCCAGTACTCAGGTGAAATGCTGTAATACTGAGTTTGTGTGTTTTTCTGAGCACCACCAACTTCTGTAATAATAAGGACCTACGTAGCTTCCTACCTACCAGGACAAAGATGAAGTTACAACCAACAAACTTGTTCCTGTACAAAAGGTCACAGCACAACTACCTATAACACTGCTATGCCACCCAGAGTCGGCAGAGGGCTACATAAAGAAACGGACTTCATGGGTCACCGACATTGCACCATACACAGATAAGATGCGTTTTCCTTTTCGGCTACTTAGTGAATGTGATAACTGACAGGTCAGCCCCCCCCGTCTAGTAAGTTGGCACCTGGTACCCCTTCGAACCGGACTCCAGGTTCTCGGTGAAGGGAGGACTCTGGTAGGTGTCCGTGGTCTCCATGCCGCTCCCGGTCGGGTAAGGCTGTATGGTGGGGTTTCCGTCGAAGTGATCCGTCGCAAAGAGCGTCATGTCTGTGCCCAGCATGTACTTCTGCACTGCTCTCACGGTCAGTGCAGCCTGAATTAAGGCGAGAACAACAAGTTGCATGACACAGGAGCTGTGCAATCATCCGAGATAATTTGTCTGCGCACTCTAATTACCCGTTCCGAATGAACTCATTGATTACTCTTGCTTTTTTTCAGGTTTATTTGCACAAGCATTAAAAATGGTTGTCGCTCATCCTTATCCAATGGGCACAACCCATAACACGAAGGAGCTAAACGATTTTCAACAGTTACTTTCAGCTCATAGTTAGGACAGCTGGTAGTGTGTAGTTAACGCTACTGCCTTTAGACCCAAAGGTTGCAGGTTTAAGTCTCACCTCTGCCTGTAGTAGCCTTGAGCAAGGTGTTTACCCTAAATTGCTCCAGTAACATTACCCAGCTGTATAAATGAGTAAATAATTGTAAGCTGTTTTGGGGAAATGTTTCAGCTAAATGAATAAATGTAATGTAGCAAGTGTAGTGGCACAGCAAGCAGGTAGTGGTGGTGTCAGGGAGCTCCTGGGGTGTGGACTTGTCTCTGGTTCTGTCTGTGTGGAGTTCTTATGTTCTCCCTATGTTTGTATGTGTTTCCTTCCACAACTCATATGTTTCAGGTGAATTGGTGTGTATGTGTGTGATTGCGGGGTGCGGTGGCGCAGTGGGTTGGACCGCAGTCCTGCTCTCCGGTGGGTCTGGGGTTCGAGTCCCGCTTGGGGTGCCTTGCGGCGGACTGGCGTCCCGTCCTGGGTGTGTCCCCTTCCCCCTCCGGCCTTACGCCCTGTGTTGCCGGGTAGGCTCCGGTTCCCCGTGACCCCGTAAGGGACAAGCGGTTCTGAAAATGTGTGTGTGTGTGTGTGTGTGATTGCCCTGTGATGAACTTGCATTCCATCCAGGGTTGGTAGATGGACTTGCCTTGTGCTACTCTGGGTGTGTACAACTCTTGACCACTGTAGCCCAGCACTGGAAAAGCCATTACTGATAACAGATGGATGTTCAACTGATTAAATTTCAACAGCTGGAGACATTGTTGTTTACAGCAGGCCATATTATGGAGCACTACGCCATTATTTCTTGTTCTCAGACTATTGCGTGTGGCATACTGACCCAGGTGATGATGGAGAAGAAGGAAAAGGCAATGGCAGCCCTAGCAGCATCTGCCCCCTGGTTCAGAGGCAGCTCTTTAGGGGAGGTACGCTGCCACTGATTGGCCAGGAAGCAAAACCCCACAAACCAGAGGAATGTCCAGAAACCTGGAAGAAAGTCCAGAGGCTCCAAGACTGGGACTCAGACAGGTAATACAGCATTTACACAACTCTGAGCTCCCCTCCCTTTATGCCTTGTATAAAGTACCTGTGTTAATGACTGGATGTCATCGGAAAATATTTTATTTCCTCCCACCTCTCATCAGACGTGGATCTTCCAACATGAAGTGCAAGAAATGAAGCATAAAGCAGTGACGAAGGCCTACCTGTACAGTATGTACATTCAAAGACAGGAAAATATCCCTGGTATTACCTGAGAAGCCAATCTCCAGAAGTACGGCCTTTTTCCGATCCTTCACGCTGCTGATCTGTGGAAAGTGAATGTCCAAGACGAAGAAAAAGGTGCACGCTAAAAACGCGACGACCCCAATGGTAATCCCGTAGTTGCAGGCATCGTTGTTCTTGTTGAAAATGCAGTGTAGTCTCTCACTCCCGCTGTTAACATAGCCTTCATTTACTATGGAGCCAAACACCACTATGGAGAAGATCTACAGAAAAAGCCGGAGGAAACTAGATTCAGGACTGCCGAGCTTTCATTTTGAAATTCAAAGTCCACAACGTTTTTGAAGGAGGTGACAGAGACAAACTGCTGACTGAACATTGGTAAATGGCCAAACACAGCTGATTCCCATGTCAGTTGAAAACCTCCCCAAGTAATGAGGGATTTTCAGTTCCATGACCATGTATAATACCGTAAAAAGAGGAGATCCGTGGAATGATTTTGCTCAACACGGACCCAGCGAGTCAAGTGAAGTGGGAAAAAAACAAACGGCTGGACGACGGAGAGGAAGAGGGTGAGGAGTTTGGATGAGTGGTGGCATCCGCCACAGACGAAGACCATGAGCTATTGTATCTCATGACATGAGAGGTGCCATGAATGAGCATGTCATAAATCATGGTCAGTCACGCTGGTCTAAGAGTTCAACCAAACTGTCACATATGCAGAAAGAACCAGCGGGTAAGTGGTCCATTTTACAATGGCTTATAATTGTATTTGTTCCACAGGACCCATCGACCACCTCCTTCGGGGGGAAGGCGGAAAGATGTCCAATGCTGATGAGGAAACGGAATTCTGAACAAGGTCATTGCTGATCAACACACAAGCAAACTTTGAGAAATTCAGACCGGAGTGCTGGCAGAAAACGCTGCTTTTCAAGCTGTTCAGTGCCAGCTTCACAACAACGGCTCGGACCCTGACAAAAAAGCTACGTGAGCATGAAGGACTTGTACACTGTTCCTTTTGAGAGGAACAGTGGTCATCTCAAGGGGCCCACACACCAACACACACAGGTAAGGTGTCCATTCAGCAGTAATGGTTTTGAATTAAACCTGGGCCACTCTAGAACATACTGGTTTTTACTGTAGGTCTACGATAATGATTTTACTGTATAGCCTCATCTGCTTGATATCTTTTAGACAGTTATGGATCTGGAGGCCAGTCTGATAACCCATGAAATCATTGATGTGCATGAAGCGGTTTCAATTTAGCAAAGAGCGGATGTTCCGGGTCAGAGGGGTGGCGAAATTACTATGTGTCTGGCTATGTCGTCAAATGGGTCACTGTTACTCAGGACCCAAATCGGCCATAGACATGCATAGTACCTCATTTCATTCCCGGATTAATTATATGGAAGGTTCATGCGTGATCAGGAAAGGGGACAAGTGAGGTGAAGCACGCAAACAGTGATGACATGGGCCAATGTAGCACTTCACCATTCTCATGCAGTCACAGACTGGGTTGTAGCCCATCCAAGGACGGTTTCCCTTTCCTCTCCATCTTATTCATCACTCCTCAACCCTATAGAGGAATTTCTTTCCTCACGGAGATGGAAAGTGTATCATCATCCACATAATCAGACATCTCTCTTGGAAGCAGCAGATGCCAGATGCTGGACATGAGAACTGGAGACTGACGGTGATGATCTGGCATCCGAAGAGATTCTTTCCTTGGTGTACAGCAAGAGAGGATTGGAACCACGTGGCCAAATGCAGAAAACCAGGTAGACTATAAAACCACCATTACTGTATCAGTGACTTCAAGTTTATTTGAGACAAGTTTACAGTGTTTCGAAAGTTCTACTGCTTTTCGGACATAATGTGAACAGTTTTGCCAAGCTTCATGTTGGTGTAGAGCGTTGTACGAAGAATTTTGAAAAAGTGAACTCAGTATTGGAAAATGATTACGAATATCTGTACAGCAAAATGAGTATCGCGGGTGATACAATCGAAGCATGAAACGGGTAATGTACTATTTTTGGCTGTGGAACTCCATAAAATGACGTAAATGTGACTTCTAAGTAGTCATGGAAACAGCAGCTATCAAAATGATTTCCTGCACAGAGGGGAGTTACTGAGTTCAGTGATGCTCCGAAAGCAGTCCTCCTGTTGAACATAACGGCATGAAACAGACACTTAAAAAAGGAACAAATTTCAAAAAAGAGAAAATATTAACTGTTTTTAGCCACTTAAGAGATGAGAAAAACCTTCATTTATCCTGCAGTACCACCGATACGAGTGATCGCCAATAGCTTCAACAGTATGATGGTGATGACAAGGCACTATATGAAAGGACTGGTAGCCAGAAACATCACTGTCCATTCAACAGCGAGTCCAACCCAACATCTACCTGCCAGTTTGAAAATATACATCTTTCAGCAAGACGTTCTGCACCACAAGAACATTTCCCTCTGGATCAAATAAGTTTCTATCTATCTATCTATCATCACGCAAAGGTCCCCAAACAAAAGATACAGATGATAAACATTCTGCATTATTCATCTTTTTGATACAGCTTAAAGTTTGAAAACTAAGCCTGTGGTATGAATATACATCTCCCATAGCGACCATCATTTACATTTATTCATTTAGCAGACGCTTTTCTCCAAAGCAACGTACATCTCACAGAAAATACAATTTGTGCGTTACATTAGGAGAAACAGAGACATAGTTGCAGGTGCGCGATTCTTAAGCAAAGTTAGTTTGTTTCTTTCCACCGTATGCACCAGCGTTCATCGTGCGAACAGCTGCAAAAAACTTTAACTATCATAGTGAACGTGACAAAGCCTGGACCTTGGTGTGTTCATCATCAACACCACAACACTTTTTGTTGCATCACAGGAACAGCTTTGCTGCAGAACACACACACATACACACACAGAATCTACATCTACTTGTCCTGAGCAGGGTCGCGGGGAGCTGGAGCCTAGCCTGGCAGTGCAGGGCTGGAGGGGCCACACTCCGGACAGGACGCCAGTCCATCGCAGGGCACCCCAAGCAGGACTCAAACCCCAGGCCTACTACAAAGCAGGACCTAGCCAAACTCACTGCACCACCGCACAGCCCCCCCCCCCCCACTGCGGAACACTTTCTGCTAATTTCAACCTATTTTAAATCTGAGAACCATGGTCCCCTTAGTAAAGGTGTACTATATTCCCAAGGTGAGCAGCACAGGCTAACAGTCCTTTTAACTGAATCATACAGCAAACCTTCCCTCAGGAATGGGACTCCTCTCATCTTCTTTCACACCATTCCTGCAAATCTCAACCACAGTAAATCAAAGAACTAATGCAAATCATTTAGCACTTTGAAAAAGCAACAGATAAAGAAAGAAAAACATTCTTTTCATGCAGCAGTTGTGAATTTCACTGCAATTGTAATGTGTGCATTAACTGATGTCTGCGACAGCTCATTTGGTCATTATGTTTTTCACACGGTACGAGGATATGGTGTAATGGTCCGTAAAAACGTTTTGTTCTTTGTTTCCTGCCAGAAAACCAATATACAAAACGTGCGCAGGAACCAAGACGGTTTCAGTGAAGGGAGCGAGGGCACCGAACACCTCAGGACGACTCTCACGCTTACTGGAAAGGATCCAGACAGTCACACTACTGAGGATTCAATGCGTTGACCAGCCTGCATACAGCATGCTCTACAGGTTAATGTTTAAAGCGTAACGACAAATATTTACATCTCCCGTTATAGAGGAACGAAGCTGCTGAATGCTCTGTTCACAAACATCCCTAAAAGATGTGATATCATGCCTGCAGAAATATCTAGTATTTTAAAGCCTGCAAGTCTACAGGTTTAATAGACTGAATACACACACTGGCTGAAGCCGCTTGTCCCAAGCAGGGTCACGGCGAGCCGGAGTCTAACCCGGCAACACAGGGCATAAGGCTGGAGGGGGACACACCCAGGATGGGACACCAGTCTGTCACAAGGTACCCCAAGCGGGACTCGAACCCCAGACCCACCAGAGAGCAGGACCCGGCCAAGCCCTGCCGCGCCCCCGCACCCCCTAGACTGAATAGGTACAAGCAATTTAAATTGCCTTTTTACCACTAAGATACATTAACCTTTCCACATGTAACATGTAAGAAACCGACATCCCTCTAATGACCACAAATCTCATTCCGATTTTTTTGGAAATAGGTATGACTGACATGTGAATCAGGTGACTTGCTTACTGTAAGGCAGTAGGTTAATTGTGTTAAACTTATCTTTCCTGGAAAGGTTTGCTTCAACGGACACTTAGAAAGGTTCCCCCGGCATGCGTTCAGACCACTCTAACAAAGGTGAGCAATCTTTTTTTGTCATTTAAAACCGAGGTCAACTGCGCTTACCTTCAGTTTTGCAGAACAGTGATTAATTCCAGTCCAAATCACTGAAAATTCATTAAATCGAACACCTAAAAGAAACAGTGATATTCTCGAAGGACAAAAACAGTAGATGGGGTATGAGGCAGAGAGACACGTGGGTGCCAATTCCGTCCAAGAAAGCTGCAGGGGAGGGGAGCAGAATGACATCATCCTGATCGTGACACAGTGATAAAAGTTATGAGGCCTCTGAACAGATGGGCGCACACCACAGCGCCGTATCCGTGCCCCCTTTCTCGGTGAGCCCCGCTGCACTGATGGAGGTCTCGACTGGTGCTGTTGAACGCAGCCCTTGCTCTGGAACAGCACGGCAAAGGATCCGTACCCGCGCGTCCATTGGCGCTCATCCGCCCCTCCGTTACTGCCAAAAGAGGGTCTATGAAGCTCACATCTCAGAGATGAAACTCTTTCACGCTCATGGCAAATGCCCTTGACATTACTTTGCAAATGTGTACTGGTATCACAAGGGTAAGTGAAAAAGTTTCACAACATTAAACCTCTGGTAACATGTGGATTATTGTGGATACTTTTGGACTTACCCTGGTACACTAAGTTTTCCAACAGCTATGTATGAACTCAGAGCTAAGTAAGAATGTGCAAGAGAATGCTTTTCATTGGTAAAAATTGCAAAAATTGTTAAAGAGAAGAAGTGCCTTGAAAGTTATATTGACATGCATACTTGATTATGCCATTGCTTTCTCTGCGTTACAATATTACATTACATGTGATGATACAGAATAGTACATAAGAAACTGCAGGGAAGCTGTTGAGTCAGTGTAATCACATTTCCTATGTATTTAAATGTGTCATGCGTGAACCTCCCAGATATAGCAAACAATAAAATATACATGTGAAAGCTGGGCAATAATCAACCATCCGTTAAACATTTATGTCTGGTTTTGTGTTCCGTCTGTGCTTGTCAGGTGTGACATCTGTAAACTCACAATCTGCTGATATGAGATCAGTTAATTCTATGAATATGATGGTAAAAGAATAAAAAAAGAAAGAAATTATAGTAAAAATACAGACAACCACTACACTCGGCACCCACTCCACCACAGAAGTGCGTGGACACATGCGAAGCGACCATAATGCAACGCGCACCTATTTTGCATATCTGGGGGTTAGGAATAAATACGTGAGGGAATGTATCGGAGCCCTGACAACAAGAGGAGTGGAGAGGCGGGTGCCGACCAATCACATCGCGCGGGAGGCCGAGCGGGCGGGCAGCTCGCGGCCGGGAAGGTGGTGGACAGAGCGCGGCGTCGGAAGCTTCATTTTAACGTCACTGCCACGGTACAAGTTACACACACGGTACTGTTACACACACTTCAGTATGACCGCTCAGCTTTAATAGTAAATGTGGATACGAAATAAATTAAAAATATATCTTCAAAATGGA
The DNA here is from genome assembly GCF_900964775.1 of Scleropages formosus. Taxonomy (NCBI): domain Eukaryota; kingdom Metazoa; phylum Chordata; class Actinopteri; order Osteoglossiformes; family Osteoglossidae; genus Scleropages; species Scleropages formosus. Next base: position 9,232,351 of record NC_041825.1, on the reverse strand, counting down.
ACCACAGTCGTAGTCCGCACTAGCAGCACGTAACACTGTATAAAAAAATAACAAACAAGGACGTCTTTTTCACATATTCCAGAAAAAAGCTTAAGTTATGGATATGAAAATAGGTTCATAACTACAGAATAGTCTATCATCTATAATATGTAGTGCGTACAAAAAAACGACCTGCTACTACTATACAAAAACTGATACGTTTACACAATGAAACACACGGCAGCACGTATTATCTCGTAAAGTATTACATTCTTCTAATATTTTTAGTTTTGACAGAAGCCTGGAAAAACGTGGGTGTAAAAATGTTTCGAAAAAAACATATATTGAATATTCTCCAGAGTCACAATGCCAGTGTAGACTGAAAATGCTCGCAAATACAGGAGCTCATTGATTGACCTATCGTGTGCATTTATAATATCGCAATTAGGGCAGTGGTTATAACAGTCATAATTGATTAAAACGTGACACGTCGAATTCCTGTAATCCCAAAGTCAGGGTTCTGAGGAAAAAGAAATGGAATACAAAATACAAATAAAACTAAAGTACGTACCCAGGACAGTATTCTAAAGATGGTCTGCGGCTGTTTGACAAAGGCGATGGGGTCGAACGCGACTCCGGCTCTGCCCGCTCCGAAGGACCGTCCTTCCATCTTTATTCTCTGCGCACACAGGAGGAACGCGGCACGAGCTTCACGCTCCGGGCTCCGCGCGCACACCGATAGGTAGGGCTGGCCGCGTGACACACCCACCGCTCGTCGTCGCCGCCGGCGCGCGCAGAGGCGGAGCGCGTTCGCGCGCGCGGTTGACCGTTCTCTGCTCTGGGGCACCGGCGTTTGGGCGCGCGACGCGGAGGGCAGGCGGAGAACCGTGCCGCGAGCCTCCGCGTGATGCTCTACCGGCATCGTGGACGCCGTGGAGGAGGAGGGGGGTGACAGGAAAAATGGCCTCCGGCACGAGCACGCACGGCAGTTGTGCTGTCCGACACTGACTGTGTGTACCTTAGCAGTTTATTATTATTATTAAGACAACATTTGGTTGCATCATGCTTTAAATTAGAACATGTTTACCTTTTTTAATCATAAACAACAGTAAATAAATAAGTGCACTAAGGTACATCAATTTTTAATAAACAGTTGGGACCGGAAGCCTGTTGGCAACTTGGAATTGTTCGTAAATCCTCGCATAGTATGTTGCAATCCATAGGTTTAATAATGCAGCTTAATCTATATATTTACTTACAGGGTGATTCCTCTTTAAACACCAAATACAACTATAATGGGTTAAAAGTGAGCTGTAGGACTTGTATTCTGTTTTCATGAAGTTTACTTAATGCAGCAGCTTAGTGTCCCAGTTTATTTTACCTTTATTAACTTGAAGTTACATTAATGTTGTTTACCTTAATTTGACAGAACATTGAAGTATTTAATGTCAATATTTCCTATTTCTCTCGTCTGCGGAGTGAGTTGGAGAAAGCATTAAAAAGTGTTTCACGTTCAAAGCCGAACTGTGTACTACTGACGACAAAGAATAGATCAGATTATTACATAAACATATTTTATCAGTATTTACTTATTTTCAGGTTTGCAATCAAAAAAGCATAATAATGAACGTGTAAATCTGAGTATTCACTGGAGAGTTTCTATGAAGGTTGCTAATATATCTATAGTAAATAAAAATATAGTGACTAAAATCCACCTGGAAAATCCTGGGGAGTCAAACACCCTCCACCTTGCACTACCACACTATACACACACATATATATATATATATATATATATATATATTGGTAAATCTTAAAAACTGGGCTTTCATATTGGGTTTAATTATCCTAATATAGTTGTCCACTAAGCCAGAATGTAAGCTAATTATGAATTGGCAAACAAAACTAGAACTCTGCTTAATTGTGAAAATGCAAATACCTCACTGACTTCCAAGTATATGCTCTGCTTCCCAAGAACCATATTTTGATTGTTAATTACAAACAAGCAAATCAGAATCATTAGTTTTTAGAGATGTAGGACCGCACTGTGGGACCCATTAAATTTTTTATGAAACATGCTTCAAACTATTAGCAATTCGGATTTTTTGGCAGCATCTTCTCGTACAAAATATTCCTGTTTGGCAAGAGAACTACAAACCTGGCATGCTTATAAACTGCCCTTGATTAAAAATTCAAACAGAGATTGGTGAGGGATGTCACTCTGAAGCCTTCAAAGAGAACTAGAGCTTCTTAGCTCAGATGGGAAAATGTGTGCATTGGCCAACTGTGTACAGTATAGAAAACTTTACAAAACTTGTGTAGCTTAAAGTACATCTATAAATGCCTTGAGAAGTCAGTGTTTACCTTTTAGAGAGCTGGTAGCATAGTGGTTAGAGCTCCTGCCTTTTGATCCAAAGATTGCAGGTTTGATCCCCACCTCCAGCTGTACCCTTGAGCAATGTAATTGCCCTAAATTGCTCCAGTAAAATTTCCCAGCTGTAAAAATGGCTAAATAATTGTATATATCTTAATATTGTAAGTCACTTTGGAGAAAAGCATCAGCTAAATGATCAAATTAAAATTAGAGGCTGATCTCTGACTTAAAAGTGCCATTACTTTTGTAGACCATTAGTTTTAAATGACCATGTATAATAAAACCCGTAGGCTTCCGCGGTTGGTGTCAACTGACTGGGAGTTTTGTACTTCTGGATTAAATTGCGTCGTGTGGGACATTGGTTCCAACGTTTCGCTTCTCCTGTTGGAAGCATCGTCAGGGAGCTGCGACATCTTGTAAAGGCTAGATGTGGAATGGAGTGTTGGACGAGGGTGTATTTATGGCCGGGAATGGGGTCGGAGGTCGTAGCGGGTGGTCTTGATAGGTGGTGCCCCCGCTGTATTTTCCACTTGCGCCCGTTCTGCAACAACCCGACCGCCTCTCATTAAAACTCAGTTTAGCGAGCTGACCTGTAATATGAAAGTAACAGCGCAAGTGGAAATACGACGCGGTTTAGTCCAGAAGTACAAAACTCCTGACCATGTATAAATAATAACCATGTGGTTATTGTTACTCTATTTAATGGCCTAGACCACCAGAGAGGCATAATTTGACCAATACATAGAGCGAATGCTTTATAATAAGTACTCTTGAAACATATGTGCTTCAAATGACTTAGTTTAATCACAAATGCATCATTCCAACATCTTTCCCATGTTTGTTGCATTGGGGAATGTTCCAGTGCAGGCTGGCGTAATTGAAAACTATGTCATTATCGAAATTATGGAAACAGGTTATGCCAAGTGCTTGAATCTGGCTGATTTGTTTTTGGCTTACATCAAAAAGGAAATTAGCCGGACTAATTGCACATCACAGGTGTTACCTCTTGTGGGTGTTCACAGCTTGACCTTCTGTGGGGGCTGAACACAGAATGCATGGAAATATTGTGTTTCTCAGTAAACGTGTACCCTTCTGTGTTTCCAATGCTTTTTTCCCTCTGGATTTTTCTTTTGTTGAATAATTATTTCACAAGATGGAACACTGCACTAAACACACAGAGACTGAAACCCTTTGTCCCAAGCAGGGTTGCAGCAAACCAGAGCCTAACCCAGCAACACAGGGGACACACCCAGGATGGGACACCAGTCCAACACAAGGCACTCCAAGTAGGATTTGAACCCCAGACCCACCACACAGCAGGCCCCAACCAAGCCCACTGTGCCACCGCATCCCCCACTCTGTGATAATATAAAATAATTGAAAATATTCCTTTGACTCCATGTTCCATATGTGGTTATGGGCAAACATTTTGCCAACCCTAGATCTATTCCATCAGTGTTACTAATTTACAGGATGACAGTGATACATTTTGTCTCTCCACAGTGGAGTGAAAATGAATCTAGAAACTGTTGCACTGTAATGCCTGCAGTTATCTAACTTTGATTAGTATGAACCAGAAAGAGAGAGAAATTAATGATTTCTCTGTCGTTTTTGCCTTCAAAATTATTTAGGAGTTTGAGGTAAGTTCATTGTACTGGGGATGGGGAATTAAATAAAAATATGTCAATCAAAATTTTAAGAAGTCATTCAAAATACTTTATAATATTTGAGTTTTGAATACATTTCTCATTGAAATTCCAAGTGACATCAATCCTTAACAGGTTATTCACAGCTTGCATTTGAGTCATATCTCAAAGTTAATCATATTCTAGCTCAGATTTTTGTATTTTAATTGGTTTACCACCATTACATAGTGTACAGGGACAGGGAAAAGGCACATATTTCGGGGTTCAGATTGTGAACCTTACACACATTATGAAGATTGAGTGGATTGACTAAGTTTTCTAGAAATAAACTTGCATGTAACATGCTATATGACTGTTCCAAGGCCTTAGTAAAACAAAAAAGATGTATCCTATTTGTCACTAGTGTACAGTAAACCATCAGAAAGTGTGGCAATCCCGTATATGATAAAACATTGACATGCTCAAGCTTTCAAAGCTGGATTGCTTCATATTTTTGAATGAAGAGCTTCTAAAATAAAATTGGGCAATTATAAAATTAGACTTTAGCTAATGTTTCAGAAGATCAGTGTTTAATATAAACAATCTGTCGCTGAGTTTATTATATCCTTTATTTCAGAACTTCCTCAGTACTGAAAAGTTTAAGTTAAATCTGAATTTTAGAATACATTTTTACACAACAAAAATATTCAGAGAAAGTAACAGAAGAGGGGGGTGTGTGACGCAGTGGGTTGGAGTGGGTCCTCCTCTCCAGTGGGTCCGGGATTCAAATCCCACTTGGGGTGCCTTGTGATGGACTGGTGTCCCGTCCTGGGTGTGTCCCCTCCCCCTCCAGCCTTACGCCCTGTGTTGCCGGGCTAGGCTCCAGTTCCCCGCGACCGTGTATGGGACAAGTGGTTCAGACGATGTGTCTGAAGTAACCCAAGAAATTAGTCTTGAATTCAATTTGGCATTTAATGATTTAGTTTAGATTTTAATTTTGATGTTTGGCTTAGCTACGTTATAGAAATGGCAGAGGATTAGTATAATGGATCGAGCACAAAGAGAGCAAGTAATGATAAACCAAGTAGGCAGATAAAAATCAAAAATAAAATATAAATATAAGGCTGGATATGAGTGCAACTGTCCAAGGCCCGTGAAAGTCCGCTATACTGCTTGCTTGACCCATGTACTAATAGTTGCAAACACTCAGGTCTCTCTTGAAAGCTTAGAATACATGCATCTGTTCAAGAGTGAAAACAAGAATAATGGTCATCATCAATTATGCATGTGGAAGCACCAGGGCGTTACAACACGTGTGGATTCTAGGGAATGAACTGTGTAAACCTGCCTTTATTTTGGTATTTACTCACACGGGGGACTAAATATTTTGTTGGAGGACTTTGTGAGGAAGCAGCGTTCATGAAGACCATGGAGATACATTGCTTTCGAGCGCCAGTAACCTGAGAAACAGACCAAGATGGTGGACTTAAGTGAGACGCGGTGAGAGAAAGGTAAGGAAGGTTCTGGCTGGAACAAAGACATGCTGTAAACATTCAGACAGTTCTAATTTCTGTTGTGTTTGAAGAAAGAGGGTTGCATTTTATAAAAACACTGTTTTGGAAACATCGTTTCAGGAGTTAGACAAAAAGTCACTGGATGTTGACATTTAGTTCAGCCTGCTTTTAATGATGAAATATATGTTTATTTTTACTTTTCATAGGATTTAGTCACCCACACACAATAAATATACACAGAAACATGGAAAGTAGGATCAAAATAATCAAATTCATAAACTGTAACAAATGTTTTGTTTTTCTGTTTTAATTATTAGCAAAATATCAGACTCACATCTTAATTTAAAGGCATGTTTTCTATAGAGTATTGATCGGGTCATGTAAATTTAAGAAATATGGCTAAAAAAAATCCCTTACAGGTGTGTATTATATTTTTCAATATCAATAAATCCCTCTATAACTTACACATATGATTTGTGCCATTTTTCCACATTATAAACTGCATATAGAAAATATCTCAGATATTTTTTGCCCAAGAATGTTTGACTGCTTAGACTGTTTACAGCATGCACTGTCATGTATTTCAGAAATAAATATTATGATATTAAATTGTTGTAAAGAATCAAATGTACGAACAGTCAGATGTTATTGCCATCCGTAATAAGAATCCATTAATTATATTGGGGATTTATACTTGTAGAGAATAAATCCTTGTGAAAATTAGCATGAAACTGAATTGAAGAAAGTAGTGTGGAATGGATAATGCCAAAAGGCAAGTCTTAATTTGTACAGTTATATATAATCATGTATGATTTGGATCTCCACAATACAGGTCAGGTGACAGGTGTGTTTGTTATAGTTGCTATATGCGAAAATGTAAATTCCAAGAATTCACCAACATCATGTTTTTACAGTTCAGCTGGAACATGTTTTTCTTGTGCGGTAGCAGTACTTAATGTGACGCATCCACAGGGCTGTCTGTAAACTATTTTCAATCGTGCTATGACATTATGGAAGGAGGCATAACATTAGACAGGATGCTACAGAAGACGTGTATTAATACACCCTCCTGTGAGACCTCCGCGCTGTACCAGCTACTTTGTGTGTCGCTATATTATGTTCGACTTGACACAAGCATACCTTGAAACGGTGTTCCGGATAACAACTGTCCGGCTCATAAAAATGTGCTGAGGATTTCTTAATGAATACTGCGTGTCCTGTTGTTTTTTTTTAAGTTTTTTTTTTTTTTAAATCGCAGTGAAATAACAGATTGCTCATGAAAAGAAGAATGTCGTTAGCCTGCAGTGCTATACTGTAGCAAACGCAGAAGTGGGTGCGGGGAAATAAAGACACGCGACATTTCAACGTTCATTAACACAGGGTGTCGTCAGGAAGAATAAATGAAACCTTTACTTTTTTGAAAGAAGTTAATTCCCCAAAACCAGCCTGACGAGCACGAGTGTCGTCACACCGAGTCCCAGGTTGTACAGCTATGTAAATTACAGTACTAGTTACACTGTAGTACCCGGCTCCTCCTCTAGGCGACGCTACATACGTGTGTGTGTGTGTGTGTGTGTGTGTGTGTGTGTGTGTGTGTGTGTATATATATATATATATATATTCACACAATTTTCTAAAATTATTTCTAAACGAAAAATACAACAACATGGACACAGAACAACCGAACCTAGGTAGGAGGAAGTATACAAATAAGTAAATAAAAATAAATAAACAAAACAGAAAGAAATAAGTCCCTCCAATGACCATGTATATTACACCAAAATCTTAAAATATAGTCATTTACTGTCTTAATGGCCTTATTAGTACACTGCTTAATAGTGTTTATGTACTATTTCTATTCTTCATGAAAAACAGAAGGGATTGTAAATTTATACCTGTGTATATGATATCTGTGTAAGATAATTATTAAATTATAATACATCCCTGCTTCTTGTTGCTTCTGTCAAAATGTAATAATCCAAACGGTACATATTCATAAAGCAAAGCAAATTCCTTATACAACTGTCAGTGATGAACTTAGAGACATAGCTTATAGCTTATTAGTGTAATAACAGTACCGGAAAAGCGAGGTACAGTCTCTGGCTGCATAGTACAAATATAATAATTTACATCTATCCCATCCAGGATGCTACAATATGCAGTATAATACATATAATAAGGTAGATTTGTAAAAAAAAAAAAAAAATGTTTTAAAAAAAGATGTGACATTGTTTCGCCTGTAAGGTATGTAGGGGAAATATCAGAGTTATGCATGAATGGATTTTAAATATTTTTAGGGAAGGCTGTGTATTGATATAAATTTTTTTACATTGCATTGGGAGACTTTAGTGCAAATAAAGGATAAAATAGATGATGCATGGACATAGTTCACTTAAGGTCTGAAGTGTTATTCTTCAGTAATCACTTATAAAGTGCTGCATTTGCTGAATTCAAAATGTAACATCCGCACTTAACACTCAACCTGCTTTGATTATTTTTTCTTTTTCTGTAACGTGTCAGTATATGGTTGAGCATGGAATCATGTGCTCTGTTTGCGTAGTAAAATGGATATGAGGTCCATTCCACACGAGGAATAAGGATTAATCGTAAAGTTTACACTGTATACTTTAAAACTAAGTTCTAGGATAAATAAAATGTTTGTTTCTTGGCAGAGGACATGATTTGACCTTGAGTTTTAAAACAAGGCCTCTTTAACTTCAGTAATTCTGTTTAGAAGAGAAAACTTATCTACTGAAGCCACTAGATGGCCCAACAACATTTTTTTTTGCAGCTGAGGGTTCATCTGTAACTGATTCCACTTTCTTGATCAATTTCTCTTTTCCATCTTACATTATGTTGGTACTCGTGTTTTGTGGTTAATGTCCAGAAAAAAAGCTTATGTTTATTCATTCATTCATCCATCCATCCGTAAATATGTTCACATTGTATAAATTTACATACTTTTTTCATAAAACTTTATTCTCTAATAATTTAAAAATTTGTATTTTTTTTTTTTAAATTATAAGCTTTATTTATATATTGCCTTTAAAAGTGGCTTCTCAAAATGCTTTATGGTAAAAAAGAAAGATATATTGGGTAAACTCAGTGTACAAATTGCATTAATAAAGTATCAAAATTAAACGACAGAATAACACATAGAGGTTAAAACACAGAATAAGTAATGTACAAATGTGTCATTTGAAAGTGCTTCTGAACATTTGGGTCTCTGAACTTGATTTAAAGGTGCTCAGAGTAGGAAACAAAATTATTATTATGTGAAACAAATCTATCTATCTATTATTAATAACATCTTATGAAGTTGTGATAGAAATGTAATTTTCACCTTTTACCTAGCTTGATCCTGACTTTTGTCAATGAAAAGGTCTTGAAATTCAGTGATCCTGTAATCATCTTGACAAGCCCACTATTAGTGCCATCAGTCACAAGGGCATGAAGATGGAAGTATTCAATGATGCAGGGACCATTACCAAGGGTATGTAGAAGTGCTTTCCCATGATTAGCAGCAAAAATATCTATGGTCCTGCATAATATCTACAGTGAAGCCACAACTGGAGATGTGACTGTGTGTGTGTGGCTACCCTGCAGTTGACTGGCTTCCCATTCAGGATGTGTCCCGTCTAGCCTAGCGGCCTGTGCTTTTGGGATCAGCTTCACACCACTATGATCTTGCCTTAGCATAACTGGATATGGATGTGGAAGTGAGTCAAATGAAATTGTATTTTATCTCGTTGAATTTATTTTTTTTAATTAAAAGAATATCACAGTGAAGGGAATGTAGGCTATAACTCAATATACAGGCGTTAGGAATTTTTGAAAAAGTTGAGTTACGGCTGCTGTACAGCAATTCCAATCCAACACCATGAGGAAAGTAAGCTCAGCAGATAGATGTACAATGTGTTGATAAATCTGTTTATTAAAATATATAATTCACCTTTTAATTTACAGTATATTTCTTTTCCTAACAGCATATACAGGTTAATATGTAGTCATTTATAGCAATATGGTAAAAAAGTTTTAATTTATTTTAATCTTCCAAATTAAGTGGAATGCAGCTGCCAGAAAATAAAAAAACAGGGAGACACAAGTACATAGTTCATCTTGATGAATGTGTTTTTATCCCTGCTTATTTCTTCTAAGAGGTGAAACTTACCGCTTTTTGATGTAACAAGAAAAGGGCCTTTCCGAAGTCCGCTCTGCCATTACGTTTTGTTGTATGGATACATTTCTCAAACACTCTGTAGTAACAGCTCAGCCCACCTGCATAATTCATACAGGAACGAGCCAAAGAGGTACTGTTACACTAAGGCAGTGTAGCTGACAAATTAAGGCTCCTTCTACAACTACAAGAGGAAGCTTACAGATATCCAGACACATGCTTTCCAAGAGCTGGAAGGTCTGTACCTTCGAGCATGAGCAGAGAAGTGTGATGATTGCTATGGGTACATTGAAGAGAACAACAGCACCTTCTCAACACCAGACAATGGGCTACTGAACTGTGTGGATGCCTCTGGCCAAAACTGATAGAGACACTTTTTCAGTGGAATCCTCACTGGGAACAGTTTAAAGCTGATACAAGGACCTTCACATGTGCTCGGTGGAAAAGCCATCAGCAGGATGTTTCTAAAAATGGGACTGCAATGTGTTGAGAGGTAAATAATAGAAACTGTACAAATGTTTCAATGCCATTTCTAAGATATGATCAATTCAGAGTTGAAACCTCAATTTAAATTGTAGGGATATTTGTCAAACGTGATTTCTATGCGTGATTTTCAGCTTAGATTTTTTTTTTGCTTGCGGTTTTTGCGAAAGGACAAGTGTGACGTGCTCTTGACTGGACCTTTAGCATGGTTTTTGTAAAGGAACACAATGCCGACCAAGAAAAGTGACTCAAAAGCTGCAGCCAAGAAAGGGGCTAAGGGAGATAAAAGCAAGGGGAAATCAGAAGATGTGAAGAAAGGAAAGGATGACAAGAAGAATGCAAAAGAGGATAAAAAGGGGCCAAAAGATGAGAAAAAAGGGGCAAAGAAAGATAAAGAAGAGATTCCTAAAGGAAAGGGCAAGGATGATGGAAAGAAAGGTAAAGACAAAGGAAAAGGCAAGAAAGCAGTCATAAGTGAATCTGATGAAGGATCTGAGGCAGAGCTACTGAAAAGTGAGGATGAGGAGATGAGTGAGGGGCTGGAGGAGAGTGAGGGGCAGGATGAAGGTGATTCTGAAGAAGAAGGGTACAGGGGCAGGCGAGGGAAAAGCAAAGCAACTGCAAAAGGGACAAGCAAAACAAAGAAGAGCAAATCAAAATCAAAACATGCTCAGTCAGATGATGAAGATGAAGAAGATGAGGACGAGACTGAGGAGGATGAAGAAGAATATGAAGACGATGATGTAGAAAAATCTGAAGATGAGGAGGAATACCGAAAACAAAAGAAAAAAGCTAAAGATCACCAAAAAAGCACTTCTAAATCTAAGGCAGAAGCTGAAGATGGAAAAAAGAAGAAAGGAAAGAGGGACCCCAAAGCTGCAAAAGTTCCTCAACATCAGGAATCACCAAAAGTGAAGAGGGGTTTGAAAAGCACATCCAAGCTTTTTATGCGCTTTTCAGGTTTTAAAAAAAAAAAAAACTCCAAGCGCTTGAAAAGCGCTTCCAGGTTGTTTTTAGGACTTGGAAAGCGTAAGCAGCGTTTGGCAAGAAAGAAAAGACGAAGGTCGATGCTGAAAAATACTTCCCGATTCATGATGCGTTTTAAGGCCAGTAAAAAGAAAAAAGAAGCTGAAAAGGCCAAAAAAACAGACAACGAACCCCCAAGAAAGGCCTCGTTTTTATTAATCAGACTTGGAGGCAGAGATACAAAATCACAAGACAAAAACACTGGATTTTTCAGAGGTCTTTTTCGGAGAAATAAAAACGGAACCTCAGATTTTAAAAGTCAAGGACGGCTTTTAGGGAAGATTGCTGGAGCAACTAATTGGCTTATCAAGAGATTTCTTTCTACTAAGGGGAGGCAAAGTTCCAAAGGAAGAACTGATAAGTGGACGTCCCAAAATAGATCCAAAAAATATCACTTCTCATCCGATGATGAAATTTATGAACAACATGCAGACATGAGAAGGTCTTATGATTATCATAATGAAGGATTTGAGCATGATAGTGATGGATATGGCTATGAGGAAGACTATCATGGCACAGACAGGCAAAACATTCGGTCTTCTCATAGGAGATCATTGAAGAGTCATAGTCTTTATGAAGAAGAGTTTGGCCCTTCTCAAAGACAATTTAGAAGACAAGCACCACCAAACATTCATTATGAGGATAATGCAGAGTATTATGATGAGATGCAATACGACAACAACTACTATGATGAAGACGATTTCCGAACGGGATATGAAGATGGCTACGAATACTTTGACGAAGGTATGGATTATGATTATCAACAATATCAGGATCAGTACGGTTACTATGGGGATGAAATTGATTATTATGCTTACGGGCAGCAGCTGATTGAGGCAGACCCATACTATGACTATGGTGTGGAAAATTATGATGAAACACAATACCTCAGGGAAAATGAACATGGATTCATTGGTAACGAAATGGCATACTATGAAGGCTATCCTTTCAATCAGTATGATGAAGTTCAGCATAGTTATGTGACACCCTATGGCGGTTTGGAGCAAGCATATCCTTCCATGATGTATCCTGGAGATCAGTTTTACCAAGATCACCAGTTTAATTACAGTGAAAATGAAAATTTACCATACCTTCAATCTTCATATAACATGTATCAACCAGATCCTTATTTCATGGAGCGTTTAATGGAACAAGATGAGGCTGAGGATGTAATTAATGGCAATGAATTTGGAAACTATGACAGTGACACCACAGGAATCCAGAATGCAATGAATTTCAGACTCCCCAGACCGCAAGTCAAATTATTTGGAGAACACAAACTTGACGTCCAACTGCAACCATCACCACAGATTGCTCTGAATGATTTTGATGAAATTCCAGAAATTCCACATGAAAATCCACATTTGTTTCCTCCTCCTTATGCAACAGGTTTTACTCTGAATGCTCACCAGCAATCTGATCAGTTCCAGAGACCATTTTCTCCTACGCCAACAGCTATGCTTATCAAACAAGCAAACTCCCCAGCACCAAGTGCTTCAAGATTTGGGAGCCCCATTCTTAACAGATCACCTCAAATGCCTTCTTCTCCATTGCCACATGTCAGATCATTTTCTCCTCAACCATCTGTTTTACCACCTTCACCAAGACAGTCTGTAAAGATAAAGGGAACACCTCAGCTTCCCCAACCATCTTCTCCTCAACCATTTGTTTCACCACCTTCACGGAGACAATCTGTAAGGACAATGGGAATGCCTCAGCTCTCAAGACCACTTTCTCCTCAACCACCAGTTTCACCACCTTCACCAAGACAGTCTGTTCAAATAATGGCATCTCCACACCACTCAAGACCACTCTCACCTCTTGCATCGGCAAGACATTTCGGTGAACAAAATGCACACAATTTACAGAGATTCCAGCAGTCAGCTGAGCGAAATTACTCTCCACTACCTGTACAAAGAAGCCCTCATCCATCTCCACAGCTTTCTATGAGACAGGTCAATGCATCAATGGGGAGGCGTAGTTTATCACCCCACCCATCAGTAAAAAAATTACAAATCCATCATGAAGAAATGGAACACCCACACTTTTTAAGCGAAACAAGAGAAATGTTTACTCAACCATCTCTTAATAATAATGCTCAAAGACCAATCTCTCCATTATCAATGAGAAAATTTAGTCCTCCATCCTCTCCTCAACTCTCAAGAAGCGGTCTCAGTACCGTACCTTCGTTTAGGCAAAGGTCTCCATCTCCTCAACCTAAAAGACGAGATTTTGGTTTTAACAGACAGCAAAATAATGAAATATCTACAATGATCCCTCCCTCTCAGCCTGCAGTCAGAGGAAGTCTTCCAGCCTCTCCACGAGGATCAATCAGAAGAAGCCCAATTTTATCCCCAAGGGGATCTTTTAAAAGAAGTCATCCTTCATCTCCCCGGCCTTCCATTAGGCAAGAGATTCACAAAGACCTCCCCTTAAATGGTCCCTTTAGGCAATATGGTGAAGGGAAATCATTAAATCGCCCTTCTCCTCGACCGTCTTTAAGACGTGTCAGCCCACCAGCCTCTCCTCAACAAAGCATCCATGCTGGGAGTATTCGGCATAGAGAAACGGAAAGGTCTCCACCCCCTATCCCCTTTCAGAAAGCATCCCCATCTCCTTCTCGTCAAAGTAATAAATCTAGATCTCAGTTACAAAGACCGCTTTCACCTCATTTACCTGAAAAGAGAAGACCCCCATCACCAACACCATCCCGACTTTCAGGTAGAAATTTGAATGAAATGCAGAATGTTCCCCCTGGTACCCCTTCACTGGGATTCAGAAGGTTTGGACGCAACAATGTACCAATGGGAACTGTGAAGCCATCAACAGGAAGTCTTTATACTCAGAGAATGAATCGTCCAAGTGGACCAGTGATACAAAATGTTTCCCCAATTAGATCATCTGTGAGAAGGGCAATGCCTGGACCTGGTACTCAAGAACTACCTTCTTCTCCACAACCACTGGCAAGACATGGACCACATCCAGCTGGGATTAGACAATCAAATAGGGATTTCTCCCACAAAACTCCTAAACTTTTGAGAAGCCATCATAGGCCTGTTGGTAGAAGCCACCCCCTTGTAGGAGGTCCACAAAACCTTCCTCCTTCCAGGCCATCATTAAGGCGAGGTGATCACTCAGCAGGTTTGAATGGTCAGAGATCTTCTTCACCACAGCCATCTGTAAAACAACTCAGGCCTTCTTCACCACATCCTTCAGTAAGGCACTTCACAAGTAGGCCATCATCTCCTCAGCCCTCACTGAAACATACATCACCCTTGCCTAAAAGATCCCACTCACCCATGCGGCCCTCTTCCCCACATTTGACAAGTGATTTAGAGAATCCTCTCCAAAATGCATCTTATAGCTCTCCCCTACCTGGACATAGTGACCGCTACCATCCAGTTGTAACAGAGTTTGAGCAGACAACAGAGCAAGATCCCTCACTGCTTTTGACAAATGTACTGCAGAATCCAAATGTTCGTAATGCATCCTATAAGTCACCTTTTCATGATCGAAATGACCTCTACTCTTCAGTGGTAACAGAGTTTGAGCAGACAATACAACAAAGTCCTTCACCTCTTTTGACAAATGCTTTACAGAATCCTCATATTCGTAACGCTTCTTATGGAGCACCATTACAGAGGGGATCACTGTCTTACTCTCAGGTGGGATTGTTTGATCAAACTAATGAAAAAGCTTATTCCCCTTCTCTGACAAATGCTTTGCAGAATCCTCAGCTTCGAAGTGCAAGTTATACGTTGCCTTTACAGAGGAATGCATATTCCTATTCTCCAGTGATGCCAGATTTCGATCAACAAATGGAAGACATTTCCTCCCCTTTTTTGTCAAATGCTTTGCAGAATCCACGTCTTCAGAATGCTTCTTATAGGCTCCCCTATTCTCCAGCTGTGACAGAGAAAATGAATCAGAATTACTCCCCTCTTGTACATGATGCCTTGCAAAATCCTCATCTCCGCAATGCCTCTTTCAGATCCCCTTTACCCTACTCTTCAGTAACGTCAAAGTATGGGCAGATAGTAGAACAGCCATCTTCCCCATTTTTGTCAGATGCATTACAGAACCCTCAAGTTCGTAATGCTTCATATAGGTCACCTTTACAAAGAAGTAATTCTCCTTATTATCCAATGATGCCTGCAAATGGCTATTATGTAGAGCAATCTTCTACCCCAGTTCTATCAAAGGCATTGCAAAATCCACAGTTACAGAATGCTTCCTATAGACTGTCAGATGGGTCTATCCTTTCAAAAAACTATCATCAGACAAGGGAACAAGCCCAGTCACCACTTTTGACAAATGCCCTACAGAATTCTCAACTTCGAGAGGCATCCTATAGGCTGCCTGATGGGTCATTACTATCCAAAAGCCAGCAAAGACAAACTCCTTCCTCTCCACTTTTATCAGATGCACTGCAAAACCCTCATCTTCGCAGTGCCTCCTATAGACTGCCTGATGGGTCTGTGTTAACTACTAAACAAGGACAACATCAAGCATCCTCCCCGCTCTTAGCAGATGCCCTCCAAAACCCTAATCTCCGTAATGCCTCTTATAGACTTCCCGATGGATCTGTTTTGACTGCTAAACAAAGACAAAATCAAGCATCCTCCCCACTGTTATCAGATGCCCTTCAAAACCCCAATCTCCGAAATGCTTCTTACAGACTCTCTGATGGCTCTATATTGACCACAAAACATAGAACACATCAAGCATCCTCTCCACTTCTCTCAGATGCCCTGAAGAATTCACAGCTTCAAAAGGCTTCCTTAAGGTTGCCAGATGGGTCACTTCTAATTAAAAACCATTTCCCAAGAAGCAGTCAAGCCTCTCCACCTTTTCTCATTGATGCTTTGCAAAATCCTGATCTACGCAATGCAACTCACAAGTTTTCTTCTGGAAAGGTACGTCACTTCTCACCATCTGGTCTTATTTTTAATACAAGGTCACCAAATGACCCCAGTGGAAGGTTTGCTGTAGTCATGCCTCAGATTCAGAGAAATGAAACCTCTCACCATTTAAATCTACATTGGGCTCAAAACCATACAAGAGAACTTCAAGAGAGTGACGATGTATGGTCATCAGAAAGAATTCTTCCTCATCAAACAGTACAGAACCTTGCAAAATGGACAATGTACAGGGATGAAATCCTAATGGACAGTTTAATTCCTGTCACTACTGGTCATGAGACACAAGCTCCTGAACCTGAATGGGCACCAGACAGGGAAGGTGAGCCTAAAGGGCAGTGGTACGATAAGGTAATGTTTAAATTATGTCTTTAAATGTAAATTACATGTTTCAGAAACGTTGTCATTTAATTTCTCAGTATAATATAACGAATAAAAATGCCGAGGCAAACTGCTCAGGTCTCCACCAGGAACGCTAAAAATCAGGGTTTCTTCACAATAGAGTAAGTAGCCTTAAAAAAAAAAACAACATGGCTAATACTTTGTCTTAAGATAGCATAAAGATCATTTTTAAAAAATTATGTATTTACAAAATAAAGGCTGTTTTGAAAATGTTCAACTCTTGATAGTTTCCCTGTAATTGTTTGTTTTGAGTGCTCCTTGATGATGATTTTTAATGTAAAATGCATCCAAGTTCCAAAATATTGGACTTTATAAGTGGTTTTGTAATTATGTGTGGCCAACAGTGGTAAAATATATGGCCTTTTTCAAAACCTCTGTATAGTGGTTGTGAAAATACAGTATACTAGTATTTTAATAATTTCCGTGTATCTTGGGCTGTCTAACCCTAGATCAAGCCACTGTATAGTCTTGTTTTAGCTGTGAACCTGAAATGATTGACCGCTGAACCTTTTGAATAAGTTTGTGTATTGAAATGTATTGAATATGAAAGATTTTGAGTATGAAGTCTGGATAATTACATACCAAGACATTTGTCATTATTCATATTGGTGCAGGAAAGACTGGATTCACAAACCTCAGTTTTCGTTTCAGTCAAACGTAAAAACTGTTTTTGGACTGTTCCATTCGTTGTTAAATTCTCAAATGTGCTTTCTTGCAGTTTAAAAACTATAGTAGTCCTCTTCAAAAAAATTCACCATGCTCCAAACCTTAGGAAATCAGTGGCGGTCGTTTTGAAATGGAGATGTCAGACTGTGGTTTCCATGCAGATGTACACAATCCGAAGCCTGCCAACAATGAGACACAGGGAGCTGGCGGAAGAAGAAGGCATGGAGGACATGACACAACTGGAGTAAGTTGCTTTGAATTTATTCACTACCCTACGGAATATGGAATATTGCTACAATTATGAGTTTAACTCCGTAAGTATAGAATTACTTTTCTTAATAAACTAATGCAGAGCACTATACAAGGTTTCATCTGCTAGTTGGTCAATCCAGCATAACACCTGTGGCAATGCTGAAATAACTAATTATTACCACATCAGATGCACAGATTAAGGAAATTAACTCTTTAAAAAATGCTTTGTTTTCAGAGATCTCAGCGAAGAAGCTGTGCTGCTAAACTTAAAAAAGAGGTTTGATCAGGACCTGATTTATGTAAGTGAAGGAGTTAAAAAAAAAAAAGGATATGTTAACATGCAAGTCTGTCCTCAGCGCTGAAAAACAGACCTGCATAATTTACATCGTAATCATGACTCACATCATAATGAAACTGTATGGAGTAAAAACTATAGAAACACTCAATATTTTATGAGTATATTGACACTAAAGAAAAGCCTACAAACATGCTTGGTCTTTACCTGTTCTATGACAAATTGCTTGTTTATTCAGGTTTTGGCATTTTCGTTTCAGTGAAATCTATGTCTTGCATGACCTCTTGTATGTATATCTTTAGACTTACATCGGCAGCATCCTCGTGTCCGTAAATCCATACAGGATGTTTAACATCTATGGCACTGACATGGTGCTACAATATGAGGGGCACACCCTGGGAGAGAACCCTCCGTGAGTGTATTCCTGTTGGTGTGAAAAATTTCCAAGTTCTCTCATTGTCTTCAGAAGAGCTTGTTTCACCTTAGGCATTTGTTTAATAACCAAAAATTTGATTGATTTTATTTTTATCTTCAAAGATTTGATAGCACTTACATGACTTTGTGAAAAAGAAGCCTATATTTTACTTTAGCTATTTTGACTGGGTCATGGTTTACCAGTACCTTAGTACCACCATGCTAGGAATATGGTAATTAATTAAAGACCGCAATTCGTGTAAATGTGCTGTAACAAAAATAGTGGACAATGTATTCCAGAAAAATTGTTTTCTGTTTGTTTAAACAGTCACCTGTTTGCTATAGCAAATGTGTCTTACACTACTATGATGGATGCCAAACAGAACCAGTGCATTATTATCAGGTAAGATGGATATGGTCGTAGACAACTTCCAAAGATATAAATTTACCAGCCTAGTCATTTACTTTTCTGTCTGCTAGGACTGAAACCAGCATTTCATATCAGCTGCTTTTTTTTCCCACTCTAACTGAATGAGGATAAAGAACCTGTTGAGAAGATACTGCCAACTTGCCCGTCTACCTCTCTTTCTTCGGATGCACACAGAACCTTCACATTACATTATCCAACCCTAAACCTTTCAAGTCGCATCAGTTTCCACTTTCTCATTTTATGATACTAAGCATTTGACTGGCAACATTACAGTAATGTTCAATGATGTCAGTTAAAAACTACCAGCCTGAATAATGGATTAATATGTTTTAGCGGGGAAAGCGGCTCAGGCAAGACAGAAGCCACCAAGCTTGTTCTGCGCTACCTAGCAGCAACACATCATAAACACAACACCACCCAACAGGTATGATGAAGCTGAGAACACATCCCTGGTTGTTTTTTTTCTTTTTTAATGGCTGCAGCAGCAGGCTTGCAGCGCTGTGTGTTCACTAAAAATGCTGTCTTTTGTATTTTCCAAACCTGTGCATGGACAAAGATTAAGGTATAGTATTCTAACCTGTTTTGTTCAGTGCCTACTGACTACAGCATGTCCTCTCTGGTCTATATTGATTGTTCTTGAGTACTTTAGTTTTCTTTTTCTGTCATAAATCTGTAAACAGTGTCATTGGTCTGTACAAAAAATGTCTCTAAATGTACAGCATCAAGTAATAATTTCTGAAGTGTGTTATATACCATACAACACATTCGTACATATTAACAGTAATTAAATAACGAATTCCATTGCATGAGCACATAGATAGATGAAGGCAGATTGAAACAGGCCTTCAGCAATCTGCCCTGCAATATATGCGTGAAACTTTTTTCAGATGTGTTTATTTATTGAGGACTTAGCTACATCCTAAATATTTTAATTTGAATTTTTTCAGATTCTTGAGGCAACTCCACTGTTAGAGTCATTTGGAAATGCCAAAACAGTTCGAAATGATAATTCAAGTCGGTTTGGGAAATATGTGGAAATCTTTTTGGAGGAGTAAGTAATACATTTTATTGAAAATGCTTTATTCACTTCAATTCCTCATTCATTTGTATTATGTTGTGAAACCGTTAGTGTCAAGTTCGAGGCCATTTTGATTAGTTCTTTCAGCATTTTTCATAAAAAACTGGATATTTAAAGTTGAAAAATGTGTATTGAAATTTTTTTATTGTTTCAGATTTTTTTGTTTTAACATATTGCTTTTGCTTTTGAAATGTATCAATTCCAACTGTTTGAATTGATTTCATAGTAATTGAATAATGTAATTTTATTGTTCTGAGAAACTTCCCAAAAGACAGCCTGATGTAAGATAATGGATATGTAACCGTTGATTTAAATAGGGGTTTGGTCATTATGTGGTTGTTACTTAATTAAAGCACTGTGATTGAAAAGTGGTAAAACTGGAATACTTATGTATTCATTGAGAATTCAATTGCCTGCATTATTTAATGCAGGGGTGTGATCAGTGGTGCCATAACCTCACAGTATCTACTTGAGAAGTCTAGGATTGTGTTTCAGGTGAGCGTGTTTTAATGATCCAGTGCTGGTTCTAGTTACATTAACTGTCGTTTCATAAGAATTATTTGTTTACCTGTGTATTAGTGTACTAAGGAGTTCTATCATGTGTGAGTGACAGAGAGAGTGTGTTCCACTGATGTATGGATGAGTGACCCATTGTAAGTAGTGTATCTAGCAGTGTAAGTCACCACGGTGAATAAGGTGTGTGGGCTCGTAACACTTCATAGAGTTCATTGGAAGTTGCTTTGGAGAAAAGTGTCTGCTAAATAAATAAATGTAAATGTAAAAAAAAATGTATTGTAACTTTACTCTAATCTTCAGGGGTTCTTTCTGGGATCCTTCTGTATACATTGATTTAAAAATGTATTTAAACGTAGCACTGTTACCCTACATAACACAGAAAATGTTCATGCTCCGTTACTG
Organism: Scleropages formosus; assembly: GCF_900964775.1. Classification (NCBI taxonomy): domain Eukaryota; kingdom Metazoa; phylum Chordata; class Actinopteri; order Osteoglossiformes; family Osteoglossidae; genus Scleropages; species Scleropages formosus. The sequence goes on along the minus strand of NC_041825.1, from coordinate 9,211,799 downwards.
CAAAATTTAATCTCATTGTAAAAAATGCAATGTAATTTCCGTTTTCAGCTCCGTTTGAAAATGTGTGTAAAAAAGAAGCTTTATCTCTCTTTCCCCAGGCCAAAGATGAAAGAAACTATCACATTTTTTATGAAATGCTGGCTGGTCTTCCTATACAGCAGAGGCGGTTATTCTACCTTCAGGAGGCTGAGACCTACTATTACCTCAACCAGGTGGACAAAACACGTTGACTCAGTATCAGTAACCTCACCCGCACTGGTATCATTAGTATCAGTCTTCATACCTTAGCTCATGACATCTCTTAATTTGCCCAGGAAAATTTCATTTACAGTAGGAGTTGTGTTTGCAACGCAATTTATTTTTATTTATGTTAAGTCAACGTCATTGACTCAGATTTTCCAATTTCATCTCTTCTCATATTTATAGATTTATATCTTCTCATAGTCGTTAGTAAAGCATGAGTTCCATCCTCTAAACCTCACAATCAAATATATTTTTCTTCTGGTCCCATAGGGTGGCAACTGTGAGATCCCTGGTAAGAGTGATGAGGATGATTTCCACAGGCTCCTCAACGCCATGGAGGTTCTTAATTTTAGTGGCGAAGACCAGAACAGCATCTTTAGGGTCTTGTCTTCCATCCTCCACCTGGGGAATGTGTTCTTTGAAAGATACGAGGTGCAGTGGTTTGGTGGTTTTTTGTTCCACCAAAACACTCTCACATCAGTCTCAATGAAAACAATGCATTACAAAACAGAGAATGGCATCTTATAAAAACAGAAGTACAGGTGGTGCCCGACTTACGATGGTTCGAGTTCGACTTACGATTTTTTCAACTTTACGATGGTGAGCTGGCGATAGACATTCAGTAGAAACTGTACTTCGGATTTTGAATTTAGATTTTTTTTTTCATGCAAGCGATATGCAGTGCGATACTCTTTCGCGATACTGGGCAGTGGCAGCGAGCCGCATCTCCCAGTCTGTCATGCAGAGGTGTATTAGGTGTATTAAATCTATTTTCGACTGACAATATTTTTGACTTACGATGGGTTTCGCAGAAAGTAACCCCATCATAAGTTGAGGACCACCTGTACAACCTGTAAGTGAAGGTTATTTATGAGTGCAAAATAACAAAACAGACACATTTCTCAGTGCATGGCTCGTTCACTTGAACAGTATTTCATCAAGAACCAAAAAGTGAACTCTGTATATCAGTTTTGGATAAAGGAATTTCACCCTGATGAGGACAAACAATTATTATGGATGGATGGATGGATGATGGATGGATGATGGATGGATGATGGATGATGGATGGATGGATGGATGGATGGATGGATGGAATTTCATAGGCAATAACATTGAAGTAATATTTACAGTGATTTTATCCTGCAGGCTGACTCTCAGGAGATGGCGTCTGTGGTGAGTGCAAAGGAAATCCGAGTAGTAGCCGAGCTGCTCCAGATCTCACCAGAAGCACTGCAGAAATCCATTACCTTCAAAGTGACGGTAAGACCGTGAGCTGGCTGGAATGATGCCAATGAAAGAAGTGAAGAAATGCTGCTGGCTTGGGTGTAACTTCAGGGTAAACCCTCATAGGAGGAAGTAAGACTCCCGTTGCGTATCCTCTGTGACGACCATCACCGATCCATCAGTGCCGGAAACATGAAACAGCTGATACATTCCAGTTTGTGCGCTGAACAACTGGTACAATGACAGCAGACAAAACCTCAAATGATGCATATAAGCTTCAAGTCCCTCGGGTTGAATGACGAGCCAAAGTTAATTATGGCAGACAAGTGCGCTATGGAAAAAGGTGAAATCCAATCAGGGTTATCCTGAGCATCAGTGAGATCGGCACCCAGTGCCAGCTGGCTGCCAAAAGGCCTTAATTATTACATCTCGCTGACACTACGCAAGCTCCTGGGAACTTCCGGAAGCTGGCCAGCTCGATTGCGGGGGTCATTCGTGACGTCAGAGAAAGCGGTGACCCGGTCTTCGCAGGTAACAAAAACATGCAGGTCAGGTGAAACAGCTGCTCTAAACTGACGTTTGAATGAGCACGTGAGGCTTACATTTTGTCAACCAGACTATTTCATTGAAAGCAGCTCATACTGTTAAGCGGCCTTTAATGTTTTACCTGTTTATACAGGTGGGCAATTTTTACTCGAGCAGCTCAAGGTAAGAACCTTGCTCAAGGGTACAACAGCAGCAGGCGGCATTCAGACCTGGCTGCTTTGAGTGCAAGGCCATGGCTCTAACCACTACTCCACCTGCTGATTTGCTTACACTGGGCATGGAATCGCCCTGCCTCGTTTCCTATACTTCCCGATGCGGCCCCTTGACCACTGCATTAATTCTTGGATAACCATATACTGAAAATTAAAAGATGTTTTTTCTAGTTAACATTTGAACAAGAGGCTTTGGTGTTAAAGGCTACGTGAGAGAAACTGCTTTGATTTTTAAGATTACTGACAGAATTGTCCGTTGCCATAAAAAATAGCAGTTACTTGGGCAGCATTTAACCTGCACAGCATTATTTAAATTGAGTGCCTATTAAATGGCTGTTCTACCATGTCACTGAGCTCTGTGCATGTTCCCTTGTAGAGCTGCCTGTTCATTTAATAAATAAACAACCATGATCCCTGGTGCCGTGGGTTGTGTTTACACCTCCGAATAGCAGCTCTGCCGATCAGCTGTCACTTGCTGTATCAGCTGGCATGTTGATAGGGTACCTCCACAAAACATAAAATAAACACTTACAGTGGGCAACTAATTGATATTTAGCAGATTTATTTTCATTAATTTATTAGATGATTAGATAACGTTACATTAGATATCAGCCAGCCCTTGTATAATGTCACAGTTTGACATTTGAATGTATTTCTGAAAAAACAGATAATAATAGACAATGCTATTTTGATCTGGGGGGGGGGGGGTGCGGTGACACAGCGGGTTTGGCCAGGTCCCGCTCTCTGGCGGGTCTGGGGTTTGAATCCCGCTTGGGGTGCCTTGCAGTGGACTGGCGTCCCTTCCTGGGTGTGTCCCCTCCCCCCTCAGCCTTGCGCCCTGCGTTTCCGGGTTAGGCTCCGGTTCACCGCAACCCCACTTGGGATGGGCAGCTTCAGATTGTGTGTGTGTGTGTGTGTGTGTGTGTGTGTGTGTGTGTGTGTGTGTGTGTGTGTTTTGATCTGTGCACATATTTTGTCTCTTGATAGGAAACAATGAGAGAGAAGATATATACCCCCCTTACAGTGGAGAGTGCAGTTGATGCCAGGTATTTTGCTATATCATTACCATTGTTGAAAATTATTATGATCAAATTTGAAAGTTATTTGAAAATGAAACCCGTGCCACTTGAAACACTCCTGTTCTGTCTTTTTGTAATCCAGAGACGCCGTTGCCAAGATCTTGTACTCCCTCCTGTTCAGCTGGCTCACAGACAAGATAAATGGTCTAGTTTACCCACAAAATGAAGCCTTGTCTATCTCCATTCTTGATATTTACGGATTTGAGGTAGTCTTGACCCTTGCGTAGTTTATGTAGCACTGCATGTAAAAATATTTGGTGATGCCTTGTACTTTCCTGTAGCTGTAAGCTTTCCAGCTATGCTTATGACATATAAGTCTTGCTCATGTACGTATATTTTCTTGTGTTGTCTTTCCAGGACCTCACATTTAACAGCTTTGAACAGCTTTGTATCAATTACGCAAACGAGTATCTGCAGTTCTTTTTCAATAAAATAGTCTTCAGGGAGGAACAAGTAAGTTCTTTGGGATGAAATGATTTTTGGCTTGTTAAAATATTCATTTATTTGTGCGTTGTGTTGAATTAGCAGACATTATAATTTTTATCTCACAATATAATTGTGTCCATTGTATTCATTACAATTTAATTTCCAAGGAAGAATACATCAGAGAACAGATCGTTTGGAATGAAATGTCTTTCAGTAGCAACGAGGCCTGTATTGACCTCATTGCTGGAAAGCCTCATGGGATACTTAGAATCCTTGATGATCAGAGCTGTTTCCCACAGGTATTTGCACTACAGTACATCGTATTTGCAATATCTGTAACTTGGACTTTTTTCCATTTGTTTGTGATAGTGATGTTCTATTGCTGTACTGATATCGTATCTCTACTACCAGGCGACAGACCACACCTTCCTGCAGAAGTGTCACTACCACCATGGCAACAATTCCCTTTATGCAAAGCCAAAGATGCCCCTTCCTGAATTCACCATTAAGCATTATGCTGGACGAGTCACTTATCAGGTGTGATCATTTTGAGTATTCTGTAGAACTGCAATAGAACCAAGACCCTGAATTTGCAGCTTGTCTTTCAGGTAAAATGCAGCCACTTTTGCGGTTTTTGTTCAGATGTGGGGTGGAGGTTTTTGACAGTCTGTTTTTCCATTTCACTTTTTAAAATAGGGAAGCACGGTAGCATAGCAAGTAGCGTTGGAAACTCATAGCCTTTGGGTTATGGGTTTGAATGAGGCCTCAGATTTGTGTGTGCAGAGATTCATGGCCTTCATGGACATATGTTTGTTCTCCTATGTTCATACGTGATAGTGACCAGCACTTTAGGTGAAATGTTTGTAAAAGGTTTCGGGTTAGTGCTCACATAACTGCTTGTGTGCCTGAGTGCGTCTGCAATGGACTGGTGTCCCCATCCAGGGTTGACCTTGACTTGGGATTGCCCTTAGGAAGGTAAATCTTCAGAAAGTGGTTTGTGAAACTCAATAAATGTTTTTTAAAAATACACATTTTTGCTCTAATGTTTGGCTGAATTTTAGGTTTTGCTCCAGTTTCCCACAAAATGAGTACGTGGGATTGTTAATCGATGCTTAAATTAAGCGCCTAGTATAATTCAAATCCCTTTTCGTAATGGAAGACGAGGCCTGGGAGAAGAATGGTGTGTTTCCAGGTTCAAGGCTGGGCTCAGTCTGTAGGATTAGCCTGTTGTTTAGCATTCTAATCAAAATATTCTGCCTTCCAGAGCTGTAAGATCAATTCTAGTAATCTTATTTATCAGAGGGACACTTGAAAATCTGATTACATGTATAACAGAAAATGGTAAACCTGTATTTTTCTTACCATCATCTTTTTGCTAGCTGTCATTGTTGCTACTTATAACTCTCTCTCACCCACGCTGAACAAATTCTTATAAAGCTTTTATGTTCATAAATGTTATATTGACAGCTAATAATGCATTAATATATTGTGTATATCGGTAAAAAGGCATAAGTAGCAGTGGTTCCATAACCAGAACTGATTTAATGTAATTTGTTGGTATATTACTTCGTGAAAGTACTGCTTTTCAAGACAAGGGACAAAATGTCAGTTATTGTAACTATCAATAATGTACAAATATAACTTTCCGAACTCCCCGCTCTTATGGTCATTGTTGTGTCATCTTTTTTCTTACAAATTTTTCATGATTTCCTATACACTTTATTATATAGCCCTACAGTATGACCCCTGTTATCCACTGCTTCAGGGGAATGCAATATTCCACTCTTCCTCTCAAACATATTTCTGTCTCAGCTGCTATGAGTGAGAAGTTGCCAAGAGTTGTATCTCAAGCCATAATCCAAATGATGTAGGACTCAGGGCCAGGGCCCAGATAGTTTGTCTGGTCACTGACTAGAAGATTCTGTTTTTGTTTTATCAGTCTGTTTTTGAGAGCTTGAGAAGATATGGTATTACAGCATGGTATGGAAACTTGACTCTGCAATCAAAATCAAAGCTTGCACGACTAATAAATACTGCTATAAAAATTATAGGGTGGGAAGAGAAACGACCCATACAGGAGTTGTATGAGATATCTATTATAAAACAAGCTAAAAAAATTCCTGCTGGTGACATACATATTCTACATGAGAACATGTTACCCTCAGATTTAGAATTTTGATGTGTAAATCAAATCATTATAAGAATTCTTTTTCGCCAACTGCGGTTAAATTATTGAATAGAGAATTCCAAAAATGAGATTTTAGGCTGGTAAATAGTAGGTTTTTACTATATTTTGACTGTTGTTTATTTCTTATTAATTGTATGTTATGGTATGTATTGCTTTATGTGAGTCCAATGTTGTGCACTGGCCATGCCGTGGTTGTCCAAGACAAATTTCCCAGAAATAGGACAATAAAGTATATTCTATTCTATTCTATTCTAGTCTGTGCTGTCGGTCTGTTGTGTGGGACCTCAGCAACCAAATAATCGGCTGCACGGTGGCACGATGTGTAGCATTGTTTGCCTGGACGTGGCCTTGAGACCGACTCAGTCTTTGTAGAGTCTACATGTTCTCCATGTGTTTGTCTGGATGTCCTCCAGGTGCTCCAAAGATAGTCATTTCAGGTGGATGGGTGACTAACTTACCTGCAGTTTGTGTATGTGTGGGTGTATATGTGTGTGTGCCCTGAGACGGACTGGATTTCTGTCTGAAGTGTACAATGACTTGTGCCCTATGCATCTGGGTTAGGATCTGGACCACTGTGACCCTGCATTGGACTAGCAGCTATTGATAACGGATGCATGGTGTTGTTATTAGAAGTACAGCTTCTATTTTCTTTGTTGATGCTCTGTTTTTGTTGACATAAATAATGCAAGAGCATCAAGTTTACATCAAGTGGTTAAAAATAAAACTTTAACTAAAAATCTTTGCATTTCAGGTTTACAAGTTTTTGGACAAAAATTATGATAATGTCCGCCAAGACGTTCTGGACCTTTTCATTCAAAGCAAGAACAGGGTAAACATCAAAACATCAGTCTGTTCACAGCACCTTATGTGTATCGTGTGAAAATGTTTGCAGGCTGTCTATGATTGTCTGCTGCTGTATGCAGATGGTGTCAAACATCTTCATGAATCACGCGGAGGTCCTCAGCAAACAGTCCCTCCTGAAGAAGAACAGTACTGTCTCACGCCGCTACCAGCCCTCCACAGCGGCAGCCAAGTTCCAGCAGTCTCTCCTGGAGCTGGTGGAGAAGATGGAAAGGTTGAAGAACTTATTCCTCCAGTTCTTGTCGGCTTTCAGTCTTTTCAACCTTCAACCCACCTGCAGTTCGTCTGGAGAATTTAACCCAATGTTCTTTAGCCTTTTGTCTCTTTTTTTCAGAATTTTTCACAATGTGGTTACTGATGTCCCTGTGTTGTATAGGTGCAATCCTTACTTCGTGCGCTGCATAAAGCCCAATAATAAAAAGGTACCCAGGTTAATTTTCTCTAGCCTTCGCTCAGTGTGCTTCCTTTATGAAACATGAATATCTGATTTTGTTGGCGTGGTTTTTTTCCAGGCACCTGGTGTATTTGAGACGGATTTGGTCACCACCCAGTTACGCTACTCTGGGATCTTGGAAACCATCCGTATTAGGAAGGAAGGTTACCCAGTCAGAATCCCTTTCCATGTCTTTCTGAACAGGTATGAGCCCTTTTACCATGTTTCACTGCATGTTACTTCAGTGGGAGATAGCTGCTGCAAAGGATACTTATATAAAGTTCCTGCTTAGGTTGTTATTTTAATATATTCGTTCACAAATCACACATGGACTTAATGTGGAATTACTGGTCACTGACTTGTTCATTGGTGAAATAAGGACATTTTTAGTTTGAAGCACAAAGTGGTCCTGTCCTGTTGGTCAGATACAAGGCCCTGCTGGGTTTGCAGCACCCCCCTCCCCCAGATGGGGAGAACTGTGTTGCCATGTTGAAGAAGCTTTGTCTGGTCAAGCAAGGGGCCCATCAAACGGGAGTCACGAAGGTGAGAAAGTACTGTGTAGCCCACGCTACGTGTGAAGAACACCATGACCTAGTTGACTTCTGCTCCTTGATTTGTGATATTATTATCATACATATAGCTAGGACAAATAGTTCCATGTCTCATAAAGTCTCTTCATAAGGGAAATTAATAGCGTATAAGAGACAAAGATCTGGAGGGGAAAAAAAAATCAAATCTACATATACATATACATATACATTTGCCATTTCATGTTTTTGGTTATTTTTTAAAGAAAACAACCCCTAATTAGTGTTTTTCAGTTTGCTTTCATGTGAAAATTGCATATGTGCAAATTGTAACTTCACAGTATAACCGGTTAGCCACTAGTGCTGTTGTCTGTGAGTTTTTGGTCCCCTTTCGGTTCTGTTTATAGTTAAAATGTACACAGTCATTTTTCACATTCAAGTTCAAACCATCACACAAAACAGTAGAGGTGTACATGAGGTAGTTTCATTGGTTAATTGTTTAACTAAAGGCCATATGTATGATCATTCTGCTCATGCTCTTCTAAGTGTGACTCAACCTAAATGGCCATCTCCTTGCTGTGTACTATACCGTCAGCTCTTCATGAAGGAGGACCTGTACCAGATGCTGGAGAGCAAGCGGGACCGAGTAATGCACGTGGCAGCCGTCACACTGCAGCGGTACTACCGCATGCACTTCTTGCGGAGGAAGTACGCCTCTCTTCGGGTGAAGGTTGTCAAGTTGCAGGCGAGCTGCAGGGGCTTCCTCGTCAGGTACGGAGCCGCTGGCCGAAACCGCCAGAGGGGAACCACTGCTGCCTTGGTGACCTGACCTCTAGCTTCTCAGTTTCCTTTCCCTCTTCGCTGCATGTTCAGGAAATACTACACCGAGATGAGACAAAACCTGATCAAATTCCGGGCTTTGATCAACACGTATGTCAACAGCAAGAGACTCATCAAGGTACCTGTCAGCTCCAAGTACTGTCAAATACATTTGATTTAGTAATAACAATGCTGACCTTTCTCATCATTGTGCGAGTTATTACTGTTACTCTTGCCCGTAATAATCTGATAATTGCGTTACTGCTGAGATTTAACTCCTGTTGTGTATCGTTTTAAACAACAGCGATATCATTAGCTGCAAATTCATTTTAGCCTCAATATTTCACAGACGAAGATCGAGACTCTGAGACAAGCAGAGGCAGAGAGGATGCATATAGAAATGGTCGGTGTAATTTAAAATCTTGTTTGAGAGGTCTTGTGTTAATTAAATCACCATGGGCAGACTCCCATTACCTTTACGAATGCAGGAGCTCATGAGGAGGGAGGTGGTGGACGTCACTCGCCTGGCCATCCCAGCGGAACTCGCGGGGCTGCTCCAAGCTGTTTCGGGTCTCTGACGCATCGTGCTCATCGTTTTACATTTGACTTTGCTCCTCTGATATGTCCTCCTCAGCTTACTCAGCCCTGCATCTTGATGTGGCTGATGTATTTTAAACATTTATTAGCCTCATCTGATCTTAGCAGGAGTCACCAGCTGTGACACTAGATGCAGGGACATCCTTTTCTCATTTGTGCATGTGGTTGGCATACGTGGGTAATTTTACTGTAGTGCACAGAATCAACGTCAACATTTCAACATTGAAGTCAACATTAATGTGAAAGCTTGCATTCTGCCCTTCGCTCTGTGCTACATCTGGGTGACCCCTGCTTGTTTTTCCGCGATGATCGTAGCGGGCCGGGAGCTGCACTCAGACTGTCTCGCTCTTGTCCAAGCACCAAAGATCCAGGTGGAGACTCAACTTACTCTGCCACTTGACATCAACAACTACCTCTTGTCAAAATTTATTCAAACTCATTTCCGGGTGAGTGAGCTAAAAAATGATCGTTCTTCTCGTAATTTAAATCCTGCATTAATAATATCGACTGGTTCGCAATACACCAAGATGGTCAACATCCTTCCGACTGCCTTGGTATTCCCAGATAATTCAGTTACTCAAAGTTCAGATGTGGCAGAATTCTGAATACTGTTCATGGGTTGATTGCTTTTCATTTATCATACAGGATGCTGCCTCCTTGAAGTACCTAGAACGGGCAGTGACGTTTTCCCCTTTTAATATTTTACATTCTCTGTCCTAATATTAGGAGCCCAAGTTTGGAATGCTGACTAAACCGCTTGAAGCTCCTCTGACTCATTTGGAGGAGGATTTAAAGCAAGAGGCTGTCGATGTTTTCATAATGGTAGGACTCTGACACTGAAGAACAAAGCTCCCCAACCGAACAGGTTTGCTTTATTGTGTACTTTAGCAAATTTCCACCACATGGGGTTGTGTTTCTCTACCTTGTTTCTAAGGTTTTGAGGTTCATGGGTGACCCTCATCTCAATGGTGCCCAGGAGAACCTGTTCGGGAACTACATCATCCAAAAGGGACTCTCCATGCAGGGACTGAGGGATGAAATTCTGTCTCAAATTGCCAATCAAGTGTGGAGAAACTGTAATTCTGCCAACTCGGAGAGGGGCTGGCTGCTCCTGTCTGCTTGTCTGAGTGCATTTGCACCATCGGAAAAGATGGACAAGTATCTCCTGAAGTGAGATGTTTCCACAATTTGTCTGTTACTATTGCATTACCAAAGATGTTTCTTTCCTGTTCCAAAAATGAGTTTTGATCCTAGTTTTGTCTTCTTACATGCTTCAGGTTTGTCTCAGACTACGCTTACAACGGCTTCAAAGCTGTTTGCCAACACAGACTCATGCAAGCCATGCAAAAGTCCAAATATGGCCCCGAAGCTGCGAGGACCTATCCGCCCTCTCTACTGGAGTGGACAGCCAATAGGAAAAAAGCAAACATGGTGTTACAAGTTCACTGCTTTGACGGTAACTATCACTGGAACTGAAAAACTGGATATTCAGCTTAGCCTTATCCCAGTTCTAAAATACATTTATCTGAAAAACACCATGTGCTGCAGGTTGCATTTTTTTCATTTAGCTGACGCTTTTTTCCAAGGCGACTTACGATGTTAAGCTACCTATAATTACTTACCCATTTATGCAGCTGGCTAATTGTACTGGAGCAATTTAGGGTAAGTACCTTGCTCAAGGGTACTACAGCCAGAGGTGGTAATCAAAGCAGAGACCTTTGGCTCCAAAGGCAGTAGCACTAACCACTACACTACTTACGCTAAAACTACTCATAGGCCCATCAACTGAGATGCTACACAACACACAAAAGTAACACAATTAACACAATAAATAATAACACTGCCTGTTCTGATGTCGCAATATCAGCGTTTGTAGCTTGTGAAGCATTCAGCACATTTTGATTTTATTGGGATTTTTGTCTCCCCAAATCCTCCGTAGTGAAAATATGCGTGACTCAGTGAGGTCACGACATGGCTGGTTGTCTGGTACTGTTACACCGAAGCAGGCCACTGAGACCGGCAGTCTGTGCCAGGAAAACCACTCCTGTTTCTCTCCAAGTCACTCATTTCCTCTGTTCAGCCAGGCAGTGGGTTACTTTGACCCCCTTAGAAATGTTAGATTGGATTAGAATTCATTTGATATGCGCCAGCATGTGTCACATCCTACACATGGCAAAGGTTTGGTGGTGTTCTCTTTCGGCCTAATCGTCTTAGTAGCCTTCGTCTTCTCCCTCAGGAGCATCCTTTCTGTGCCCTCTTCACTCCTGGACCAGTGGAGAGGAGCTGGCAAGGGACATACTGCAGCACCGGTAAAGCCCCATGGCACATCACTGAACTTATTCAGCCCAAAAACTCAATTAGCCTGATTAAGTTGGGTAACTACAAAGCAATAAAATTCCTCTGCTGCAGTTGTTCTTGCAAGTTTCCTAAATAACTGAGACCGCAAAATGCAGCTAAACTGAACATCTTCTAGTGTCGCCGATTGGCAGTGTTGTTTCGATCAACTTGTACGCCTTCGTAATTTTTTTTTGGTATACCACTATGGTGTAACAGATCACGTCAGCACTCGAAAACACTTGAGTGCTCTGATCATGACTGGTCATATAAGAACTCATAACTCTGAGCATATTATTGTGCACTTGTGTTCTCCCTTAAAATATATATAATTAAAGCTTATTTTCTGTCATGGAACACACTTTTGTTTACTTTCATTTGTACGTTGCTTTCGAGAAAAGCATCTGGCACATGCATTACTTTAAATGCGCAATTATACCTTAGAAGGTATAGTTCATGTAGCACTTCAATGAGGGCTGTTATTATGACATTAATCCAGCTTATTTTTGACTACACTGTAATACCCCAAAATTGTGCTCCATCGTGGTCCCCTTGGTGTATTACTCTAGTATGGGACTGCAATGTTATGCTCCAGTGTGGTACCCCATTGTGATACCCCAGTGTGTATTTCTGTAGGGGGGTAGCAGAAGGCTGGAGGGGCTGGTCTGTCCTCATGAAGGAGCATGGGCAATGGGTAGAGCTAGAGGGACACGACTACGTCATGGATCTCATCTCTGACCTGGAACTAATGACAGATTTCCCAAGACAGAAATCCTACTTCATCGTCTCCGCAGAGGACCCATCTCGAACAACGCGCAACACAAGCATGTAAGCAATACAAATAGCACAATAAAAGGAGGCTTAGGCTTCACTGTGTAGTACATACAGAATGTGTAACACCAAGTCATGGCCTGCGCAGCAGCCTCTTTGGAAGTGGTTTTGAATCAGATGAGGACGTGCCCATATCCTATGCCGTGAGGCACCCCACTGTGCCCACCTCCAGCCTACCTGACTTGGAGGGCTACCACAGCCACAGTAAGCCTCACTCAACATCTCTCAACTCCTGCCTTGTGTATTGGGTGTCAGGCATTGTTCACTGAGCTGTCTTCCCCTGCTTCTTGTCCCTCCAGTGGAGTCTGACAGCACAGGTGAAGTCCCCACTCAGAGGGGTCTGGATCACTACCTTGACAGCCTCTTTGACCCAGTGCTCTCCTACGGCAATGGGGTAAAGAGATGTTTCCTCATTTCTACTCTATGATCTCTTTCAAAGTATACGGTCGCCTTTATCGCTGATCGAGCAATTGATTGTTCATTTGATGTTTCAGTTAGAACCCCTTATAACCCCTGTAATAAGGTATTGATTGGTCTTATCCAAAACAAACCCATTTCTTGTCATGGGTACTTTTCTGATCACCTTCCACTGTTTCAGGTTACATATACAGGTATATCTACAGAGGACATTGACAGTACGCTTTTCATTACATGATGTCCCTTTTATGTTCTTCTGAATAGAAAGTATTGTAAAGCTTGCATCAGAGCAGCCCTGATACAGAGGGAAGGCAGATTGAGTGAGTGGCCACACCACATATTGTAGAGGGTCATTTGATCTAGTGTGTGTTTGTAAAAATTTGCATGTATCAGATGTGTTCTGTCAGAGCCTGATCCCCATCAGCAAAGTAGTGATTAAGTTACTGAATTACCACAATTCTCACAGCACTGCAGATTCTCTCGCTGTAATGCCTTGTTTTTAGTGAGGATCGGTTACACCGAGCGACCCTGTGACACTTAGTAAATTAATGGGTTATTTTTTAATGAAGCGTGTCGTGCGTTTACGGCAGTGCCCGCGACTACAGGCGGGACATTAATTCTTGAAGAGCACAGTCTGAGAACTGTAACATTGGCAATTCCTGTAAATCCTTCTCCACCCAAATCAATACATTAATTCTTGATGTTGTTGCAGAAAATATATATGCTATAACCTTTGTTTTTGCCATCTTGCAAGGAAACTCAGAGATGGATACCTGCCTCTGTTTCGTAACGGTGCTTATATACTTTTGACTATATGTTAAATAACCTTATGCACATGTTATTATTATTATTGCTATTAAAATATTAAAAATAGTAACCAATCACAGGAGGATTTTGCGCACGGCGTATCAGCAGCTGTCCTGTTCGGTACCAGGTCATGGGCTCATGGCTGCAGTAATGAAATGCAGAGCTGCTCTTCTTGGGGAGTACGAGGTGCGACTGCGGGCAGATTGGATTGATTACCTGCTGACTGTGCCGTCCCAGACGCGCAAGCGCTCATTCTTCCCTGCTGTGCCTCTACCGAAGGACCTGGACAAGCCCACCAGCCTGTCAAGTTGGATGAAGGGTGGAGGTGGGATTGGAGGGGCACAGGAGGACAGTGAGCAGCAGGCTGCCAGCAAACCCCACCCCTCCCGATGGAAGTCTGGTGGTGAGTTTGTTTCCACGGCCTTAAATTATACACACTGCAATAGATTAGTTCAATTCAACCAGGATAAAGAGGATTGTGAGTCTTTCTTTCATACTTCTTGCTCGTAAATTATATTAATCTGAAGAGCAGTTTTATGTGGTTATTCTGAATAGAATAACAGCTGAGGGTCACCTCTTTAGTTCTGGAAAATGCTTAACTCACGGGCTTATTTTGGCTTGTCGAAAAACTTGCGTTTCCTAATTTGTGTTTTGTCTCTTATCCTAAGTTATTGATAATAATGTGATTTTTTTATGAATAAGGGGAATAGCATCTTACCTGCTCTCATCCATTATTCATTGCCAGCTCTGTGTTACATCAGCCGAGAACCTGCCTTTGTTTCCCGACAATAGGCGTAGGTCACTTTTTCAAGTTTAATGCATAATCTGCACACACCTGAAAGCTTTGAGTGAAAAATGCTTCTATAGTAATTTCCCTTGCTGAAGATAATTTTAGGTATAGTGTGTGGGTACCAGAAAAATAAGTGTTTCCGGTTCTAGAGCATTTCAACACTGATATATTCTCTTGTGTTTATGTATCTCATGGCAGTCCTGTCTTCAGGTCTGCAAATAAATTGGCAGTTTGCAAATAGGTTTTCATTTTATATTGAGTGTTTTTACAAACAAATCAAAGGTACAGTAAGTGCTTTACAGAGTGTTTAACACTTGTCTACCAGTATTGTTAACAGCGTATTGGCTCTACAGACGTGCCTCAGTCACATTTTCCAAACGAACTACAGGCTCACGGAAATGAAAATCTAACTACAAAAATTTTGTGTAAAAGAAGTAAGATGAGAATTCCGTTTCCACAACTGCATCCTTCACTATGGGAACATGATTCTGACACAGCATGAGCAACCCTTTTGAACACCGGCAATGGCACCCATCAGTGCGATGGCGAACATCAGACTAATAAGAAGCTTACAATTGTACCAACACATGCAACCCAAGTCAGTGCTACAAGCAAAACTTTGATTGTTCATGCAGATTTTTAGTTTCATGGTTGAAAAAATATCAGCTTTAGATCAGTCAACCTAGATCCTGACAGATGGACTCCTGGATTTAGTACTGAACATTTTTGATTCTTTTCCTGAAGACCTGGTCTTTGAGGAATCATATGGACATGTATCACATGTGTCTTCCTCTTAGCGGTGCAAGTTCTGCCTGTAATGGGAGGGGCCATAGCAGGTGGGCCAGCCACACCCATCATGCCAGTGATGCCCAGTGTGCCAGCTGCATCAGCCGTGCGAGGTACACATAATAGAACAGTACTGAGTGCATATAGGATTCTCATTCTGTGACCCATGTTAGCTTTTACCAGTGTAGAGGCAGCTGGTAGAGTAGTGGTTACATCTACTCTAGCTTTTGGACCCAAAGATCACATGATTGAATCCCAACTCTATCTGTAATACCGTGAGCAAGGTACTTACCCTAAATTGCTCAAGTAAAAATTACCCAAGTGTATAAATGGGCAAATAGTTGTAGATACCTTTATATTGTAAGCTGCTTTGGAGACAAATGCCAGCTAAATTAATAAATGTAAAATGTATAAGGAGACCCTCACATACTGAGAATAAAATCATAAACTGACATTTATAAAAGTTTCTCAGTATATTTTGCTTTATTAGACTTACAACCACACATTCCCTCTCTCTCTAGGTGCACAACATAATACCCTGACACCAGAGCAGCAAGCCATCGTCAACCAGCAAGCAATCTTTATGGTTTGTATCCTAGTTACAAGAACCATGTAGCAAAACTTATGTGTATTAACAGCCTAATAGTTACCTCTTTCTGCCAAAATATTTTTTTTCTTATGTTCTTTGCATAAAACCCTCTAATTGTTCATTTTTGACGTATTCAATTCTTTTTATAAAAATGGGGGTGGCGTAGTGGTGCAGCTGGTAGCATTGGTGTCTCACAGCATCTGGGCCATATGTCTTGGGTATGGGTTTTAATCTGACTTAGTCTGTGTGGAGTTTGCATGTTCTCCCCATCTTTTTATGGGTTTCCTACAGGTGCTCTGGTTTTCTCCCACGGTCCAAAGATATGTGTTTCTGGTAAAATCATTAGTATGCTAGACGGAGTGTCATACTTTGTTGTCCCAAGAGTCTGCTTATCTGTTCTTCCCAGGCACAGCAGATGACCATGCAGGCAATGGCTCTGGCTACCAGCCCACTAACTAGCCCTCTGACCAGCCCACCAGCCAGCCCTCCCACCAGCCCCTATACTAGACACCCCACCAACCCTTACATCAGCAATCCAGCTAACCCCTACGCCAGAACTCCAACGAGTTCACCGATCCAGGACCACCCCACAAAGACTGTGCCCCCTTTACCTCGAGCTACACTGCCTACTCTGGTGAGTCTTGCCCGCCTTTGACAGATCTCACTGAGAGGTATCAGCCTGGGATAGCTGATAGTGTAGCGGTTAGAGATGCTGCCTTTAGACCCAAAGGTGGCAGGTTTCAATCCCACCACCAGCTGTAGTACCTTTGAGCTAAGTACTTACCATACATTTCTCCAGTAAAATTACCAAGCTGAATAAATGAGTAAATAATTCTAGGTGTCTTAACATTGTGAGTAGCTTTTAAGAAAAGCATCAACTAAATGGGTGGCACAGCGAATAGCACTGCTGTCTCACAGCACCTGGGTGGTGTGAGAGAATATGGGTTTGATCCCCCCCTCAGTCTGTGTGGAGTTCGCATGTTCTCCCCGTGTCTGTGTGGGTTTCCTCCCACCGTCCAAAGACATGCTGTTCAGGTTCCCCCATAGTGTGTGAGTGACAGAGTGTTCCACTGATGTAGGGATGAGTGACCCAGTGTAAGTAGTGTATCCAACAGTGTAAGTCACCATGGTGAATAAGGTGTGTGGGCTGATAACACTACACAGAGTTCATTGTAAATTGCTTTGGAGAAAAGTGTCTGCTAAGTGAGTAAATGTAAACCTTACATGGTGCTAATAGCCTTGATTTTGGCCCAGTGTTTGTCCACCATGCATGAAGGTGATGGTTGTGCTGATGTTGCTATGTGAAAAGTGTTAGTGTCAAGTTTTCAAGGGAAAAAAACTTTTCCTACCATAGGCCAAGCTAACAACAAGCAGTCATCCCCACAAACAAACCCCTACACCAACTGTGAACAGGGAGAAACCTGCCTTTCAGAAAGTTGGTAAGCTAGTCAGACTACATGGGGTCCTTCATAGATGACATTTACCACAGGGAAAAATCTCAATGTAATGATTAGTCATAGAAAACTGTGCATAATGTGGCCAAGGCTTGCGCTGTGGACAGGAATTCACAACCCACCGGTCTTGTGACTGGACAGCTGCTTCTACGGGGCCGAGTCGCGGTGCCGCGCCCAAGGATGTGGTGAGA
The DNA here is from genome assembly GCF_900964775.1 of Scleropages formosus. Classification (NCBI taxonomy): domain Eukaryota; kingdom Metazoa; phylum Chordata; class Actinopteri; order Osteoglossiformes; family Osteoglossidae; genus Scleropages; species Scleropages formosus. The sequence goes on along the minus strand of NC_041825.1, from coordinate 9,194,445 downwards.
TCCTCCGTCACCAACTCAGAGCGCATGGAGCCAAGTCACAATATCAAGGACATCATCAAACAGTACCAGCCAGCCCCACCAGCGAAGCCTCCAGAGATAAAAAGGTAAATCACGGTGACAGCCCCACACCATTAGTACCGGCACCTTCCAGTGATGTTCGACATTGTCATTGTGAGAACTGGGTTTTGACATCTACAGGAAAGAGGGAAAAGTGTTTGTGAAGAAGATGAACCCGCACGATGAAGCCATGATGATCCTGAAGGCACAGAGGAGCACGCAGCCGCCTCAAGTACAGTTTTAAAGCATTTTTATAAGTGAAGAAAACAAGAGAATAACGTTTTTTAAAGTCCAATAAATGTTTTTTTTTCCGGTCTATCAGTATTTCAGTTACGCCAAAACTCTGTTTCTTATCACAGTATGTATGAACACGCGTTTTCCATGCATTGTCCTTTGCACAGCAGCCAGCATGAGAAACTGCTCCCATCCATCTCTCTCCTTAAGCCCCAGCAAAAGAAGCCTTTTCCTCCAGCATTTGCTGCTGCCCAAGCAAGAAGACAACAGAGGGAGGAGGCAGCTGTAGTGAAACCAGCCAGGAGCATCAGGACCACGATAGTCCAGTTTCCCATGGCCTCGGGTTACCAGGCAACCTCTGTGCTCCCACCTGGTGGGTTTGCCTTGATATAATTTCTTACCGGCACAGGTAGACTGTGGGGCCGCATTGTGACTAATGGTTCATATTATGTGGAAATGCAGTATCCCGAGAGCTGCCAGTGGAAGAAGAGACTATCCAAACTCAGCTGCACAGGAAGAGCAATGAGGACCACTACACCTACACCAATGTGCCCTGGAGGATCTACCTGAGGAAGGAGGTGAGATTCGCGGAGCAATTCCCCAATCCCCCTTGTATTAAAATATAAATGGATCTCATAGGAGGTTTCTAAGAAATAAAAAATCTATTTTTTTTCCCTTGATTACAGGTCTTCTACCCAAAGGAGAGCTTTAACAATCCCCTGCTTCTGGACCTGATATTCAAACAGGTGTGATGTGTTCACAGCATTTAAAACTCTAGCTTATTTCCCGTTTCTGCCTGTCCCTCATTGGCGCCGTCTCTTTTCTCTCATCCAGATTGTCAACGACACCTTTTCAGAGGCCTGCATACGCATCACTAAGGAGGAGAGACTGAAAATGAAGTCCCTCTTTGGTACATATAGGGGAAGTCACACAATACAGCGGTAGTCAACGGTTACGTCTGTGCCGGTCTGATCAGTGTGCTGGGCTGTTTCTATAACAGCAGATCACCGAGTCCAGCCTGGATTGCTGACCCACGACGAGAGTGTGAAGAAGACGATTGTCGGAGCGGCCCGGGAATCCTGGGACATTTACTTCTCACGCCTCTTCCCAGCCTCTGTGAGTCTAAATCCCCACGACTGTCCTGCCTGGTGTGTGAGCCTCCGCGTAGAGATACTGCCTCAGTTGTGCTCCTACATGCGTGTCTCATGCGTGTGTGTGCTGGCAGGGTAGTGTGGGCACTGGAGTGCAGGTCCTAGCCGTGTCCCACAGTGGCATCAAACTTCTCAAGATGGTGAAGAGCAGCGCAGCAGCCCCAGATTACTTCAGAGTGCTACGACCCTACAGGTACCTGGAGAAGGACGCAACAACTCACATGCAATGCACATGCATTTTTTTTTTCCAAATACATTTTTCCATATTTACCAACGCACATTTTAAGTCTTAAATTGTACTAGAAAAATTCCATTGTAAAATATTATTGGCATTTGAGCAAATTTAGTATATTCTTAAAACAACATGGTCGTATTCGCTGTTGGAAAGTAGCGTTGCCTCCTCACAGCGCCTTGCTGGTGGGAGACAGTATGGGTTCAATTCCCACTCATTCTGTGTGGGGTTTGGATGTTCTCCCTGCGACTCTGTGGGTTTCCTCCAGGTTACCTGGTTTCCTCTCGCAGTCCAAAGACGTGCAGTTTAGGTGAATTGATGACACCAAATTGCCCATAGTATGTGAATAGGTGAGAGACTGTGTGTGGCTACCTTGCGATGAACTGGTGTCCCGTCCAAGGTGTACCCCCCTAAGCTTTGTGCCCAATGCTTCTGGGATAGGCTCCAGATCACCATGACCCTGCTCAGGATAAACAGTTATTGAAATCGGACGAATAGATGGATATTTACTGTTAATTTCTTTATTATGAAGCCAACGTATTATTTAAAATGTAAGCTGTTCAGTTGGATAGTTAATCATTTTTGCATAAACCCATTATTTAAACACGTTTTTTCCTTTGTTAAACCAGATTATAATTTGTTTCTCTCAGTTAGATTTACTACTTAATAAGTCGCGAAAGACCCAACATGTGACCAGAACTTTGTACTTAATATCTTAAAATCTTGACTTTCATATGCCAACATTATATTTTATTAAATGCAAGCACAGCTATTTTTATACATTCAGTTGCGCTTTGGTCAAAGGTCTTCCATATTTACATTTATTCACTTAGTTCATGCTTTTCTCCAAACCAATTTGCAGTGTTAAGCTTATAATTATCACAAACTTACAACTATTTACCCCTTTATACAGCTGGGTAATTTTACAGGAGCAATTTTTAGGCTAAGTACCTTGCTCAAGGGTACTAAATCCAGCAGTGAGAATCAAATGTGTGACCTTTAGATCTCACGCCACTAGCTCTAACCGCTGCACTACCAGCTATCATACACTCTGCTACCAGTGTACGCATGACTATTCAGTGTACATGTACCTGGGATTATCGTTTTGTCCCAACTTGTCCTCTTACCAGCTACACAGACATCATGTTCGTCACGATCCCCTCAAAGAACATGCTGGAGTTCAACCTGACTAACGAGAAGCTAATACTGTTTTCCGCTAAGGCTCCTCAGGTCAAATCTATGGTCGACTTCTTCATCACAGAGCTTAAGAAGGTGAGTGCTAATCGTGCCTGGTTTTTGTAGGAACAGCGATCAGTCAACAACGAAAAAAATGTCCTCTTTTCGTAGGATTCTGACTATGTGGTCGCAGTGAGAAATTATATCACCGATGATAGGACCCTTCTGAGCTTTCATAAGGGGGACATCATCCAACTCCAGGTCTTGGAGGGGCTGGAGGAAGGTTTGACACACTCACACCCTTGCAAAGTCTCAAGAGCAAATTTTGTAGTGTAGAAAAACCTGTGCTTTTCTACGGTATCTTCATTCTTAGACCTTGAATACCTCAGTATTTACAGGGCACTAGCCCTATAATCTCTGTACTCGTGTTTATCTTAAAAGCCAGCTTCTCCAGCTTGTGTCTGTGTTTTACAGGCCAATACTATGGCTGCATTGTGAGGAAGAAAGTGATGCTCCTTGAAGAGTTAAAGAAAGACACCCCAGACTTTGGTGGGTCTCTGTGAGTCATTAAAATGTATTTCCTTTAAAGCTGTGGCACCATTCTCTTAGTGTGAATGAGCTTTACCGAAATGTGTTATATTTACAGATAAATCTTTTGCCCCTGGTCAATTCTTTAATTAAATAGAAAAACGGCACTATAATAACTAACTGCAGTCCAGAGCAGGAAGAGCAGGCAGAAACTGGCTTGACATGACGAAAGGAACTGAAAGGATTACCCAAATACTGTGCTTGTAAATATCCCTGAGTTGTGCATTCAAATATCTGAAAAAGAAACATTTTATCTGCATGTCATGAGTATGTACTGTTATCAGCTGGACAGTTGTTTTGTACCATTAAAACATGCATGGTGCTAATTGGAAGTATGTGAACTCCTAGTGTTCCTTAGTTTTATCACAAAATGGTTATATAATGAGAAACAGTCTTTCTCATGTGACATAACAGGTGTGTAATGATCAAGTCCGTATTTACATTTATTCACTTAGCAGATGCTTTTCTCCAAAGCGACTTCCAATGAATTCTATGTAGTGTTATGAGCCCACACACCTTATTCACCATGGTGACTTGTACTGCTAGATACACTACTTACACTGGGTCACTCATCCATATATCAGTGGAACACACTCACTCTGTGACTCACACACGATGGGGAACCTGAACAGCATGTCTTTGGAAGGAAACCAGAGCACCCAGACACAGGGAGAACATGCAAACGCCACACAGACTGAGCAGGGATCAAACCCACATTCTCTTACACCACCCAGGTGCTGTGAAACAGTAGCACTACTTGCTGTGTCACCCTATGCCATATGTTGCTTTAGAGGAAATCGTGTGTATTAGAAACATGCAAGTAGTGCGCGTGAAAAAATAAGCGAACCCCAAGTTGCATTGGTTAAACCAAGTAAGTTAGTAGAATCACATATGTAAATCAAAAGCATTTATTATTTTTTAAAGTATAAGATTTAAATTTATTTTAATATTTTTCACAAGAATAAAGACAATCCCTATAGGGGTCACATACTTTCAAGCAGCACTATATAGATGAGGGTACTGGAAGGAAAACCACTAGAGAAGCCATTTATTTATTAAATACTGACTAAATGATTGAAATGTTTTATTACAATTTAAAACATCTACTGTATCTAATAGACATGTATGTGCAAGTCAAAATTCTGTCTGTAGTCAGGCATCTAGTCCTTACGAGGACGTTGGAGTTTTTCACTGTCATATAGATAAACTCTGATTAGTAATAAAAGGACCATACAAGTACATGTTGGAATGCAAATAAAACTCCTCTCTTGTTAATGCTATACAGTCATTTCTCCTTGTCATTGTTCTGCACTACTTCCCTTTATTCCCTATCATTTTGGGATAGTCTTTTCTCTGGGTTCTGTAACTTGTCAAAGCTTGGGGTTATTCTCAGTCTCCAACATTTTTTCAACCCACCAAGGCTGGAAGTTTGGCGCTGTTTATGGCCGTTCAGGGATCTTCCCTGCGGAGTTTGTCCAGCCAGTAGCAGCACCTGACTTCATCAACCTCCCGGTGGGCAGGAAAGAGGAGCCAAAGAACAAGTATGGTCAAGTGGCGGCATCTTCCTCAGTAGCCGTAGCTGTAGGCTCAGTCATGGCAGCCCGTCAGCTTGACCGCAGCATTGAGGTATCTATCTATCTATCTATCTATCTATCTATCTATTTCTAGAACTTATGGCAAAGCATAATGGCCCTCTTCTCCTAGGTGGTGCCCAATGTCAGTGAGAACATTGAGCATCATGGGGACTATGGCAACATTGACCTGGATGAGGCTGTTCTGCAGGACAGCCAGTACAACTTGGTGGAGTTTGCCAAGAAGTATTTTAGAGAAGCACAGAGGAAAATGAGGTTGTTAATTTCCTTCTGCAGATATGCACGTTGTTCAGCTTGATTTTACATCATATTAAGAGTGGCGGTAATTGTAAAATAAAGTTCTGTTCATTTTGTTTGGTGGTAGTTCTAGTAAAAAGAATTCCAAGAAGATCAAGGATACCAGAGATCCTTCTGAAATGGTGAAATATTCCAAGGTAAATTTAAAAAACCATCACTTTTGAAATTTTTTGTCTGCTTTGTGCTGTTCTGTGGTATTCATTTTATTTTTTGTCCCCATGTTTTAGTGGTAAACATAACTGCTGCTTCCACATAGGCATGATTTTCTTCTTTGCTTCATGATGTCAACTTTGTTCTTGGTAGTCTCCAATTCAGGAGTCTTTGATAGAGTTTACAGATGAAAATGTGAACAAAGCAGCAGTGGAGATGTTCCTGGGTGAGTAATGAGCCTGCTGCATATATGATGCATCTAAGGCCATAAAGTTGAAATTAATAAATCCCTAATAACATGTACTACATTAAGAATGAATAAAAATATCTGGCATGTAGGACATAATGCAGATTTTCCCTTGTATGCTAAATAAATCTGAAGCAGCTGTCCTGTTTCCTTTTTTTTAAACGTCTGACAATGATGTTACTGGTTGGAATTATGTTTTAATATTCAAAGTATGCACTTCTCATGATGTTCTCTGTCGCCTCCAGCTGTGATGAAGTTTATGGGAGACTACCCACTGAGGGGTCAGACGGAGCAAGACGTAGTCTGTCACTTTCTCAAGGTACTGTGCTCATCTCCGAGCACAAACTGTGCTGTAGATGAATGAAGGTGTGTCACCCTTCGGTCTGCAGACATTACACTGTATTAAGCAAACATAAATTAATAGTCTGGCAACAGAAATGCATGTCAGGCATCGACTAACTGTTTTATTTGACACTGTTCCACAGCTCATTGGAGAGTACGGGTTGTTGAAGGATGAGGCTTACTGCCAGGTTCTGAAACAAATCACTGCCAACACCAGTTCCAAATCGTAAGCCTGGGAACACCACCTCACTCTACCCCCCCAACAGTTTGCTCAATGGACATTCCTCACCTTTCTGGTTTCCAGATTTTCTGAAGGTCTGGAATATAATTTACTTTCCATCTCCAATACTGTGCAGGGACAGTTGTCAGAGGGGCTGGAGGCTGCTGTATATCCTCACTGCCTACCATCGATGCTCGGAGGTCCTGAAACCCTACCTCCTCAAATTTCTGCATGACATCTGCAAGGGCCCTGGAGTGCTCTTCCAAGGTTTGCATGCTGACGGCAACTGTTAGATTTTAATGACGGCGCTCTGGTGTGGGATGAGGGGACGTCACGTGTGTCCTTGTGCGCAACTGCGATGTGTTTCATGCCAGGGATCGCGAAGGTGTGCGAGCAGAATCTCAGGAAGACATTTCAATATGGTGGGCGCAGCGTGTTCCCCAGCAGCATAGAGCTGAAGGCCATGGTGGTCAGTACTCCGAGACAAGGCCTTTCAGGTTTGTGACCCTACTTCACCGGATTTTACCTAAACGACCCTTTGTGCTCATGGTGTTTTTACGTAGGCTGGCCGAAGCTCCAAGCGGCAGCTGTTTCTTTTCCCCGGAGGAATCGAGCGACACCTAAAAATCAAAACGTGCAGCGTAAGTCACCGTGAAGTTAGAAGCAACCATGCAGGCTTCTCCAGTATGCTCTGCACGCTGACTCACAACATTGTTACCACGGTAGTCCATGTGTTTCGGTTCTTGTTTCAGATCGCTCTAGACGTCATTGAAGAGCTGTGCTATGAGATGGGGCTGCACAGAGTGGAGGCCATGGACGAGTACGCCATCTTTGTGGTCGCAAACAAAGGTGAGGAGAAGATGAACTAAATGCCTCCCATTGCAACGCTCTGTAGTGCCCGAATACAGAATTGGAGCCCCTGAAAACAGCATAGCATAAGGATCTTTTTAAACAACTTAGGGAGTGGAACCAAAAACAAATGAACAACTTTACTGTGTCATAAAATCCTGTTTCTTAATCTATGAAATTTTCAGGGCAAAATGTGAGACCACTGAACAAGAAGGAATACATTCTGGACATTGCCACGGAAGCAGAGCAGATTGACAGCAGCTACACTTTCTGGTTCAGGAGAGTGATCTGGTCCCAGCCGCTGAAGTTTGACAATGAACTCAGTGTCACCATGCATTTCAACCAGGTGAAGACTGTTCGAAGGCTGCCAGCTGCATGTGTTTCTTTCTCAAGCAGATGCTGTGAGTGCGTAGCCCATGTCCTGTACTCCCTGCAGGTGCTTCCTGACTACCTAAAGGCTCTGCTAAATGTCTTGCCTCAAGATAAGGTCAGTGAGCAGCAGTTTCAGCAGGTCTGCAAGCTGGCTGCACTCCAACACCGCGCCAAGGACAGCATCTACCTTCCCACCATGTAGGTCAACGAAACAGCCCACTAGCTTATAAGTCATAGTCTGTAACCCTATTCTAGTTAGGCTGGTTCCCCACAGTTCTCGGAAGAAAGGATGCCTGTTTTGACTAACTTGCTAAAGTAGTTTTATGAAAATGCTTTTTAAACTCACTGTTCAATGTTTGGCCTTCCACTTTTCCAATTCCAGCTTTTTGGCTTTAATACCTCACTACAAAATTTACTTTATATCAGCGCATGGCTTTTAAATTGAAGTAAGGTTATTAGCACACATGGCGTGTGGATCCAATCTTGGATAACCTGCTTTGTTCCTGCTCTGCGCTCGTCTCAGCCGTGAAGTCCAAGAATGTGTCCCCTCCAAGCTGTTTGGGCTGCAACGTCCTCAGCAGTGGCTGAACACAGTGACCCAGCACATGCAACAGGTGCAGCCCCTGAGCCCCCACCAGGCCAGGGCACAATTTCTGGGTAAGAAAAGTAATTTCTATGCAGGATTCATGATCGTGATACAGTTGCTTTGTCCACTAGTTAGAATATTAATGGAAACAATGCAGACAGTTGACATATACATTTGTAGACATCCACCTATTGCGAAATATGCTTCACTGGGACCATGGAGTCTGTTTTGGTAAATCTTGGCAACCTTTTATTATTATCACATGGTAACCTTATACAACCCCCGATCTCATCATGCCACTTGGCGTAATTCTAGTGAACATGAACACTTGATTGGTCTTTGCTTCTGTTTCCTCAGGGTTGGTGAGTGCATTCCCCATGTTTGGGTCCTCCTTCTTCTTCATTCAGAGCAGCAGCAACAGCTCTATCGTTGCCCCTTGCATTCTGGCTGTCAATCAGAATGGGCTCAACTTTCTCGACAAGGATAGTCATGTAAGTCAGATGTGTGTATTACTACTGAAAGCTTTTTGAAAATTTATATGATAAACTGACATTGCATGTTATTCTTTGACAACTAGTGAGGATAAGGAGTTTCAAATGACCAAATCTGGTGTTAGAATTCCAAGCAATTAAAAACATATATTGATAAACAGCTTTGTTTTTTTTTTTTTTTAACCCATGAATTTTCAGGAGGTGATGGTGAAGTTCCCTCTTAAGGAAGTGCAGTCCACATGCACACAGAGGCCGACAGCAGGCTCCAGTTTCCCTTACGTGGAGGTCATGCTGGGAGATCTAATGTCCCACCGCATTACCCAGCTGCAGCTAGAACAGGTACTACTGGCAGAGTCTCACACAGTTACTTTCCTGTTTTTCCTATATCATATCCAGTTACCTAACCTCACTGGAGCTTCTTGCCTGATAGGTTAATGAACAACAAATAATGTATCTGCAGCTCAGCAGCTTTATTCACTCTTATTCTTTGAGTGTACAGTTCACCCAGTCATAGTTGAGCTGTTGTGGAGGGTGCAGTTGTGATAGAAATGATCATGTATCTTACTGTAGGGTCTGGAGCTCTGTCGTGTCGTCGCCATGCATGTCGAGAACATGCTGTCCATGCGAGAGAAGAGACTGACCCTGCCGCCAAGTGAAATCACCCTCCTATAATCAGGATAATCAGAATCCATACATCCTACTTCCAGTATGACCAAAAATCCTTTCCTTCAAAGAAAGGAAGACTTTACTGTGATGTGCTCTCACTATTTGCCTTTCAATAGTGTAAATCTACATCACACCAAACAGAAAACTAACTTATTTTACAGAATTAGTGAACCCTGCAAGCTATGTAAGGATTACTACTGACATATTTTTAGCCAGAAATGCGTTTTTATTAGTCGGCTAAATGTCAACGGATTGACATTTTGTATTTTTATAACTGCATCTAACAATATTAGAGATAAAATGTATATCCAGTCTTCTTGCTTGAAACATTTGTTAACAAAAACTGAAAAAAAATGACAATATTTTGTTGTGCTAATCTAGGAATATGTTGATTTGTAAATATACTGAAGAAACTGTATACAGTATGTATTAAATGTTTTGCCTACAGATCTCTGCTGAGAGCAGTATTTTTATACAACATTAAATATTTATATATGAAAAAAATGTCTGCTTTTCTCTTTTTTTCTGTATAGATTTTAGTGGATTTCCTCAGCAAACCATAAAATGTTAACAGGCTAATACCAACGTACACGTGAATCAGTGTCACCTGCGGATTTAAATATCCCATTGAGCTAAAGAAGGGTAACTAGGCCAGAACAAAATGACATTGGCAATGACTCAGCTAATTCAGAGTCTAAAAGTAGAGTTTGACATACATACTGTACACAACAGCTGTGCTGTCACTCACCGTGCACCACAGGATCCCGTCATTCGAGGGGGGGCTCAGGGAGCTCATCCGTCTACACAAACCCAAGGTCTTTCTGTGTTTTCTCTGTCAAGGTCTACTGACAAAAAAATTTCTGCATCCTAAACAACAACATTAGTGTACACGTTTTAACTGCAGTTAACTGGAACATTTTATTTCCCAGAGCTTGCTACTGAAACTTCTGATGATATGTCATTTCTGATAGATATGTAAAGTATAAATATAATCACACACACACACTTTCTGAACCGCTTGTCCCATACAGGGTTGCGGGGAGCCGGAGCCTAACCCGGCAACACAAGGCATAAGGCTGGAGGGGGAGGGGACACACCCAGGATAGGACGCCAGTCCATCGCAAGGCACCCCAAGCGGGACTCGAACCCCAGACCCAGCGGAGAGCAGGACCCGGTCCAACCCACTGCACCACCGCGCCCCCTCTAAATATAATCATTTTAGCTATTAAATGTATTTCACATGTATATTAAATAATGTATTAATTGTCCCAAAATTAGTTAGCTTGACAGCACTGGTGAAGCAGTGACAGTCAGCAGGCTAACAACTACACAATGTTACGGTAAAAGTAAGGAAATAGCCGTAGGGGGACAATATTGTATTGCTTAGAGTTGGCTTGCAATAGAAGGAAATGGGTTTGAATCATTGCTGCTGCTGCTGTAATAATCCTGGGTTACAGTAAAAATTATCGAGCGGTACAAATTGGAAAATTGTTTTAAGTAACAGCATACAAATCTAACTGAAATTTTAAACTAGTGACATCTAATTGTTTTGGGAAGCACGTATGCGCATGTGAAGGATAGCTACTCCGAGTTGGAAAGCCGATTGAGACGACTTCATAAATCTGCCCTACGCCACACTATCACCAAATAGAGCTGTTGCACGATTCTCATCATCAGTCATGATCAACATTACAGGTGTGTACTGCTAAAATTATTGCTCACCCCTAGATTTGATATAGTTTCTCTTCCAGATACATCAGTAACTTCACTATCTTAAGTGAGGGTAAGAAGACAAAAAGCTGCAACATGTTACCTAATTAGTTTATAAATTGCATATTGCTTATTAACCTTAATACAGAGGCCTTGTTTACCTTCATTTAATACCTGTGCATTACAAGTAAATTAAGGTCCAAATTTATGCAGTCCCAACCTATGCCTTCTTCAGCAAACTTGTGAGACTAGAATAAATGTAGTTTATTTAATGAATTTCGCATCTGTGTGGTTTGGAAACCTTGACTGGTCTGTGCTGGGGGGGGGTGGTGTGTGTGTGTGTGTGTGTGTGTAAACTGCTAGAATATGAGTGGGATATGTTTGATAACTACAGTATACTTGAGCAATACTGAAAGTGAGTAAAGTTAACGCTTCTGCTGTTATATCACTGCTCCTCCAGGCTAAGCACTTCCGGCTTACACGTTCTCAGGAAGGGAACGGCTACACTGTCACCTCAGTGCGCATGCGCCGAACCTGGAGCATGCGCGTATCCAGCTTCTGGGTTGCATGAGTACTTTTTTTTTTTTTTTTTTTTTGCCTTCGTGTGTTTATAGTGCTGGTCGGTTTGTTTGGGGTGCCTGAACTGAGCTGTTTTCACTGAGTAAGCTTTTCGCGGTTTTCCCCCCTTTTCCCTTGACGCAGTAACTTAGTCTAGAATAGTCGCCGCATCTCTGTAGACTAGAGCGGGCTACTAAGTGTTGACCAAGTCGACACCGCTGCGCTGTCCTAGACTGTTACGTCTCCACCAGCGAGGTACGAGTCCGTTAAATGACAGTAACCTGCCCGGAATTAGTGAGCTGGAAACTCTGTAATAATTAGTAATTCTTTCTTTGTGCCTCCTTCCTGGGCAGTTGACTACAAGGTCGGCAGCTGACGTGACGCGTGTCGTCGCCGGTCGACTGAAGCTAACCAAGTAGCCGGCGGGCTTGCCTTGCTTGCCGCTCGGCTTCCAGCGGAGGACCAGGCAGGCAGGCAGGCAGCAGCGGTGACTGCAGAGCTCCGCGGCTCGGTCTCTCGTACTGACTGACTCTGCGCTAGTATGGAAGCAGGAGATCGTTGCGAGGAAGCCGCCCTTTAAGTCGAGGAAACGGCACGGAAAATCATGGCAACGAGCGGCTTCACGGACCTCAGGGAGAAGCTGCAGTCCATGGTCCCGCACAACAGGGACGCCCACAGCAAGCGGAGGGAGGGGAACAACAACAAGCGCAAGCACGACGCCTCCGAAGAGGAGCAGAGCGACCCGGAGGAGCTGCGCGAGACCGAGGAGGCGCGCAAAGTGCGCAGCGGCATCACGCAGCTGAGCGTCTTCAGCGCCGACGAGTGCGCGCTCATCGAGGCCAAGATCGACGAGGTGGTGTCCCGGGCCGAGAAGGGGCTGTACCGGGAGCACACGGTGGACAGGGCGCCTCTGCGCAACAAGTACTTCTTCGGCGAGGGCTACACGTACGGCTCCCAGCTGGAGAAGCGCGGCCCCGGCCAGGAGCGCCTCTACTCCAAGGGCGAGGTGGACGACATCCCCGACTGGGTGCACGAGCTCGTCATCCGCAGGCTCGTGGCGCGCCGCGTGATCCCCGCGGGCTTCGTCAACAGCGCGGTCATCAACGACTACCGGCCCGGCGGGTGCATCGTGTCCCACGTGGACCCCATCCACATCTTCGAGCGGCCCATCGTGTCCGTGTCCTTCTTCAGCGACTCGGCGCTCTGCTTCGGCTGCAAGTTCCAGTTCAAGCCCATCAGGGTGTCGGAGCCCGTGCTGCTGGTGCCCGTGCGCAGGGGGAGTGTCACCGTGCTCAGGTGCGTCCCGAGGGGGGGGGCGAGGTTTGAACTTAGTGGTGTGACCTAGTGGTTAACTTAAGGTTCTAAGTTATGGGTGGGGGTTATGAAGATTTCTGGTTAAGGCTATGTTTACGGGTGGTTATGAAACCAGGGCTATGGGTAGTATTGAGCTGGTAGCCTACTGGTTAGAGATGCTGCCTTTGACCCAAAACGTATGGTATGGGTTCGAATCCCACTGCTGACTGTAGTACCCTTAGCAAGGTACTTGCCCTAAAATTGCTCCAGTAAAGTTACTGGATAAATGGGTAAATAATTGTGTGTAGTTTAACATTGTAAGTCGCTGTGGAGAAAAGCATCAGCTAAATGAGTAGCGGGAGGTGTCAGTAGTTAAGGGTGTGTTTGATCTTAGAAGTTAAGAATGTGGGCTGACAAGTCAAGTGCTGTGAGGCTGTGAATGTTTAAGGGCGTGAATGTTAATGGCAAAGATCTTGTGGTTACTGGTATAAATGTTTAAGGGCTGTAGGCTGTGAGTTGTTAAGGGTACGAGTCTAATGGCGTGGTTGCATATTGTTAAGGCTGTGGGCCTTGGTGCCTAAGGGTATTACCTTCAGGGTGTTGGTACGAGTGAAACAGCAGGCAACACTGGTACCTCACCTTGAGCTGTAGTTTCAGATCTGGGTTTGAATTCAGCTCTTTGAGGAGTTGGCATGTTCTCCGCGTGGGTTTCCTCTCACTCCGAAGATGTGCAGAAGACGACCGTGATGAATTACTGCCGTACCCTCGCTTGCCGTGAAAACTGAGAATGTCTTAATAGTCGAATTCAGCTCTTGTGTGAATGAGCCGAACTGTATGTCGCTAAGTGATGACATGATCACGCTTTTTGTCTTTAGAAGGGGTTACACTTAAGTTTGAAGTCTTGTGATGTGACAAATGTTGTTTACGGAGTTATGTTTCTTGCAGTGGTTACGCTGCGGACGAAATCACCCACTGCATACGACCACAGGATATTAAGGAGAGGAGAGCTGTGGTCATCCTAAGAAGGTGTGTATGTGCTTTCTTTCAAAATAAACTTATTGAAGGTTAGTAAAAGGGGATAAATACCCTATCCATTTTCATATACCTCATGGTTTTTTTGTATACAGGTGTCTTATTTTAAGGGTGTGCATGTTTAACAAAGCATGGAGATATCGAAGTAGTGTTCAGACCTGCATTTGATATTCAATAGTTAAAGTTACTAAATTTGATAAAGCAGTTTTTTTTGCTGGATGGTGCATATCTCTTGTTTGAATAATTTACAGAACAAGGCCTGACGCTCCACGATTGGAAACTAATTCTCTGAACAAAGTGGTCCTCTCCGTCTCATCTGAAAGACAGAAGATACTGAAACCAAAACGATCTCGCCGAAAGGCTGATCCCGACGCAGCCCACAGGTAACATTTGCTGTACAACATTCATCTCTTCTTCCTCTACTTTGTCCACCAAGAACTGTAAAGGCCGTAAAATTATTTTTTTCTTTCGTTTAGTCATTATGCTGTTTTGCTCTCCACTGATTTTGTAAGAAATGTGACACTTTACAAAAGGTCTGAAAAAAGTCCGACAAATGCTCTGCATTTGCTGGATCATCTCCTCGTTTCTGCTTAGCCAGTTCTCACTCACCCTTGATGTTGGGTTAATTTTCAAAGCCAGAAAAGGGATTTAATACATTAAAAACTGTTTATATTTAGATATATGTATTTTTTTCTAAATGTTTGTATTCACTAAATTTAGATAAACCTGGGACAGCAGGTAGTGTAGTGGTTAGAACTGTTGCTTCTGGACCCAAGTTTGAATCCCATCTCCTTCTGCAGAATGCTTGAGCAAGGTACTTGCCCTTAATTGTTGCAGTAAATATTAACCCTTCTGCATAAGTAGGTAAAAGATCATAAAAGCTTGACATTATAAGTCACTCTGGAGAAATGTCAGCTAATGAGCCAAATGTAAAATAATTTCCATAAAGCTTGCTTAGACTTTTGCTTAGTGTAACATTTTTAGTACAGTTCTCGCTACAATTCACCCCAGACCATGAAGCTGTTACTTGGTGGTTTGAACTGCTGCCTTGCACTCAAATGATTCCAGTTCAAATCCCACCTCCTGTTGCAGTACACTTGAGCAAGGTAATTACACTAATCAGATCTGGTAAAATTGACCAAGCTGTATAAATGGGTAAAATTTGTTTATTTTGGAAAAAAGCATCAGCTAAATATAAATGTATTACAACAATACGATAGTCTCTGCATTAAAACAACCACCACCCCACCCCACCCCCCCGCTTTTAGTTGTCCTTATAAGCATGGCAGTGTAAAGTTTTCAGGTTGGAAAGTATGAAGCTGTTTCTTATTTAGACCACGCATACTGGAGATGGACAAAGAAGAGAATCGGCGCTCCGTGATCCCCCCCAGACGCAGACAGAGGAGTGGCTCCGGCTCTGAGCACTGGAGACGGTCCCACGAGGCCGCGGGCAGCTACAGCCAACCTGATGACAGCTCCAGCTTTGTTAGGAAAGTTAAAATGCGACGCCATTGAAAGGGAACTGCAGCTCCGGACACCAGAAACCTTTGTTTGCATGCAGGTTTGGAAGCGATTAGGTCCTGTGTTAGAGACCAAGTGATACACTGTTTTTCTTGGTCATGCATTTCAGCTTGGGTTTTTTTTTTTTTTTCCCTCCCCCCCCCCCCCCTCTTTTTGGTGGTTGGAAATTCCACTTTTACAATTCAAATGAAAGCAAAGCTGTTTGTGCACCCAGTGTATGAGTTTGAAGTTCAGCTAATCCTATAGGTGTTGCCAGCTCATATAACTACTCCTGTAGAAAAGTCTACAGGAGACATATGATGCAGACATCTATGAAATCCCTCCATAGATACTGCCTAGCAAAAACGTCTCAAACTGTAAAACTATATTGTAAGGTGAGGAAGTTCCTGCATGGTTTTTTGTTGCAACCAGAACATACGACTTTGTCAGGTGTTTTTTTTTTTTTTTTTTTTTTGGAGTGCAAGAATATTTATTTTGAATAAGAACAGACAAATGTTTTTGCTTTTTGTACATTTTTAGTTCAACAGAATTTGGTTAAGGCAGTATTCAATAGTCTCAGATAAGAATATAGTTTGGGTATAGTAGTATTGTCATTTCACAGATTAATTTTATACCCTCACCTAGTTGGTTAGTGTTAGTTAAAGTATGAGTTATTTTTAATATTGAGTGAATTATTTGCTGAAATTCAGTTTTGGTCAAACCAAAATTTAATTGCATATCTCGTGTGTAACTTGGGAGTCTGTTGTTTCAATGCTCTTTTTGATTATGGATGTTTCCAGAATATGCTCCTTGTTGCACAGGCTGCTTCTGATTTGCACCCTCACAATGAAACAATGTGCTTTGTCAGTATTAATGCTAGAGTTTCGGATGTCCAGATTGCACCACATTAGGAGTTGTGCCTTGAAAACAACTCTTAAGTATATATATAATTTTTTTTTTTTTTCCCTTCTTTCTATATTTGAAAGCCGTCATTTTTAATGTCTTTGTTCCTTACGTCTGGAAGAGGATATTCGGGGAAAAGTTTGTCATCTTGTGTACAGAAACTTGACATTTTTCAGAGTGCTTACGGACATTCGGAAGTCTTTGGTGATGAGGAGAAATGGTTGCCTTAATGCTCATTGATCCGGTGGTATTCTACATCAGTATCAATGGAATGTTTTGGTACACTGCTGAGTGAAAAGGCTCTCTCTTTCATAGTTTCTAACAACTTCATATGAAATCTCCTCTGGTACCAATGCATTGCCATATTTCGGCGGTTATGGTTAAACATTTTTCAGCACTTTCATGCTTTAAAATTAGGATTGTTGCATATTGTAAAGTATTTGCAGCATTTGCATATATTCTGTTGCAAGTGCAGTTTTGAGCTGCTTTCTTAGGAAACAAAGGAGTTGTAAAAATGTACAGACAAACCTGAAAGATATTGTATAAAATGGGAGAAGTAAAATCTTTTTAATTATTCTTTAAATGCTTGTTTTTGTTTAGACTTGATTGCTGTTGGAAAGGTAGACAGATGTTTGATTACCTTTTTTAAAGTCCATAGCTGTCCCAATGGCAAAACAAAGCTGTACTGTGTGTGACCCTGTTTATATTATCAAAACTTTTAAGTGGAACCAGATTTTGATTTCAGGGCACTCACTGTGGAACATCAGCTCTTGCTTTCCCTTTGTCAGTGCTGTTAAAAACAAACCTACTGCTTTGTTGATGTAATTATTTTCAAACATCTGTCTTATTCTTGTTTGTTCATATAACTCGACATACGAAGGAGGGCGTAACTAAATTTGTCTGCTGGTTCTTTTTATTTAAAATGGTTTTATAAACTTGTCTGCACTTCAGAATTATTCTTAGCATCCTCATTTCCTTCACATCCTGTTATCTAATGAGATTTTAATTTTCCTGGTTTCATAACATGTCCTGTGTCTAAAGATGCATCCCAGGGAAAGCAGTGGTATATTTTGTTTCTTTGAGTGTCACGACTGAGTTATGATTGACTTTCATATGGTTTGGCTTGTATATTGTAATATATTGCATTTGAATAAACAAATGGAAAAGAGTTGCTGTTTAAAATTGTGTTAAAGGCCATGGTGATTTTTCCCTTTGCTTGTGTGTACTCTTATTCCAACGGAATATTTACAGTTGGGGCTGTTTTTCTTTATTCGAATATTCAACTCGGGCAAAATACGATTATTACTGGTTTAATGTTATTGGAGCGATGTATTCCTGTGACCACAAGGGGGCGATGGATGTTTTTTCTTTTTTGATGCTGTACACTGTTATGACGCATTACTTCGTGTGTGTGTGTGTGTGTGTGTGTGTGTGTGTGTGTGTGTGTGTGCTGGAGAACCCTTCTGTCATCAGCTTAGCGTTCCGTTATTTTAAAAAAATAGTAGTTCAATTTAGTGAGCAAAACATTTTGCTTAAACATAATGGAGCACTTTTATGAATGATTAAGTATTCCTTGCTAAAGTACTTCTATGCACAATAAAATCTGTTAAAGCGGCAACATAATCAAAATGCAGCAATAAGTAACGGGAGGAAATTTGTACTTGGACTTCTGAAGCACCTTTAATATTATACATTCTGCTAATGTTGGGCTCCGATATAAATTATTACCAACTAAACCGACTCATGGCTAAACTGCGTCCAGACATAAGTGACGCGCTCTTTTTTTCGGGACTCGAACCTGTAAAGATGCTCACTAGTTCGGATCTTTAACCACTACCTCCTTTTAATGAAACAGCGTCTCCTACAGACGGACGTTTCTATGTCAACTACGCTATAAAACCATATACACTAGTAAAAATCAAACTCTTCTTGATTCTCCATGATTCGCATAGCTGCATTAACTTTTAATGCTAGTATTAAATGATTAATAAAGTATTTATATTCATATATGCAATTAATAATCGATTTTGTTCATTCAATCATTCTCATGATGGTATTTTAGAATTCATATATGTATGTTTTGTTCTGGGTTCGGCCGAAGAGTGGGCACGTCGTGTAAACGGCGCTGATCTGATGGTCTAGGAAAAGCAGCAATTTTGTAACTCATAGTCATCCAGCCAGTACCTCCTAAAACACGGGACCATAACAGCAGCACGCTGTTTCTGCTTATTTTACAGTGGGGGGAATTTTTATTCATCACGTAATTGCATCTGAAACAAGCAGACATTTCTCACGTGCCGAAGCAAGCACGAGTTGCACATGTATGACCTACATTTGGACACACATCAAGAGGAAACCCAGAAAACTACAACTCCCATAAAGTGGGCAACGCGTTCAAACGCTCTCTGCTGTAATCACATTTATTGCCGCCCTGCTTCAATCTGCGCGCTGATTGGATGGCGGAGATTGATTCTGCAATTTAATAGGCTATCCAGGCTGCCAATCAGAAGCGGAAGGCGTCCAGCTTTGTGGCGTGTAGTTGCAGCCCCGTGAGAAGTGGGTACAAAGACTAGGGAGGCTGCATGGGGAGCGTATTGTTTCACATTAATACGCAGCCGGAGGGATCTACAAGTTCGCCTGCGCACTGCAACTCCTCCTCTGTCTGTCGCGCTTCTCTGCCGGCTTCAGGATGATGAAGTTTAGGTTCAGAAGACAGGGCAACGACCCTCAGAGAGAGAGGATCAAACAGGATCTGTTTGCATTTAATAAGGTATGTTGATGCTGGTGTGGGGGCTCCCCAGGGACACCCCCGCCGTGATGAATGAAACCTTCGCTCGGAGTTGTACTACAGTCGCGTCGTAGTTCCGCTGGGATGTTTCCAAGGTCCTCGTTCTGTGTTTCTGCACTGCATCGTTCCAATTTTTTTTTTTTCTCTCTTCTCCTTTAATTTTTGGTTAACCTTCAGTTCACTGCATCAACTTGCAAAATAAAATTGTGTGTGTGTGTGTGTGTGTGTGTGTGTGTGTGTGTGTGTGTGTGTGCGCGCGCGCGCCCCTGCCCACCACTCCACTTCATTTTCTTCTGTGAATGCGGGTTGGAGCCAAAAAAAAAAAAAAAAAAAAGGGCAAAAATAGTCACTTCACTCCTGTGCTCAGAGTCAGACCTAATTGGAAATGAGTAAAGCTAGCGTCGCGTGTTGGGTTCATATTTTTTTTAGACTATATGTACGCGCCCCCCCCCCCCCCCTTCCTCACCGGGGGGGGTTGGGGGAGAAATCTGGGGCCCGAGATGGTTCGTGGAGTCGCGCGCTCCGAATGCTCGCCTCCTCCTTCTCTTCCAGTTGAGGCGCCTCAGACACTCGAGTCGTGTGTGTCGCATGTTGCCTGTGTTCCTCCCTATTTTTCTGTTTTCCCCCCGAAGAAAACATTTCGATCTGCGCAGCATTTCAGTTGTGACCCGAACGCCCCAAGCCAAGTGTGTGGAACATCTTTATAACACAGAGTTGTTCGTAACTTTTTTTTCCTCGAGCTCTGGGATGAAGCGGGTGGGAGCGAACTATTCTTTGCAACTCAGTTACATACAATCAATGTCTTGTGGAAGATCTCTCTCTCTCTCCGCACTTTTCTTGAAAGTAGTCCTCTATTCTTTCATTTTGCTCTTGGTTTTGTCAGCTGAGTGTGATTGATATGTCTACATTCTGTATGTTTTGTACTTGTAAAAGAACAACCTAGAGAGTACATCATGTTAGTACTATACATGATGATTAATTCAGCTGATGCTCTTCTCCAAAAAAGACCTACAGTGTTAAGCTGCTTCAATTGTTTACCCATTGGGTAATCTTACTGGAGCAATTTAGGGTAAGTACCTTGCTCAAGGGTACTGTAGTTGGAGGTGGGATTTGAACCTGCGACCCCTGGGTCCAAAGGCGGCAGCTCTAACTGCATGATGTGCCATGATGATGGTGGTCTGTGGTGTTTTAGTGCAAGACCCCTTCTGTGGTTGGACAGCTTTAGTGTGTGTGTGTGTGTGTGTGTGTGTGTGTGTGTGGAATGACCTCTGTCATTTCGTTTGTGGTGATGGGATGGAGGAGCATGAACAGGCAACAGTAGGTGGCGTAGTGGTTAAAGTTGACTACTTGCACTCCAGCCTGAGGTTTGAGGTCCCTCCCTGTAGTACCCTTGATCAAGGGTACTATTTACCCTGAATTACTCCAGTAGAAATTACCCAGCTGTATAAGTGAGTAAACTGAGCACTGTAGGTTGCCGTGGAGGAAAATGTTGGCTAAATGACACTGAAATAAATGCCGATGTAGGCTCTGAGGTGGAGCAGTCAAAGATGGTTCCCCACCGATCGCGATCATCAGTCGGGCTGTGTGGCTCAGCTGAAGGTGGCCTTTCTCTGCGTTGCACGTCTTCTGGATGTTATGAAAAAGCTGCTGTGCTCTCCCGAGAGGTCAGCCCCACTAATGACAGTGGACATTAATATTTCATGGTGCCATTTGAAGATGCCACACGGGGCGCTTTGATGTGGAGTGTGAAATGTGACGGACAGGTTGGATGCCTTTACCGATAAGCGCTCAAAGCATTAGTGACATATGGGGGGGGGGGGGTCTTAAGTGTCTCACCAGTGTTGAAGATCAAAAATGGGATGGTATTTATTGTATGTGCCATGTGCTGAATTTGTTGAAAAATAACAATTAGTGCAGTTGTAGTAATATATTGATACACATTTTCTGTCTGTTTCTGCTACTGATTCTAAAATGAGTGGTTGCTGTGATGGTTGAACCAAAATTGTGGTAAAGATGCTTAACAGGCAGCAGGTGGCATAGTGGTCAGAGCAGCCACCTTTCAGTCCATGGGGAATTGCACCTCGTACCCTTAATCAAGGTACTTAACCTGAAATTGCTCCCTTAAATTAAATGGCTCTTTTAAAAAAGATAACTGCCAGTAGTTTAGCACTACAAGCTGCTTTTCTCCAATGCATCAGTTACATAAATGTTGTGGAGAATTGACTTAGGAACAGAATATTAATTTGCATGAATGGGAAACCGTTTGGACACTTTCAGCGTAGGGTGCCGCATCGGGGGGACATTTATCAAAGTTTTGTCCCTGGTCCTTCTTGAAGGATTAAAAGGCATGCATGCATGCACAGTAAAGCTCAGTGCAGTTTTCATGTTGGAGTTAATTGAAATGAAAATTGTTTTTTCCTTTAAGGAAAATGAGTGCAAATTTTGTGCTGATGCAAGAGGAATGGGGGGGGGGTGAAGTTTGTGGCAGTCAGTGTCATTGTCACTGTCCGGGTACAAAGGGGTGCGTGAAAGCATACAGACAGACATTTAGTAATTTGAGGACCTGAGGAATGGAGCATGCCATATAGTTTTCCTGTAAGCCATGGTCTTCAGTATACTGCAGTTTTTCTGCAGTTAAATTTATTTTAAAATACTTAAGTTTGTAAATGTAATTGTGGATTGCAAGAGAAACAGCATAGCAGTTGACTTCCTGCCATAAAGTTGCTGTCTTGTAGCACTGCTCATAAAATACTAAAATTAAAAAAAAATGCTGTGATCTAGGGCTCTTAGCTGGAATTAATATTACCATGGTATAAACTTTTATAGCAGGTACTGGCTTTACTGAGCATCAGTGGGACTTTCCTTATTTGAAAGTGTTTGGGGTATAAAGTTTCAATACTTATGTAACAGACATTGCAGCAAAATGTGCCTTAAATGATGACTTTCATTTTTAACTGTCCTGTTTAGACTGTTCAGCATGGATTTCCCAATCAGCCCAGCGCCCTTGCGTACGATCCTAAACTCCGACTCATGGCCATCGGGACCAAATCTGGAGCGGTCAAAGTGTATCCTTTTTGTGTGTGTGTGTGTGTGTGTGTGTGTGTGTGTGTGTGTGTGTGTGTGTGTGTGGGGTCGTACTGGGGAGAAGGTAAGTCAGCTGTAAAGCATCCATCAGAACAGCCAGACTAGTTCTAGTCTAAGTGCGGATTATTCCCTGGTCACCTTCCTGAGTATTTTGACATGTGGCTGAAATTTTGTGTGATTTGCAGTGTGACCTCTTTTGGTATCCCTGTAGTCTTTTAATTGCGCTTGAGTGCGTCACGGGTGCTTGTGTTGCTTTAAGTCATTAAAAATGACTCTTGCATATTACGTTGATTGTCTGAGTAGAAACTGTTTTGAAAATACTTCAGAAGCCAGCTTTTGCTTAAAAACTCAGGCAACAATGAAATGGAAAAGCTGCTGTTTTGGTCCCTTAAACTGAAAGGGTGTTCAAAGATGCCTTTTTCTGGTTTGTGACTTCTAAAGGTCCAGTTTTGACCTGGCCTACCTCAGGTAGGCATCACATGTAGTCTAAACGGTGTGTTGGGATGGCTGTCTGACAACGGCAAACTAAATACCCAGTACTTCTAAAAATGATTTAGATTAAAATGTCAGTCAGTGATCTAATTAAACAAAGTGCCCTGGCAGAGCTGTTTCCTCAAGAACTTGATGCTGTATCTATGTACAAGGAATTATGTTCAATACCCCAGGGTCTGCAGAAATGCAGTTTTCTGTGTGTGCCCCCCACACACACACCCCAAGGACCCTCCCCATTCACATTGCTTGTATTGTTGATGCGGTAAAATCCCCTTTTTTTTTTGGCTTGCTGCAGCTGTGGGATTGAGGCCCCCTGTTTCCACATGCACAGGAAACCTGAGCGGTCCATGGAGCAAGGAGTCCTAGGTGGGAACTGCTCACAGGGCCCTCTGCCCAAGTGTAGCAATCACAAGCTTCAACACTGCAGCGCAGGCCTCCTGGACAGCTGCCATCCTGCCGGTTTTGGAAAGACCAACCGCAGAGGTCATTCAACGTGGGTTCTCCCCATTTCCGACTAGCGTTTTGCTTCGTTTGTTCGTGCACCACCTGTTCCCACCTACAAGTTTACCGGCTTTTCCTGGAGGAGTGGGCGAGCATGCTCGGCTGCATGTGTACTGTTTTGACAGGGTGTTGAACGCGATTCCCCAAGAAGCAACGGTGCCGCATTAATGACGTGTCAAGCTAATTGCCGCAGCTCGGCAGTGGAGCACGAGTTAAAATCACCGTTTCAGATTGCATTCCTGAGAATGACACGAGGGCCGAACCCTTCCAAATGCGTGGGCGTCCGTTTTTGGGAGATGCCTGCAATTTTGAAACGGAAGAGGCAACCGCCGAGCTACAGTTCAGCCTACGTACAGTTGGGTGCTTCCCCAGCATGCGAAAGAAGCGCCGCCTGGGATGCGCGCGCCTCGGTCCTGTGGCACTCTGAATAGCGGGGTAGAGTACGGCGAGGCCTGTCCTGCGGATCCTGGTACAGCGAGGGCGCTGACTCAGTGCCAGGTACTGAGCGTGTGCCACTCCGACACACTGGGAGGTTTGTTGCAGCTGTCTCTAGTGAGCTGCCCTGCCCACTGAGCATCCCCCACAGGCTCCGTGCAACATGTTGACATGCACATCCGTTCCACGAGTCTTCATTCATGCTTTTGAAGGCATTCCTCGCACCCTTGCAGTGTGTATTTCTTCTCTGGTGGGAGAACAGAGCTGAAGTGTTGGTGAAATTCCATTCGGGTGAATGGATGTCCTGTGAGGTCATCGTGGACAGAGTTGTTCTAAAGTGTTGGTCTCACTTCTCTCTACAGTCCTGAGAACCTACTGATGATCATCATGTGTAACATGAAGGCCACATGTGTATCTTGTTGAAGGGTATTTGGCTAGGGGAACAGCAGGTGGCATAGTGGTTGGCCACATTGCAAAAGTGCCTCCCCTTCACTGGCTATGATCGAGTGGTTTGGTCTTGCTCTGTTTTCTAGCCGAAAATTCTTTGAGGGTGACAGATATTAGTCTGGAGGAAATATCGCGGCCTTAGGTGATGTTATCATAAACTGCTCAGTTAGCGAGTGTATCGCTTAGCAACCCTGTCATGCTATTTAGAGATTTTAAAAAAGCTTTTTAATTGTATTTGTGTGTTCTGGCAGCCCATCCAGGATGTACCTCCCCTCAGCTTTGCACCCAGTGCTTCCAGGATAGGCTCTGGGTCAAGCAGCTCTTGAGATGTATGGATGCTGTATACTGAATGTACACTATTCATGTGGCTTTTTTAAAAAGCTTCAGTCTTATAACTGCAGTAGATGGACACAGCTGTGTGCATACATATATATTTAGACAATGACTCACCTTACATTCTTTGCTCTGGAAATAGTCTGGCCTGGGCATTACATGCACATGGAAAGGTCTAGCCATGTATGCAAGTGGTCATTTGCATTTTACCGAGGGGAGTCGACCAGAGAAAATGAAGACTTCCAGCTCTCACTGGTTAATTTAGGCACTTTGAGTGTTTAAGATTAGAACAATTGGGCTGTGGTTGGACATGATGTATTGTCAATTCTCTGTAGGAGCATTGGAATAGGAGCAGCTGGAATGTCACATGGAGGTTCTGTACTCTTAGACACCATGGTGGGATAGCTCAGCTGCCTGAGTAGGTGTTATGGCGGGGGGGGGCTACCTGTGAGGATCCAAAATGATCTTGTCTTCAGTTGTGTGGTTTTTTTTTTTGCAATCTGTGTCCCAGGAATGATGTGCAGCTGTTGATCTGTAACAATTCTGTCCTTGTTTTGTGCCCATGAGCAGGTTTGAAATGCAACCCCAGTCCTCAAGGAACTGCTTGTGCCCTAGCAAATGTTACTTGATTTCTGTTTTTTAGCGATAGCTGGTAGTGTAGTGGTTAGAGAGCTGCTGCCTTTGGATGCAAAGATTACAGGTTCAAATCTCACCTCTGGCTGTATTACCTTTTGAGCAAGGTACTTCTCCAGTAAAATTACCCAGCTGGGTAAATAATTGTGAATAGCTTAATATTGTAATTTTGCTTTGGAGAGAAGTGTCAGCAAAATTAATAAATGTAATGTTGCTTGAGTCTGTTACTCCAGCTTACAAGAGATCCTGCCTGGAACCCCCCCCCCCCCCCCCCATCCTCAAGATATTTTCACAGAAAAGGCTGAAGGAGACTTCTGTAAGTAAGATGTGCACATATGGGGGGGGGGGATTCACATGTTTCCTTTTGATATGTACTTTTAAACTCTTTTGCTCAAGAGCTCTTATGTAACCAAACTTCCTCACCAGATTTGTGAAAACAAACTCCTATCTTTACAATGAACAGTTTTTTGTTTGTGGAAGATGGGAGGGGGTTTATCTATAACCCTGAACTTGGTCCTGGAGGTGATGTTCCAAAACAGTGGTTATCCATCAGTTGCAAAGGGGAGGTGTGAGCTCTAGGTGCTGTCAGAGATGGTATCTTCCCATAGTCTGCACTCCTCAAGAATGTATATTGTTCTGGTCGGCATCACCCCCCCCCCCCCCCCCACCGTAATGAGAGGAAATTCCTGGGAAGCTTTCTGGCCAAGCCTGGTCTCAATAAAGACATCTTTGAAACAGTTTCCAAGGCGACTGCTGTAACAGCTAGATAACTAGGACAGGGGGTGATGAGGGAAGCCCTGAAATACATGGTATTTGTATCGTATAGCTGTCAAATGCGTAATGGGCTTTTAGTCAGTTTCAAACTGACTTAAGTTTCTGTTGGTATGAATTTCACGTGTGCAGATGGGTTTTGTGACCGTTGCAGTCGATGGGGTGTTTCATGTTGTTGTACTCGCCACTTTGGCATTTGTTTGCAAAGTGCATTTTCCTGGGTTTTAGAGTGTTTGCCGAGGCCACTCTTGTCCCAAAGGTTAGTCTTTTAATCTACACACCATGTGTTTTTAGGGTCACATCAAAGCTGCGTGGTGTGTGGCTTTTTTGTAATCCTTTGTGTGGGATGACTTGTAATTTATTTTTTAAGTCTATTCAAGTGTAAGCTGTAAAAGACCAAAAAGGTGGTGACTCTAAAGTACATGAGATGGTCTCTTACTAGACATTTCATGCAAATTTACCTTCAGGAGTTCAGGAACCATATATTCAAACTTTACATGGAAAAATCTGAAGACAGAAAACTGATTCCCCCTCTGGTAGAATTTAAAGGTGCTTTTATTTAGCTGTGCTGTTTAACTTGATTCAGATCATAAAGCCTGGCAGCTGAACCCTCTGCCTTGGGTTTGTCTTCGTACCACATGTAATACTAAAATACAGAGGGGTTCTTTAGTACATAATTTGTCTACTTCTGAGGTGACCTTTCCCATGTTTCTTCGTTTTTGGCACAAGTGTGTTAAGGGGCACAGCAGGTAGTCCACTGTAATTGGACACGTCACTGTCATGTTTGAATGCTTGTTGAGTGGTGGTGGGTAAAGTACCATGGTTTAGCAGTGTCTTCCAGTTCAGGTTGATGTGAAGGAGCATGGTCTCTAAAGGTGATGTGCCAGGATAAATTGTGTGTTACGGGAATATTCATCTGTTTACACGTGCACACCGATGTTGACGTGTCCGGTTTGAGGTCACAGGCTAGATTTTTGACTTTGATTAGTAAATGAACATAATTACTAAAGGCAATTTCCTGTTCCCATATGAATTCACCAATAATAGTTTAATCTTTTTGGGTGCAGAGCCACATCATTCATGTCCACCATCACTTGGCTTTTACAGTAAAAAGGAATTAAACCTTTCATTAAGGAGTCTAGTCCATTCATCTCCAGTCACCTTTTCCAAAATGTTACCCAATAATCCCAGTGTCACACAAATAACTGATAGTGTTGCAAACATTAAACCTGTAATTTTTCATAAACCTCCAACACACTGTCCCTTTAGAATGAAATGGATCAAAATACTTCTTGCATGACATCTTGCTGCAAAACAAACCGGACGACTAAAGTGTGTGTGTGTGTGTGTGGTGTGGGGGTGGGGGGGTTTCCCCCAGTGTTGCTTGTGTTCATACCTTCTGAGTGGGATTAAGTAATTTTAGCTGATGCTTTTCTATAAGATAGTTATGTACCCTTTTATACAACTGGCTAATTGGAATGGACCAAATTTTAGGGCAAGTATCTTGCTCAAGTGTTAAAGCTGGAGGTGAGATTTGAACCTACTACCTTTTGGGTCCAAAGGCAGTAGCTCTAACCACTACACTACCAGCTGCCAACAAATGCGTATAATTTTTGTGTTGCATAGGGAGTGGCCATAACTTTTCACTAGTGTAACAAACTGTAACTGGTTTGTTTTGCTGAGACCAATTCTGCATTAGCTAAACAAATGTCATTTTGCGTTAATCGATGGTGTAGATTGCTATTGTAGTCTGAAGCATCTATGAACTTTGACACAACATCCATCACGCCTTTCATCACACTTGCAGAATGAAGAAGCTGCAGTAAGTTTTTGGAATACTATGGGTCACATTGGCTCCCTTTATAGAACTAGTTTAATTTTGGTTTCTTTTGCTTATTTTATAGACTTCTCTAATGCACAAAAAGAATTCAAGTATGAAATGTGCTGCATAATAGATGGCTCACCTTTGTGGCCAGTCTTTAAACCAGGATCTTCTACTCTACATGATAAACTGCATTACTGAATATTACTTGTACATGAAATATCACAGTGAAGTCTGAGCATTTTCAGTCAGCTGGGTGTATCGGCTGCCGCCTTTTTTTTTTTTTTTGTCTCGTACGTCTTTTCACAGCGGGCTTGGCCAGGGCCTGGTCTCTGCTGGGTCTGGGGTTTAAGTCCAGCTTGGGGTGCCTTGCAGCAGACTGGCATCCTGTCCTGGGTGTGTCTCCCCTCCAGCCTTGTGCCCTTTGTTGCCAGGTTAGGCTCTGGCTCACCGTGACCCTGCTCGGGGCAAGTGGCTTCAGTCTGTGTGAGAGATGAATCTTTCCAACCATCTTCCAACACTTGTTCGAATCAGAGCCCCAGTGATCACAAGCCTGTCTCAGAAATGACTCTAGTCTAGGCAGAGCAGAAGCGTGCCTGTGTATCTTTGAGGATTTAGTATTTTTTGCAGAACTTGTGTCTATGCAGCCTTCACCCATTTTACCCAAAGAAAGCAGCTGCATCCTTCCTGCTAGCTTTGGGACCTGCTACATGACTGGCATCTGTCCGCAGGGGGAGACCAAGTGGTTTCAGACACCAAGTGGTAGGAACGCATGTTGGTTGCTTCTCTTGCTTCCTGGATGCCAGGGAGTTGCTGCGAATGGGTGAGTCAAATGCAGAATTGAGCTTTAGTGGTTGGGATTATTTGGATTTCCCAGATCAGTCCATCAGCAAGTGTGTATGTGCATCATTGGCCAATTTAATGTCAGTAATGATGGGCATGATTTTGAGGTGTTCGTTGGCCCGGTGACTGTCTTGGGGGAAAATGGTGTACAGTAATGTAACTTTTCTGTGTGTGTGTGTGTGTGTGTGTGTGTGTGTGTGTGTGTGTGTGTGTGTGTGTGTTTTGGATGGATGCACAGGGGTTGACTTGGGAGGACAATTGGATGTGTGCAAAAAAGTTAGTGAGGCACTCTGCCTGAATCTTGGCTGGAGCTTGTTTGGCGCACATTCGAGCCAACGCCACCCACCAAGCCTGTGTGTCCTAATGTGGGGATAGACATGAAGGCTGGACCTTAATTTGATGTGGAGTGGGGGGGATAAGAGACAATCGGGCCTTATATATATTCCCTTAGAACAGACACTGCTCTCCAAACAGTGCTATGCAGTGATGCCTCTGACCTAGCAGAGGGGAAAAATCCAAGTCTCCAGCACAAGTGTGCAGGGAGCTGTTTAAGAGTGTTGCAGAACTCAAGTGTGTTCTTGTGACAAGTTAGGCGTGTGTGCATTCTTGTGCTCCCTCGTTCAGTACAAGCCTCTTTGCACTCCAGGAGACGAACCCTGGACTCTCGGTTGTGTGGAATAGCCATTGTTGTGGTGTTGCAGTGCTGTGCATGACCCCTCTTATAAGTATTAATGTTTTCATGCAGCACTACATTTTGCCAAGGCCTTTTCCTTTCGATTGTCAGCGACTGTGATTCAGTACTGGATCCAGTACTGTTAATCAGTACAAATGCAAAAAGGGAAATAACTACACCTTTAATTACATGAGGGGGCAGCTGGTGGTGTGGAGTTACAGCTGCTGACTTGCTCTCTAAAGGGCTGGAGTTAAAATCACACCTCCTGCTGTAATACTCTCAATCGAGGTAATTACCCTGCACAGATGCTGTATATTCAGCTAAATGAATAAATGACTGACTAGCTAAATAAATCCACTAGAAAAGTACTTCAAATAATGGCAATTGTAATAAAACCTAATGACACACTAAACTGCACCCGTTGGGTCTCGGACCACCAGTTAATGGCATCAGTCTCAATGTGACGCATGCAGACCGGTGTAAACTTCAGACAAGGTTTCACAGATAGGCCTTCCATCTGCTGGAGATGGGCCATGTGAATGACCACAGTCCTGGGGGAAACGCTTCACGTTTCCTGTGTTCGAGTCCTCGGCACTCCCGCCCGACTGCACGTCAACGTTCAGCGCAGCTGTATTTATCGATCGCTGTTTACGTGATCTTCCCCCGGCGCCCCGACCATCTGCTTTCTATCAGCAGCTCGGCCGGGCCCCCGCCCTGCACGCACTGCAGTCCCTGCCGCGCCGCACCGCCAAGTCGAGCTGAGCTGCCAAGAACTTGCTTATGGCTGTGCTCTGCTCCTGGGACGCCCGGCGCAGCGCCTCGCCGACTGACTGTATGCATCAAGCATGTAACGGCGGTTAAACTTTTTTCATGTGTCAGGGAAAATGTACATGCACTTATTGCCGTGACCTTCGCTTGAGTCGGCAAGAAGCACAGCTCTCATTCGAAGCCCTTGTGTCTGCACGCTTTTCATCTGGAAAAGAAGCCTCGGCTGATGAAAGCAGCTCGCTTTACGAACGTCATGCGTGGCTCTTCATCCTGTTATGCGCTTTATACGTCCATACTTGAAGCTCGGGGGTGGCTTGTCCTCTGCAGCTCTGGCTGTGGGATGTGAAGAATAATGACAAAGGAGAATATTGGCTGCTTTCTGCCAACTTGATACTCGTTCTTATTTTTCTTGGAGATACTTTTGCCGAGGGAGTGCTGGCCACAAGTGAAACATCCCTTGCAGTTTGGTTGTTTTGGCCCACCGATTTGAAACATGTGGCAGTTCCCTGCATGTCTCCTTACTTCTGGATATCCTTTCTAGTGGGGTGTTACAGCAGCACCTTAGAACAGGTACATCCTGGTGTAAAATACTCATGCCGTATGGACCCTTTGTCTTCCTCTTCTGTTTTGCATGTTTGTTCAATGATTGCCACTCCAATGAAACTACAAAACTGAATTGTTTCAGAACTTGAGCTGTAAGTGTTTTGAGTTTGGGCTCCTGCACTCCGCCTGCCCTTGTTTTGTCCCTGGCCCTATGTTTCACTCATGGAATCCGCCCAAGGCGCCTGCTGGGTTGAACTCTGTTCTCGTACAGACATCCACACCCCAGGTTCGTAGTGCTGTGAGACAGAAATTTGGGGGGGGCTTTTTTTTAAGTGCTTTGCATCAGCATGAGAGCTATATAAATAAATATTCCAGAGTGTATCATTCTTTCAGTTCACCTTTTTTGTACTGTGATCTGGCAACTGTTACTGCTTTCAGTTTGCGTGATCGAAGTTAATTTCAGATTGGAAAGTTGCATTGTAAGATGGTTATTTTGTTCTGAAGTGGGGGTGTGGAAACAGATGTTGCTGCATGAGATATGAATGATTGGTTGCAGAATGAAAATGTGTAAAATGGCATATTTTGGGCACAGACAAAACTTCACTGACCTCCATAGGGGAGGCAGAAATAGCCTGTACCTGTTATGTGGTCCCCCCCCATTTTGTTCCATACAGCTGTGCACTGTACTGGATGAAAACATCTCCTGGTTATGGTGCATTTAGGAGTTGCGATCTGTACAGTAAATTATCGCTGTACAGCCATCATCTGTCCTCTTCGTTTGTGTTGCGCATCCCGAGCTGAGCGGGAGAGCTATAAATCAGTTTGTAGATAAGCCATGGCATGAAGAATTTTGCTGGTGAAGCTGGAGCAAGGGAGACTGCATAGGGGCAGGGATGGCGAGGCGCCTTAGCTGATGTATGCTTTGTGCTACAGTCTGTCCTACACTGACACAATAGTTGGGTTCCTGAGAAACATTAAGACAATTTGTGTAATAAAAATGTCTTCAATTGGTGATCACCTACTGAGAACCAGCATACCTAAAATCTGTTTTTGGTAGGTTTTATACCAGTCTGGACTTTCTGGCACTTGTCAGCCCTTGGATGACCAGAACACCTCTATGCTGTTTTTACTCTAGCCAACTGTCAGTATCTGTAGTACCAGTCAAAATTAAACAGAGTGCCCCAAAAAAGGTGTGCAAGTTTGAACGTCTGGAGCGAGATCACATTAATCCCAAATTGCACTCAGTTTACAGCATAACCGACTGCAGTGCTGCTCTCAGATGTTCTGCAGTCACTTGGAGGTTGAGCATCAGCTCTGAAGAGGTTAAGGAATGTGTCTTAGCCATGTTTTTGGAATACTTGCACATGACAGCTGGAAATTTCCTCATATGGAAACAAAAACTTGTGAAGTAAAGTTTAATTCACTTCTTGCTGAGTCTAATGGGGTTCTTGCAGAGCTGGATTCCCAGCGGCAAACCCCAACGGACACGTTACCAAGGACCTGCGCCATAATAAGACCAGGTCTGTAAGATATTTCT
Organism: Scleropages formosus; assembly: GCF_900964775.1. Taxonomy (NCBI): domain Eukaryota; kingdom Metazoa; phylum Chordata; class Actinopteri; order Osteoglossiformes; family Osteoglossidae; genus Scleropages; species Scleropages formosus. The sequence goes on along the minus strand of NC_041825.1, from coordinate 9,162,529 downwards.
ATGACCCAGCTCGTTTTTGTCTGTGCTAGATCATGACCAATCTAATTTTCTTCCCCTCTTGTCCCCCTTTCCTGGTTCAGTAAAATGAAAGGCTTGGGATAAAATTTCACTCAAACTCAAGTTACTTTAATCTGGAGGGATCAGCATTTATCAATTCTGCTGCTAGGGATTGTTAATTCTAACCACACATTTGAACTCATTCATCTGTTAATCACAGTTGGGGAAAACTGGGATGCACCATGAATCTGTTTAGGCATAGACATATTCCTTATTGTCATTCCAGTGTACAAGTTCCTCCAGCCTGGAACAAATAAATGATGTTGAGCAACACTTGATTTATAGTGTCTCTGCTCGTCTGTCCGTCGGCTGTATATTTTTTTGGGACCGGATAGTACATGTTGTATTTAGTGGTTGTGTGGGGGATCTTGCTTGACTGTACCAATAAGTCAGACCGTGCGAACTGAGATACTCGTGTACATCAGTAATAAGTGGAATTGGGCTGTTGAAAGAACAACTTTGCTAATGTGTTAAAGCGGTAAAGTTCCTCAGATGTTGTTAAGCAGGCCAAAGTCTGACTGTGCGGTTGTGATGGTGACAGAGGGGATTGTGGTCGACATCTGACTTTCTCAGCCACTCAGAACAGGAGCAGAGGGCAGGGATGCTTGTCAATGTCATGCTTGCAGGCGTGAGTCTATGACTAGGTTGGGTAAATGGCAGTTGGCCGAGGGCTGTGCACCTACGGATGTGTTGTAAAGACCCTTCCGTTAGGGATTAGTCCAGGACCCCTGCCCCCCAGTAGTGTAGCCCTGCCAGGCCTTTGTACCCATAAACCCAACCTCCCCCACCACAGAATTCCTATCTAGAGAACAATGCCCCTGCCAGGCAGCAGGGTAGACTCAAGCTCGGTTTAGGGTCCCAGCAGTGCTGATTGGCTGCAGCCATCACACAAGCTGGAGGTGGTGGGTGGTGCCACCTGTTGCTTCTGTTCAGTTTGGGGTCCAATGTGATGGAAAGGAACACTGTAGAGGAAAACAAGTCAACAGCTCATCTTAGCATCCTAAGATGTTGTTTGGAATTATAGCTAGATATTGGTGTTGCATAGAGATTCTCACCTAGATGTGAGATGCTCCTCCAGAACTTATCCTCTTCCTCTTTGTCCCAGATCATGTTTTATGTTTCTACCAAAGTGGAGGAGCAATGTCAACAAACCGGTTGCATGAGGTCCTCCTGGGTGCTCTTTTGCCCAAACTGTAGTTCTGGGTAGGAGGAACAAGAACAGAAGCTTCAGGGTAATGCTTCTTCTGCACATGTAAGTTGTGCCCCAGTTGGATTTTATTTACCCCCCGCCAAGTCCATCTCCTGTTTTAAGTGTATTTGCAGTGAAAGGGCTGGCGAAGCAGGTTCCCTGTGCTCCACAGTAACACACTGAAATATTAGTTTACATGAATTTTTTTTCCCTCTTAGCTTTGGGAGTTGGGGGAAGCGGAGACCGCAATGTAAGTGTGTGGACTTGAGGTTGGAAACCGTGGGGGATGGCAGGGCTTAAAGAATGCAAGTGGGGGGCTACAAAAGGTCCCAGCCGCCTCTCTCCCCTGCCGTGGTAAGGAAGGGATCCATGGGAAAGTTGGGCCTTTGGAGCAGACATGCAAGGCCTGGCTGCTTGCTCCTTTTGTTTGTACCCAGAAGAGCTGAACCAATTAGTGTAAAAATCCATCTGCCAGAGACAAGCCCGTTGCCCTTTGGAAAAGGTCCCCCCCCCATGTTGTCGTCATTCTGCTCATTCTCCAACAGTAACTCTTCCATCTCTCGTTCTGTGGCACAGACTTTTCACTTTCTGTGAAAGAGGTAAATACAGCATTTGACTAGTATCGAGACTCCTGTCATACAGTGATGGACTTCCCAGAGTACAGCTGCAGTCATTTTTCTTGAATGAATGAGGAATGCCAAGGCTTTGTTGGGGAGAAATGTCACCAGCTGCTCTCGTTTCTGTTCTCCTCCATTGTCTGGCAGAAACGGAGTTCATTCTCCCAAAGCCGACCCTACAGCACCCCATTTTCTTCCACATTGGGAAGCGTAGCTGCGGCTGTGTGCTACGAGGATACCAAGGAGACCCATTGACCTGCCCTGTAATTCAAAATCAAAAGCAGGTGTCTGACTTATGTTGTGACTCTGAAGAGTAGCCATCCCAGAATGGCTCTTGCTTCAGTGGCCCTTCTGGCATAGGATATTTTTGGGGACATCTTGGCTGTATTTCAAATGTAAGGCTGTTCTGATTGCTTTCAGTCTGTTTATTTTGGGAGTGCAAGCAGACATGAGATTACTGGAGAAGTGTTTATACAAATAGGGGTATCAAATGTTTGTCACCCTCAATATTCCTGTTAAATAGAATTTGGATTGAAGGTTTGCTTAAGATATGGAATCTCACATACATATTTGGTGGAAAAGTGTAATTGGTATTGAACAGTTTTTCGATTTAGTCTTCATGACCACTTTTTCAACTTAAAGCTCAAAGGCAAAAAGTAAAAATGTGTTCTTAGTATGCTGATCTCATCTGACAGTTCTGTTTTCAAATATGAAAAAGGGGGGAATTGACAATGCATTTCATGCTTAAAGCTTACATTGTCTAACAGACCATGTGTTGTACAGCATTTTGAGACTTAATGTGTATCAGATACTGTATGCATTACATGATTCATTCGAACTCACTGGGCAAGCTCGTGAGTCACATGTAATCCATTTTGGGTAAATTTTGATAGGTCTATATGGATGAGGGTAATTTAGCTTTCTGACTCCGTTCCGTAATGTGCAGTACCCCCTCTTCATGCTGACATGGTTATCTCCATAATTGCAGTTATCCGCTGCACATTTTCCCGTCCTGTTCACTTAAATCCCTCTTATCTCAGCATGCCGAGAGCCACTTGCATCACCCGCTCTTTGGGCTGATGGCCTTGCCTTGTGCTTCTCCAAGCTTGTGAATCAAGCACTTTGACACAGGTCTGTGTTTTTTGTTTTTGGGCCTTTCCTTAACCACATTCCTCTAGCTATGGTGCTCCGGGTGTGGAATTCACCAGCCACCACAAGGAGACTGCCACCGTGACCCAGATGCATTTCCTTCTGGGCCAGGTAAGAGTTGAGCTGCTTGGGGGTGGGGGGTATTTTGGTCCTGGTTCTCTGCATTTCTGGTTGCGTCAAGCTGAGTCCCTGTCGTAGTTCCGAGCGCTTCAACTCCCAGTTCCGAAGGGCAACATAAAGACTTCTGATAATGAACTCTTTACACCAGTAAGAGCTCAGGAAGGGAGATGAATGGCTTCAGTCTGTGTAACTAGTTGATTCAAGTGGTTCTGGTTGGCAGGGGGGCCCTCTGGATCAGTCTACAGTAGTGCTGAATAGCCCAGTCTAACTCGATGAGTAACGACCCATTGAACCTTAATGATGTGAACCTAGGAGACTCATGATCTTGGCTATTGCTTATGTATCTGCTAGTGGAAATGGTGCACAGCTGTTTCTGAAATGTAAGCAGTCTTGTTTGTGATGCAACAGGTCTAATCAATTTTCAATTTAATTTACCTTGGATACTAAATTGTTTAGATGGGGCAATGTAAGTGGTTGTACCTGCCACCTTGTGCTCAGAGGATCCAGGTTCAGACCCCACCTCCTGCTGAAGTTTTCTTGATCAAGGGCAATAGGAATTGCTCTGGTACACTTTATTCACTTTTGTTTCCCAAACAACTGTTTATACAGCTGGGTAATTTATTACTGGAGCAATTTGGAGTAAGTGCCTTGCTCAAGGCTAGTATAGTTGGAGGTGATACTTGAACCAACAACCTTCTGTGTGCAAAGGGCACAGCTCTAACTGCTGTGCTACCAGCTGTCCAGTAAAAATACCTACATGAATAAACAGGTAATCAGTTGCAAGTAGCTGAAGTGGCTTTAGAGAAAAGGCTCCATAAATGGATAGCTGGCATACAACTCATTCACATTTAATTGTACAGGTAATTAAATCTAGATTCTGTCCAGAGGTAGTTTTAAATTGGGGGGGGGCAGAAAGCAGTATTTGCTTTGTGTCCCCCAGAGCCAGGAGTTGGATACCATGGTCCAAGGATACTGTGCTCATTGGCTGTCTTGCCAAAGCGAGCTGTCGTCAACTCTTGCAAGTGACCACGTCCCATCTGTTTGCCGTTCTCTCAAACAGAGGAGCGAGTGCAGCAGCTGTTGCAAATGGGCCCCACAAGGGTGTTTTTTTTTTTTTTTTTTTTTTTTCTCCCCCCCCCCCTTTGCTAATTGTTAGTTTTTCAGTTGAACAACAGAAAGGCAACAATGCGCAGCCAGGAACGCTATTCAGACATGTCTCCAGTGGGCCTTGGAGTGCACCACGACGTGGGACAAGAAGGGACAAAATACGTGGTTGTGCTGATGTTGGCTTGATGGCGCGCTGCTTTTTATACCATTTGCAGTATGCATTTTAGAGTCGACTAAATCTTAATTTTGCTCATGCACATTGCACTTCCTAGCTACTTGAGGGAATCATTTCAACAGTTCAGAGCTTTGCTACCATAGGTTAGTCAGCTTGGTTTGTAGTGCTGAGATTTTGGGTTACATTACATCATTTTGCAGACTTTTTTTTTTTTTTTTTTCCCCCCCCTTCCCCTCTCCCCTCCATTGCAACTTCCAGTGAACTCTATGTAGTGTTATGAGCCCACGCACCTTATTCACCAAGGTGACTTGCACTGCTAGATACACTACTTAGACTGGGTCACTCATCCATACATCAATGAAACACACTATGGGGGAACCTGAACCACATGTCTTTGGACTGTGGAGAGGAAACCCACGCAGACACACAGAGAACATGTGAACTCCACACAAACTGAGCAGGGATCAAACCCACATCCTCTTGCACCACCCGGGCGCTGCGAGACAGCAGTATGCTGCTGTTCGGTGCCAAGATACAAAGTTGTCAGCACACACTGGGTGACAGTGAGCCAAAGTGCGTAACGCAAGCTGATATGGGACATGAGAAGGTAAAATGATTCTGTGAAAAGGGGAGCCAGTGATTGACAGCTTTGGGGTTGCAGGGCCGCCTCTTGTCACTACTCGATGACAACACGCTGCACTTGTGGGAGATCAATGTGGGTGAGGGCAGCCCCGGGCTTGAGGAGGTTGGCAGCTTCTGCCTGCCTGGAAGGCCAGGCTTTGAGAGCACCAGGTGAGCAAAATGTGCCCACTACCACCTCTCAGGAAATGGACCATTCAGCTGACTACTTACTGCGTGCTACACTTGCTTAAGCACAGCTATGTTTTACTTTAGCTCATGAGGATTTTTCAGGGCCACCATCCTGTTATGAAATTGTTTAAAATTGAGGTAACTTTGATTTGTATCCTTGTATTGCAAGCATGACCCCCTACTACTGTACCTATTTCTCCAAGTACTGTTGGTCTGTAGGTGACACAGTGGTTAGTGATCCCCTTGCAATCAGCACTCAGGGTTAAATCCCCACTGGCTCTGTCGTACCCTAAGGTTAAGGTACTTACCCTGAATTGTTCCAGTAAAAATGGTTAAACTGTATATAGTAAGTAGATGCAAAGCTAACAACTTGTTTGTTGCATGACGATTTATGGTATTAATGAGGTTTTGCAGTTAAAAGGAGGATAACTGTGCCTGCAGTGCCACACGTGTGACTGTGATCCTGCTGAAGAGGAGCTGTGACTTGCTGTGCCTGGGTACAGAGGGAGGAGGTGTCCACTTCCTGGAGATGCCTACCCTCACCCTGCTGGACACACAGGCGCTTGTCCACGACCACATCATGCAGAGGTCTGTGTCCTCAGTTGCTCTTTAGCTTTCTTCCAAAGACGTGGGAGTGTATACAGTTGATTTGTCAGATTCCATCGCTTTTTATTTCTTTGGCATTTGATCTTTGTTCAGTTATTCTGTAGTTGTTGCACCACTTAGATGAAAAGTAACCACTTTGTCACCCACTTTACTTGCTAGTTTGACCAGGGGAAACTGCTTGTCATGTTTGCTGGGATGTGCTGCGCAGTGGTACCAGCCCACAGAGGAAATGTGATCATCTTCTGATGTCCACCTCCTTGGGTACAGTTCACCACAGCTCCTCGAGTGACTGTGCCCACTCCCCTTGGTTGGGGGACAGGGGAAACTTTGAAAAGTCCCTGGTTTAACATCAGCATTTTCACCTACAGAAGCTTAATGGTTCCAGGGCAATTTCAGGGCCCAAATTAATTTTATGGTATGGATTCCAAAGTTGCAGATTCATTTTCATATGAATGAGGTTGTACAAACATTGTATCACTTTCTAGCTGAAAGGGAACCTTTTGCAAAAAAAAATTGTCATGAAGAATATATCAGTATATTCATGACAATTTCTGCAAAAGCATTAGATGCTTGATATTTGCACACATATGGTTTTGCATGGGGGGGGTGGTTACTAAATGTAGTTTTTCAGTTTTGCCAGAGTACTTTCTTGAACATGAATTTATGAATTGGTGTGGTTTTTGCCCTGTTCTAATGGGTAAAGGTTTGAAAGCCAAACCACATGCAGCTTTTGAGCCAAGATATTCCCAATCTCCCTTTTCATTCCTATGTTCAGGAGTGTGTGTTGTGCTACTGTTGGCATTAAGGGAGATCATGGTCTGGTTGTCTAATGCTTTATCAGCCTTTTTTTAATATATAGCCCCCTCTCAAAAAAAAGTTTGATCTACTTTGTACAGTTACTCCCTACAGGTGTTCAACGGCACAGTGGCTATCAAACCAAACCCCCTTCTGGGACTTGAAGGAAGCTGTGTGTGTGAAGGAGAGAATTGAAGGGGGATCGAGGCTATCCTGGAACTGTTTAACACCTGCTCACAAGCTGCTTTTTTTTTTTTTTTTTTTTTTTTTTTTTTCCTTCCTCCCCTCCCCGCTTACTTTCCTGGTTAACGTTCAAAGAACTAGCTAGTGCTGTTTTATCGTGCACCATTTTCTAGTCATGGTGGCTGAGGCACGCAGCAGTGTCTCCCGAGTGCCGTGGCTGTCTGCTGGCAGAATTATTTTTAGGACCTGGCAAATGTGTTATTTCATTGCTGGAATGGACAAGTGAGTACCAATTTATTTTTTTTTTTTTTTTTTTTTGTGCGCAAACAAATTATGCGACATAGATGTAAATTTTATGCCAGGATAGAGCGGCTAACTAATTCCCCAGTACTATTTTAGGGGTCCTAAATTCCCACACCATAAATAGCATGTGTTGAGTGGTTAAAATTTAGATTGCTAAAATCAGAATAGAATTTAGTTAATCTTCAACAGATTGCTACTAGTGAGACCAGTTTGATCAGTTTCACTAATCTTTCTAAATTTTAACCACTGCCAAGTTGTGTGTTAAGATTGGGGTGGTGGGATACACGGTTAGCCCATTGTTCATGAGCTGAAGAGCAGTACAAAAGAGGAGGCAAGGTTGCACAGGTTGCCTTCCTCACTGGACTTTCCCAGGGCTGCAAGGCTTTAAGCATTTCCAAGTAACAAACTGAGGTCATTATTTCTGTGATTCGTCATGACGGAGCGTAACCCCCACATCGTGCACGCGTACCCAGGTAGGCGAGACCAGCTGGCTGCTGCGCGCAAGGGACTCATTCAGGTCCTCCTGTGTCCTCCCCTCCCCTGCTTTTGTTGGTCCTGCCTGGCAAGCCTCCTGATGGACCAAACAAAGGTGAAGGAACGCAGGGCTGTTTCAGATGGGCTCCGCAGCCAAGTCTCCTTAAAATAACCAGGACAGAACCCTGTTGTTTGGGGGGGGGGGTACTATTTATTTTGATGTTAATGAAGCCAGAGAGAGGCCTTGTGTTTTTCTTTGCTCTCTGGCTTTTTGCGGTGCCATGTTTGGGTTTGGGGCTCAGAGGAGTCTATTTCTCACTGGCTGTGGCTGCTTTGAACTGAAGGGATTAAAAAGTGCACCCGCACCGTGGTCACCGGTCCTCGCTTACCCCCCCACCCGCTGCACTCGTCCTTCATTCTGGAACACTCAACCTGGATGAGGGGACCGGTATCAGCACATAATCAAAAGGTAAAGGAGACTGTTACCTGTTAAGACCAAGCCATGTGGTCAGAGATGATCTGAAGCGTTGGCCATTTTCAAAATGGTTCTTTATTCTATTGCATTTTATGGGGAGTATTGTGTGTGTGTGTGTGTGTGTGTGTGTGTGTGTGTGTGTGTGTGGGGTCTTTGTAAAGCCCTTCACACTGCTGCCAGCACCCCAGGAGGGCTCTTATCTTGTCGCGGTGGCAATTAACCAAGTAGCGAAGCCTGTTGCTTCTAGCTAAAGACCCTGTTGAAGGCCAAGGGAAGGAGGGGGGAAATTACAGTTTTTATCATGTCGTGAGCTTAACGTAGGCATGTCGACTCGGTTCGCAGGGTTATGATCACCAAACTGCTCATTAACAGAGCAGTTAAGCTTTTCTCAATCTCCATTTAGTAAGGATTTCTTTGGAGGATCTTTACTGAACAGGCTGCATTTGTCCTGGTTGTGAACCCTGTGACACTTCTCGTCACCCTGAAACATGAAATGGGAGCGTTTCTTCTCACTGTCCCATTGACACGTCTACACTGTTCATACGTGCTGGGAGATGTTTCTATTAAACTGGTGTGATGTCGTACACTGTGGTAAACTCCCAGGGTTTTTGGGCTGGGAAACGAGCCTGAAGCTCTCTATCAAATGGAGGAATTTGAGGATTTTAAGTGGATTTGAGTTCAGCGTTACCCTTTTGTCTGCCTGGCTTATGGTCCTACAACTCTAGGAAAATGAAACTAATGGCTGCTTTTCTATTCTGCCAGGGGATTTGGCCTGTCAAGTAGCAAAACTCCAATTGAAACTGCTGTATTTCATCAAATAACCTTTCTACTCCTTTTCAAAGTGACCGCAGCGGTTTTCATTTGCGTTTTCCTTTCCAAGTTGCCTTTATGAGTAAAAGCAGCTTGAGCCGTTTCTAGGAGACCTGTGCCACAGTTCGGCGTGTTTCACCTCTCCCGACACCCAGCCCCTGAAACATTACTCTTCCGGTTCTCCACAGTGAAACCCCTCTCAGCCCCTCACCCATGGTGTGCTGTGCACATTCCTCTTCTTGGAGATGTTCCACAGCTCTGCATTAAGCAGCGCTCTGCTGGGCCCTCTTGTTCTACACGAGCTTATTTCCCCGGCTCAGTCTTCTCACCCTCTCCGGCTGTCTGTCGCATGCACTGCATTTGCGTCAATTTCTGAGCTCAAATCTAAACATGCTTTTGATTCTCAGTCTGAAGTGCAAGCTGCCTGCCCTTAGACTGGCACCGCTTTGGACCCCGGAATCCCTTCATGAATGTCGGCTGACTGTTGTGGTAGCAAGTGTGGAGTCCGGCATGGCTTCCACCCGCGTATGGGGACTCGGCTCTAATGTGGGGGGTAACGATGGTAATTTGTATTCTGTCAGCCCGTGCCAAACAGCTGAGTACACATTCTGGAGCTTGCATCTGGGCAGGAAGTGAACTCAAAGCATCGTCCATGATCAGTCTAGCTTTTTATCCACACTTCTGGGGTTGCAGCATTCCGGACAAAGGTGCATTCAAGCAGTGCTGCAAAGTGTTGGATAATTCATGGGGTCCCCCCCATATGACTTTTTTTTTTTTTCTTTGAGCTTTGGAACTTGAGCCATTATGTGTCATGTGAATACTTTTGGACGGTTTTTGGTAACTGGGCACTAATGCTTCAGCGTGAAGGCAGGTTCGTGGGCCGCTTGCCGACTTGTGTGCCAGTTTTGAGTGTGAAATTCCGCATGGCAAAGGGTAATGACAGCAGATTGTCTAGCGATGCAGTGTTGCGATCCTCACATGGCGCTCCTTTCTCTGCCTGCAGTGTTCCAGAGGAATACAAGTGTGGGAAATCACTGGGACCTGTGGAGTCCCTGCGGGAGCATCCGCGATGCCCCAACAAGATGCTCATCGGCTATAGCCGAGGCCTCGTGGTTCTGTGGAACTACAGTAGCCGCAAAGTGGAGAACCTCTTCCTGGGAAACCAGGTGGGACCTGCACCCATCTTTCCGTTAAGGCTTTGCGTTTCTCCGCTGAGGAATTCTTCCTTGCTCACAGTGATGGATAGAACAAAACTGTTGAACTTCCCATTGATGGGATGGGTTGTACTGTAATTAGTGACAGCTTGCTTATTTATTAATACTTTTATTTTAATATAAATTAGTGCTGTCCTGCTGTAAGCAGCAGGCAGTAGTTACAACTGGAACTAGTGACAATAGAGCAAACTTAAAACAGCTAAAACATTCAAATATGAAGGTCTGTTTCATTGAGCCAAGATAAAACTTGTGGTAACATCTTGCCTTTTTGGGAAGGGGGTCCTTACTGGCACAAAACTGGAAATTTTTTTTTTCCTTCTCCTTAACCCATATTTTGAACACTTTCTCCACTTGGTATTGTTAACAGCATGTCAACACCACTCATTATTGATGGTATGATGTGATTTAATCCCATCGCTTGTCACTGGTTTGCAGTTTGCACTGGTCTATTCTTTAAAGTACACAGAGCTGCCAGTACAAGCAAATGACCCTTCATTTACAGAAGTAAAATGAACATTTCCACAAGTTTGTCCAAAGAACTTGGTGTGAACTGACATTTTAAGGGGGTGGGGGGCTTAGTGAGATTAATATTTGTACTGGTAATGCTGATTATTGCCAAGTCTCCAACACTCTATGCATGTGCATTATGTAACGAGTCATGCATACAATGCACCATGGTTGCATTTAATTTTCAGCTGTTGCTCCAAAGAGTGTCGCAACCTATGCGTTTTATGTGTGACTTTTTACGTAATGTATAATGTGTGCTGATCAAGGCAGCTTGACAAAATGCATCAATGTTTAATACTTATACATTTATTCACATAGACACTTCTCCAAAGCAACTTCCAATGGATACTTTGTAGTGTTACCAGCCCACACACCTTAGTCACCAAGGTGACTTACATGGCTAGATACACTACTTACTCTGGGTCACTCATCCATAAATCAGTGGAACACTGTCACTCACGCACTATGGGGGAACCTGAACCACATGTCTTTGGACTGTGGGAGGAAACCCACGCAGACATAGGGAGAACATGCAAATTCCACACAGACTGAGGAGGGATCTGACCCACATCCTTGCGCACCACCCAGGCACTGTGAGACAACAGCACTACTTGCTGTGCCACTGCTGCCCCATTTTCACTAAGCTCAGATGTGTTTAATTGTTTTTAGTCACCTGTGCCTTTTGATAATTTCAAACATAGCTCTGCATGGAGGAGCCATGTGGCATTAGAGTATTTGTGTGTCCTCTATATGAAATCCATCATTGCCTCCACTAGTGCCATCCTCACCAGGGTGAATAACTCTTTTGTCCAACTGACAGCAAATTCTCCATTGCCTGTAATTCGCCCAACACACCTGTGTGCTTCTCTGGTGACAGGCTGTAGCTGTGGGCACCCATGACTGCTTGAGTGTGCTGTGCTATTTTCCCCCCGCAGCAACTGGAGAGTCTGGGCTGGGAGCGCAGTGGCAAGACCTTTGTGAGCTCTCACAGCGATGGCAGCTACATGACGTGGCCAGTCAGCAGCGCCCTGTCCACACAGCAGCCCAGCACTTCGGTCATACCATACGGTGAGGCAACAGTGGGACCATCTTGCATCTGTTGGCTCCTGTAGCTGGAGCTCTTCTCCAAAACAACTTGGGATGTTGGATGTACTCATCTAAGCTGCTTAGTTCACTCACACCAGAACGATGAAGCTTGCACAACTAAGAGCAGTTTAAATTCTACAAGTCAATCCTAAAATGTGTCTTTGTGCTCTGGGAGGAAAGTGGAGTGCCCACAGAGAGGAACACGCAAGTTCCATACCGACTGCAACGGGTTCGAACCTGCGTGTAAACCCACAGCCAGCACTACCGCCTGTACTGCAGAGTGGCTCTTTGTGTCTGCAGTGTGAAGCACTTGGCCAAAGGGTGTTCTCATTTCAAAACAAATTGAATGACTGTGGTGGCTCTTGTTTGTGATATTTATGTGCATATTTTTGCATAAATGCATATATACTGTAAATATGAAATGTTCTTCATAGTGTGTGTGAAAGATGAAGACAAAGTGAACATCTAACAGCCTGAAGAGTGAGCTTGGCTTCATATGATCAGCTTATACCCAGTTCTATAAGTCTTTTTTTTTTTTTTTTAAATTTAGCAGATGCTTTCCCTCAAAGCAACATAGAGTAAAGTCTTACCTTGAGTACATACAAAGATCTTCAGGTGTAAAGATATTGATGCTTTGTGACTTGCATGTCTGTAGTCATTTTTTGTGTGTGTGTGTGGTGGTAAGATCAGTCTTTCACCTGGGGGAAACTGGGAACAAGGCATGCATGGACAAGAGATGAGAATAGGGAACTGCTGGAATGCTACTACAGAAGTAACCCCAGTGAAAGGGGTTACATGAAGAGGAGGTGGGGACCTATGGATACTTTGAAACCCAACATCAAGACTAACGCCTAAACAACTAGTAGCTTAGTGTTACAACTGCTATCACAACTAGAGATTGAGGTACAACACAAATGTTATGGCAAGGGGGAGCCAGGACAACAGGTCAGGGGGGAGATATCATCATCATCCCCACACTGTTCTTGGGGCTTGGCACCCAATCTCAATGAGCCCTTGTAAGCCGAATGCAAGAGCAGCTGACCTAAGAGATAAGATCATGGCTAAGAAGGACACCCGGAACCCCTATGGCTGATTACCAAGACCAAGTGAAGTAACTACTGAAAGTCTACTTGAAGATGTGAATGCAGCACTACGAACAATCCCTACTGTGACCATCACTGAGACCAACCAGCTGATATATAACACAGCAACAGTGATTCTTGAGATGCTTGGATACAAGATGAGTACCAAGCATAAGAAGTAGTATCCTCCATGGAAAAGAAGGCTAGAGGCCACGATCAAGGCAGTACGAAGGGAAGTTAGCCAGCTATCGGAACTGCAGAAAGGTGTGAGGAAAATGCTGCCTAAGAAGTATAGCAAGCTGTCTATACCTGAGGCCTTAGAAACTGCCAACTCACAGCCTTGGCTAACCGCCTGAAGAGGTGCACAAGAGAGAGAGGGCAGAAGAATAAACCAGATGTTCTCCACAGAACCATCCAAAGTGTACTCAGTGGCAGGGTAATAACATGAGCGTGGACCTACCAAGGTTGCAGACTGAGCAATACTGGAAAACACATGGGAGAAGGAGGCATCACATAACAAAGCCTAGTGGCTCTAAGAGCAGACCACAGCAACCTCCCTGAACAGGATCCAATAACCATCACAATGGCAGACATCAAAGAAAGTCTCAAGTATGAAGAACTGGACAGCACCAGGCTCTGACATGATCCACGCCTTTTGGCTAAAGAAGCTAACTGCACTCCATGGGTGCCTGGCAACACAAATGAACCAGCTGCTAATGGATGAGAATGGTTAACAGAAGGCTGGACAATCCTGATCCTGAAGGACCCCAGAAAGGAGCAGTCCCATCCAACTATCGCCTGATAACCTGCCTCTGCACAACATGGAAGCTGCTCTCGGGTACCATAGCAGCTAAGATGAACAGGCATATGGCTCAATACATGAGCAGGGCACAGAAAGGAATTGGTAGAAACACCAGAGGAGCAAAACACCAGCTACTAGTAGACAGAATAGTCACTCGAGACTGGAAGACCAGACAGGCCAACCTGTGCACCGCCTGGATTGACTACAAGAAAGCCTATGACTTGATGCCTCACTCATGGATCCTGGAATGCTTAGAATTATACAAGATCAACAGGACACTAAGAGCCTTCATCAGGAACTCAATAGGGCAGTGGAAAACAACCCTAGAGGCCAACTCCAACCAAATTGCGCAAGTCACCATCAAGTGCAGCATCTACCAAGGAGATGCATTGTTCCCACTGTTCTGCATAGGCCTGAACCCCCTCAGCCAGATCAGACTGGCTACGGATACCGACTACGGAATGGAGTAAACATCAATCACCACCTCTACATGGATGACATCAAGCTGTATGCAGAGAGTGAACGAGACATCGATTCCCTGATCCACACCACCAGGATCTACAGCAGTGACATCGGAATGTCATTCGGATTGGATAAGTGTAGTCGGATGGTAACAGAGAGGGAAGGTAGTCAGAACTGAGGGGATTGTACTATCAGAAGGCAACGTAGCAGATGTTGAGGATGGCTACAAGTACCTTGGAATCCCGCAGGCGCATGGGAATCGTGAAGAGGCCGCAAGGAAAGCAGCAACCGCCAAATACCTGCAGAGTGTAAGGTAAGTCCTGAGAAGTCGGCTGAATGGGAAGAACAAGGTCCAGGCTATCAACACCTATGCCCTGCCGGTCATCAGATACCCCGCTGGCATAAGCTGGCCAAAAGAGGAGGTGGAAGCCACTGACATCAAGACAAGGAAGCTCCTGACAATGCATGGCAGGTTTCACCCCAAATCCAGCACCCTGAGGCTGTATGCTAAGCAGAAAGGAGGAGGCCAAGGACTAGTGAGCATCAGAGCCACTATCCAGGATGAAACAACAAAGATCCTTGACTACATTAGGAAGATGGCCCCGACTGATGAGATGCTTAGTGAATACCTTAGGCAGCAGAAACCCGAGAAGGAGGGTGAGGAAGAACAGGAACCGTCATGGAAGGATAAACCCCTACACGGTACGTACCACCAGCAGATTGAAGAAGTGGCTGATATCGAAAAATCATACCAGTGGCCGGACAAAGCTGGACTGAAAGACTGCACAGAGGCGGTAATCGTAGCAGCATAGGAACAAGCTCTAAGTACAAGATCAATAGAGGCCAGGGTCTACCACACCAGGCAGGACCCTAGGTGCAGGCTGTGCAAAGATGCCCTTGAGACAGTCCAGCACATAACAGCAGAGTGTAAGATGCTAGCGGGCAAGGCATACGTGGAACGCCATAACCAAGTGGCTGGCATAGTGTACAGGAACATCTGTGCCAAGTATGGGCTGGAAGTACCAGGATCAAAGTGGGATACACCCCCCAGGGTGGATGAGAATGACCAAGCAAAGATCCTGTGGGACTTCCAGATCCAGCCTGACAAACTGGTAATGGCTAACCAACCGGACATAGTGGTGGACAAACAGTGACATCTATCACTATGGCTTTCTTCCTCTATCCCAAGCGGTGGCAACATCAGAAAGAAAGAACCCCTAAGCTGGGAGAGTGGCTCCAGCAGATCCTGGGAACAACATCCGAGATCTCTGTCCAGAAGAGCACGGTCCTAGGAACAGCTAAGATACTCTGCAGAACCCTCAAGCTCCTAGGCCTCTGGTAGAGGACCTGAGCTTGAAGGAATAAGACCGCCCGCAAAAGGGGGCGAGTGGGGAAATTTTTTTTTTTTTTGTGTGTGTGAGATTTTCTGCACCACTTTCCCCATATGGGGTCGTAGGGAACCGGAGCCTACCCGGCAACACAGGGCGTAAGGCCAGAGGGGGAGGGGACACACCCAGGACGGGACGCCAGTCCGTCACAAGGCACCCCAAGCGGGACTCGAACCCTAGACCCACAGGAGAGCAGGACCCCAGTCCAACACCGCGTGCGTGCGAACAACTACAGAATTGACGGAGCAGGGCCCCCCCCCCCCCCCCCCCCCGTAAATATGTAGTGAAGGATTGTGGAGCAGACTGGGGATCTCAAAGATGTTTTGAGACTCCTTTTTAAATGCTGAGCCAGAACCGAGAACCTCCGGGCTTTTAGATGTTTGGATTTGTTAAACTCAAAACTTTCTCTGCATAAGTTATGATTAGTCTGTCTCCCCCCCCATGACTGCATTGACCCAAGAACACTTTCACATTTGAGCCACAGATGTCTCCAAATTTTAAATTGCCTCTGTGGAATATAATTTGATGTTGGGCTTTGTCATGGGCCTGGACAACTTGGTTCAGTTGCCACTTTGGTCATTGTAACGTACTGAATTAATATGTTCTGAGGGTATAGTATGAGTGTTATACCATTATGTTTAAAGAAACACATAAAAGTTAAGTGCCCTTTTCACTGCTGGACATGGTGGTATAAAATGGAGTTCAGTGCTGCTGTCTCTTATGTCTGACCTCACTGCAGGGCGCATCATGCTTTTTACCGTGTCTGCAAGGAGGCTGCATGTCATGTTGTAAAAGGCCTTGTGCTCTTGTCCTTGCAGGCCCCTTTCCCTGCAAAGCTATTAACAAGATTGTATGGAGGACGACGGAATCAGGGTGAGTGCAGACCGGTGGGCCGGGAAAGCCGGCAGGGGACTGGCCCTGCACCCGGAAAGCTGCAGGTTCAGCTGCTGGGTGGGATTCTGCCCTCAGCTCTTGAGCAACGCAGTGAACTGGAAACGGATACAATGTTTTGCTGGATTCGTAAACATTTAAGTCATCTCGGTAGTAGTTTGGGACCTAGTGTCTGAGCAATGTTACGTGTTATGGGAAGTATTAAGATTCCAAGTCATTGGCTCATGTTACCAGTTTGTGTGTTAATTGTAATGTACCTCAAAAATAATGAAAATATTAGTGTTATCTACAAGATCCTAATGCAAACAAATTAATAGGTGTCTTGATGAATTGGTGGTAAGAGTTGCACTCAATTCAGTCAGTTTGTATTTCCAATGCTGGCTGCTAAGCTGAATGGTGTACATGTACAGACACTTACATTGCATTTATTCATTTAGCTGACACTTCAAAGCCACTTAACATTGTAAGTTACAACGCTTTACCTATTTATACAGCTGGGAATTTTTAAACTAGAGCAATTTGGGGTAAGTACCTTTCTCAAGGGTACTGTAGCCAGGGGTGGGAATCAAACCTGTGACCTTTGGGTCCAAAGGCAGTAGCTGTAATCCCTACACTACCAGCTGTCCCCTGAATGACACACATACTGTTGGAGCACTTGGTTGGCATGAGCGATGGTTTGTGTTCCAGGGCCCCTCTCGTGGTGTTCAGCGGCGGTATGCCGAGGGCCAGCTATGGCGACAGACACTGTGTCACTGTGCTGCAGGAGAAGATGCAGGTCACCCTGGACTTCACATCCCGCGTCATCGATTTCTTTACCATTCACTGCACAGACAGCGCTGCAGGTGAGGTACCGCATGGCTCTGCTTCCTTGGGTCCTGACTTCAAACCATCGTGCTCAGGCTGCCCCATTCACTCTGTGACAGCCGGTTAATTAAAGCATCTGTTCTGTTTTCATTCTTACTTAGCTCTTCTACTTGAGGCACAGTGTTTGCAACTGCGGTATTGAAACAAGCCTTGACAACAAATTAAACTGGAAAGAAAAATGGCAAATTTTAATTTTGCCACTGTGGTGTAAGGGGAAAATCCACAGCTTGTTCAGTAATCCCTCAAGCATATTGGTACATTGCTCAAAGGCAGTACTTCTAATGCAGTTTTTGCTCTCTGTGGACTTTGGGGCATTCCCTGTCACTTTTTCAGTGTACTTTTGAACCCTAGTCTTCTGTGTGTCTCTGTCCTAGAGTTTGACAACCCATCTGCACTGGTGGTCCTGTTGGAGGAGGAGCTGGTTGCGATCGACCTACAAACGGTTGGCTGGCCCACCATCCCCTGTCCGTACCTGGCTCCGCTCCACTCGTCGGCCATCACCTGCTCTTACCACATCTCCAATGTGCCGCCCAAGCTGTGGGAGAGGGTGGTTGCTGCTGGGCTGCACCAGAGTCCACCGCCAACGCATGTGGTAGGGATGGCAATGGGGTTTGGTGCACTTCGTCACTGCTTGGTAACCTGCAGTGATCAGTGCTACCTCTCAGCACACGCTTTACCTGCAATACCACTCCAAAGTGTGAGCACACCTCTCTTAAACTAGTTCAGGAAATGAGGTGCCACGTCTTCCATCTCTTCTACAGCGGTTCCTAGACATGTAGGACATTTGGGAGTTACTTTACCTTCACCCTTCTGTCCAATTTGTCCCATAAAAGTATTTCCTCAGTTTTCACTGGTGCTCTATTTCTATGGGAACTCCCTCTACCGTTTCCCAGGGTTCTTGGACAAGGCAAATTTTGTACAGTGAGTTTGCAGAACTAGAGGTCATTTAAATCTAATTTATCCAGGCTTTTTTCCTAGGTTAATGAACTGCCACTTTAAACAGTTCTTGTCATGTGGTGCATCAGCTGGTCTGCAGGGAACCAGCCAATGCAGGTAGTGCACAAGCTAATATCTGAATTTGTAGCTATTTTTGTGGATATTTCCGATCTTTAGATGTTCTGCTGAATGTGACTTTCAACTTGGTGTTAAATAGCTCAGAAGAGACTGAAACATGGGGACTGGTGACAGTAGCTCCAGTGACCCCATTTGTCCAACTTGATGTGTGTCAGTTTCCTCCATCCCAAACACACACACACACACACACACACACACCCCCAACAAGGCTCATTTTAATTACATATAGCGTTGAGACATTTCGTACAGCAAGTCCATATTCCGGGCTTCTGAGCAAAGCTCACAGGGGACTTGAGCAAATGAAGGTTAAATAACATGGTCCTAATAAGATTTGCCTTCACTGCGGGGCTCCTCTGCATCCGGGAAATGCATGAACTGCAGAGCAGTGCTTTCCCTTGCGAATGACACGGATCTGTGGCGAACATATCCACCAGCGTGTGGACTGCTTTTAAATTTGAAATGACACACATGAACTTGTCACATCAGGGTCCAATGATGCATACCCTCCATTTGTTTCATCTAGGGTTTAACTGCTTGTGGGGAATTTTAAGAGGAAAATTAACAAGTCAAGTTAACAACTTTTTTTATTTTTTTTTTTATATATATATATTTAGAGGTGGCCAATTAATGGGGGAAAAGATCTGGCTCTGGAACCGAAGCACAATGGACTGCTTCTAACAGGGTGAGCATGTCTGCATGGTTATGATAGTAATTTCTGCTCCAGCTGACAGATATCCAAAGTGACTTTTGGCCCACTTTTGCAGCTGGGTGTTCTTCCTGGAGCAATTCAGCTGAAGGATGTGGGGCAGATAGTGTCTGAGTTATTTTGTACAATAAGGATTCTTGGGTTGAATCTTGCTCTGCTGTAGTTCCTTTTGGTCAAGATACTGCCCCTGAATTATTACAGTAAGAATACCCTCCTGTATAAATGGGTAAATCATTGGAAAGCTGATCATCCAACACTGCCAGTTACCTCAACACTCTAATGTGCCACATTTTGCAACTAGAATTTGCTCTGATCGCTCCAGCCACATCACTTGCATTAACACTTAAGTATTCTGGCTATTTGTTACTTGCATTAATTCCTTTTTTTGTGTAGTACTATCTATTGTGTTGTCTATAGTCTGTGGAGAAGCACTATGAAATTCTTGCTTGAGTACTTTGTACACGGTACTTGTACTGATGACGAACTTGAACCTTGGGCAGAGACTAAAATGATCAGTTGCTGAACCTTCATGCTACAAATCCATGTCCTTAACCGCTATGCCCCCTGTCATCCCACAGTGTAGCTGAGCAGATGGTTGTCATTTCACAAGGCTGACCTGAAATTACCATCACAATCATTTTGTGCCACTGTGCATGTTCTCGCAGGCATGAGGACGGCACCGTGCGCTTCTGGGATGCATCTGGAGTCTCCCTGAAGCCCCTGTACAAGCTGAGCACGGCCAACATCTTCCAGACGGACTGCGACCACAACGACGGCTTGATGCAGGGAGCGGAGGAGGAGTGGCCTCCCTTCAGGAAGGTGTGCTTACCTGGACCATGTGGCTTTGTACATGTAGTCCCAGGGCTCACTTGCCAAGTGTACTTCTAGCTGTTTAGTCCCCTTTGGGACAGCTGGTGGCATAGTGGTTAGAACAGCTGCCTTTTTTAGATTTGAAGGCTGCAGGTTTGAATCTCACCTCCAGCTCTAGTACCCTTGAGCAAGGAGATACCTACCCTGAATTGTTCCAGTACAAATTACCCAGCTCTATAAACAGGTGAATAACTGTAGGTAGATTAACATTGTAAGTTGCTTTGGGGAAAGCATCAGATAAATGTACTTTCTGTGGCAGCTCACGCATCACATGAATTGATGGATTTGTATTTATTTTTCTTTCTCTCCAGTGTTATTTACCTCTTCGACATTGAATTTGAACTTGAAACTAGCAATAAACAACTATGATCTTTAACATATGCAGCTCTCATTACCACTTAGCCCCTTGTTCCTTTTTCCTCTGTTTATAAAAGATGATGACAGCTGGACCTTCATCGCCTGCGCACATATGGAACTGGTCCTTGAATATTTACCTGTTTCCTCTGATTAGAAGCAGACAGGCTATCTGGGTGCCCAGTTCCTCTGCTCTTCTCTGCACAAGATGAAAAGATGTCATCCTGTGCTTCTTCCTCGAACATTCCTTGTGCCTTTTTTGCTGAATGGGGTTAAATGGTGTGCTTTGAAAGTGTGCCACATATGA
This sequence comes from Scleropages formosus, assembly GCF_900964775.1. Classification (NCBI taxonomy): domain Eukaryota; kingdom Metazoa; phylum Chordata; class Actinopteri; order Osteoglossiformes; family Osteoglossidae; genus Scleropages; species Scleropages formosus. The sequence continues at coordinate 9,142,052 of NC_041825.1, read as the reverse complement.
TTAAGCTACTTTTGAACATGGGGTGGGTGTTTTAACATATGCATTTCCCATGTCGTTTTGGAAACCTAGCTTCTGTTTATTTTATTGTGTTGAACTGCACTGTTTCCTTGGTAGGTTGGCTGTTTTGACCCCTATAGTGATGACCCCAGGCTTGGGATACAGAAGATTGGCCTGTGTAAATACAGCGGAAAGCTTGTCGTGGCTGGTACTGCAGGACAGGTACAGTGAAACACTGCATTGAGGAAACGCCGAGACCTTTAACGCAAGCACTTGTTTCTGTGTCAAATGACACATCTTCATCTGCTCTGTCACGCTCAGGTTCTTGTGATGGATCTAAGCGAAGAGATGTCGGCTCACGTGATCAACATCGCCACCATCGATCTGCTCCAGGACCGGGAGGGCTTCACCTGGAAGGGCCATGATCGACTGGCTCCCAAAACAGGGCCCATCAGCTTCCCGCCAGGTTTCCACCCCTTCCTACTGGTGCAGTGCATGCCCCCTGCAGCGGTGACCGCTGTGACGCTTCACGCTGAGTGGAACCTCGTTGCCTTTGGCACAAGCCACGGCTTTGGCCTGTTTGACTACCACCGCCGTAGCCCTGTTCTCGCGAGGTAGGCATCCCAGCCTCAAAGTACTCCCTCCTAATGCTGTTGGTTGGTGATTGAACCTGGCTGTCTTGGCTACATTTCCTGCCTAGTGTCAGGGGGTGGTGTGTTCACTGACCACATGCTATACTGGTATAGCCTTTCTGTTGATCCTGAAGATGGTGTATGGTCACTGTCTGATTCATGTGACGGCGATGCACCTTCCAGATGTACCTTGCACCCTAATGACTCACTGGCCATGGAAGGGCCTCTGTCCCGGGTTAAGTCCCTGAAGAAGTCGCTGCGCCAGTCCTTCCGAAGGATCCGCAAAAGCAGAGTGTCCGGGAAGAAGCGTGTGGTAGTGAGCAGCCCAACAAGCAAGGTGTGTGAACAAGATGCAGCCATCAGTCCCATTCTTTATCGGGAGAAGGTTGATATCTTACTGGTGGCCCTGTTCATTATTCTCATCGGCATGGCAACACCCCCATCCCCAGGTACAAGAGGCAAACGCCCAACTGGCAGAGCAGGCAGGCCCCCACGACGTGGAAGTGACGCCAGTGCAGAGGCGGATTGAGCCCCGCTCCGCTGACGACTCCCTCTCCGGGGTGGTGCGCTGCCTGTGCTTCGCCGACACTTTCCTTAGAGATGGTAAAGTGATGCCAACAAGGTGCTGCTATAAGCATCTAAACAGTGAAGGATCTTTTTTGCACTGATGTGCAGATGTCCCTGTGGTTGTGCTGTCACGCCTCTAAGATGGCGTTGTACGCATTTGCCGATTCATTTGAGACCCTCCCCTTTGTGTACACAGAGGTGTCAGTGGGGGGGGTGTAATTCTGGTCTTGCAGGAGACTAAACTGAGACAGACTCTGAAGTCCTCAAAGGCTTGATGTACCACTTACGTTGTTTGCTGCTAATGTGGAGCGGTGTGACAGTGGTCATAGGTCCAACTATTGCTTCTTGTGTGGGAGCACTCTGACTGCTCATGACCCCTACAACCTCAGCTGACTCCAGACTGGGGGAGCATGAGCTGCTGGTGAACCCCTTAGGCAGGCTGCATGCAGTGCGGGTCCCGTAAAACTTTCACATACTGGCAAGGGTACTGTGGTTACCGTGGTTATCCACAATGCTTTGCTTTTAAGAAGCACAAGTCTCTCTTGGGTCTGAATCTGCAAGAGCACCAAACTGGAGAATTAATTTGCAGCTTTGCCTGGAATTGTATTTTTCAGCACAGAATGCTGAAGGCTTGACTAATGTGAAGTTTTATGGGAGTGCAGTCCTACTGGATGCTGTAATGGTGGAGTCCTTTGTAAAGGTGTTAAAGCCACTATCAGAGGGCACTGCTAACGGTAACTTTAGTCTCCTGGGTTTACAGGAACGCACCATGGCCCTACCATGTGGGCAGGCACCAACTCAGGTTCTGTGTATGCCTATGCCCTGGAGGTTCCATCCCAGGAGAAGTTTTCAGAGCACAGCGTGGAGGCCGTGTTGGGGAAGGAGATCCAGCTGATGCACCGGGCCCCGGTAGTGGCCATCGCTGTTCTGGATGGCCGGGGGAACCCGCTGCCAGAGCCCTATGAAGTGTCCCGGGACCTGGCCAAGGCCCCTGACATGCAGGGCAGCCACTCTGTCCTCATAGCTTCTGAAGAGCAGTTCAAGGTGAGGGTGGGGATGCAGTCCTCATTTATGCTGTTTGTGGATCCTGTACCTGCAGAGGACACAAGTGACTGTCTGCAGAATTTCACTGTACTGAGACTTTCATGTCATGCAGGGCTACTGCCTTTGGACCTAAAGGTTGCAGGTTCACTTCCAGCTGTTGTACCCTTTAGCAAGGTACTTACCTCAGATTGCTCCAGTAAAATTACCAAGCTTTGTAAATGGGTAAATCATAAGTACCAACATAGTATAAGTTTTCTTGGAGAACAGTGTCGGCTAAATGTACAGTTGTCTTTTTTTTTTTTTTTTTTTTTTTTTTTTTTTTTTTTTGGGACATCGTATTCAAGACAAGCCATCCCCCCCCATCAGATCACCGGCAGCAGTGCTTTCCAACAAATCTAAACTCTTCAATCACTCCTGTCATAGTCTTTGAAATAGTTCCCCCACTGTTGCCCTGCTCATTGTCTGTTCGCATTGGTAACCATAGGCAAATGGGCCAGGGATGTGGTGGAGAATGTCTGTCTGGCCTGAGACTGTCCAGGTTCGATTCCTGGCTGCTATGTGGTTTAGGAACAGCTCATGCCATTATGGTATCAGCCCTGAAAGTTGCTGGTTCAAAACCCACCTGATGCTATAGTACCTTGAGCAAGGTACTTACCCTGAATCTGTTCAGTAGAGCTAGCCAGCTGTATAAATGGGGTAATTTATAAGTCACTTTTCTCCAAAGTGTCAAATGTAAATGATTCGACCACCATCAAATACGGTTAAACTGCTGGACATGACAACTTGTGGACTGAACTGAAACCAGTCCTACTTGTGTATGATCATGAGGTCTCAACATTGATTCTTGTGCCAGAATACGTGCACAAGTCAGTCTTCAGTCAAACCCTGTAGTAGTCTTTCCTTTTTTTTTTTTTTTTTTAAAAAAATTTACTACATCATTGGTGCACATTGGGCAGGTGTGTATGAAATATGAATGTATGGACTGACTGCAACTCCTCTCCAGGTTTTCACACTACCCAAGGTCAGTGCCAAGACCAAGTTCAAGCTGACAGCTCACGAAGGCTGCCGGGTGCGCAAGGTGGCACTGGCGAGCTTCACAAGCGTGTCGTCAGAGGAATACTGCGAGAACGGCCTCGTCTGCCTCACCAACCTGGGTGACATCCACGTGTTCAGTGTGCCTGCGCTGCGGCCGCAGGTGCGCTATGACTGCATCCGCAAAGAAGACATTAGCGGGATTGCCTCCTGCGTCTTCACCAAGACAGGACAGGGTGAGTCAGCAGACCACTGGGAGATGCTTGCCGAACAGTGTGTGCACATGGAGGTTACAGCCGCCTCTCCTGTCTCTTAAGGATTCTACCTGATTTCTCCCTCCGAGTTTGAGCGCTTCTCATTGTCTGCGCGGGTCGTCACACAGCCCCTGTGCTCGGTGGATGTGGATCGGCCCCACGCCTCCGCAGGTCTCAGGTGAGCGCCTGGTGCAAGAGGCCCCGCGTGCTTTCTGTGCACATTTCACAAACCCGTGGCATCTGGCACATTTTCGCGGTCGCTGTATCGTAGATGTTGGCATTGGTCCACTCGAGCTGCATTTGAACAGAACCGAACTTGGGAGTGTAGAGTGGGTTTAATGAGGCCTGCATGCTGGAGGGGAAAAGGACGCTTTAACTTGGAAAGCAGGGTTGGAGAGCTGAGACTGCATCAGGTTTGGCAGAATGGTTCCCAGTGGTGCTGAGGTGCACCTCAGGTGCAGAGTTTGATCATAAGAACAAACACTTTCCAGTACCTGTTTAATCCCTTTCTATGCTGTTGCGCACCACCTCCTGCTTTACTTCTGAGTGTGGGACCCCCCTTTATGCATAGAGTTGAGAGAAACCATTCCGGTCTATACTGGCACACAAATGGCTTTGTTTATCATCAGTGACTGCTTGTCCAGTGTAGTCGCAGTGATTCAGAGACATACGGCGTGAAGCAGGGTGCATCCTGGGTGGGACAGTAGTCCATTGCAGGGCATCTCTCTCTGCATACATTCATACACTAAGGACAATTTAGAGTGAATTCACTTCAAACACAAGTCTTCATTACTTATGGTGTCTTCAGGTTACCAGAGTTCTCTGGTTTTTGCAGTTTATGGAGACATAGTACATTTCACAGACCTTAGACTGTTTCTCAACTTTGCTGATCCCTGATGTAACCAGCAGCCTCTGACTTCTTTTTGGAAAAGCTTGAGCTTGATCAGGTGTGCTGCAAAGCACATTACATCTGTTTGGTGGAAACCCATGGCACCAAGCATCAGGAGTGATCTGTATCTTTCCAGTGGGACAAATATTTCCCATGATGCACTGCACTGAGCAAAGGATGAAATGCTTAGGTTTAGTATTCTGAGCACAAGTCTGCATACATTCCCCAAAGCCCCATGTGTCTAGCAGAGTTAAGGAAACCAGTGTGGTGATGGACAAGCCTTGTGTGGAGTCCTAGTGCCTCTTGTATGTAGACACTGTCATTCATTCTAATTGGAGGTAAACTCTATTTGACATTGCTTTGTCCACTGTAGAGGATGACACTTCTGGAACTTGTGGCAGTATCTTGGCCCTGTCCTGTGTGTTTTATGGCATTGCAGTCAGTTTAAAGCCACCTTGTTTCATGAAAACATTAGATGCTGGGATGGATGGATGGATGGACGGACATACAGAGGGGCTGAAATTGCATATTGAAATGTATCACTACAGTATTTGAGTGTTTGGTTACAAATAAGGTTTGACTTCAAGTATTGCCCTCTGGCTGAAACCTTTTATTTTTTTAATCCTTTATTCTCCCTCATTTCCCGTGTGCAGAGCAAGTGTGCCAGTATCACTGCAGTCCAACGGAACGCACAGAGTGCAGCACACAGGGGATGTCCAGTCCCTCGGGGATGCAGAAGGTGAGAAGCAGCAACTTTTACTCTGCATTTAATTAGGAGTGGAAACTGTGCTTTCAGCATATCATAGGAAAGGGTAGTAAGTAGGCTGTACAAATTCTGGGGCTTGAAATTAAACTACAGTATTTATTGGGCATTTCTGAAGATCAAACTCAGCCTCTTGGAGCCTGTGAATATTTCACCTCATGCAGCTGAGGGTGACCATCCAAGCGGTTAATACCCTAACGCATTTGGTGTCCCCAGCTGGTAGTGTAGTGGTTAGTGCTGCTGCCTTTGGAGCCAAAGGTCACAGGTTCAAGTCTCATCTCTAGCTGAGCAATGTACTTGCCCTCAATTGCTCTGGTTAAACTTGAACTTAACCCAGCTGTAAAAATGGGTCAATAATTGTAAATGGCACAACACTGAAGATCGCTTTAGAGGAAGGCAACAGATGAATAAATCTGAACGTGCTCTCTAGCTTCAAATGGTGCCATGAAAGTTGAAGGGTCTGCAGTGGAGATGATGAGATTAGTGTCCCACAAACCACTCGCTGTGGGATTTGTTCGGTTACCCTGGTGCTAACCACCCCCCCAGGAAAGGTACGGCTGACTGTGTAACTCGCAGCAGCAGTCCATGTGACCACATTTGAGACCTGTGTCTTAGTTCCTGCCTTGTAGTGAATCCCCCCCACAACCTTTTCTTGTTCTTCTTGAATTTAATAAGCTCAGGCTCCTCCACAGCTCCTCTTTTAATCAGGAAAGATAAGTTGCCCTGCAGTTGCCTTAGTAGTAACCATGGCAACTCCCTACAGAAGTTCCCCAGGGTGATCCCCCATAATAAAAGCACCATTAAGGATTCATGAGGGGAAACTCCCCTTTTGAGCGCCCCTTTTTTTTTTTTTTTTTTTTTTGGCGGGGGGGTATAGAACTTATGAAAGTGAAGGGTAGTGATAACTTAACGCATCTTTTTTGGCTTTTAACGTGTGTCTATGTCCAGATTTGTCCTTTCAAGCCCAACACAAAGGTCTCATTTGATGTTAGTTCAGGTAGATTACACACGGATGTTTGAGGAGGAAGTCTGTGCTGTAGTGACACTTCTGTGATGTGATGGTTTTGGCTGAGTGGTGCTAATGTGTCCCCTGTGTAAATGGGTACTTGAGTTTGTAAAGTGTTCAAATGTGTGCTTTCTCCACTGTCTCAGTACAGTGTACGTGTAGTGAGACACGGCTCTGAATCATTTAGTGTTCCTAAAGTGGGACAGTCGATAGCACAGCGGTTACAACTGCTGTCTTTGGACCCAAAGGTCGCAAGTTCGAATCCTACCTCCATCTGCAATGCCCTTGAGCAAGGTACTTACCCTAAATTGCTCCAGTAAAATTACAGTTGTATAAATGGGTAAATAATTGTAGGTAGGTTAACATTTTAACTTGGTTTGGAGAAAAATGTCCACATAAATGTGGAAAGATCATTTATTGATCACTCTAGGGAAGAATTTACGTGTTGTCATTAAAGTCGAATTTTCACACGACTCTTCCAGTTAAGAGATAAGTGAGAAAATGCTGTTCTCTAAAATTTGTTGCGAGATGGTGGTGACCGGTTTCCACATCCAGCCAACAGGCATCAATAAAACACACCCAGGCAGAATAGGACTGTGGCACAGAGAGGTGGGTCCTGTGTGACCGGGGTACCGCTGTCGCTTCGCATTGGTTCTGACTGACTGCATCTGGCAGCGCTCTCTGCACGGGTCCCCCGGTGCGTCCGGTTGCCACCGCCGCCACCCCCATACTGCATGTTGCACTTCAAAGCGTGGGTCACGTAATGAACAGTGCCCATTCTTCGGGAAATAGTGTGCGGCGGTATGCAAAATGCATAACTCGCCAACATCCATCATTTTGTACTTGTGGCCATGGGAAAATAAGGAAAATTAAATAATTGGCCCACAAACTCCTGAAGCTTCTACTGTATGAGCAAAGTCATTTCTGTCTGTAGCGTTTAACACGTGAAAATAAAATTGCTTCCAAATATCCACTGGGTCTTAAACTGCAGCACCAATCAAGTTTTTGGGGGGTGTATTAACAAGCTCTGATTTGTTCTTTCTGGCCTTTTAGAGGAAATTCAGGCTGGTCTCTCATCGCCTGCCCTGGACTCGCCCAACAGCAGTGCCGACATCACACTGGACACCACCGGTGACATCACGGTTGAAGATGTGAAGGACTTCCTAACGTAAGGCTTCCTGTCACACAATTCTGCTTGAGCTTAATGGTATTGGATTCTTGCTCCTGGGTTCTGCCTTGAGTGGGGGAAGGGAAAGGAAGTTTCCTCTAATTTTATATTTTGTGTGTGTGAGATAGATAGATATATAGATAGATAGATAGATATAGATATAGATAGATATATATACACACATACACACACGGTTCACCACCAGACTGCAAAATCTGCCCCTGGCAGAGGGATCACAGTATCTGAGCTTGGGGCAGTAAGTGCTTCCATCACACTGGACAGGGGTTAAAGGTAAATGTGCACGTCACTGTGAATGAGCAATAAAATATTTAAAAATAAAGCGGACAGAGGAACATGGCACCCCCTGTTCTGAATTTTTCTCTGTAAATATCATGTAACATATGAAATATCTGGGTCAGAACTTTTGAACCTGGTGCAGGGTATCTCCTGCCCAAGGGCTTCAAACCAATGCCTGTGCTCTTCCAGGAGGGCAGCTCATACACTCCTCCTCTTCACTTTGAATGCAGATGAAGGCTGTGGTCTTTAGAAGGGTGATGTAGGTCTGCAAGGCAGTGAGAGGGGAGGGAGTGGAGCGCTAGATGTGCCCATGTTCAGGACAGAGCGCTCTGCTTTCTCCCTTTCATCTTAACGGCATTGTGAGGTCCGTGCCTTTTTTGAATAAACCACATTCCATTTAATCGCCGCTGTGGGTTTTTAATATTTGTAAGTCATAACTGAGAGCATGACGGCATGTTAGACACATGCTCTGTTATGATTTGCAAACATTAAACCCCCCTTCTCCCCCCCCCTTTACCCCACATCCTTTCACATTTACTTTCACACCTCCATCAAGAACAGGTGAGATGTGTAGTGAGGAATTACTATATATTTTACCTGACTTTTCTCCAGCATGACTTAATCTGCTTTCAATTTACCCATTTGTACATCTCAGTAATTTTGCTGGAGCAGTTTAGGGTAAGTACCTTGCTCAAAGGTACTACAGCTGGAGGTGAGTCAAACCTGCATCCTTTGGGTCCAAAAGCAGCAGCAGCTGTAACCACTGCATTAGCAGCCCACTGTAGCTTGTGCAGAGGACCAGGGTTCAGATGGTTTTGGAGAAGGGTGAACATTAATGGTAAGGACACCTAATGGAGGAGTGCGAGGTGTGAAGCGTGGCTTGTGGGCGCAGCAGACACTGACGGCCCCACTCTTTCCTTCCAAGGTCTGTGGACGAAGCGGAGAGAAACCTGAAGAATATTTCTGAAGAAGACGGGCATTCTCCTGGAATTCTCATCAAATGAAGAGGTTGGTCTAAAGGGCTGCCCCCTTCCCTACTGCATGTTGTCACAATTCAGCACCCACGTCCCCATCCTTTATGGCTTTCACTCGTGTGAAACCCGAGCGCAAAAACACAATTTTGACTTGATGGAGCTCAGCAAAACATCTCGTTGCCTTCCGAAGCGTGACGGGTTCAGAGTTGTCCCGAAATGCCCCAAATAAGCGAAAGACAAGTGTTGCAGAGGAGTCGGCCAGAGCCGTGCAGTAAAACGCGGCAGAGGGAAGGTCCTGGGACGGCCAGCACCAACTGGCTGGAAGGAAAGGCAGGGTGTGTTGAATGGAGGACAGATGCCACATGATGTTGCAGAATAAACCACTTGTTTTCGAGATGAAAGATACAAAAGTTTCCTTGCTGGTGGAGTAGAGCCACCGATTGATTTGTTTGGAATTCACGTTGTGCTGGACGATGCCTAGCGGAGTGGACATTTTTAATGATGATGGTACCATTACACAAATTGGCCTTGGCAGCCAAGACAGGGATTTGAGGACACAGTAGTTCTATGGGGGGGTGTGCAGCAGACAGTCCACTTTCACATATTTTGCATCTCCATGGAAACCAGAGACGACAACCTGTCAGGTGTCAAGTTTGGGCATCTGTGCTTCTAAGGCAGCGTTTGTTGAATGGTGTCGCAACACAAGGGCCGTGGTGGCTCAACTGGTGTTGCCGGACATGTCTCGGGTTTCTCGGGGGGAGTGACAATGCACACTGACACTCGTATACATTATGTAGTGACCATACTCTTACCCCCACTCACGCTCTATGGTGTGAAGATATGTAAATGCTGTCAACTGAACATAGTTCTCTTCAGACTACCTATTGTTAACCTCTTTCCGCACAGATCAGATTTAGCTGTTTTTCCCCGTTGTCTTTGCATGTGTATTTAACACCTGTGTGTGTTTAGGGAGATTCCCCGGGATGCTTTTGCACTGTTGCACGGTGGCTGCAGTAACGGGGGGGCTAGGAGAACTTGAACTTGACGTGTGGATCGGACAACGAGAATGTTTTTGTTTGAAATCCACGTGGTGATTGTGTGCCTGTGTTGCAGCAAGCCCTTGCTATGCACTTGGGCAGAAGCCAGACTGCATTGGACACAGCCCAGCAGGACCTAATGGAGCCGAACATTTTTAGGAGACGACAACCTAATAGAACTGAAGCTGGACTAGAACTGCTTTGTTTGATTTTGAACAGCGATGTGAGGACATGAACTGTCCCGAAAGACAACGGCTGTCGTTTCCCTCCTTTTCCATCTCTGTTCACTCCTCCATCCTGTGTAGCGTGATGCCACAGTACCGACTCCTCGACCAAGTTGCCTCGTGTGTTTGCTCAACCCTGCACTTGTCAGGTTTCTCTTGGACATGGGGTGGGTGTGTGTGTGTGTGTGTGTGTCAGGATCCCAAGGACAGCTTCTGATGTCATACATGAGCAAAGCAGCCAGTTATTTTCCAATGACTGTTATATTGGTTCACAGCAATTTTTTTTTGAGTGACTGCAGCATTGAAGGGGACCGAGTTAATATTTATTGTAATAATTCCCAGTTGCTGTTAGGTTTCAGATGCCCCCTCTCAGCCTCAGCTTAACGCTCTGGTTTCCGGACATGTTGCTGCAGGGACCACTTGAGGGTCTTAGGGAACCACTTGCTGGAATTTCATCCAGCAACATATGAAGTGTGGGTTTTTTTTTTTTTTTTTTTCTTCCTCTGGGGTGACTTGTTAACCCTCGTGTGTAATGAAGAATCAGGATGCCGGTGAGAATTCAAAGTTGGACCCTGTGGGTTTGAGGAAATGGACTTTCCGAAAGGATCCATGAAATCGGTTCTGGTGTTTGACAGGACTGTTTCCTGCACTTTTTTTTTTTTCCTTCCTCCCTTCTCTCTAACCCCCCCCCCCCCCCCCCCCCCCAACTATGATTGGAGGAGGCTTGTGATTCCTTTGCCAAGGCTTCATTTCAATTCCCTGCTCACCTACCTTAGTCCTAATTTAGGTTCTTGTCCATGTTTTGGCTTAATGTCTTTACCATGAGTTGATCATTTGTGCCAGTGGACTGTAAACACGGCAGCAGGGAACATGTTGAGCTACGTTACAATGACAGTAGATGGTCCTGGTAGCAGGACACCTGGGTTACTGCTTCCCAGGGTGTGCCGAGGCTTCATGGGGGGGTCCAGTTTGTGACTGGTTCCAAACTCCTCTTGTCAAGCTTTATGTAACAGGCTGTTTTTGCTTGGTGTGCAGGGAGAGTAGTTGCACAGAGGCAATAAATTTGTTTTAACGTACCTCTTTTATTCCCATTCACAGTATTAACGTATGAATCTTAGTGTATAATTTTTGTAATGAAAGGATTCTATATAGTCACTGGTGTGTAAAGTGCTCATTTTATTACTGTTTTTGTCTGGAGATTATATTTTTTAACCATAAGTGCGCTGAACCTACAGTCCGGGGACGCTAGAGAGACGAGGCTGAGGCTCTTCCGCAAATGTTTTGTTGGGGAAAACTGCGGCTTTAAAACGTTTCCGGAAGTTTCTCCACGATGCAAACCCCGTGCAAGCAACGATAAGATCTTAACGTTGGTGGAAATAAACATCAGAGCGTCAACGTTCAGGTCGGGGTGGAAAGCAAACTTTTTTTTCAGGTGTGTGAACACCGAAGGTGCAGAAAGTCTCCTGCCCTGGATGTGTACGAGTCGAAGAGTAAGACTAATATACTGTGTACAAAGCCAAGGATGGGCCTCCAAGAAACTGTTGTAAAATGTCATTTAACCTCGTCATTGATTTCTCCACTGCGCCACATTCCTTGGTTTGAACACTTGAGTAAATGGCACTTTTACTTGCGCTTGTAGCTTTTGTATTTTTTTTGGTTTAGAACTGCTTTGAAAGGGACCTTACACCTGTAGTGTAATTTATATGGATTTTGTGTGCTTGCTTTTTAGTCCAAAGTGGACCTTTTAAAACAGTTGGCAACTATCCTGTGAAATTTCTTAGTTTACATATATTTTTTTCCTCATGCAGAATGTACCTGTTAATTACTTTTTCAGATTATATAGCATTAAGAAATTGATAGTGATGAATTTAATGTCAATAAAGCATTATCACCTGGTGTCTGTCTGCCTATGTGCTGTAGGTGCTCTCTTCCCTTAGATGTTTTGGGGAAAAGTTTTGTCTTGATAAACTTTGTCTAATCAACCATGCAGCAATGAGTTGCCATAGTCACTTGGTGCTGCCCAAATTCTAATAAAAGAAAGGGGTAGGCAAGGCTAGAAGGACTTGAATATTTTGGGAATGGGTGGGGGGGTCTCAGCACAACCCTCTGGGGTGGGTTTTTTTTTTTAAAACCTTTTTGATGTGATACTCATTCTCCAAAGCAGTGTACAGCCAGGCTGCTGCTAAGAAGTTTTAATTTGATCAGTTCTGGGTATTTATGTGTATGGCAGCAAGAGCTGTGATTGAAACCCTCATCCTTCCCTTACCAGCTGCACAGGGGCCTACCTGCCCCATAACTTTTCCACCAGTACTTGAGTTTACAATGTTTCCTTTTTAGTTCAGCCTTGTTTTTCATAAGTATGAACTGGGATGACTTGTTCTAAAACATTGATGGAGGCAGCAAAGTCAACCTGAATATCTATCAGGTTTAATACAAAAGAGGCTCTACATAAGTTTCCAATGTGGCAATTAACATTTACAGTTACCTACTGAAGGCAGCTTTATATGCAGTGCTTATGACTTACCTATCTGCACACATGGGCAATTTATACTGAAGTAACTCCACCTGAAAGGACTCAAGTTTGAGGGTGACAGTTCTAACCCTCTTAGATTAACATTTGGCCAAGTGCTATATATGTACCTCTGGTTTTTCTATACAGGGTAGGAATATTGACATTACCACTGCAATAATATTTTTATAAATACATTAAATGATTAGGACTGTTTTATGCAGTTAGGTGATGTACACTCATAGGATGGAGGAAACTGGCTGCAGCTAAGTCTAATATGTATTTTCCATGATATAGATGTTGCATTAGAGAAATGCTTGACACTCTTGTACATTTATTCATTTAGCAACCGTGCACTAAGGCTGGACCAGTTGAGGTAAAAGCATGATCTCAAACATGCATATGAACTACCATGCTTAATAACCAAAGGCTGATCACCCAGTCTAAAATTTCCAGAAAACATACCACCATAAACCAATTCATTATGAACTTTTATTCTGGTACAAAATAAATACAGTATTTTCTGTCCTCAATCCCTCAGACAGTGACCACCTCTTGGGGATATTCAATAGAAGCCAAGTGCAAAATCAGCTTTGGTACTTTATAGGGAAAAGTATATCCTTATGAGTAATGAAAGTAAGTAGAGGATAAACAATGAATAGCTAAAACAGAAAGGGGGGGGTTACTAAAACACAAACACCAAGCTTCCACAGAGATGACAAGCAGATACTGGTCTAGAAGTCTAACTCCCTGGAGGCCTTTTAATGAAGGGCTGCAGCAGGAGTAATAACAGTGTACGTTGCATATACAGGAACTTGTAAATTGCTTCCCGGCAGTTTTGTGCAGTTTGAGTGCCGAACAAAGGACGTGCTACAGTGCAATGCTCACATTAAGAGATGAGATCCATTTCAAAGGACTTCCCCTCTCTTCCGTCCCCCCATTACGTTCTACTTCGATGCATTGATTGCTTGCCTGTGGTAAATATCGCAGTCATGCTGAGCAGCTCCCTGGCTACAATACTGGTTGCTCAATCAAAAAGGGGGGGGGGGGGAGATGGGGGGGTAGCTCTTCATTTATGACATAAGAACCAGAGCCTTGCGGCTGCAATTCAGCCATCAGGGGTGTTTTGGCACCGTTTTCACCAAGCATCAGACTGATAAAATCAAGCTGAGACAAACAGTAAGTAAAACATTCTCAGGAGGACAGTATTCAGCTATAACCGTGTGGAGGATTTTGACATGTACAGTCTGACACAGACTTCACATAAATTACATCTCAGGAATTATTGCATGTCCTGCTCTCTCAAGACATCGCATGTGTTACTGTGGCATAAATCTTTCCTAATTGTAACAATGATTAATATATATATGCCTATTTGTTTGACTGTTTAAACCTCTGCAAAGCAATACTTAATATAGATACTGAGGCCAAAATGTTAAATTCAGCCAAAGCATTAAATAGTTTTTTTTTGCAATTACATGTGAAGCCCTAATAAAATAGATTGTTGATGCAGAAGAACAGATTAAAAATTGTAACCTAATACTTAGACCTTTACACAAGTAGTTGTTTCACCCCACAAAAATGTTAATTTGTCCGTAACTGGTGATGCATTTTCAACGGAAAACAATCCTGTTGTATGAATGAAATGCAGCTTTTAAAAAAGTCCTACCTTTTACCATCTTACAATCTCTCATATTCATTTCAAAACATTCACCACAACATGACCTTCCTGTAAACGCAGCGAGTGGGCAGTGAACGGGGTTTAGAAAAAAGTGAGCGTGTTGCAGTATATTGCATTCTCTAATGTCTACCTCATGTGGACGGTGGAAGCGTTTGACAGACAACATGCTGTACTTGTACTGCGCTCTCTAGGCAGGCGGCTTCCGGAAAGCGCTCCAGGCATGGAAGCAGCGTGTGAAGCAATGAGGCTCATTGCCTTTGCGCACCAGACGCAGCTTCCTGGGGTGCTCCGAGTCCTTCGACCTCATGTGCTGGATGTACACCTGTGGTCAGCAGACAAAATAGGCATGTGGAAAGGCAGGGGGGTGGGGGGTGGTGTCAGTGAGAACCAATGAGCAGTGAGTTTCGGCGTCTCACACACACGGCCCCATCACTCATCCGTACCTGACAGGCCTTCAAGCTCAGTTTGATCTCCACCTGACTGGTCTGAGTGCCCACCCACATGTATACCTGGCCATTGGAAAGGAGGGGAAACAGCATAAATCAGAGAACACATCATCTCAGCCTGTTCAAAATGAATGGTACCAATATCCACAGGAAAAGGACACATGAATCATTAAAAGGTAAAACTGACTGACTTGTGCTCTAGTTTGTATAACAGGAGGCTGACATTCACACCCTATTATTCCAAATGACTTCAACAGTATGATTGTCACGGGGCTGAGCCACCGACCTCTTTTCCATTGTCCAGAAGCATGATGTCATCATCGGCAAGGTCGTCTTGGCAGAAGTCAGAACACTTCTCCGACACGGAGAAGAAGCCTTTTTCATTTGAGCACCTGAAACCAAACCGGTTTTCACTGAATGAAGGCTCAAAAATAATTACCGAAACAGAGCTGCTGCAGCCATTCCGGCTACACTCTACTTGAGTTTAAATCCAACATGAGTTAATGCTAAAGGTGAAGTTCAGGGACCTTTCTGTCTGGAACTTGGATAAAGTAAAATGTCCAGCCTGCCTGAAAAGGAAGGGTCTCCGTAACTTCCTTGATTTCTAGCACTATTATTCAGATGAATGTCTTCATTGCTGCTACAGGCTGGCAAGTTAAAAGTCAGGTTGTGTGAAAGAGACAAGTCTTGTGGTGGACTAAAGGGCAGTCTCATACATCACCTTGTTTTACATCCAAGGTGTCAGGGGCCCAGGAGAGACTGCGGACTCCGCTTGCAGCTTTGTCTTATCTTTAAAGGACTGATTTCAGTACTTGGACACATACCTGAAGAGTCTGGCATATTTCATGTAGTCTGCATCTTCATCGTACGGCTTCTGAGAGCCAATTCCCACCCAGAAGAAGTTTTCTGGCTCCTCTCCCTCATTGATCACCTGGAGGCACAAAACCATCAAATAAATATCAGGCATTTTGACCAGATCATAAAACTGAACGCTGTAGCAAAGTGTTGCACTTTTTTTTTTTTTTTTTTTACCTGTTTGCTATAGGTGTCATCAAACATGGTGTTCATGATGTCTTCCGCTAGTTTAGCCTCATCTGGATCTGCTGCTCTGCCCACCCAGGTGTACACTATACCTTGGTTATCCGTGCTCTCAAATGGCACCTACAATGCAAGTTCACTTCAAATTCAACACGAAAACACTGTGCACACTTAAATGCGTAGGAACAAAATGTTTGACTGAGACCTCTAAGGTTTAATAAGGTTTTATGTTTGAGAAAAGCGGAAATGTACGTGGATGTATGAAGCAAGAGCCAAACGTATCCAGAGGGATGTCCTCTCCAGTTACACTGACCCCCACGTGATAAAGTCAGTGTCTGGCCCTGGGCAGGGTTCCGACAGGGGGCCTTTGCATGACTTGGCCCTCAACCAGAGAAAGGCAGGAAATAAGAACCACCTGCCACATTCTTGAGGTTTACATCGGAAATTACAGAATAACTAAAATAATCTTTTGTAGCCAGTGATGCAGGAATAGTAGTACATATTCTCTATAAGAATCTGAAAGATCAAAATACCAAATCAGTTTAATGACTCATTTTGAACTGGACCAGCTTTTCTGGGCCCATCCCACTGTCGCTCATCATCTACCTGTTCCCCCCCCCATACAATCATACATCTGATGGTTTACATCAGGAGGTGAAAATGCCGGCCTCATGTTGGACTGCATATGCTGGTTTGTTTATTCTGTTTTCGTTTCATAAATGAGCAAATCAGATCAACAACTTATCTTTGTATATGCATATGTAATGGCTTTGTGATTTTGTTGAGAACAAGTCAGCAAATCCCAACCAAGCACAGCAGTCCTACCTTTAATATGAAACAGAATTCTGAATTGAGGTTGCTGGAGTCTGTGGGAATCTGGATTGTCCTTAAAACACAAGGTCACAGGATCAGTACAACCACAATATACAGAATATCTTTAATTCTCTGACTAAAGGACATTCTGACTTTGCAGATCTAGGTTCATAACTGCACTCTTCATTTCTGAATAACTCACTCACTCACTCACTCCTAACTCACTCACTCAGAAATGCAGATGTACAACGGGAGTGCGGAAGCGTACCTGGTGCACAGGGCACTACCATTAGTCCTGATGTGGTACAAGCTAGGCTGCACATTGTCATCCTTCAGCTTCCTCTTTCCTTTATGGATGATGAACTTCCTCTTGAAATGCGACAGAAACTTGAGATTCTCCTGCTGCTGCGTCATTCGCACAACCTGCATAAAAATGAACATTGGTCACAAGGGCATTTTTATTATTAAAAATTGCCTAACGTAAGCCAGTCACAAGTGGAGGAATGTATTAACAGTGAAAATTCTAGGGACAGCAGAAGGTTCCCATTTCTTCTCAGCAGATGTGGCCAGTGAATACAGTAGCTAGCGTAACAAATAAAAGGCCACTGCAGCGCCACCTGGTGAGGAAACTGAAAAGTGTGGAATGATTATGTCACTCAGTGAACACTGAAATGACACTCATTTGATCATTTCTGCACACAAACCCAACATGGAACTATAGTGTATAGCAGGTTTCATTTTTTGTCACATTTACTTACATTTTTTAAAAATTTCAATTGATTTAGGAAGAGTAAGCCACCGGACCGATGCGTGCGGTTTGTATGTTCACCTCGAGTTTGCCGGGGAAAAGGCTCTCAAATTTCTTCTGGAGGCTGAAGGTGAAGGTGAGCCAGCCCATGTTGGAGGCTTCACGCCCCTGCCAGAAGTACACCACACACTGGAAGTCCTCCTCCTCCCCCTCACCGTCCCCTTTGTCGCCTTCCTTCTCTTCATTTTCCTCGTACTCCACAGGCACCCAGTACCTAAGCTCATCCCAGAGGGAGACGGCACGGAATTAGTCCCATCTTCTACCACAAATACAACTTCAGCCATTCTCTCTTTCTTTCTCTCACACACACACACACACACACACACACCATCTGAAACCGCTTGTCCCATATGGGGTCGGGGGGAGCCGGAACCTAACCCGGCAGCACAGGGCATAAGGCTGGAAGGGGAGGGGACACACCCAGAACGGGACGCCAGTCCGTCGCAAGGCCCCCCAAGCGGAACTCGAACCCCAGACCCACCGGAGAGGGACCAGGCCAAACCGGCTGCGCCACCACACCCCCCTCAGCCATTCTCATGAGTGCCAAAAAAAAGTATATGAGCAATATTGCATAATGCACAGTGGAAACTCCTATTGATGACAGAGCCTGAACTGAGAAAAGTTTGTGGTGAAACTTGTGCTATTTTTACAACCAAGTTACAACAGGCCCTACAAAATGTCTAACATATAAACCGCGCCACAGAATGCAAAACTCAAGAACGTGAAGTGTCGAGTGACAATTTTGGATTTAAAAAAAAAAAAGTATAACATCCAAAAATGAAATAAGAACAACGGTACGTTCGCATCACAGACTTCGTTATTTCACCTGCACAAGAACACGTAACAATCCTGAGTGTAGAAGTGTCCAAACTCCTCTTCTGGCAAACGAGCAAATTTCTTTCCCTCTAAAACAAAGCCCTCCATTCCGTCCAGATCTTCATTCCACTCCTCCATCATCTGCTCAGCCTGCCAAAAAAAAAAAAAAAAAAAAAAAGGGAAAATATTGTAAGACAGAGTACACCATACGTATATGGAGCCATCCTCTGAACAAATGCGTTTTGGGTTCTCACCTCTGCGAGAGGCATGGGCGGCTGTCGCGGGAGGAACAGGGCTGTAAGGTCAGCCTTCATCTGGCCCTTCTGCTCCACGTCTTTCTTCACCTTGCCTGACAAGCCCTCCTTTTTCAGGACCGTCTCGGCATTGCGTGTGTAGTCCACCTTGAGCACGTCGTCCCAGTTCTTAAACTTGGATTTGAAAACCTTCCATTTCAGAGAACACAAAATGTCAGAAATGGTGCTGGATGGCACAAAACTTCCAACTTTAATATACGAGCCTGAAATTTTTCCTCCTCACATACGAAGCATGACTTCAGAACTGGCAGAAATATTTTCAACTTGTCTCACGTGACTGCATCTAACCCCAAAATCAGTGTCAAGTCTCCTAACAATCATTTCAGATCATTTGTAGGCCATCTGGTTTATTTTTTAGCCACAAAAGGCAAGGAAGATTTAAAGTGGATGTTTTCGTAGTCTATTTAACTAGATAAACGAGTGACAGTATGGTCATTTTTGTAGGTGAGGTAGCGTCCACTACCTGGCACTCGGTTCCCTCCAGGTTGCGGATGACCATGGCGTGTTTCGGCCGGTGCAGCATACCACACACTTCCTGTCCCAGTTTGAGGGCAGCGGCCCTCACCAGCCGCGGGGACTTGCGCCCGATCCAGATGAAGACGTCCGACCAGCAGTCAAGGATGTACACACCCTTTGTGTCCAGGAGGCTCTGGAGCTGCAGCCCATGAGAGGCAGAAACAAGTTATGAATGACACTCATAAAAAGGCAAAGTTTTCATCAGAAGGGGGGGAAGGAAGGAGGGGAAAAGGAAAACAACTATAAACGAATTTAAAGATGCGCTGATGTCGTCAACATTCTGATGGTACCAGTCTGTGCTCAGGAATGACGTCCAGTTTGAGCTTGTCTTTGTGCTCCACTGACAGTTTGTAGTTAATCTGAGGCAGTTCCAGGTACCCCAGGCCAAGGCCAACCTACAATGAAGAGTAGACTCTGAATTACTGAAATACCACAAGAATTCCATTCTGACTGAGGGTTTTTACAGGCCTGAACTACACCTAAACTGTACACTATGTATTGTAGTCATTTACTGGGGGGGGGGGGGACGTTTGGAAGTTTCCTCCCTGCATCAGAACTGCTGGAAACCACCACCCCCCTCAAGGGTCTCAAAAAATCTTTCAGGCTCTTTCTCTCTTGATCTGCTGAAAGCTGCACAAATTTCCATCAAGCCATCTGTTACAGTCTCAGTTCTAGAGGCAGCTACACATGTAACGTGTGGGGGAAAAACGGTGATATTGGACAAACTGCACTTTGAAAATTGTGTAAATATACATCTGGTCAGTCTACATCAATCTTTATCTGCTGTGAAATACACTTTTGTTTACTTTGAGCTGCACATTACTTGGGGAGGGATCTACCAAATCAATAAATATGTGAACTAAAATCTCTAGGACATGATAAAAAGAATAGATAGCCCTGCATAGATGTGCAAATTAAAATAAAAGCCCTTTAATTAAAAGGGCCATGAACAGAAACATCTGCTTCAAGTGATCTGATTTAATTCCAAATGCTTCTGGCTCCACAGTCACTGCAACAGATCATACTGACAGCATCTTGTACCTTGTACAGTTTGGGCCGAACCGGGGTGAAGTCGTCCGGAACATGCTTCTTGATTTCTTCAGGTTGCCCCCCAAGGACTTCCCAGAATTCTGGAGTCTCCTGATGCTGAACCAGTAAAGTGATCTCTGCTTTTCCCTTTCTCTCATTCTTGTTAATCTTCTCAGCAAATAACCTGCCACACAAGCATACATTTATTTTTGTGATGTACAGAACTATTACTGGAATTATTCAAATATTTCAAATCATTACATCCAACTGTTACTTACCTGGCCTTTGTAGTGCCACTCAGCGTGGCATTAGCTCCTCTCCACACATAGATCACTAAACCAGTGTCCAGCAGGAAGACAAACCTACAAGAGACGAGCTCATTTGACCAGGACGCTGATGGGATAAAAGGAATCACAAAGACTAAAAGATAAATGAAGAAAGTATCATATTAAGACATACCGTGGGTCCAGAGAAGAAGCCTTCAGGGGGACAGATTCCAGCTTGATGTTCTTCTTACCATAAACTCTGTGGAGCCTATTTAGAATAAACAGAGTTGAAATCAGATTTTTCTTCCTGTTATCACCCTAGAACACCAGTTAATTTATCAATGTGTCACCAGCAAGATGCATTTATGACAACTTTTTAAGAAGTAACATCAACCAGTCCCCTCCCATGATCCTAACCCAGTTTTTACCTTGTTACATACTGGGTGTCCTCCACTGTGAAGAATCCGCTAGCAGTGCCTCCCTCGATATAGGAAATTTCATTGTCAAAAATCTATTTAAAGAAAGTGTGGGTTAATGACTTTGTTTAAATAATTCTGAATAAATGGCAGTTGAGACACAAGCAGCAAAAGTATTCAAAAAGGTTTCAGCAATGCTCCTGCACTGACCGCAGTGAACTCTTCACTCTCGTCCCCCATCTCCTCCCGAATGGTCCTGCATTCCGCACCCAAGTAGTTACGCAGGTTCACCGCATGGATGGCAGAACCTGCTTTCTTGTCCAATGTGGCTTCCTGACCAATCCAGTAGAAGATATGCCAGTTCAAGGAGCCATTTTCATCCAGGTAGGTCTAGAAATAATAATAATAAAAAAAAAAAAAAAAATTAAATTAAAAAACGTCTGGAAAACAACGCTCAAGAATGCCGGCCCTGGACGCAACACTTCTGAAGAGAGTAAGGTGAGGACGCGTAGGTCTGTCCTTGCCTTCAGTACGATGTAGCAGTCTGCTTCATAGAACTTCCCGACGAAGGCCTCGTCTACCTGAACAGGCACAAAATTCTCGATCTGCCACACAGTGACCCCTGGAATCTGGCCCACATCCTCCAGGAAGAACTCAGAGTAATCCAACTGGGGCTTCTCCAGGTTCTTATCCCAGCGCCGTGCCTTCAGGTCTGAATATTTCAGCTCATTATCCTCCTGACAAAGCATCACAAATGTGCAGAGTTCAAGCATTCTTGTTCCCACATGTAACTCACATCACAACAACGATACCTCATTCATTCATTTTTGCGTTCAGACCCGCTTTTGTCAACTTTTAGCTGACACTAAGAATTCATTTTATTTTTCTTTATCACACTTCTAAACAGGCTGACAAAGTAAATCACGTAAACAGAGACCAGAGACATAACAAGAAGCATTAATAACAGTAATGAATCATATTGACATTTATATTTGGAATCTCACTTATACGTACAATGCATTTACGTTTAAATAATTCCACATGTAAAAGCAATTCTTCAAACACGGTTTTGACAAAAAACACTCTACGAAACCTAGAAATGTTCTCATAAAATCTGAATTTTTGAGCGTTGCTGATTTATCGTACCTCCATGGATTTATTCTTTTCCTGGGCCACATCCGTCATCCCTTTCAGGACCTGTTTAGCCTGATCATCCTGAGCTGAATCCTTCCGTCTTCTCAACCTCATCTTTCTAGCCAGCGGATCTCTCGGACTGTTTCCTGTGCAACAAACTGGGTTAACGCCTCCTCTCCAACATTTCCTTCCTTTATTGGCAACAGTACTCAGTGATGCACACAGTACCTCCACCCGCTGCAGCCACAGTAGCTGGAGATGCCCCAGCCAGTCGGAGCTGGTTTTGCAGTGAGAAGTCAATGTTGTACCACTCAGCTGTCCTGTCTACTGGTTTTGGGGGCATCACAAGGTTTGGATTTTCTCTCACATCAAGGACCTGGAGGCAACAAAACAGTCGTATCACAGTTCCAAAGCTATTTAAACTCACAGCACACTGAGCAACACATTTTCCTTTATTAAATAAACTTTATAAAACACAATATTCGTACCTCTAGGTCTGTGAGGAAATGGATTGCTTCAGGTAAAGTAACAAGGCGATTCTTATTGAGGACCAGCTTTTTCAACTTTCCACACCTACGCAAGTAGGCACAACATTTATAATTCACATCATCAGCCTTAAAAATGCTCACACCATTATCATTAACATTTCATACCATTATCCAAGCACGCATACCTGCACAATCCTTCAGGGATAAGCTCTAGATTATTGTTGGCAGCCATAAACTCCACCAGGTTGGACAGCTTCCCAACCCCGGAGGGGATGCCATCAAAATCAAGCTTATTTGAGTTCAAATACAACTTCTTCAGCTTCGACAACTTGCACACAGCTGACTGAACAAAAAAGCAAGCAAAACACTGTCAAAATTATGTCTGTATTATGGTTAAACCACATTGTCAGTAACAGCCACTGGAAAAACAAAACAAGTTCAAAAGTATATCAACATATCCTTTCATTTTAAAGCTCTGCAGCTCAATCAGACACTCAGTATTGGTCTCATCCAGCTGAAATATAAGTTGAATTACAACTGAAACACTCAAGGATAAACACACTGGTGCACAACATTACAAGCACAATTTCCATTCAAACACCTGCAAAACCAAGAATTCTGATTATACTGCAACATGCTTAAAAGGTTTCCAGTATTCTGCTTTGGCTTCAAGTTCATATTGCATTATTTTTAGTGTTGGAAAAATAAGCCCTTTACACGATTGCACAGCTGCCCTTACCGGCAGTGATGTCAGCTGGTTTCTGGAGAGGTTCAGAGTCTCTAGTTGCGTCCACTGATCAATGCACAATGACAACTCAGAGATCTGGTTGCTGCTCAGGTTGAGGCGTTTCAGGTTAGACAGTGTGTAAAGGCATTCTGGGACCCTGGTTAAATCATTACAGGACAAGTCCACATCTGAAAGGCAAGAGACCCAGGACGTTATGTACTCGAGCACCATCTAAAATATTTCCAACTGCGAAAGTCCATCAGTTTGCGGAGGGAAATGGTAACATATCGGAAGATGCCCGTGGATTCCACAAACAGGCTACGTGTCACTTTCTAAATAAGAAAGTAAGCATATTATAATTTTACCAAACATAATAAGTTGTAAAACGTCCTGTTTCACTGCTGAAGTTGTACATTAAAACACAAACCAGAGATTTTATGTAACTGACACAACTGGCTAACTATGTTATAGTACATTAAGTTAAAGCTGTATAAAGCATCTCTGTATGACAGCAGTTAATGGAAACATTCACTCAGTGAGCCGTTCATT
Source organism: Scleropages formosus (assembly GCF_900964775.1). Taxonomy (NCBI): domain Eukaryota; kingdom Metazoa; phylum Chordata; class Actinopteri; order Osteoglossiformes; family Osteoglossidae; genus Scleropages; species Scleropages formosus. The sequence continues at coordinate 9,118,618 of NC_041825.1, read as the reverse complement.
ACCTGCAAGATTAGTGAGGCCCTCCAGGCTTGTTGGCATGTTGCTTTGGGTACGTTGGGTATTCCTCAGATGGAGGGTTTGAAGGGCTACCATGGCTGGCAGTTGTCTAAACACAAAAGGACAGGAAGGTTTTTTTTTTCCCCCCCCAAAACCACAGCATATCCATCACAGAGCACCGTTTATATGGTGGCATATGAGAAAGATGCCAACTCTGTTTTACCTTAGCTGTGCATGCATGAGGGGGTTGTTGTTGAGTATTAAGGTCTGCAAGTGAACCAGGCGTCTCATCTGCGGAGGCAGGCTATCCAGCTTATTGTCACTCAGATCCAAGTATAATAAATCCGTGAGGTTAATGAACAGCTGATTTGGTATGTTGTCAATGCTGGAAGGGGAATAAAACATATGCAATACACTAAAGTTCAGTAATTACAAACACACACACATATTGTCTGAAACCGCTTATCCCAAGTCGGGTCTCGGCAAGCTGGAGCCTAACCCAGCAACACAGGGCGTAGGGCTGGAGGGGATACACCCAGGACGGGACGCCAGTTCGTCACAAGGCACCCCAAGCGGGACTCAAAACCCAGACCTCCCAGAGAACAGGCACAGGCCAAACCCGCTGCGCCACCGTGCCCCCCGTTCAGTAATTAACTGTCTTTTAAAGGCCATCCATACATCCACCAATTATCAGTAACCACCTCTTGTCTTGGTAACATGGGGTATGAGGCAAATGAAATGCCAGGCCATCACAGGTTTTGTGTTTAAAAATTCCCTTCGAAACTGATGCAAGACCACAAACGGTGGCTGAGGAATCTCCTCACCTGTTGTGGCTGAGGTTAAGAACCAGCATGTTCCTGGAGTTCTCAAGGTCTCTTGGAATCTCAGTCAGCTGGTTGTAACTCAGATCCTGGCAAGAGATTTGTTAAAGTAATGTGAACAAAATGGACAATGAAACACCCAAAACTTTCAGTATATGCTGAGGAGGCACAAACAGAGATACTTCATTAAAGCACATAAATTACCTTAAGCTCCCTTAAAACTATGAGGGGGACCTACAAATACATACCTTAAAATAACAATAAATACATATATGGCCACTAATAACACAAATCCTGTGATTACAGTTATACAAGGACAGAGAAACAGAATAAATAAAATATCTGAGACACACAAGTCAACACTTCATTTAACTCAGCAGTCATACAAACCAGAACAGAGAGGTCGTCCAGCTGAAAAATGTCATCCGGAACTCCAGAGTTCTTAAGGTTGTTTGCTCGGGCAACGATCGCCTTAAGATTAAACAAAAAGTTTTCTTTTTAAAAAAAAGAGGCATTGGATTAAGGATGTATTCATTTTTTTTGTGTGTTTCACATTAGGTCAGTAACCATTCTGTAAGAATGTGTATTTACAGTTATTAATTTAGCTGACATTTTTTTTCCAACGCAACTTACAACATTAACCTACATAGAATTATTTGCTCATATAGACAGCAAGAACTCTGCCGAGGGGTTCCTTCGTGGTCCCCTGCCAGTCCCAAGCCTGGATAAAGGAGGAGGGTTGGGCATGGGGCTAGCGACCCCATCCCGTAAAAAACCCACACCGCTACAGAAACGCCAACAAGTACTCAAGACATCTCGGCCTTGGGAGAAGATGGGCTTCCAGCTGGAAGTCTTATGACGCGGAGTGGTGAAAGCCAGAAGCATCTGGAAACTGCTCAGCCGATCACCATCCTTTCAACCAAAGCCACCCTTAACATCGGGACATGGAAACTGGCCCGGAACAGAGATGCCTGGAGAGCCCTTGTTGACGGCCTATGCCCCAAGAGGGGTAGCAGGCACAAGTAAGTAAGTAATAGACAGCAAGGTTATTTTAGTGGAGCAATTTAGGGTAAATATCTTGCTCAAAGGTAGTCTAGCTGGAGGTGGGGTTCAAACCTGCAACCTTTGGGTCCAGAGGCAGCAACCCTAACCACCACACTACCAACTCTCCATCCTTGCTACAAGACGACATGGGCTTTTTAACTCATGAATGCAAACAGGACTAGGAATCTCTCCATAACTAATTTTCTTCATAAGTGCAAAGTCACTTTTAAGATAAAATTTAAATCAATACAAGCCTAATAGCAGACAACGCTCAAATTATTAACATGCGTGGTTTTATATCCTCAACTATAATAAATAAAAACTTGCAAGACTAATTTCATTAACCAAGCTATGTTAAAAACAAATTTAAGATTACAGAGAAAATAGCCTCTATCTTCTATGACTATTATATGCAAAGAACAAGTGCAACATTATTTTTTTCCTCAATTTTCATCACCCTCACTCTCATCTCCATGGGATCAATTCACCCCTGGGTACTTGTGCTATTAGTAATCCCTCAAAACACCAGACCTGAACTGTGAAAACTTGAAGCCAGGTGAATTAAGATAGTTAACACCTATTCTGTTTAGGTGCATTTTACTGTCGTCTACTGGCTCGGAAGGTAAACACGGGTCATGTTTCTGCTGCGGATATTTTAGGAAACGGATCAATACAAAAAAAAAAAAAAAAACATTTCAAATATGCTGGAAAACACCTGTATAGTTTATAACCCAAAGTGCTAGTGTATTTAACATTAACCTATGGCAAGCACTTGACTGTTCACTGACATTTATAGTGTATTTACTTTAGGAAGTGAAAGGCATCCTTACCCTGAGACACGGGAGACTGGACAGCTCGCCATGTAAAGTGGTCAAATTGTTGTGACTGACAGACAAGTGCTCCTTTATAGAAGAAAAAAAAAGTTTAACATATGTAGGTTTAAATATTAAACAGCTACGTTTGCAGTAACAATGAGCAGACAGAATACAGTGAGCCGTGCAACAATAAGTGTGGAAATAATGTGTTTTTAATGTGCAGATAACCTCACCAGCTTGTGCAGAGAGGAGAGCTCCTCGGGGAGGTAACAGAGTCCCGTCCTGTTGAGCTTCAGCCAGCGCAGGCTTGACATGGCCTTCACATGCTCTGGAAAGTAACCTCCCTGAGGACGAGGGCAACAAAGCGGACCAGTTCAAACACCCAGCACTGGAAACTGGTTCCATCGTCCACTGCACACCACAGTCACACACCACATTTCCAGCTTCTGAAGAACATTTCACACCATCATTTCAACAGCTTTCCCAAGGGCCATCACAAGGTGGAACTTACTGCATCTGTATCACTGCTTACCTTAATATTGCAACTACCTGGTCTACTATGTATCTGTATCACTAACTCTTCAATCTGAACTACAGTATCTTATTCCTACTTACTGAGGTTATTCTCATAATTTACCGGTGTATCCATTACCCAGTTTACAGCCTGAATTACAAACTTTCGGAGTAACTCACTAAGTGCATAGCTTACAATCTGAATTACTAACTTAGTAGCGTAATGCTTAGAACTACTGCCTTTGGATCCAAAGGTCACAGGTTTGAATCCCACCTCGGGCTGTAGTACCCTTGCGCAAGGTATTTACCCTGAATTTCTCCAGTAAAATTACCCAGCTGTCTAAGCAGTTCTAAGTAGCTTAATACTGTAAGTTGCTTTGGAAAAAAAGCATCAATTAAACTAATATAACGGAGTGGCAGTGCAAGAGAACGTGGGTTCGATCCCCGCTCAGTCTGTGTGGAGTTTGCATGTTCTCCCTGTGTCTGTGTGGGTTTCCTCTAGGTGCTCTGGTTTCCTCCCACAGTCCAAAGACATGCTGTTCAGATTCCCCCATAATGTGTGTGAGAGAGAGAGAGTGTGTGTGTGTGTTCCACTGATTTATGGATGACTGACCCAGTGTAAGTAGTGTATCTAGCAGTGTAAGTCACCACGGTGAATAAAGGTGTGGGTGCGCTGATAACACAGTATCCATTGTAAGTCGCTTTGGAGAAAATCATCTCATCTGCTAAGTGAATAAATGTAAATGTAATGAAGGCAAATCTACTAACTGACTCACAGTCTGACAACCATCTAAGTTAAAACTTAACTGTCTAACTTACATCTAAACTGCACAGACTAACTTGCTAGTCTACTCACTGTCTAACAGTCGTTTCCTCGCAATCTGATTGGTTGGTTTACTCACTCTACCTACTATATTTAAGTTGGCAGTTCACATTTACATTTTAGCCTCCTCACTAAGACTAACCGTCCCCAGCAGCCAGGGCCAGGTAGGTGGAGAAGCACAGTGACTGTGAGTGACAAAATGTCTATTTTATCACCACATACTTCACCGTGTGTTGGGGCGTTAGCTTAGCCACACAAACCACAGCGGCAATTGAAATAAAAGACAACAAACGAGGGCAGCCGGTCCCCGTTTTTCCCCCCACATTTTACTCAATACTGACATTAAGTTGTCTCAGTGTACTACTATTTTGATTCATTATTAAGCAGGAACTAATAGCCCGTAGAAGAAAAGAGCCCCGGATGTAACGACGTGTTGTCGTCATGTCAGAACTTATAGCGGAGTTAGAAGCGCCGCTAACGCTCACAGGCGGCCCGCCACCAACTATGGGAATAACCGCCGTAGTGCTTTTCTGCTGCCCGGGCTCAGGGGCCTAGTTCGTACAAGAAGCCGGCGCGGCTCTGTCCACCGTTCTCTACAACATCATGATGTCACCTCCGCTTAATTAGTCACTACTAGTTCGTCGCCCGCAAATAAAGAAACAACAGCAGCATGTTCACTGACTGACTCATCGGCATTCCGAAAATAAAATAATAACAATAATACAAATAGCTACATACTTTGAAGTCGTTTCCACTAAGGTCTACCCCCCTGATGAAGGGGAGAACTCCGGTCGCGGCCATTGCAGCTGCTCGCTGTGAACCTGTTTCTATTTCTGGGTGTGTTCCTGGGGCGCGTCTCCGACACTCACACTCTCCCCCTACAGGACGGAAATGGTATTGTCCTCAGATGCTCCCCTAGCAAGTGCGAAATGGTATCGTCCGTTACGGTCTTATTTTATTTTTTTCTTCGTGAAATACCCTCTCCAGAGGAACATGGTATAGTCTTTGTACTGTATTCGCATATGAAAACAATGGTATCGTCCTTCATCACGCGCCCTTCCCGACCTGTGTGCGTGTAGGCGAGACGTCAGCAGTCAAATTACCCGAATACTGTTCAACTGAAATTATATGATATCACATGTATGTAAAAAATTTGTTCGTTTGAATTGTACTAATATAATTATGTGCACGACCGCGTCTGGTCATTTGGATATCTTCGATAAAGACCCAGGTGTGATTGTCTCAGGTGTAACGAAATGCAGGTCTTCTGGTCCCTGCTTAAGCTTTATATATACAAAAAAGCTGCTGCTCCCAGCCAACCTGAGTGTGTGATTTTGTTTCTGCTGAGCTGTTTTCGTTCAATTATGTACTAATCTGTAATCATATGATAAAGTGGTGATGATAGCAGTAGAAATACCGAGGACTATCCATTCGAAATAAATGTTATCTTCACGTATGAGAGAGAAGCTCTGCATAAGCGTAAGCTAAAAATCATATTCATATTACTAAATTAATTTACAGAGCCAGTGGAGGCAAATACATAAGATCAGTATAACCAGGTTTAGAGATTTGCAGGTTTAAGGTGAACAACTGGCTATAATAGTTGTAAGGTTGAGAATTTTGCCGAAAAAATTGTTAAATTACTGACGAATTTATGCTGCGTATCGAGAACTGGAAGAAGGCGCGGTTCCTTTCGTAAAGGCATCGTCCACGCGCCCTCCTCCATGTACCAGCTTATGACCTATTTAGGGACGTGTGAATGTAACATCCTGACTTTCTATTGGTAGACATGAGCAGTCCAGCGTTCTTATTGGTGCACGCGAACGGGGTCTCTTTCTATTGGTTTGTTGAAGTGTCTCGTTCAGTATCACCACTGGGGCTGTGCTACCGGAGTTGGAAACGTTACTAACTAGTCGTCAAAACACTTCGGTTTGGTAGTTCGTTGAATTTGTTAAACTAATAAAATCCAATATAGCATGATTCGGATTCAGTAAATCAAAAGGAAAGGGTAAGTAAGGATATATGTTAGTCTCGTTTGTTCGACTTTTTTTGAAGAGGAAACTCGTTTGAGGTACACAAGCCAGCAGCGGCTGGTACTGGTCGGCCCCCGTTCGCTCCTCTTCAGCGTGTTGTGGTGTTTAATTAATAATGGTGTCGGTTTTTATTTGGATAGTATGATGGCAAGCTTGATATTATTGTAGGTGGAGTGCGTCGTCAGCGGCTTCAGAGAAAAGTTTAGTAGCGTTGGTTTGCTCGGGGCTGTGTCTGAACCGGCATTCATGATACGAGTTAGCTTGTTTTGTTTTTGTTTTGAAAATGCCGGTTGCAGGCCTTGATCCAGCAGCTCGGTGAAGTGGTCGTCACTGCGTTGTACAGTAACAGTCACAGTACTGTACTTACAGTGTGGTGTTGGAAAAAGAAATTTTTCCCGAATTAAAAACGACCCTGCATTCACTTCAGTCACGGGTTAATAATTTGTTGCAAGATCATCTTCATTTTTTGGAGGTGAATGTGACCATGGTGGTGGGGGTTGTTCAGTTTATGAGTGGAACTCAGAACTGGACCCCCGCCAGGCCGGGAGGTGACCTCATACACAAGTTCATGTAGTTCTGCTGATCTTTTTCATATATAACTGCTCTGGTTAAGACTTGACACCAGAAACATCTACTTGCAAACTGAACATGTTACTGTTTGGCCAGGTGCTGATTGTGTTTATAAATGTATAAAAGTTTTTAGATTGTAAACTTCTGTTTGTATGGGATATTTTACAGAATGGACATGGAAAAATATGAGGAGTTTGGTCTGAAGTTTCAGTTTTATTAAACAGTTTCAGCTGATGCCTTTCTCCAAAATTACTTAGTGTTAAGGTTACAGTTATTTACCCATTTATTTGACTAAATAATTTTTACTCGTAAATACATTGCTGAAGGGTCCTGCAGCATGGTGTAGGGGTCAAACCTGCAACCTTGGGATTCAAAGGCAGTAACTCTAACCACAAGCTACCAGCTGTCCCTAAAAGGTCATTGGGGATTTAAATCTGCAGCATTCAGTAAAATTATGTGTGTGTTCTCTTCCATCCAGCTGTGTATTTCCAAAGATTTCAACCATGAAGATGATTCATACTGAACATTTATGCAAATATGTCAGATTTAGGTGTTAATTTATTTGTCCATGATTTGTACGTAACAGAAAAATGGGGTGCATCACACATTAAAATACGAAGTCCTGACTGATGTTAAAATCAGTTCTTGGTAGGCTGTGAGTTTTTGTACATGTAATTATTTATTCAGCTCTGCATTTTGATATTTTGTTATATAGAATTGGCAGGTTCTCAGCAGCCTGTTTTTAATTTAATCTGTAAGGTTGATACTGTGCAGTTTCTGTTCCCAGTGTATCTAAAACTTTGGAGTAGTGAGAAGTGTAAAATTTTAACTGTGTAACTAAGGCAATGCTTATTTGTGAGATCCCTAATAAAATAAGGGAAAAAAAATGTATCACTATTCTGGGACATGAGTAATTAAACAAGCCTGAAGTCCTTTGAATGGCTGCAACTCGTGGAGATCTATTTCAGTGAAATGCCGGCGCCAGGTGCACTGCTAAATCAGAGCTGCATTCATCCGGGAAAGTTGGCTGCACTAAATTGGGGTAAAAGGGGAGCAGAGATTTTACTTTTATACAACATTTTTCCTTTTCTTGTTGCCATTATCCCTTTGTGTTCATCTGTATATCGACTGAGTAGGTACTATCTTAGTGTTAAAGTATGACTTTTTTTTGATAGGTAAAATGGCTTCTTTCAGTAGAACCTGGTGGAAAAATAAAACTTTTATTGGTTTACTGCTGGAATACTTTACAGGGTTTACAGTTTGTGCCTTAATCACTGCAGTCTAAACTTCAACTCGATTACAAACACTCCTACAGATACTTTTTTTTTTTCCCCCCCCCCTCCCATAGGAGCTGAGAGTGACTTGTAGATGGAAATGAGTGTTATGTAAAGTGGGACAATGTGTTCAGGGATCAACAACAGTGTGTGTACGTGACTTACAGGGGCTGTGAGAAAGTGAGACATGAGCCACCAAGGAAAGAGGAGAGGGGAGGATGGTATTGGAGCAGTGATAGACTTCCTGCTGGCCAATGCACGACTTGTGCTTGGAGTAGGGGGAGCAGCAGTGCTGGGAATAGCCACCTTGGCTGTTAAACGGGTAAGCAAAAAACTGTACTGATTTTCACAGGAAAAGCCCAATAAACCAAATGAAAGCCATTAAGATTACTTGAATGTATTTAATTTGTCTGAATGTGGATCACTTTAGACACCCATATGTAAGAGAACTGATGGTAGCAATGCCACTTCAATGTGCTGTCACAGCTGATCGAACGTGCCGGCAAACCTCTCGATGGTGAAAAATCGGACCAAAAGCTAATGGACAGCTGGGAGGAGCTGAGCTTGGTCAGTGCTTCCCCCAAGCTTCTGAAGAAAGGCATCGAGGGGGTGGTGATGAAACAGATTGTAGCTGCCACCAAGGCACATAAAGGTACCACTTTTTTATTCTCTAAGTTGAGAATGTCATGTTGGAGAAAAGTGTCTAATAAATGTAAAAATAGGCAGCAGTAGCATACTAATTAGAGCTGCTGTATCGCCCTTGAAGGACCCAGGTTTAGATTCCACCTCCTGTTCCAGTACCTTCAGTCCACATAGCTTGATAAAATGAATGATGAAAAACTTGCCTTGATTACTTTAGTAAAAAAAATTACCCAGCTTAACATTAAGTTAATATGGACAAGAATGCCATCTGAATTAATAAATGTACTTTTTTTTTTAATTTTTATTAAGCTTTGACTTCATAGTGTAGGATGTTATCCATTATTGTAGTTTGTTTTTGGATGTTTCTAAGATCATTTGAAAATGTTCTTGTTACACAATTATTTTGAGAAAAGAATTTGTTTGCCACAACTCAATAAGTCTTATTTTTCAGCTGAATTAAACAAGTCATCGGAGGTGCCAGAGAAGCCAAATTCCAAAGTAAAGAGGCAGCAGTTGTGTGTTACTCTCCAGGAGAGGCTCCAGCACTACTACCAGAGCCATGCAGTCCTCTCTGTAGAGGATGTGAACAAGGCACAGCAGCAGGCTTTGGACATATGCACAGAGATCCAAGGCTTCCTTCACACTAAGCATCCTGACATGCCCCTGGGGGAAATGCACCTGGGAGGATCCTTAGTGGATGACTTCCAGGTGGTCGCTGCAGATCATGCCTGTCTTCTGGTGCCTTTGCAAATTGAGGATAGTCTTTGGCAGCTGATTCCTGGTGAGGATACTATCCTGGGTAACCCTCAATTCTGGATGGTCCGTCGACTTAACCTGGAGTATTTCCCCCGTGGTCGCAGTTTCTGGGACAAATACTCAGTGGGAGGATACCTTTCCTCCAGGTTGATAGTGGAGGTCCTAAACAAGACTGTGATGGAAACCATGAATTGGCCATCTCTCAGTAGTACTTTGGACTGTGTGGTTAGACCAGTGTTGGGGTCCCAGGAACTGAAGCTGGAAGTACTGAATCAGAAAAGCCATCTGTTCATCAGCATACTGCCCACCGTACAGCTGAATGACACTGTCTTGACTGCGCAGCTGGAGGTCACTGGTAATTTTGACAACTTATGGTACCAGAGTTTTTATACTGCTGAGACTACCAAGCTTGCTGAACTGGATGGAGTGGATGGTGGTGTTCGGAAGAAGTGCGTGAAAATCCTGAAGACTGTGTGCAGAAGCAGCCCATCGCTGAGGAGACTGTCTGGTCAGCACCTGACCAATGTAGTTCTACACCTCAGCGACAAGGAGTCTGACTGGACAGAGGCTGCTCTCGCCGATAGGTTTCAGCAGGCAATCGCAGAAATCATCGGTTACCTTGAAGTTGGTTGTCTACCCAGCTACTTCAAGCAAACTGTGAATTTGCTGTCGGAGTTTAAGGAAGAGGAGATCGATGAAATGGGTTTTCTTCTGTACTGTGCTGTGTCAGAGCCAGAAATGCTACTTCAGGCATAATAATGAGCAATACAAACAATTTCTAATTCCTACACAACTTATGAAATGACTCTAAAACCTAGGCACCTCCTAGTCAAGATGCTTGCAGAATAAAAGCCACATTTTTAAGAAATGAAGCTAAAACTTAGATTTTACTGATTTTTTTTTTTTTCACTGTTTTCCTAGTACTGTTTGCAAATTGTACATGTATTTGTTGATGTAAAAATTCTTGCAGAATTTTTGTAATATAGAATGCAAAAAACATTAATAGATTGCAAACTAACTTTGTTTTGCATAATTTGCCTATTTATTTTAAAGACATATTCACTTGGTGCACTTAATCCTGCTGCTGTATTCTGGGATAGCTGATTTGAGTCCTTGGACATGTGTAAATCTTTCTAGCTGAAAGCGAATGTCTATACAACCAGTGTTGATTATAAATATAAAATAAAGATGTTTGAAATAGTTTTAATTTGTCCTATCCCATCTATATTTTTTTTTCCCCTACCATTTTAAATAACTGCTAATTCAATGCAGTGGTGTGTTCCAGCATAGTGTAAAGCAGGGTACACCCAGGACAAGATAAGTTTATCACAGGACAATCACACACATGCAACTTAGCTGCTGACCCGACCCACTCTTTGGAAGGAGAGGAAACCCATGTGAACACAGGAGAACATCTAAACTCTGCACAGACTTAAGACTTAACAGGAGACTGTAAATAAAGGTTTGTTTTATATCGCGCATCAAGTGCACACTACTGAACTGGCAAAGATCTGTGCAAAGTAAAATAACTGCCCCTTACATTTACTTATTGTATAGTTAACTCCTCTTATATTTAGCCTTCACAATGTAAGTTAACATTACGAAGGACGACAACTGTGGATAAGTGTCAGTGCTGAAACTCGGAAAAAAGCCATTCGAGACGTGACTGGACACTGGTTTGTTTGAAGTAAATCCGGTTAATTACGAAATTTCCCCTCCTGTGACTCACTGGCGGGCTGTTTATTTTCTGTAATTCTGACATGAATTATCCCAAAGCAGGACAGTCACGTAAAGTCTTAAGTTAAGGTCCGTTTTTTTTTCCCTTCTCCTACTAGGCAGCTGGAAGGTGGATTTGACCGCGTAGATCTTCGCTCGCCGTCAAATAATCTGCTAGCTTGCTATGCTAATGCTAATAATGCTAATGCTAGCGGTTCCTCTCACTATATCCTCGTGAGATCCAGCAAAACACCATGATTCATAGAAAGTTGTTCGAGCCCCATTCACACGCACGTGGTATAATTTAAAAGCATATGATGTCTTTTATAAGGTGCCAAAATACAAGGCATTGTGATTGTTGCAAGTACCTTCGGGAGATATGCTAAATGTGTCACGTAGTGCACAACGAAATAAACGTCATGGTCTCAGAGGATAATGACAACTTTAAGACCATGATTTTAGTCGCGCAAGTCTACAAACACTCCTAGCATTGCAATAAGTAATTTATCTTTATATTTTAATCATTTCTCGCTCCAAATTGACGTTGATCCCTGTACGATTCAGTCTCCGCTGGTGCACAGAAAGACGAGGAAGAACAAGGTGAAGGGTCATTGTACTACGTTTTTACACTCAGGTTTTACTTGAACTGGTTTCGTGTGCCGTTCACGCAACTACGTATTTAAAAACACCGAAGTCCACATATTTGCAATTACTGTGCCCGCCGATCCCGGATCAGTGTCTCCCCTGGTTGCGGTGACATAGGCGAGGACACGATGAGAGCTAAACTGATCTCAAATCAGTTTTAATGTCAGGAAGTATTTCGATATAACTAACCGCATTACGTTGAATAAATATTAACCAACTATGTGTAAATGACAAGTCCGTGAATAAAAAAGAAAAAAAAAATTAGAAGCGTATTTACGACGCCTGCGGTGCCAGCTTTGTCTGTAATTGTGAACGAAACGCGGTTTCGCTCGCGGCACAAAGAAGAGTGGGCTCTTCCTCGTCTCCTGCGCGTCACACGACTCGACTCGACATGGCCGGTTCTGCGCGCTGCCGCCTTCACGTGTGTCAGCGACTCTCCGGGCGCTTCCGCACCGTCGCCTGCCCCCGTGCGCGTCTCCGGCGAGCGGAAGGACGGGCGTGAAGCGGAAAGGCTGGATCGCGGGCATGGAGCGGTCGTCCGCCGCGTGAGAGCTGCTCGCGCTGAGCTGTGAGTGACGGCGTCTGTGCGCCGACTGCCTGCTGCCCTGTGGCTGTGCTGCCCCTGTCGGCGCGTTCGACAGCCGCACACCGCCGCGACGAGGCACCGTCGATCGATCCCGAGCAGAAAATGGCGTTTTATTAACAACTTGAATGTTCACCTTGTGGCTTCAGCAGTAGACGCGCGCTCTCTGTGCGTGTCCCTGACATCTCCTCAGTTAGTATGGACAGCGTGGAACTTGGTGACTGCAAACGCACCGTAGGCGTAGAGTAACACACACACACACACACACACACACACACACACGTCATCATCAGCTCAAAGACTGGAAACATGATCGGCTCCCCCGACTTGCTGGCTTTTACCAAAGAGAACGATGTCGTGGACTCCTACGTAGAACCTTCGCAGCTGCCCGAGGAGTTCTCCGTGCCTCTCTTTCCGTACTGTGGAAACGCAAACCCCTGGTCAAAGACGTCCTATGCAAAGTTCGCCAGGGATTTCATCCTCATCTCGGAGTTCTCGGAACAGGTTGGTCCGCAGCCCTTGCTCACCGTCCCGGATGGACCGAAGGCGTGCGGCACTTTCGACCTCAACTATTTCTCCCTGCGCATAATGTCTGTGGACTACCAAGCCTCCTTCGTGGGACACCCGCCCGGGTGCAGCTACCCGAAACTCAACTTTGTGGAAGACTCCAAAGTCGTGCTCGGGGACTCGAAAGAAGGAGCGTTCGCGTACGTGCACCACCTCACGCTCTACGACTTGGAGGCCCGCGGTTTTGTGCGACCCTTCTGCATGGCCTACGTGTCAGCTGACGAGCGGAAGATCATGCGGCAGTTCCTCCAGCTGTCGTCGGAGTTCTCGAAAGCCTCCGAGTGTCTGAAAACTGGAAACCGCAAGGCGTTCGCCAACGAGATTGAAAAGAAACTGAAGGACCTGGAATACACCAGAGCTGTCCTGCACAGGGAGACGGAACTCCAGAAACTGAACAACGGCTGCTATTCGACGCAAGCAATAGAAAAAGCTAATGAACTAGCCAATGTTGAAAAGTCTATCTATGAGCATAAAGATCTCCTGAAGCAAATCACGTCCTACCCAAACAGAAAAATGAAAGACCCCGAGTTTTTGCCGTATGACTCGGACAGCTTGGTCGAATCTGCTGACTTGCATAGGGACCCCGAAAGTGAATCTGTGGCTCGAGGTGAGCTGGACGACCCTACAAATCAGCGCAGGCCCTCGTACACCCCTCAGCTAATAAAAGCAAAGTCGGCTAAATGCTTCGATAAACGCTTGAAAACGCTGGAAGAGCTGTGCGACTTGTACTTCTTCCACCAAACAATGGATCAGCTGAAGCAGATTGAAAAGACGTTCAGAGGGGATCTCTGCAATATCTACACAAACCAGATAGAACAAGCCCTGCTGAAGAAACAGAAAGTCACAAACTTCCTCTTTGAAGATTTTAGCACTTGGGAGGAAGATGAGAATGTAAAACAATTTTGTAGTGGGAACGAGTGTTTGCTCGACAATCTACCTCCTCCTGCTTCCGTCCCGTCAGGTGAACCTCTGAGTCTGGATTCTTATACCTCCTGTGTAGAGACGGTTCCTATAAAAATGGAGCCAGAAACCGGTGAAGGCGGCCCTCAGGAAGTGGAGATGACCGATTCCATCCCCTGTGAAATCGCACAGGATAACTTAGATGAAGGAACTGATGCTGCAATGAAAGGGAGCTTGAGCAGTGGCGAGAGCATTGAAGTCCTTGGTACTGAGAAGTCTTTTAAAGCTCAGGGATCGCAGGTGAATTCTGAAAATATGGCAAATGTTCCATCACCTCAGCTGCTCAGAGTCAGGAGGAGAACTGTCACCAAGAGGGCCAACAGCGAAGACAGCATTGAAGTCCTCAGCACTACAGACTCCATTATACCTGAGGATCTGAGAGCATCATATCCTTCTGCCATTCATGAGGAAGATTCCACGGACGCGGTTGAGGACCGCACAAGTGGACAGATGTTTCCTGTGAATCCAGGTACGGATGTGCAGGATGAATGTGTTTATAAAACGGGGACGTCGGTCCAGGTGGATGCAACCTGTTGCATGGGGCAGGAAGGTCTTGCGTATGAAGAGCCTTCCCCAGAGCTAGCACAGGAGTGCTGTGCCAATGGAGTGGTCAAACAGGAGCCCCGGCCTTGCTGTCAGAGGGATCTTCCTTTGCAGGTGGATTTTGTTCTCGACGATGCAAACATTTGCGAAGATCCTCTGGCTGGGCTTTCTCATGAGCCGAACCCAACTTATCTTCTAGATGAGACATCCAGGATGAATCTGGACGACCTCTCTGACAGCACCAGCTTCATGAGTGCCTCTACAAGCTCCGATAGGACATGCTCACCTTTTCTCTACGGCAGCCCCGTTACTGTGAAGCAGAAGAAGAAGGCCGGTCAAAGTGCTATAAGATTCATCAGACAATATCCCTTTGCCCAGCAAGCCATATTTTGCCTTCTTAGTGGACGGACCCTCGTGGTTTTGGGAACCGACGAAGGGACCGTGAGGAAGCTGGTCAGTGCTTTAACAATTTATTTACCCAATCTTGGGAAGTATGGCGAATCCGTGAAACCCTGGCTCTCGTCTCCTTTCCATCTGTCAGACCTGCAGAACTGGAAGCTTATTGGCATTCACAAGTAAGTTGTGTTGCGTAACCAAGCATGTAAATAAGCATGGGGGTAAAAGCTGCGGTAATAATTTTCTGCGTGATATATGGTTCTGATTGCTATGAAAGAGAATAGTGATTATTCAGCGCTTTTGTTATTTCTTTACTGGTCCTATCATTAATTTTGTCAGAAATTAATGTCCATAACAAAAAAAAAAAAAAAGAAATTAAAGGTACATTTCTTCTGTCAGTCTAGTTTTTTCTAGGTGTTTGCTGCATTGAGGTAAAATTGGAAGTTGAAGCTTTGAAGGTGTATTGAATTGAATTCATAAACATTTAATTGTGAGACTTCTTTTATAGTTCAAGGACAAATATGCTGAAGTCTTCTAGCACAAGGTCTAAATAAACTCAATCTTAGATTAGCGGGCATAATGCCCCTCTCATGTTCCGAAACATAGCGAACATGCGGCAAGAGATTATATCGAGTTTGCAAATGCTGGAGAACAAACCTTGTGAAAGTACAAACGGCAAGTGTTTAACAGATGGTGTGTGTGAGAGAGAGAGAATAGTAATGTGAATAGAATGTGTGCAGAAACCTAGTGTGAAATTTTCGGGGCTGTCCCAATTTTGCAAGTCTAGTTTGTGTCGCCGATAATTTTATTTTTTTAAATGCGTTGATTTAACAATGAGGCATTTGTGTCTCCTAATCTTTTCTTTTTAAATACGAACCCAGAGCCAGCGTACGGCTCACCTCGCGGAGCCGCTTGGCCTCTGCAGACGTTTGCTGCCGTTAGACGTGACCTTTAATTTCGCTTGATCCGGGAGCCTCTGGGATCTTGTTGACCGTGACGTCAGCGGCACTTTGTGAAAGGAAGTGTGATGTGGGTGTTGCGCCGCTAATGCACAATGTCCCGGCTGAGCCGTGTTATGCATTAATAATCACCGCCCTTAATCGGTTTCCGTGCATTAACCTTCGAAAGTGTACAATAATAATGAGGGAACTCAACGTGACTCAATTATCCTACGCCTCGACTAAATTTCACGTTACTTCTTGATTTTTTAAAAAAAAATCATGTAATACAAATCTAGTGGAAAAACATTCATTCATTTAGCTGACACTTTTTTCTCCAAAGTGACTTAGTGTTAATGTACCTACATTTATTTACCGGGGTAATTTTTGGTGAGCAATTAAGATTAAGTACCTTGCTCGAGGGTTTTACAGTAGTGGGTGAGATTTGAACCTGTGACCTTCAGATGTAAAGGCAGCGGCAGTGGCTCCGGCCACTACGCTGCCTGACATCGAGCAGGCCCTTTCGTCTCGAAAGTGATGTACAATGTAAAGTAAAGGTTAATTTTTAATAAAGCCAATACTAGCGGTCACCATGTGCACGGCGAGTGCTCCCAGGTGCAGGATTGTTCCGTAACCTTCCGTCATCTTTTCGAGTAACGGGCCCTTGTTTCATTTCCCAGGATGGCCTCTCCCACGGGGTCCAGCGTGCTCCACTCCCTGAAGCGTTACAGCCGCTACGTCAGCATCCTGGATGCCGATAACAAGACGCTACGCTGCCCACCCTACAAAGGTACCTTAATGGAACGGCTGGTGGACCACAGGACGCAGATCAAGCGCGGCGCCACCTACTTCTTGCACGTGCAGAGCATGCTGACGCAGCTCTGTGCCAAGGCCTTCCTCTTCACATTTTGCCATCATCTCCACCTGCCCATTAACGGCGGCGAAGACGACGACGTCGTGGCAACCCGCAGGATGAAGTTCCTGCACCACTTGGGCTACGATCAGGATGACTGCCACGTTTTACACTTTCTGTCCGAGCTCATCAAGTGCTACTACCTGCACGGCTCTGGAAAGGGGGTTCGTCCACCGGTCTTTGGCTTTAGTTATGTCACCAGCTTCGTGTACAAAATTTAAGCCTGAATTCGTCAAGCACGTGATCGCAATGCCGGTATCTCAAATCAAAGGTCCGTCCGTCTTGGCGAGAAAAGGAGACGAGGAAAAATGTGAATTATTTTGATTCTTTCGTTTAGACGCGTTTCGGGTTTGGTTTGACGAGTTGCGTAATGCAGGTGCTGTTGATTAACTGTGGTTTCTTTGTTTTGGTTTTGTGTGTTGTTACCGTTTGATCACTACATGTAACTGGAGAGCCATATCACTGGAAATCTGTGTTTGGAGCAGAAACCCCTGAACCGCCCTTGAGAGAGGTTTTATTACTAAGCAAATTTATCGTGTATCACAGGATGCGTGGTTGTCAGTGTGCATTTTTATTCTAGTTAGAATTATTTTAAGGCGTGCATGTGGTGGTGCTTCTTGCGCCATACTGTCGTCGTGTTATTGAAATTACGTTACTAAAAGCACGGGGATGCTGGTACGATTTTACCTGTTTGTCCGAGGTTGTCGTTCGATTGACTAAACCATTTTTTTAAAAACCACAGCTTAGTTTAGCGGCTTATCGACGTACTGTCCTTTTGATCACTGTTTTGCGGGATGCGTCACGTCGGGGGGAAAGACCCCGAATGCAGAAATGAAGCACATGGAAAAGACTGTGAAAATTGAGCTTAATTGAATGTTGCTAATTTTGAGGTTATGAGTCAGGAACGAATGGAGGCACGGAGCTGCGGCCTGGCCGTGATTTCTTTACGCCGTCCTGTTGCCTTCGGATTGCTGACGCGATAGAGATGCGGAGAGGATGACGAGAGCTGTGGGAGGAGCTTTCTTTCACAAGCAGATTACTTATCGATGAAACATTTTTCCTCTCTCACCTTTCACTCACGTTTTCGTTCTATTTCGTCCGCTACACGTGCATATCCGCTCGTGAACAAATGCACTCGTTTTCATTT
The DNA here is from genome assembly GCF_900964775.1 of Scleropages formosus. Lineage (NCBI taxonomy): Eukaryota > Metazoa > Chordata > Actinopteri > Osteoglossiformes > Osteoglossidae > Scleropages > Scleropages formosus. Next base: position 9,100,922 of record NC_041825.1, on the reverse strand, counting down.
TTTTTTTTTTTAAATTGTAATGCTTGCGCTGAAGCACGAGGATTATTACAGTTTGTCCTTATAAAGGTGTGATCCTCATCTTTTATCCAGTGCGTTTCTAATTACATTACATTCAGGATTACATAAGTAAATAAACCACTTGCCCTTAGTATTATAAATGAAATTAATGTTCTAATGTGAAATTGTTGCAAATATTTGCAAAATATTGCATGCTACATGGATTATACTTGTTCCCTTCTGTCTTTCTGATTGCTGAGTGTTTTGAAGTTTGTGTGAAAATCTTTTTGAAGTGTGCATGAATGTCGATATTTTGACTTGTATGCAGCTGGTTGTGATGTGGGTTATGGCTGTAGTATTATGTCTTTCTTATTTTAGTTGACTGGATGTAATCTTGACTCTTTCTGGGACGGTGTGGCTCATTTAACCGTACATTTTAAAACACTGGGTCCTCTGCTTACAAACACAATTGAAACTGCCAGTGTTTGCATAACTGTTTTCCTAAATCCAACTACTGTCTCAATTATTAAAAAGATTAATATAGGCAGCCCTCAGTTTATTCATGGGTGAGATTCTGTAGTAACTTCAGACAAAGCTGTGTATAGTACAGATATAATAGAGATGTACCTTGATTTATTCACTGGGTAGGTTTTGTACAAGTCTCAGATATAGCTATAATAAGAATCTGTAAGACTAACTGCAAGCTATGCTAAAAATTCTTAAAAATGAATAATGGAAGTAAAAATACATGATCTTCACAAATTCTTAGCGTAGATTGTTGACTGATTTATCTCAAACATGCAACTTTTGTCATCAAGTCATTGTTCACCACACCACTCAGGAACACAAGGCATGAGCTGCAAACACTGTGGAAGTGAGTTGAATTAATGTGGTGCCACATTCCTACTTTTATTTTTTTTTTTTAACTGTCATCTCAGAGCTGACTGTGCAAACGCTGGTTCCTGTAGCTGAGCAACAAATGAATAGCTGAAAATTGTCCAGGAAAACACAGTTAAACTAAAGAATGTTCTTAATCTTCAAAAAGTTTTAACGTGAATGTTTGTAACATTATGACCCAGTGTGTTCAGATGAACCCATTGCAAATATGAGAGATTTCTGTTTGACGTTGATGTCAGCAGTTTCAAATATTAGGGAAAGTTCATTGCAATAAAGCTGGCAGGGCCGTGGTGCCCACGTAAAAAGAATAATTGACTTGTAGCCGCTTAGAGGAGGTATTTGCTCAATTAAACACTATGTATTGCTATGCTGTATGTTGTTTGAATGTAATTTTAGAGAAGCCATAATACTGAACATTTAACTGCCGAAAAAATCTTGATTTTTCTTCAGTGCAATTTTATTTTCTTATACTTCTGTTTACTGAGGTACACGAACCTTGATGGCCCCAAGTAAACAAAGTAACAGGATTAAGAAACTTGCTATATTAACTACTGATTCCTCTGTTTTACATACATGATATAACAAACTATATTTTCAGATTTTCCACTTTATACATATATTTTGTGTTTTCCTGAACTGAATTGAGTTTTAGGTGAAATTTTTGCTTTTGATTGCTGGCGATCCGGTGCCTCGTATTACAGTCCATATTGCCTTTTTGTATTAGTTAATGTAGGGGATGGTTACAGTCCATTCCATGTACTGTTTACTTGTAACATTACAATGACTTAATCAAATACCTGATACTAAATGTTTGTTACTTTCTGTATTTGATTTTGCACAAATATGAGTTGATATACTGTTTGTTTTTTGATGTATTAAAACCAGAGGTATTTAATAAAAATGTTTAAACACTGCTAGCAATGTTTGTCACTGTGAAATAATTACTGCATTCATTTATGTAAAATTTAAGTTCTTAATAACCCATGGAATCATTAAATGGTACCCCTAAGTCATTATTAATGATGTATAATGTATTAGTATTCTCTGGTAGCTTAGAGCTACTGAATTAATGCAGAGAGGATATCTAAATGATGCCTCCAACATGTGAAAAGCACATGCATACACAAGTTTTTGTAGAAATACACTGAAAAACACAGCATAAATTATAATTTAACAGCCAATTTCAGCATTATATCCTAAAGTCAATTATTTTTCACCCATCAGGCCTCTTTAGGAAGTAAGTATGTCAGTGAAAAGGGCTCTGTGTAAACAGAGATCAGGTCAAATAAAAATTCTTAATGCTTTGTCTTTTGAAAGTAGAAATTCAGTAATATTAAAAAAAAAAAAAAAATCCTGTCTGTGATGACCTAGAACTTGAATATTTTAATATGTCACTATGTAACTTCAGGGAGCTGTCAAATAATGGATTTGGGCCACAAGCAGGTTCAGCTTTCTGTTTTGGAAGGAGCAAACTGGTCATTTGTACACTTGATTTACACAGGAAAGGGTAAAGTTTACTGTGTAAATTCACATGTTAATTGCAAGCTATCCTATTTTAAGAATTGCTTACACTGAGCAGATACACAAAAATGGTAAGTTGGCCTATCACAAAATGGAAAGTACATTTTTACAACAAAAATAAAAGCTAACATTACCAGTGTTAAATGTATTTAACTTCAGTTAACTTTAATATCGCAAAACAGTAACATGGTAAAGGTGGTCCTCCAATTACAACATGTGCGACTTACCACCACCTGGACTTATGACGGCCATCCCATCAACATTATTATGTTGTGTCTGAGTCTATAGACACTTCACTCTGCTGTATAACATCAGCCATATTTCTTACTGTTTAGGCCTCAGCATGTGTTTGGCTGTCTAGCAGTGGCTGCACTGTTTACAAAACTCTTTGTTTGTGATTTCAGTTATTTTTCACTTAAAATGGCCAGCAAGTGAAAACACGAGTATTCTGGTCAAGCTGAAGAGAAAAAGCGGAAGGCAAATTTAGAAAGTAAAAAAAATAGCAAAAATAATAGTGCTGCATAAAAATATAATGCTGCACTCTATTTAGATTACTCTATATTATTATTTTACCAATGGGGGTGTGGTGGCACAGTGGGTTGGACCACGGTCCTGCTCTCCGGTGGGTCTGGGGTTTGAGTCCCGCTTGGGGTGCCTTGCGACAGACTGGCGTCCCGTCCTGGGTGCGTCCCCTCCCCCTCCAGCCTTACACCCTGTGTTACCGGGTAGGCTCCACGACCCCGTATGGGACAAGCGGTTCTGAAAATGTGTGTGTGTGTATATATTATTTTACCATGAAAAATTATCAAAGAGGGGAAAAAAAAAAATCTAGCAATGCCCTATTATAGTCTAGCATTCATGCTTGTTTATTGTTTATACATCCTCATGGTTCCGGTAATACACTATAAGGGGATTTTTGACTTATGACAAACTTACAATGGGGTCATTAAAACACCACTGTAAATTAAAGAGTACTTGGAAAAATAACATGTTTCCTTAAAGTAATTTATCTTTTCATTTTACAAATTACATCATGAAAACGCTACAGTCACCGATTACCTATATGAGATGATCTTTGGATGTCCAGATGCCATCATTTTAAGTCTTCAAAAGAGAACTTTTGAGTTTGATGGCTTTGGAATTTAATTTCAAAGCATTTTAAAGTATAAAATGCCCTACCCTTATACATGCCAAACAGTAACAATTCAGTGCAACCCCAAGAACACTGCTCTCATACAATCCTTCTAAAACAAATTAGTAAGGGTCCAAATGATTATTACCTACAGTCTTCCCCTTAGGTTTCGTACAGAAATAACATCATAAACAATATAATATTATGATTACGATCAATACTGAATTACTTTTCCACAAGACTTTTTTCTTCACTGGCATTAGAGACTGTAGCGTCTTTTTTTGGTGGTTTAAATTTCTCCCAAGGATGGCTGGTTTCCTGACCAGGCATAGTCTGCAACCAGTGATGGTAGTAGCCTCGAAAACCATCAATCTTCTCCAAATAGGTGTTTTTGGACTTGTACTGTGGAGAAAAAAATAAATAAATAAAAATGAGTGTGATATTTAAATGGACAAACTTTTAATCGCGTTTCCTAATTGCTCTCAAAAAAGACAACTGACCCTGTCGAATGTCGGTGGATACTGAGCTGCAAATTCTAGCTGTTTTATGACTACTTCCGTTGGGGCAACCTGCTTTTGCTTCATGCTTTTCAGGATCTCTTTCAAATACACGTAGTCCAACTGTTTAGCAGCGCTGCAAATGAGAGCGCTGTACACATGGGTATTAGGTACAATCCCAGCAGCCTGAAAAAGAACATTAGATTTGTTCATTTAGTTCATGCTTTTCTCCAAAGTGACTTACAATGCTAACCACCGTGTAATTGTTCACTCATTGTTACAGCTGGGTAATTTTTACTGGAGCAATTCAAGGTAGGTGCCTTCACCAAATTTACTGCAGTGAGAGCTGGGATTTAAACCCAGAACCTTAAAGCTGCAAGACAATAGCTCTAACCACCACCCCACCTGCTGCCTACCACATGAACAAACTTTTACTCAACTGAAACATGGTAAGATATGTACAGCATATTAAAGGCTGCAAACTGATCTTACCTCCATGTCAGACAGTAATTTCAGTCCATCTTTTTTTCTTCTGCAGCCAACTGCCAGGTTACAGTATGTATGAAGATCAGGTGTCAAACCCCTCTCAGTCATCAATGGCAAAAAGGCCTAAAAGCAACAATTAAAAATAATAGTTATGAAGGGAATGCTGTTTCATAGCAGCTTGTGGCCGTGAGACCATTTCACCGATGAAAATAAAACCAGAGGGATTCCTCACCTTTGCACCATTTAAGTCTCCTGCTTTTGCCTTTTTTCTGACAAGGGTATTAAAAAAAGAAATGTCTACATTCAATTTGTGCTGCTCTGCGACAGCAAGTAAATTCAGTTCCGATGGACTTCCTGCTTCTGTTACATCAGCCAGCAGTGTTAAAGTCTTGATGTTGGGTGCCAGGCCATCGCTGTCCATCTTTCTCAGGAATCCCTCCATGTTCCCTATCAGAGCTAGTCTGTCAGAAGCTGTTGTCACATTCCCCAGGGAGACCACATTTGTGTTATTCACTCTAAGGTCTAGAAGGTTGGGAAAGCTCTCGCTGGTGAGAGAAAACTTGCGTTCGCCGGACTCCATGGGAACCGTGTTTTTGTCATTCAAAGGTGTAAATTGTGAAATCACGTCATGGCTGACGTGATTCTGCTTTACATGGAACACAGTGGGAGTATCCAGGGTGAGCTCGTGTGCCCCACCCAGCTCTGTACCTTCCAACCCACCTGCATCTTTGTCAGCAAAGAGCTGCTTTTCCAAAGCATCTACATCAATGTTCACTGTGAGTGTTCCTTTACGGCTACCTGTGGTACCCAGTTTTTTGAGTTTTGGAAATAGTTTTTCTTCGCCTTTCAGCAGCAAAGCGGAGGCCACCGCAGGGTCACCTACACCGCAATCTCGAGCTGCCCGAAGCAGCAGGTTATAGCTGTGAGAGTCAGGCTTGATCCCGCTTTTTAACATTTGACGCCAAACCTGCAAATAAACAGAAAAACATACATACAGGCACCCACATTTATAACTTGGGGGGGGGGGGGGGGAATCAATGAGTATATATACACACACATCTGCAAATATGTACATACAGGGGGAGGACATGAAAGTTCAGTGACAATGAGATTTCCACATCCATTCTTTAAAGGAAGGGGGCTTTTCGCCTTCTGTACTTCTACTTGTGCGTGCAGTTTTACACATCTCAAACATGTCAATGCTATTTTTACCTGCAAGATGAGCCTAAATCCTTGATCTTTATCTTTAATGCAGCCCATCAGGAGGAAGTTGAAAGTTTCCAGATTGAGGCTGTGACCATTTTGCAACATCGCCTGCAGAAATTTATTGCATCCATTTTAATTTATACACAGGCAATTAAGAGACAATATATACAGGACAAAAAAAAACTAAGCCATCCATACCCGCAGCACATCGAAACAGGCTCTAAGGTCAGAGCAGAGTGCATGGGTCTTGAGTAAGGCATGATATGTGATGTTGCTGAGTTGGATGTTCTTTCTTCTCAGTTCCTGCTGAAGGCTGAGGGCCTGCTGCAATCCCGAGTCCTTCCAGGGAGACTCGGCGCAGGCGTTGAACAAAGCAGTGTAGGTTGCATCAGTGGGGACAAGGCCTCGCTTCTTCATCTTTCAGCAAATAATAAAAAACACTTTTAAAGAATTTTCTGCTATACATCACTTAGAATGCATAACAACCACTTTTTTGAAAAACTGACTTAAAACAGTAAAAGAATTACAACAATTGACCCATAGAAACAGTAATTGCAAATAACAGTTTTACAATTTACAATAAATTACATTTTAGATGACGTTCACTCACATCACTGTAAAGCCTGAAAGCCTTTTTGATATAACCAACACGGCCACAGCCACCAATGAGCACAGTGTAATTGAATTCCTCTGGACAGAGTTGTTCAGTCTTCAGCATTTGGATTTCGAACATGTCGAGAGCTTCCGCCAGCTACAAAAAAATTGGCAAAGGATAAAGCAAAACATGTCAAACACCTCCATCTTCAATTCTGTCATAAATGAATGAGGGAAAAACAAATGGCTTTAATATTAACATTTTTAGCAGCTCAGAGCAAGTTTTAAAAGGTAAAACTTCAGCACGATGGCACAGCGAATAGCGCTGCTCTCTCACAGTGCATGGGTGGTGTGAGAGGACATGGGTTTGATCCCCGCTTAATCTATGCGGAGTTTGCATGTTCTCCCCATGTCTGCGTGGGTTTCCTCTGGGTGCTCTGGTTTCCTCCCACAGTCCAAAGACATTCTGTTCGGGTTCCCCCAGTGTGTGTGAGTGACAGAGAGAGTGTGTCCCACTGATGTATGGATGAGTGACCCATTGTAAGTAGTGTCTCTAGTAGTGTAAGTCACCTTGGTGAATACGGGGTGTGGGCGTCCCATCCTGGGTGTGTTCCCTCCCCCTCCAGCCTTTGCCCTGTGTTGCCGGGTTAGGCTTCGGTTCACCGCGACTCCGCTCGGGAGAAGCGGTTTCATACACTGTGCGTGAGTGAGTATTCTTATTGTGTTAATTCAGGATATGTACAATCGATCCTCTACTTATGAACTTGTCAAAAGCGTTTCTAATGCCAAAGATTACTGCTTGGAAGCTTTTAAGTTGGGGATCTGCTGTACCTTGATAGAGGCAACTACAGTGGGATTCAAAACAAAGAAATTTAGATTACAAAGCAAGAGCTCGAAACACTATGCCACCTGCTGGCACACTGGTAAAGAAAGAGTCCGCTTTCACAGGTGATAAATCCTTCTTTCTAAACCACAACTTTCCCAAAGAAATGGATTATTCTCCGTTTACCTTGTCCTGCTTTATCAGCTTCTTGCACTGGAGGAAGTACCAGTATGGTGTGTTTCTTCTCAATGGCCTTGGCTTCAGGTCTTCCTCCTCTTCAACGTCACCTCTGCAAGCAAGATCCTGCAGTTCTGGAGACATCTTACGGAAAACTCTTCTGGAAGAGAAGTTCAGGGACCGGGAGCCAAATTCATCCTCAGGAGGATGACCCTCGGGGACGTCCTTACCGGGGGGAGACGCATCTGTGATGGCAGATGATGGTACTGGAAACACCTTCCTTTGCTTCTTGTACACGTGAGGATTCTTAAGGGATGGCCAAGACAAACTAAATGTCCTGTTCTGTCCAAACAGAGGAGTCTCCGAAGGTGCGCTCCTGGAAAGAGGAACAGTTCTGCCAGGATGCTCCCAAGCTGAGGCACTGAAGCACCTTAAGCCACCAAGTGCAGCACGGCGACCTATCAAAAACCTCAAAGACACAAACTTAGACATGATTATTACTGTGTGACACGTCACAGAAGTGCACACACATACCGCACGAGGGAGGCGCGCGCACACACACACGAAATTCCGCGCGAGGCGAGGGGCTCCTTCAGCTGGACTCAACTAACACGCAGGCATCTGGTGTAGACTTTTTATGCAGAATAATATCTAAATTAAACATGTCCACTTCAGCGCACGAGCATATTTTAGTCCCGCCTCATTCTTCAGAATTTAGACCGTTGCAAAAACACACATTAAAAGACTGACTCGTGTGTAAATTCAGTAATAATGTGAAGGATGAACGCCGCTCCGCAAGTCTCTGCCCGCCTCGTCAGCGGGGCCTCCTGTCTGTCGCGTGCACCGACCGTCACATGGACACCAACGGACTTCCGGGAAACCCGCTCGCAGCAGGCGGAGAAATCGATTTCAGATTGCATTAAACGCTGCCCTTCTCCTCACGGAGAACAAACAGAGGTGTTTCCGCTGCCAGTTCACGGCAGCTATTCATGATGTGTGGTACGAAAGCAGTTTTAGTAGCAAAAACAAACGAGAGCGATCGCGTCGAAACGGCAACGGTGGGCTCGATTGGTTGCGCCTTGAAGATCAGAGGTCGGAGTTCACTTCTTGAAGCGTTCGTCGAGAGGGAGAGGGAAATTTTTGTCGCGGAAAAGTTCTTAGTTTTGCGATATCGGTTGGTACCGATACATGTGTAGGAAAAAAAAAAGGAAAAAAAAGTTGACTCGTTCCTTATGTTGCGTGTTTAACGAGAGGTTTTAAAGACGCGGTTCTCCGGGAAGCTTGTCTGCTGGTGTCTTTTTTTGTGCGAGTGGTTCAGTACAAGTGAAGTGCGGGAAACAAAAAAAAAAAAAAAAAAAAAAAAAACAACATCATCATCATCATCATCATCATGCAGGAGTTGATAGCCACAGTGGATCACATCAAATTCGACCTGGAAATTGCTGTGGAGCAGCAGCTGGGGGCTCAGCCGCTGCCCTTCCCCGGGATGGACAGTAAGTTGGCGCATCGTTCCATCTACTGCCTGGTTTCATGCTTTTATTTACATACATGATTAATTTAATGATTAAATTTCCCACTGTGAGGTGGCACAGCACAGAGAGGTGCTGATAGCTGGACAGTAACCGTGTGAGCCTGAGGTCCCAGGTGTTTGTCCCCTATAGTTATAATAATAATAATAACAATAACAATAATAATAATAATAATAATAATAATAGCAAAATCCTCAGAAATTACCAAGAAAAATTGCTCTGAGATATAATGTATTAAAAGCTTTAGGTTTTATAAATACTACATTTTATTCAGATGCAAGTATTGTTTATATGATTATGGTAATATAATTATCAATTTGTATATTAAATGTAGTATTTGTTTCGATTCATATCATATGTCTTTGCCCAAGCAAATTATACAGGCTTAGTTTTCAGTATTGTGCCTTAAAGTGGATGAAGTCTGTTGTTGGGAAAGATTGATGGGGCAGCACCAATACTATTTAATTTGCGCAAATTAAATAGTTTATTGGCTCAACGTTTGAGAGTGCCGTCCCATCCTTTCCCAACAACAGACTGGATGCAGCTGGGATTCCAGCACCAAATCTTAACCCTACAATTTATCATTGATCTGAGCTCGTTGTCAAAATAAATTGGGGGGGGGGGGGATACCTGAATTGTAGCCGTGTTACTAACACTCACACCCTGCTTATTCCTCCTCAAGAGTCTGGAGCGGCTGTGTGCGAATTCTTCATGAAAGCAGCCTGCTCTAAAGGTCAGCGTCGTGCCTTGCTTTAACTTCGTTGGCGTGTTTCGTGAAACCGCTATTAATTGCGTTGAATAATGTACATTCAGGATAATTTTGGTACATAGGTAGCTTAACGTTGAACGAATAAATTAATGGGATGGCTGGTGGTCTAGTGGTTAGAGTTGCTGCCTTTGGACCAAAAGGTCGCAGGTTCGGTTCCCATCTGCAGTTCCCTTGAGAAAGGAGTTGAACCCTAAAATTGCTCCAGTAAAAATTTCCTAGCTGTATAAATAGATAAACAATTGTAGGTAGCTTAATGTTGTAAGTTGCTTTGGAGAAAACCATCAGCTAAATGAATAAATGTAAATATACTGTAAATTAATGTAAATGTAGTCGAGTGCAGTGCAGGTAACGGCTCTAATTGTGGATACCTTCTCAGTTCAGCCACACGTGCTGCCGGTACTTTCATCTTGCCGGTGACTTTGAATAAATGCACTTACGCCTTTTCTGTGTGTCGAAGGTGGAATGTGTCCTTTCCGTCACATCAGCGGGGAGAAAACAGTCGTTTGTAAACACTGGCTCAGAGGTTTGTGTAAGAAAGGAGACCAGTGTGAGTTTCTCCACGAATACGACATGACCAAGATGCCTGAATGCTACTTCTATTCCAAGTTTGGTGAGGGTTTGATTATTTTCTACAAAGTATGTGCACTTCGCTATCAGTTCCACTCAAAATACTGTAACGTAAAATTTCCTCGCAGGGGAATGCAGTAATAAAGAATGTCCATTCTTGCATATTGATCCCGAATCAAAGATCAAAGACTGTCCATGGTATGACAGAGGATTCTGCAAACATGGTGAGCATCTTTTGGGGAAAAATATTAGTACGATGATAAAACTCCAGGCTTCGTGTCTCGTACAGATGTGACCATAAGTTGTGTTGTAGGTCCCGACTGCAGACACAGACACACTCGAAGGGTTATTTGCGTTAACTACTTGGTTGGCTTTTGCCCAGAAGGCAGGGCATGTAAATTCATGCAGTGAGTAATACATTTTTTGTCATTTCTAAATTTTTGGGGATTTGAATATTCTCATTTGTCCTCTGATAACTTAGATTTCTTTTTATACACCAGGTAAATGTTGTGAAAGTGATCTGTAATGTTGAGTATACAACGTACATTGATGAGCTCTATTCTGCAGCCCACGCTTTGAGCTGCCCATGGGGACTACGGAGCAGCAGCCGCTACCTCAGCAAGCCCAGACGCAACAAAAGGTATGATTTCCGCTTTACGTCTGTAATTTTGTAGCTTTCAAACTAATTTTCGGGGGAATGGGTTCTGTGTCCTTATGTCTTTTGTCATAGTTTGAGTCTGTAGTGCGACAGGTACAACTCAATAAAATTAATCTAGAGAACATGTAATAAAGTAAAAAAGCATGCTTTCTAAATTGTGTATACATTATATTTGTCTCACAGCTAAATGCTCAGCCCACAAATATGAGGTCTTCGTCATCACTCATTCAGCTAACCAACCCTAAAGTCAACAACAACAACAACAACCAGCAGCAATACCAGAGGACCCCACAGGTCATTGGGGCAATGCAATCACAAAACAACACAACTGGTCACAGAGGGCCTCGACCACTGGAACAGGTCACCTGTTACAAGGTAAACAGAGTCACAACGTATGTCGTATCCCTAGTCATTACCCTTTTTTATTGGGACGGGGTGGAAACTCCATACAAATTAAAATTCTCTGTTGAAAATAGGTGTCATAAATGCAGTAATATCATAAAATTAAATGGCTTGCGAAGCAATATTATTTACAGCACTGGCAGAAATGGAAATGGTTTGTCATGGTTTCAGAAATAAGTGATTGTGTTACTTGCAAATACACGGTACATTCAGTACGTTCTAAGTCTGGCTCCTGTGTGGCACTGCTGTGTTTACAACAGAATTATGTTTTTGCGTGTACCGATGGCTTGCAGCGATTGGCGGAGTCACACGGAGGCCGGTCCTAGAACTTCATGACTGCCTCGTATATTAGGACAATGTTAAAGAAGTATTTCTTCCATCTGATGATGGCATATTTTTGCCTTGCATCCCATACATTTGTGGACTTGTAAGCTCGTACACGACAGCAGCATTCACCTTGATTTCAGGGTACTTTGTGGTTTGTCTGCTACACGAGTGATATTTCTTTCTTTGGTCTTCAGTGTGGTGAGAAGGGCCACTACGCCAATAAATGTACAAAAGGACACCTGGCCTTCCTCAGTGGCCAGTGACAGTTGAGGTCATCAGTGGTGCAGATCGATTTTCAGCCAGACGTGAAGCCGGATCCACGCTGGCGGATCATCTGCTCGAATGGCTCGGGCCGCATCGGCTGTCCTGTCACGCGTTTAAACTGAGTTCAGCTGAAACATCTTGCAGAGGTCACTCGCTGCTGGGTGGTTGACTTCCACTCCAGAGGGTCATGCAAAACTATTGCCAGGGGGAAAAAAAAAAAAAAAAAAAAACTTTGTTTCTGCTTTCCTCAGTTGATATGGGGATGATGTGTGCAAAATAGTCATCAAAAATGAGAATTGTCCCCACCTGGAATATAAAGTCCTAAAAATGACATTGGTTTTGGGAGGCAGCTTCCAACATGCTTGCTCTAAGTTTACATCTGCAGATGATTATAAAACAATTACATATTTTATTTTTTCCATCTTGGTCCACATAGTGGTGAAGGATTCGTTAGTAGTAAAGACTTGTCAAAAAAATCAACTTGAGTAAATTAAACTGTTGGGATTTCTTAATTGTTCAGTTTATTTTTAGTATCCCTGTATGTTTCATATATGCAAAGAGGATGATACAAACCATTGGCTTTAGTGATTGAAGACTAAATCCATTTTCATGGTTATTACTTTAGTAGCTGCAACATTTAAGTTGCGTGATGGATTCGGCAGTGGTCTGTAGGATAAGATGACCAGGAAGGTAAAGACCCTAATATGTTGTGTTTTGGGTTTTTTTTTAAGGCTCTTCAGTTGTAGTCCCCTCTTATAAATGATTTAAATAATGTGAAAATCTGCATTTTATCAGATTTGTGTAATGTGTAATTGCAGAACTTAAATATTTGACTGGAGGAGAGAGGTCTTTTAAAACAGAACACAATTTTTGGCACCATGCATTTTTGTACTTTGGGTAAAATTAAAGACATTTTATTTGCATTTGGTTGGTTGTATAATTGCCCATTTCTTAAACTAAAAATTTATGATACTGAACTTAATGTTACATCCCTCTGCCTGAATGTCTGACAGTTTTCTGGGACAGGTCCTGTTATTTAGTTTATCTTATTCTTGCATTTTAAGTTGTCTTTGCTACTTATGTTTGATTAAATCTTTTTTTCCCACTTTCACATCAAAGGATTTTATTACTTCAGTGAAAATATAAAGATTATTCTGAAAGTCTATAAAAATATATGAAATGACCACTAACTGGAGGTTGGACTCAAAGGCTACATCCCGTGCAAGCTCCTCTAGAAGCTGAGAGGCCTTGTGCGCTGCTGTATTTGCAACTACAGTAGTTCTGAGAACATAATACACTTGCACCTCAACTTAGGAACACAACTGGGAACAGAAGTATATTCATAACACTTTGTAATTCCTAAGTCAGGTTTACCTCTAAATCACAGTAAAAGCTGAATACAGGTGCACTGGACAGGAGCTGTAAACAGTGGATGTGGTGGACTCAATGATTGTTTGGGTGCATTTTACTGACATCAGTTGGCTGCATAAATTCAGGATGTTTGCTCTGCAACATGGAATTTTTGCAAAATAAAATCTACGCTGATTGTAAATTAGCTTCCATATCAAGTCATTCTCAATCTGTCCTTAACCCCAACTAAATACAGCTGCTAAATGCATATAGTAGATTTAGTGTTAAAATAACCCTTGTTTCACTGTTTTAAGATGCCATTGATTTACAGTGGCTGAGGTCAACAGTGCTTGCTTATACTGAGTAAAACAAATTAGATTAATCTAATTTTAGGTACAACTGATGCCACATGGATGCTTTATTGATTCAGGTGGAAATTTCACAAGGCTACAGCAGCATACATACAATTAGTAACAAACACACACCTTGTCGCAGAATGTAGAAGTACAACAAGAAGCATTGCCAGAGAGGACAGCAAAATAAATCAGGGAAAAATAAAGCAATCAGATGCACTGGGTACCGCAAAAACACAGGGATACCGGAAAGGTCACTGTAGTGCCACTAACAGTTGAGTACACAGATGTTACTTTGCAACTGTTCCGTTGCCATTGGTTGCATCTAATAGGAAGAGGAAAGCAGTCTGACAGTAAAATCGAATTAAAGGACATGCTGAATTGGTCTTGTGACCCAAGTATTTCCAAGGAATGCCGTCTCTGTATACAGGCATCGGTACTTGATAGACTGAACCTTGCGAAGAAGTGAATAAAATGCACATTTACAGTCGCTTGTACGCACCAAGAACAGCTTTGCAGCTTGGACAGATGTGAGTGACGTCTCTAAGGCGGTTGACACAGAAGGGAATAAGGCAGCAACCCAGTACACACCTGATAGGGAAGAAAGTTGCACGTAATGGCCATTTGAATGCAAAAATGATCTCTGACAAACATACCACGGTAATTCCTCATTAGTACTCACACCTAAGGTGTCTTTAAAACATTTTGCCAAGCGTTAAGACTGGAAATGTGCGTGAGACATGCGTACTACACACCCGCAGAAGAGCAGACCTCCACAGAAAAGGTAGGTGAGCAGTCCAGCGGAGAACTGCACTTCGGTCACGACCGTCTGATGGCACTTTGGACATGTCACCTGGACAGGGCTGTCCCCAAACGGTCTGCTTCTTGCTGATTTAATTGCAAAGATAAAATATTTTAGGTCTGTTACTCTGCGCAACAGTTCTCCTGTACTAGTCTGCTTTGATGCAATAGGCAAACCGTACAGCTACAACTAAATGTTTAGAATATACACTAACATTTCAATTCAAAAAGATATTTTCAGAATTGTGACGTACCAACCAGTACCTGAGGGTATACTGATGCATTTGCCATTGATCCTTTAAAAGTGAATGTAGTCTGTAAGAATAAAAATATTAGCACCACAGATAATTGCAAAAGTGAACTCAGTGGAAAAAAGTGAAAGCATAAATTGTATGAAAACAAAAATAAATATACTTACAAAAGGAGTCGCTTTTGCTTCAGCTATCACAAGCTCAATAGAAAAAACAGATTGCAGTTTGCCTTTTATTTAGGGTTAGGAAGAACATGCCCATCATGAAGTAACACACCCCCTAATGAAGATATGCTCCACCCTCAGGTTTTTTCCTGCCTTTTTCTCCAATCATATAAAATCCCACTCACTCCTGAGCAATGACTCCTTCCGCAGCGTTGGGGTCGGTGCGATGCAGCGTGGGGCACGAGGCCGCAGGAAAGCCACTGAAGCAGTCAGGACATGCAAACTCCATCCACATTCTAGGAGCTGTCCATACTCCCTACCGTACCATCCTACATATCATCCCATATCATCTAATTTGCAAGCAAATGAAGATATCTAAAAGACTGAAAAAGTAAATATTATTTTAAATGTGAATTTGTACATGCCTTGGTGCTTATTTCTGTACCTGTTGATGCTGGTTCACCTTTGGAGAATGTCCAGCTAAGTGAGAAAATAAATCACTGTCCAGTGCAATAGTACATGCATTGAAAAAGGAAAAATTAGATAATGCAGTGATGGACGTCTATTTCAATGTCAAACGCACACACAGCAGAATTATCCATTTTCAGATTTAATCCAACAACAATCAGTACAATTCATTATCATTCCTTCAGTTTATGTTTTTAGCACTCACAGTGTGATGCAATAAGGTCAATTAATAGAAGTTCACCTTCTGAGGGATTAATTGCTAAAGCTTAAAGTTGTACAATAATGGCACTGCCCAACATGTGCAGCTCATTACTGGTCTGTTGATTTGTTTACTGAAAGTATTTTAAATGATTAAAATACCCTGAAGTACAGTAACAGGTACTGTATCTTTACTCTTATTACAACCACAATAATCGACAGGATATTTGCTTTTCATTAGCAAGCACTTAACAAGCACCCTGCAAACAAGTGTACTGCTGACTGAATAATTTATACAAAGATTTTATTACAGGTCACAGGAAAAGAGTTTGATAAGGAGGGAAGAGGGAGGAGTAGACCTTTTATATCCAATAGTCAAATGCTTCTCCATTTTTGTCAGCCTTATTTGGTGGTTAAGAGACACTGACCAGTACACTCTGCTCTCAGTACTCCTCACCTCCCTGCCATGCACTAACCAGCATTACAATGGGACTGCAAGAAAAGTAGCCCTTTCTTCAAACACCTTCTTAATTGATTGCGCGCGAGCACACACGCGCACGCACGCACGCCAAAAGTGCTTGCCCCAAGTGAGGTCGCGGCGAGCCGGAGCCTAACCCAGCAACACAGGGCGCAGGGTACACACCCAGGACAGGACGCCAGTCGTCGCAAGGCACCCCAAGCAGGACCTGGACAAACCCGCTGCGCCACCGCACCCCCCTCTTTATTGATTGCATAACTGAATTTAAAATCATCACAAAAAGTAATTACGCAAACATACCTGTAGTATTTTAGGATTGGGTTTGTTGACAGGTGCAGTCAAGGCTACGCACAGCTGCTCTCTCAACACCTCACTACAGACTGAGATCAAGAGGTGCTGTCTACTTAATCCAATACAAAAAGATGCACATTTTCTACATTTGAACAATCAAGTACTATTGCTACACGTTTCTTCATATTCCTCCCCGACAGAAATACTGTACCCAGTTCACTATGAAAATAATTGAACAAACAAGGTGCAAAACTCCCTTTCCCCTTAACCCTTCATTAAATAAACTTGACCCAAAGTACATAAACACACACATACACAGTCACTGCAAATGAGTGGGTGTTGGAGTCTGACAGGGTTAAAATCCAATATACAAAACAGTTTTGAAAGAATGCGTTATAACAATTAAAGGCGTTTGTAGACCCCCAAGACATTGTTGCAGTTGGGACAATAATGTGTCACATCCTTCAGATCATCCATGCAGAACGGAATCAAACAGCAGCCATAGGCACAACTGGAACAAAGGACATAGGGTGAACAGTGAATTAGTGCACAACAGTCATTATAGTTCACTTACATCTAGTCATTTAGCTGATGCTGTTCTCCAAAGCAATTTACAATTATTTACCCATTTATACAGCTGGGTAATTTTACTGGAGCAATTTAGGCTAAGTACCTTGCTTAAGGGTACTACAGCCAGAGCTGGGATTCAAACCTGAGACCTTTGGGACCAAAGGCAAAAGCTCCAACCACTACGTTACAATATTGTATCTAACAAAAAAAAATTAAGAAACGTCATTTCCTCCACAGTGTAAGAAGATGAGGGACATTAAGGCTACACCACCATTTGTCTGTTGTAAAGGATTCCATGGTACACGTACCCGAAAATGAAGAGACCTGCACAGATGACCCAAGCTGCTGCACCTGACCTGTGCTCCAGGCGGGTCACGACCAGCTGCATGCACACCGGGCACTGCATCTGTACTGGCTGGTCCGTAAAAGTGTGTTGCACGAAAACTCTCTGCACAGTCACTGCAAGACACAAATGTGAAAAACTCTAAAGAGTGAAAAGAAACTAAAAAAAGTCCAAAACTCCAATGGGCTTGGACCCACACATGAGATCTAGAAAGAAACACACACTCCTGGTCTACTATATATTGGGCAGCACAGTGGCACAGTGAGTAACACTGCTGTCGCACAGCACCTGGGTGGTGCGAGAGGACGTGGATTTGATTCCCCGCTCAGTCTGTGTGGAGTCTGCATGTTCTCTGTGTCTGTGTGAGCTTACTCTGGGTGCTCTGGTTTCCTCCCACAGTCCAAAGATGTGCTGTTCAGATTCCCCCATAGTGTGTTCCACTGATGTATGGATGAGTGACCTAGTGTATCTATCAGTGTAAGTCACTTTGGTGAATAAGGTGTGTGTGCTCATAACACTATATAGAGTTCATTGGAAGTTGCTTTGGAGAAAAGTGTCTGCTAAATAAGTGTACATTGATGAATCCAAAAAAAAAAAAAAAGAATATTAAACAAAAACATACTCACAATAAGTTAGTCCTTTGCATTATAGTATGTTTTGCCATTAGGTGTCAGTTAGATGCTTTTCTTGTTTCTGCCATTTGCCAATAAATTTTTTTTTTTTTTTTTTTTACTTACAATTATTTAATAATTGCTGTAAGGCATGCAGTGTTTTGCTGACATAAAGGGAGTAACAGCTCTGATTCACTATTTAAGAGGTCCACATTTATGATTCGAATGTGGGTTTAACATTTTAGGGTCTATGAGCGTGTAAACTGACCTTGGAATTACCTTGTTTATTTTTTTTGTTCCTAGTCCACCTCACCTCTGTACAACAGAGAACAGTGTAATTACACCTTTAAGCAGTGCAACAGTCTGGGAACTGTAGATGATCGAACGCATTTCTCTAGCTCACCCTAAATTTAAAAGTCTTATTTGGCACAGAGGCAAAGGCAGTTGTTTTAGTGAACTTTACCATGTTTTTATTAATGAAACATAAGTGTCTGTTCTGTAAATCCCATAATTAACTATTAATGTGACAAATTACTCAGATTATCGAATGTCAATAAAACATGCTTAATATGGTTTTAGTCATGACATTCACATTATCTAGCGGTGGTCCTTACCCACTGGTGGTGCGGTCACTGGTGGTACTGACGGGTTGTACACCTGCGCCGGACATGGCTGCTGTGTAGCCTTGGAGTAGCTGGGTGGAGGAGGTCCAAAGTCCTGCGGGTACGGATGGCTCATGGCTTCTTCGTAGGAGGGCAGTGGAGGATCCCCGAGAATAAATTCTGCTGGCGGTGCCGATGCCATAGTGCTGTGCGTGTAGAAACAACCGAGTAAATGCGCGCGCACACACACACACACACACACTTATCTGAAACCGCTTGTCCCATACGGGGTCGCGGGGAGCCGGAGCCTAACCCAGCAACACAGGGTGTAAGGCCAGAGGGGGAGGGGACACACCCAGGACGGGACTCCAGTCCGTCGCAAAGCACCCCAAGCGGAACTCGAACCCCAGACCCACCGGAGCGCAGGGCCCAGTCAAACCCACTGTGCCCCCCCCATACCAAGTAAATGCCTTGAAGAAATTCTGAAATTAACTTACTTTGTTTTTATTGTTCAATATGTACATTTACTCATTTAGCAGACACTTTCCTCCAAAGTGACTTACCATGATCACTGTGGTATTTACTTTGTATCAAGCTATTTTAACCCTTTTTCATCAAGGGTGGCTGACACACACCTATCACTAGATCAATGAAACAGACACACACAATGGGCAATTTAGAGTTGATCTGAAGCACATGCCTTCGGACAGCATGAGGAAACCAGAGCACCCAGAGGAAACTCATGTAAACAGCAGGAGAACATTCAAATTCCACACAAACCGAGCAGAGATCGAACTCACGATGTCTCACACCATCCCGGTGCTATGGGACAACAGTGTTACGGGCTGGACCACCATGCCGGGCCCCAGGTATAAGAGACATAGTGAGTCTTTTAATTGGGTGGAAGAGTGGAAATCCTTTGGTCAAAAATTAAACGACAGAACTGCACATTTCCACATTGTATTTATTCTTTTAGCTGATGCTTCTCTCCAAAGCAACTTATTATTTACCCATTTATACAGCTGGGTAACATTACTGGAGTAATTTAGGGTAAGTACCTTGTTCAAGGGTACTACAGCTGAAGATGAGATTCGAACCTGCGACCTTTGACCCATGAGTGGGACGAAATCAAAAACCCTGTCACTCTCCCCTCTCCCTCAGAACTGCTGAATCCTGCCTGATATTCCAGAAGAGTCTCAAACCTCATCTCTTTCAAACCCGCTTCACCCCTGCACTCCTGGCAGCTACAGAAGTTGGTTCAACCGCCATGTACAGCACAAGAGTCTGACTTTCACATGCGCATCTGAAAAGGTGACCAGGTGCGCCTTATGGTACACACACCGCTTCGTCACAACGTTTCCACATTCCAAAAATACAACGCTCTCAGACACTGTGCATTATCCGAGGGATGTCTTCCCCGGCTTCACCATCATCGCGTGATCGCAGCACGCTTCAGGACTTGCATGACAGCATTCTTAGATGGACCAAACATTTCCTGGAACAACACCCAGCGATATCCTTCCCATATTGAAGCGTTCCCATTGTGTGGCGCGGTCCCTGTAGGGCCCACGTCACACCGCGGCCTGCCCACGGAAGCGGCCGGCTCGCCGGATGAGGAAACATTGGAAACCCACACAAGACAAGAGAAAGCTCCGTCCCTCTATAGGGAGAACATTCCGGAAAAAGACGCCGTCTAATTTCTGCGAGTTGTTTTGGCACCGGCGCTGCGACACCGTGGGAAAAGGCACCTTTTGGCTCTCTGTCAAACCCAAAGGGACGAATGAAAAGGGGAAGCTGGTCGTGTAGTGGTTAGAGCTGCTGCATTCGGTTGCAGGTTCGAATCCCACCCCCAGCTGCAGTACCTTTGAGGAAAGTAAATTTCTCCAGTAAAATTACCCAGCTGTATAAATGGGTGAATAACTGCAAGAAGCTGAACACTAAGTCGCTTTGGAGAAAAGCGTCAGATGAATGTAAAGAGCAGTAAAACACAACACAGCTGTTCCTACACGACACAGTGCGGCCTTTTCAGCTTTACTCGAATTTCAGGGCTCAGTTTGTTCAAATTTTCAGTGGCCAACAAACTCCTCCTGTCACCTGTACCTGATCGCCCCTGCCCTGGTTCGAATCCCATTCCTTCTGCAGTACCCTTGATTAAATTATTACGATAATTATTATTATATTAAATTATACTAGATTAAATCATTTTTTACTGAGGGTAAGCCTAGAAATATAAAGGTGTAAATTGTAAAATCCATCTAACACCGCGCAAGCCTCCCTGGAAAACCGGCGTCAACAAAAACACATAACAACTTGCCAAGCCAAGGTTAATAATTCACACAAATCTTATTTGCATAGTTTTTTTACGTTTGTTTTTCCCAGACGTGCTGCTCTTATTATTATTACTTGAAGAACTAGAGAAACTTTCAGTCGTCGCTAACAAATTTACCTAGAAAACAAAAGTTCCAGAAAGAACCGGTTGCTCGCTCGCGCGCGCGCGCACCTTAGTTAGTTTCAACTCACCTCGCGAGCCGCCGCCGCCGCGCGCGCTACTGCAGTGGAGACCGCGAAATTAAGTACAGTATTAACTTCTCGAGCACAAATACAACTTCACTTGGTACCCGGTACAAGTTATCGCACGGACGATGACGTCAACCGCGCAGCCCCATTACTGGGCTGTTTAAATACCGTTAAAGGACAAAAAGCAAGTTACTGCCAGATCGCGCCTTCCGTGTTCTTTGCTCTTCGGAGCCGAGTCCTCGCGCGCGACACGTGATCGGACAGGAGCGCGCTTAGGCGGCACGAGGCGGGGTGAGGTCGCGGACGCACCTGGGCAACGCTAACAACAAAAACATGAACAACAACAACAACAACAACAACAGTTAACAAGTACTCCAGTGAAGTGTAATTGTTATCCATACCCACTCATTCGTTAGCGCTGACTGAGCTGTGAGCCGAAGTCCGTGACGTCACCATTGTTCTTAACCTCCAGCACGAGACCAGCTATTATTATAACCGGGACTGAGACATGGGGGAGGACATTATTATATTGGAATGAAATACTTCAGTACATTTAACAGAAACTTCTTTATTCTTCTTTGGTGCATTTTTAAGTAGTTGCGCAAGCCTGGGTGCACTTCCTTACCCTTTTACCATCCACCTTTCCCTGACCCATCTGGACAAAAAGGACAACTATGTAAGGATGCTGTTCATTGACTTCGGTTCAGCATTCAACACAATCATCCCTCAGAAACTGATAACTAAGCTGAGCCTGCTGGGTCTGGCCGCCTCCCTCTGCAACTGGATCCTGGGCTTTCTGACTGGGAGACCTCAGCACGTCGGGATCGGCGACTCCACCTCCGGCACCACCGCGCCGAACGTCGGCACTCCCCAGGGCTGTGTGCTCAGTCCACTGCTGCTTACCGTACTGACTCGCGACTGTGCTGCAAAGTACAGTTCAAATCGTATCGTCAAGTTTGCTGACGACACTCGAGTTGTGGACCTCATCAGCAACAATGAAGAGTCAGCATACAGAGAGGAGATGAACCAGCTCGCAGAAGGGCGTAAAGACAACAATCGATCTTTAAATGTTGACAAGACTAATGAGATAATTGTTGACTTCGGGAGGACCCGAGCAGACCGCTCACCTCCGCACATTGATGGAACAGCTGTGGAGAGAATGAAAAGCTCCAAGTTTCTTGGTGTGCCCATGACGGAGGACCTCTCCTGGACTCTGAACACCACCTGCCTAGCCAAGAAGGCCCAGCAGCATCTCCACTTCATACAGAGGCCGAAGAGAGCCAAACTCCCCCTCCCATCCTCACTACCTTCTACAGAAGGACGATGGAGAGCATCTTGACCGGCTGTCTCACCGTGTGGTATGGGAACTCTACAGCCTCCGACCGCAAGATCCTACAGCGAGTGGCGAGAACAGCTGGAAAGATCATCGGAGTTCCTCTTCCCGCCATCGACTCCACATACAAAAACCGTTGCATCCACAAGGCCGCCGGCATTGTGGACGACCCCTCTCACGGACTCTTCGCCCTCTTGCCATCTGGCAGGGGGTAGAGGAGCATCCGCGCCACCACCAGCAGACTCCGCAACAGTTCCTTCCCTGAAGCAGTCAGACTACTCAACTAACTCAGCGCTACACGACACCACAACTGCCTACAGCTCGCAGCCATACCCGCGTCCACGTCCTGTCCTGCGTATTTATTCATTGTCTTCTGCTATGTTCTGTGTTGCACCGTGGTCTCCGAAGACACGACATTTCGTTCCACTGTACACAAGCCGTATAGAGGAATGACGATAAAAACAACTTGAACTTGAACTTATTACACTATTGCAGGGATAAGAGGATAACCTCACTGAAAAGGGAACAGCTGGAAGCGGAGTGGATAGAGCTGTTGCCTTTGCACCCCAGGGTTGTAGGTTCGAATACCCTGAGCGAGATATTTATCCAGTACAAATGCTACGGTTAGATTACACAGCAGTAGAAATAGATCAATGAAAGTAAGTGGAGAAGAGCGTCAGCTAAATTAAGTGCTTCTGCCACACCTGCACCATCTCGCACCGTGACCTCTCCTCCTCACACGTCCACGAACCCCCCTTAGTTTCACGTGGGTTCCATCAAGCAGGACCACCCAGCAGAAGGAAGGCCCAGGAACAAAGCCTCGTGGCAACCAAGCAGAAACAATGCGATACTTTGTGTCACACAAAGGAATCTGTTGACACTGGCTACGTGAAACACATTAAGGAGAGAAATGGAAGTAGAGTCCATCTCTTTCTTTTGCGGAGGAAGAGGAGTCTAAGTAGTCACATCATATGGCTTTTACAAAAAAAAAAGAAAAAAAAAAAACTTTTTTGAACACTCTGGGGAGCACAGAAAACGAAATAACTTCAGGTACCTCCACAGTTACCCTTGAGAGGCGACGGTCTTAAAAACGTTGGGAAACTACTGATTTCCGCCACTAGAGGTCGCTGGACTGGAGCGTTTTCCACCACTTTTGACAGTTGAGATGAATGAATGAATGAATGAATGAATGAGCTTTATTGCCAAGTATGTTTACACATACAAGGAATTCATCTTGGTGACAGAAACTTCCACAGCACAGACAGAATGACAGTGACAAGACACAGATAATAAAAGCAGAGTGGGCTGATAAAAGATAAAAAAAAAAAAAGAGTATAAAGTACTCGATATACAAAATAGACACTAGACATTATGTGTTTGTACAGGTATGTTATATACAATGCAAGGGAAAGTAAATAAGAGATATGATGTGGAAAATAAATAGAAATATAAATAGCGTTGTTTATTGCACCAGTTTACTCCCTAGGGGGCATTTAGCTGTTCATGGAGTAGATGGCCTGAGGAAAGAAACTTTTCCTGTGCCTGGCTGTCCTGGTGCTCGGTGCCCTGTAGCGCCGGCCAGACGGCAAAAGTTCGAAGAGGAAGTGGCCTGGGTGCGAAGGGTCTAGGATGATTTTGCCAGCCCTTTTTCTCACTCTGGACGAGTACTATTCTTGGATAGTGGGGGCGGGGGTGTGCCGATGATTCCTCCAGCCGTCCGGACTTGATAGAGAAATGAAAACTTAATTGATCCAGAAGGAAACTGCAAAAGGCAACAGCAGAATACATACAAGAAATTACATTCGAAAGACACTTGAGTTTGTTTAGAGTCTTTCACTATACTAATTCAGCCAGTATTATCACAGAATAAAATTTTGCTTGACTATACATTAACCAGAGGGGGTGCAGTGGGTTTGACTGGGTCCTGCTCTCTGGCGGGTCTGGGGTTCGAGCCCCGCTTGGGGTGCCTTGTGACGGACTGGCGTCCCGTCCTGGGTGTGTCCCCTCCCCCTCCGGCCTTGCGCCCTGTGTTGCTTGGTTAGGCTCCAGCTTGCCGAGACCCGACTTGGGATAAGCGGTTTCAGACGGTGTGTGTGTGTGTGTGTGTGTGTGTGTGTTAACCAAGCATAGCCATGTACAAAATTAGTGAAGATAATGTGTCTGAATTAGTATGTATAGAAAATACAATAATATTATTGACCGAACATGTCGTACAGCAGTGTCTTTTTTCAGATGCTGTTAATCTGACTAAAATTCTTTCACATCCATTCAGTTAATAACATTTATTACATACTTTATATACAGTAGTAAGGCATGTGTCAGTACATAATACATTTTATACACACACACACACACACATTTTCAGAACCGCGTGTCCCATACGGGGTCACGGGGAACCGGAGCCTACCCGGTAACACAGGGCGTAAGGCCGGAGGGGGAGGGGACACACCCGGGACGGGACGCCAGTCCGTCACAAGGCACCCCAAGCGGGACTCGAGCCCCAGACCCACCGGAGAGCAGGACTGTGGTCCAACCCACTGCGTCACCCCTCACATTTTATACTCTTATTTTTTAATTATTTTGGGGAAATTAGTTATGCGGCTATATTACTTGTAAATTTTCATTGATTCATAGAGCAGAGGCTTTCTCCAAAGTACAACTCAGACTACACATCTGAGGATGGTTTTGACTAGGTCTAGAGACATAAACTGTGTATTTAAATTAGTTCACTGTAAATAACATGTCTGGTGTCAGAAGCTTATCTGAAGATTTTAACCGCACATTTTGGGGAAGTAAAGAGGGGGTGTGGTCCTTGTCCTGCTCTTTGGTGGGTTTGGGGTTCGAGTCCCGCTTGGGGTGCCTTGCGACGGACTGGCGTCCCATCCTGGGTGTGTCCCCTCCCCCTCCGGCCTTACGCCCTGTGTGGTGGGTTAGGCTCCGGTTCCCCGTGCCCCGTATGGGGTGAGTGGTTTGGATGGACGGGGAAGTAAAAGTGTGCTGTAGCTGTAAATACCCAAAATAACTCAATGGCAAAGCTAACCACGACTTCAGCAGCACAGTGGCCTCAGGGCCTGGGCTGTTCGGGTCTAGGTTTGAGTCCAGCTCAGTGTGTGTGTGTGTAGTTTGCATGTTTGCCCTGGGTCTGCGAGGGTTTCCTCTGGGTGCTCTGGTTTCCTCCCACAGTTCAAAAGGTATCCAGTTCAGTTAAACTGGATTCTCTAAACTGCCAGTAGTGTGTGTATGGCTGCCCTGCGATTGACTGAGTCCCCTACACCCCACCCTATGGGATAGGCTCTGGACCACAGTGATCTTGAGCAGGTCAAGTGCTTAATGAAAGTAAGTGTGAACCATGATGCTAGCTTTGTAAAATTTCAGTGCATTCTCTTCTAAGGCATCTAGGTGGCTAGCTGTCTTTTACATTCTGAAAATTCCAGTTCATTTTGAGTCATTTGTTCGTCATTTACAAATGAACAGTACAAAACTGGAGTTCTGCCCAGGTGACTTAGATTGCTAGGTACACTACTTACAATGGGTCACTCATCCATACATCAGTGAAACACACTGTGAGTAGTGCTGCTGGGTTTGCATGTTCTGCCCGTGTCTGCGTGGGTTGCCTCTGGGTGCTCCTGTTTCCTCCCACAGTCCAAAGACATGCTGTTCTGGTTCACCCCTAGTGTGTGAGTGACAGAGAGAGTGTGTTCCGCTGATGTATGGATGAGTGACTCAGTGTAAGTAGTGTATCTAGCAGTGTAAGTCACCACGGTGAATAAGGTGTGGGCTGATAACACTAAACAGAGTTCAGTGGAAGTCGCTTTGGAGAAAGTGTCTGCTAAATGAATAAATGTAAATTTGCTACGTTTCCGAATGCTCAAGTTACTCAGAAAGAGCAACAAAAAGTCACACATTGTGTCTTGAATGAAACAAAACGGTGAAAACTGAAGCCTACCGAAAACGCAATACAACTTTTCACGGAAACAAGAGCATCGCACGCGCGTTCGAGCTCTAAAACGCTTCAGAAAAGAGCATCGATCGGCTATCGGCTGTCAGCAGCGCTCCTCTGATTTGATTGGTTCTCTGCGTCTTGACGTCATTTCCGTCCGTGTGAACGGAGGCGCAGCCCAGCGTATGCTAATGACCTGGAGGCGGTAGGGGAGCGCCAGCAGCAGCATCCTCGACACAAAGAAGGGAACGGTGCCGAGCCGCAGCCTGTGGAGCTCTGCTCCGGGTCTCAAATTGACTACGAGCCCCGCGGCGGGTCGGCGCGCGCTCCATGGCGCGCCAGCATGCGCTCCGCACCGGGGGCCCACGCGCCAGCTGAGCGACCGCGAGCGAAACTAACTACGACGGCCGCGGCTCCGCCGGTGGTGCAGCGCTGCGAAAACACGGTAAAAGAAACGTTCATCATTCCGACATTCGCGGTTGTCCTCCTCGTCGGTGGATTCCTCCTTGAGTCCTTCGGCCGGGACTTCGTGTCGGATTCTTGCAGAACGTGACGCTCGCTCGCGTTTTGTGTTCGGCTGCGTTTTGTTTGGCGGCGGCGAATGTAGTAGTAGTAGCAGCTCCGTGTCGCGGACGCGCCGCTTCTCTCCCTCAGTCAGACTCGGTGCGCTCGCGTTAGTATCAATAACACATTTAACACATTTATAAATCATAATCGCTGCATTAATTTAATGTTAGCGCTACACTCACGTCGCTGCAGTGGCGCGATCCCGCTTTTATTTGGCGGATTCAGTTCCCCGCTTTTGCTCTGCAGACTCGATGTGGCTCATGATTTGTCGATAGTAAAACCGGCGAGTAACGGTGCCGTAGGTAGCGGGCCGCGCTTGTTCGCGCGCGTTTCCGCGCACCGCTAACTCGTCGTGTTCGAGGCGTTACACGCGCTGCTAATAATTCCTCTAAACCTACCTGGTCCTGGGGGGGTCCGTAACAACCGCTCATTTTCACCGCGGCGCTAATTAGAATATTTAAATCAGCCGCTCTGATATAATTTATTTTTCCTTCTCTTGCTTCGTATCTAAGCGTAAGGACGTTATAATTTCAATTAACGGGGAGCTATTCTTCCCAAGGCGCAGTGTCAATTTTACAGTTGCCAAAAAAATTATAAATTGCTTCACAGGGATTATTTTTCGCTGGAAGCTCTTGAAATGTGTGCTGTATACACTAATACAGTGACAGTGCAGTGAGAATTAATTGAATTATGAGCATTTCATAACAATAGAGACTTCTCTGGAAGGGAGGGTGGAGAAATCCTTTAAAACTCCGTGTGATCATCTATTCTTTGAGTGGGATGCAGCTCTGAAGTAAGGGAAAATATACCTGCCAGTAATGATGACATTTTAAACTTTTCTAGGTTGAAAGCCAAGTGTTGTGTGACAGGGTGGCCTGCAGTTCTCATGCTGTAGTGATTTTCAGTGATTAAAACCCTGTGATGCATTTCAAAATCCCAAGGGCTACATTTCCCACTGCTCGGGGTTGGGCTCCGGGTCGGGATCAGGGTTGGGGGGCTTCCGTCACAGGAGCGGCGGGGTTGCATAACCCGGATCTGTGTGAAGAGGTGTTCTGGTGCACACGCTGCAGCTGCTCCGCACAGCACAGTAATTCTGCTTTTAGAATCACGGGGCGGCAGGAGGTGTGTTGTCGCCCTGCAATCCGGGCGATCCGGGTTCGAATCCCACTCCTGCTGTAGTGCCCTTTTTCAATAGACTTACCCTGATCTGCTCCTTTAAACATGACCCTCCTGTATAAATGGGCAAATCATTGTCAAGTTGATTATCTAATGCTGCGAGTCACCAGCATCGGCTAAACGGAGATTAATAATTCACATTTCTTACTTTACCAGGTATGTTTCTCCAAAACAATGCACAATGACTTAACAATATTGTTCAGATGACGCCTTCATCCGAGGTAACGTACAGTGCTGGATGCAACTGCACTCATGGGGCATGTGATTGTGTGTGTGTGTGAGAGAGAGAGAGAGATCCCTTGTGAATTTTAAATTTAAAAAAAAAAAAAAGTTTAAATTTTTCAATTGTATGGTTTAGTGGTTTTTTTTTTTTCCCTTCGCAATATAACACTTTAAGGTGTAGTTATTAATTTATGTGAAGTATGCAGGCTACTGTGCACGAAGCTCAATAACGGGACCCTTCATGGTCCCACATATTGACTGGTTTACTTTTTATATTTCTCGCCCAGTGCTCATCCCGTGACGCAGACACTACCGTACTGCGCTGCCCAGGAACTGTCGGACAGGTAAACGCGTATTTCACCTTGACGTGCATTTCCTGAATTGTGCTGGGAGACGGTGGCACAGCTTTCAGGTGTGTGTGTGTGTGTGTGTGTGTCGCTCTCTGCATCTGCGCCTTCCTCAGACATGCAGGAAACGGCAGTTAGATTATAATCGTGCTCTGCACAATAGTGGGTTATTTGTTTATGAAGTTGCTCACATAATACTCGTTTCTCTCCACCATCATCGGGTTTTATCGCTTCTCCGGCCGGCCGTCTTGGCTCTCCGCATCTGTCAAGCGCTCTCGAATTAACCGCTCTATTAGTTAACATCACTTTTCTTTGTTTTGCTTTCCGTCGAAGTGAGAAGTGGAAATAGTTTATCGTGTTCTGGTTACGCAGTTACGCCTCTTCGAGCACAGAATGTGGATCGTTCGATAATTTGCGGTCCCGTTCAGCCCCAGCAGGCGACTCTCGCGTTAATTTCAGGGGCGGGAATTTTTTTAGGATTATTTGATCTTAACGTCGGGTATTAAGAGACGATGTTGCAACGCCTGGGGGCTCCACGGGTTCATCTGGCTGACAGGCTGTTTGCAGTCCAGTTGGAATCCGTTCACAAAAAAAAACGACCCTCGTTTACTAATGCGGTTCCGATATGTGCCAATTCGGTTGATCTTAAGTGAACCGAAGCCTTACGTTTCGAGAAATGCTCCTCCTTGTCCTTGTATGGGAAGTGGGAAGACGGAAATGGTATAAATGCGATCCTCTGCGAAAGCACCTTCTGACTTTTCAGTACTTTCCATTTTGAGCTGAAACGAATGCGATCGATAAGTAGGCGTTTTTGAAAAATATTTGGGATTTTCTGCCCGAAACCGGTACTGTATGTTGACTGAGCTAATGAGACGTTTCTCTCCAGTCTTGGTGGTGAGACGAGCAAGCGGTCGTGGGCAAGGACTCTGTGGGAGAACCTCACCTGCACGTCTCCGCCCGGCTTACCCCTCCAGCATGTCCACGGCCGTGGATCACAGCCCTACCACCGGCGTGGTGACCGTCATCGTCATCCTGATCGCCATCGCTGCCCTTGGGGCCCTCATCCTGGGCTGCTGGTGTTACCTGCATTGGCAGCACATTGGCCAGCCTGAGGATGAAGAGAGCATCGTGGGAGAAGGGGAGACAAAGGAGCCCTTCCTGCTGGTGCAGTACTCTGCCAAGGGCCCGCGAGCGGAGCACAAGACCAAGCTCACGCCCAACGGCATTGAAATTCACAGCTAACGGGTGCATCGTCTCCTTCGAAAGTCGCACGCCGAGCTGCAGAACAACGTGGCTTTCGCTCGTAGCGCGTACCTTAGTATGAAAGGCACGTGGGATGTGCCAGATGAATTTTTTTTTTTTTCCCCCCCTACCACTCTGGAAGGATTAAAAAAAAAAAAAAAAATGATGCACTCCCAACATTAAGTCCACCTTGTTTGGAAACTGAAACTAACTGCTACCCTAAACCAGTGCAGACTAATCGGGCCCTTTGTTGAGCATTCGTTTTACTTTATATGTACTTGTATTGTGAATTGCACATTGTTATGGGCCAAAAAAAAAAAAAAAAAAAAACCTGTGAAATGTGATTAATGGTATTTGTAAGGAATACTGGTCAGACAAATGTTTGGAATATTGAATTGCCGATTGGTCCAATTTGGATCGCCAGAAAGGTCAAGTTGTTCTTTGCTCTGTAGAAGCAGAGGGAATATCTGACCATGTATTTCTTTTTCTAGTGAAGCTGCTGTTTGTTGTGTGAAAATACTGCCGCAGTTCAAGGTTTGACTGCAGGCGCTACTTGTCCGACCGGGACCTATGACCGATTTCCAGGATAAGCTAAATGCCACAAGACTGGATTATCTTGAAGGTCCTTCGTGTTTGAAAGAAGCCGATTGTTTGTTTGTACGTGGCCGTATTTGAATACGATCAATCGTTTGTCTATGAATTTTTGATGTGCACTGTATTATACCGTAAGTAAGAATCCACACTTCTCAATTTGTAATGCTGTCTAAGGTTATTGGATTTCTAAAAGTTTGTTGGTTAGATCCATATTTTGTCAGATTTTTGAATGACTGAGCCATTTTAAGAGGAACTGGAATAAAAGGTACATATTGTGTACGTTTCAAGTGTCTTATCTGGTCAAGTTGCTTTGTGAGAATTCGACTTGAGCTAATGCCCCCCCCCCGCAGCAAGACCTTAGGTAATCCAAGAAAAACTTACATTAAATGATTTCAGTCCAGTACATTTAAAGCAGAATGATCCAGCTTTGTTCAAAATTTAACGTACTGCTATGACACTTTGTAATGCGAAGCGTTTGTTCCTTAACTGGAAGGCCTTCCCATGTCAGCCTTAAACCAGATGATAGTGCAGCTATTCAGCAGAAACACTCGTATGTCATCATTTGTCACCCATGCAAGTCAAAATAAAAACTGACAGTAGCAGATGAGTTTTAATGCTCAGGGGTTTCAAATTGTCCCCCACCACCAATGTATTTGTCTCCTCAGTCGTACTGAAGACAAATCGCCCTGAATCAAATGCCGCCGTATCATTCGTACAGCTGCTGCCATGAATTGACAAGTTCATATAATTACTTCGCAACCTTCCGCCCCCCCCCCCGGGCCATTCTCCCGCACATTGACACATGGATTGAACTTTAATCTATAAAAATCTGTGCAAGTTTTCTTTGTGTAAACAAATACAGCATTTCACTCTTACCTGAAAAAACACTTATGTACAGATGCTTGATAATACAAGAATTTCTGTAAAAATAGATTTGTTAATTTAAGAAAAAGGGTCAATCGTAAGGGGAAGGGGGGGAATCAGCGAAACAAACTGACCTCAAAAACAAACATAAATAATTAGCCAACATACACACAGGATTTTCAATAGGTTGTCAGTGTTCAGCTGAGGTCGGGCTTGGCTGCTTCCTCAGCACCGTCCCCTGCTCTCTTCTCAGGCTCTGCCTTCTCCTTCAGAGAGGCTAACAAGATTTTGAGCAGCGCGTTTTCCGAAAGCAGGCTCTCGGAGGCGTCGGCCAGCGCCTGCAGTTTGCTCACGGCGTCCAGCAGCTGCCGGTTCTTCTCCTGGTAGAGCTCCTCCAGGCGCCGCCCTTGCTTCTGCAGTTCGCCGTTGCGCGACTCCAGCGTCTGCGCGTGCAGGGCCAGCCTGCGCTTCTCCTGCCACAGCTGGGACAGTTGGCGGGACAGCCGCTCCCGGGCGTGCCGTAGCGCCTGCACCTCGCCCCGCAGCCGCCGCAGCTCCCACTCGAGCAGCGCCGAGCGCCCTGGCCCCGCCCACTTGCCATCCCCGCCGCGCTGCACGTCGCTGGAGTGGCGCAGGATGAAGCGCACCAGGTTGGGCAGGGTAATGGGCAGGTCATCGGGGAACTTCACGCTCGCGTGTTTCCTGAGCAGAGAATAATTAGATAAACCTTTTCAAGGAAGCGACGAGAAGCTGCGGTGAGTTGCAAGGGTTAGGGACGGAGGCCGAAAGCCAGAAGATGCCGATTCAAATCCCAGGAGGAGCCCTGCTGTATTTAAGAGGTACTTAATATGCCAGTAAAAGTATCGGGCATAAAAACGAGGCATTTTTACACACTAGTGTTGGCCAACTAATTAAATTAACGGAGCAGCGGAAAAGCAGTGCCATTTAACTGGCTCTTAACGGTGAACGTGTTTACAATCCAAAGGGACCCCACAGCGGGTACTGTTCTCTTCAATAACCGTATTACAGGAATCAATACCGAGCAGCTCAGTTAAACCAGCTGCCACGTAAAGTGAGTCCGGACCCACGGTTGGGGAACATTACAGCTTCTACGCCACATCCTGTGAGACAGTTTGCTCTGCGCCAGTGACAAGTTTCGCAGCGACATTACGCTCCGAGGTCTGTTTTGCAGCCCTTTCAGCACTTCCACAAGCTGAAGTATTTCACAGAGAATCAGTATGAGTTCTGAACTGAACAAAGAGAAAGTCCAGCTCCGTTTAACACACTGAATCGATATGGAGCCGCTCTCGGCCCTGCAATGACTATGATCGCAAAGCAAAACCGCCACATTTTTGGGTGTCGTTACTTGGAAAGGGGGAATGTGCTTGGCCGGGTCCTGGTCTGCGGTGGGTCTGGGGTTCGAGTCCCGCTTGGGGTGCCTTGCGACGGACCGGCGTCCCGTCCTGGGTGCGTCCCTTCCCCCTCCGGCCTTACGCCGTGTTGCCAGGTTAGGTGCTGGCTCCCCGCGACCCCGTATGGGACGGGCGGTTTCAGATGATGTGTGTGTGTGTGTGTGTGTGTTTGTACGTACTTGGAAAGGGAGGTCAACATTTGCTAAAATACTGACGGGGGGGCATTTACACTGTATTACCACCAAGACCAGAGAAAAGTACCTAATTAAAAATGCTTAGTGGCAAAAAAGTCAAAAAACATTGCTTTTTGTCAAATATTTCTGTACACTACAGCACATATGAGGCAACATCTGTTATATGCAGGCTTGCAGTTGCTGACAGTACACTATGGTAACTATAACTGTAGCAAAAAAAAAAGTGCTGCTCAGCACAGCAGTACATTCTCACTTCCTGTAGAACCTAACAATTGAACTAAAAATAGCTTTGCAATCAAACCACATTCAGTTCCTCGGCAACACAATGGCCTTTGTGCGCCACACGTCCCTCTTGTGTCCTTTATGCTCTTATGTGACTGACCACAGTGCACCCATCCCATAATATGAGTACGCACTTAATCGGGAATTTCAAAACTCACCCCGGTACGAGTACTCTGCCACCAGTTTTTCTGGACCTTTGGTGTGTACGTGCACCGAATCCAAAGTGACAGATCCGAACTAATGTAATGTCACTAGCATTACATTAATGCCGCAGTTGGTGGCCGAACATCATCGCACGCACCTCTACTTTGCAACTGGTACAAGAAAAGCAAGCGATCTGGAGAGGGGCGCCACAGGATGGACCGATGAGTGCAACGTAAAACATGCCTGGACCACCAATAACAGCCTGGTCAGATGCCACAGGGTCCTTGGCAACCCAACCTTTGCACCGTGGCTTCAGACCATTGGGTTTCAATCTTTATTTTGGATTACATTACCTGTAGTAAGACAACGAACTCAAGGTGCGAACCACATGGAATCATTCCTCGCATGCTGCGTTACTACAGTCTGGTCTAAACTGTACAGTCAACAGTTCATTTAAATGATCCAGATTCCTCATGCAAAGCAAGACGTTACGTACTTTACCTGTTGCTGGGAAACAGGAGGAAGACTGGAAAGTGGTCCACCATGAATTCCCACGGAAGGTCATTCTCAGCAACATTAATTCTACATGAAGGCAACAGTTTTTATTTAAAAAAAACCACACAAAGTTCAAGGTACCATACAATTTTGGTAGTGGTATAGCATGATGAACTACATAAAGTGACCGTTTATTTGTACCCATTTACATTTATTCATTTAGCTGATTCTTTTCTCCAAAGCAACTTCCAATGTTAAGGCTGCAGATATTACAGTTACAGGCTTATATTTATTTACTCATTTATACAGGAGCAATTTAGGGTAAGTACCTTGCTCAAGGGCACTACAGCTGAAGGTGGGAATCGAACCAGCGACCTCGAGATCCAAAAGCAGTAACTAATCACTATGCTACCAGCTGTCTCTTAATATTTAAGGATCTCTTTTATTGATATGTGCTGCACTAAACATGTTTTACCTGGCAACTACGAACTTGCCGTTTCCCTGGAAGAGGCGAGCGAGCTGGATGATGACGTGGTTGATGACCGTGCAAAATCCACACCACTGTGTGTAGTAGAACAGCAGCACATCCTGGAAGGCAGGCAGACACACACACACACACACACACACACACACACACACACACACACACACACACACACACAGTGTAACTCCAACAGACCGCAATTTGGACCTGACTTACAAACGCTTAGAAATCCTTACATTTCATTTCAAAGGAACTGCCCACAAACAACAAATTATAATTAAACACAAGTTGCTTTCCTGTTCAGAGAATTTCTGAGAATTTCGCTGCCAATATGGTAAGGCAGCAGCTAATGCAGCCGTTAGAGACGTTGCCTTTCGAGCGAGGGACTCGGGTTCGACTCCCCGCTCCTACTGTAGAACCCTTCAAGAAGATACTTACCTCAATTGACACTGTAAAAATTAGCCAGCTGGAAAAATGGATAATTGTATGGAGCTCAGTAAAGAAACCAAACATAGTAAGCTGCCTTGGAGTAACATGCCAGCTAAATTTAAAAAAAAAAAAAAAAAGTAGTAATGGTAATTCATTACATTTATACAGTTATCACCTTACAATGTTAAGATCACAATTATTACATGCTTACAATCATTTTTGACCCATTTATACAGCTGGGTAATTTTACTGGAGCAATTCAGGGTAAGTACCTTGTTCAAGGCTACTACAGCCAGAGGTGGGATCGAACCTGCGACCTTTGGGTCCAAAAGCGGTAGCTCTAACCCCTACATTATACAGATGATCATGTAACAAATTTTGTGTCGATTTTTCTTATATTTTCCATTCAGTTTTACAAAACATACATACTTTTGCTGCTAGTTTGTACTATACGTTGGTTTATAGAAAAATATTCCGCTTTCTTGAACCTAGCACATTTTGGCACCGGATTCCAAGCACCGAATATTCCAGTACCTTTCCGGAACGTTCCGGTTCTAGAATCTTCTCCCGGCTGTAAAGTACCAAACCAAAAGTGACACTCTAGAAGAACTAGTGCTATTTTTGTAAGTTGGTAAACTTTGGACAATTTTCTTGCGTTGTGTGATGCCTACAAAATTATGGCACCTTCCATTGTAACATTTGATCATATTTGCTACATGATAACTGACAGCTGGAGACAAAGGGGACTCGTGTTTTCCTTGAACAGGTCAATACTGTAACTTTCCAGAAGAGAGACCTGAAAGCAGCCAGACGCTGCGGCGCTCGGACGATGACTGAGCAAGGCGGCGGAGAAGCTGGCATTGATTCGGCGCTGCGGGAAACACCATAGAGGAGCGGAGGAATGGCCCTGCGCCAGACCACTGCCAGGTAGTGATGAGGAGGGGAGAAAGAGTGTGTGTGTGTGTGTGTGTGTGTGTGTGTGTGTGTGTATACACATATGGCTCTGCTTTACAGACGCCACACCGCTCGCTGCCGATCTTCGATGCTGCATTGCTGACGCGAACGATAAACGCTTTTCTGCGCGACGCAAACACGAAAAGTGACGAGTGTCCCTGAGCGGCCCGCGCTGCCACCAGAGAGCGCAGCTCCTGACGCTCGCTGCGTTTCGCTCGGCGCAGTCTCGCAGGAAGCTCACTTACGCCAAGGGAAGGCTCAGAGCACACTGCGCAAACACCGCTAGCGGACCGTACGCGGCGCGCTCCCCAGGGAACGACAGGGCTGCAAGAAAACGAGGCTAAGCCCGTTCTGCCCCCGCCTTCCCACATCCCCCACCAACAAAAAGGCCTTTATTTACCACACATTTTTTTTTTGTATTTTTAAAAATAAACGAAGAATCAAAACGAGTCCATGTAGCTGATCACTCTTCTGGTAAATTCTCACTGAAATGTAGACTCAGACACCCACATCACTAAACTGGTTGCTGTTGTTGTTAACAGTGACTATCTTAAGGTACCAGGGATGAGGTCACGTGTGCCGGTGCTGACTGGCACAGAGCGTCACTAGTGTTGTAATAACAGAGCCATAACAGTGTAACAAAACAGTATGTACGAGGCCCATCCGTGCATTACCGCGTTACTCACCGCGACTTACGACATGTGGCACGCAACCTTTGCGGAAAAAACCCTGTAAACGAATAGGTAAATTTACCACACCGTTTACATAACACCATCACAGAACTATAATACCCAGGAAGTGAAAAGCCACACGTCATCGTGGATTTTCTCGTCACGTCACGCTACATCCACCTACAGCACGAACATACTCCTATTTACCGCAATCCATTTTGCATAACAAATTCCATGGGTTATGACACCGAGTGGTTCCACAAATGCAGTAAATGCTAATTAGGGACAGACTGCAAGTTAATATTCTGCCTGGCACTTAACGCTGAAGATCCTGGGTGCGGATTCGAAATTTCCCTTTCTTGATCATCGGTGGCTGAACGGGGGTGACAGAGCAGGTCTTTAGAAAGAGAGGAAGATCTTCGGAGGGGAACTGTAGCCTGCAATGTATGAAAGGTCACTAGATCGACAGAGCACCTTCGCACAGATACCTACAAGGCCCCAGCCAGAAATCGATGGCCCTGCACAATTGGACGCTTGTTGGTCCCACTCTCAAGATGCCTGGAATCACACATTTCGCATGTTTTCCATTTTGCCTCTCAGCATTCATGAAGGGCCTCAAGAAACAGCTCTTCCATCTTCTACTCAGATCTCCTAATAACAGCATAAATTTTCATCACATCATGTCATGATTACCTTTGTATTTGACGTGACTCAAGCGATATGTTGAGAATGTTCCTCTGGCATTTCAGTGGTACTGGACAAATTAACTTTGTTGATTGAAATATTCAATTGTCAGCATCTAAAGCTCTTCTTCTTCTTCGAAGAAAAGCATCTGCTAAATGCATAAATGGATGTTCCTGCTGCATCTTCAAAAACAGCGCTCAAAATTCCGTCGGTAAACACAAAGCTGCGGAAAACTGTAAAACGACCGCCGTTGTTCAAGAGAGAATAAACAGCACTGCAATAACAAAAGACAAAATTACCTTCTCAGGATCCATGACCGTGCTGAAGAACGACACTGTCGTTACTTCCCTGATTAAGGAGTCCGAAGACTTTGGCATAGAGGCGCCAACCAGATGCCTCTTCAGCGGACTGTAGACAACGCTGAAGTTCTGTATGAAGCGCTCTGAAAAACAGATCGTATATCGAACTCTACAGTAAAAATTACCACTGCTTCACTGTTGGAAGTGTTTATGAAATATGCAAATGCTCCCTTGTATTTATTCATTCAGCCGACACTTCTGCCAAAACAGACTTACGATTATTTACCCATTTATACACCTAGGTTATTTTATTTATTTTCTACTAGAGCAATTTAGGGCAAGGACCTTTTTCAAGGGTACTACAATTGCAGGTGGGAATTGAACCTGTGACCTTTAGGTCAAGAAGCAGCAACTCCAACCACTACGGTACCAGCCATCCCATTATTCATTCTATGTTAAGCTACCGATGTACCAAAATTGTACCATGAGTGGAAAAAAACAGTATTTGCTGTAGAGGAAAGAGTCAACGTGTCACGAGCTATAGCTTAAAAGCATCTTAATCTAATAAACGAAGTGTCAAACTGGTATCAGCGATATACCAGGTGCACTTTTGCCCACAATCACGTGTTGTTAGCTGATGAAACTAAGAGAGGAAGTTGTAGTCATAAGGCATCTGCTGCAAGTCACAGGGGAAATTCGTAGGATTGGCAAAAGAAAGCACACGACACGTCTGTAAAAAGCCACAGCTGGCTTAACGTAGGTTTCAGAACGGTGCTGTTGTGCGTTTCACCAAAATGTGGGCGCTGCAGCATTAGGGATCTAAGACCTTCAGCTCCTAGGCTGCGTGATCTGAGAGTGAAGTAATGAATCACGTGGCTCCTAAAAACGCTTACTGCTTATCTCACATTTATTTAGCAGACACCTTTCTCTAAAGCAACCTGCAACGTTAAGATACCTACGCTTATTTACCCATTCGTACAGCAGGGCAATTTCGGGTAAGTACCTTGTTCAACGGTACTATAGCTAGAGGTGAGATTCAAACCTGCAACCTTTAGGACCAAAGGTAGCAGCTCCAACCACTACACTACCAGCTGCCCTTGCTGAATGTATTTAACAAACTACTGCATGTACACAATTACTGTACATATCTATTAATAAGGAATTTCTAAATTGCGGGAGAGCAAAGCACCCTAAAACTCCACGACATTTTCAGACATAATTCAGTTGAACTGATGCTCACCCAGATTTTCGGCAAGATTTTCTCTGTGTTCCAGAACATAATGAACTTCGTCTGGGAGATTCACTATGGCGGCAAACAGATGTTGGCTCTCGTCCCCCTGCGCTCCCAGCCTCACAGCAAAATTCCAATGCAAGTGCGAGTCCAGCAGGTAAAACCTCAGTGTCTTATTAGTCCTGCATTTGAGTCCCGCGATGCCGGCAACCTGTGGGTCAGAGTCCGTAGGCTCCCAAGGCGCCCGAGTCAGAGGCAACGCCTCCGGTGCAGGAGGCGGAGCGGGCATGGGGAGGCTAAGGGTCTTGCAGCAGGCGCTGTAGTGACTGAAGGGGCTGTAAGTGCTGATGATGTAACTGCAGGCCACATGATGGGCCAGCAGGTGGGAAAAGGTGTGCTGCCTGAGGTAGAAGGAATCCAGAGCGGCCTCCATACGGTAAAAGGGGCAGCGGGGGGCTAGGACGGCGTTCGGTCGCACGCCGATAGACTGGTTGAGGCACAGTTCGCACACGTTGTGGACACGGGTGAGGCCGTGCCATGCTGGGAGAACCACGGTGTTGCAGCAGGGAGGCTTAGGAGCCGTGCTCTCCGAGAGTGACGGCAACCCGCTCGGCTCCCACGTGGCGTCCCAGCTAGTAGTCTGACCCAACCCCTCGGTGGCACTGCAGGTGTGGTACTGCAGGGAAATGTTTGCTATCTGCAGGGACACATACAGCCAAAAAAAAACCATTGAAATCTGTTTGAATTAATATAAACGATCAGCCTCCCAGCCACATAGGATATAGTTTACACAGGGTCGCTGGTTAATTATAATAATCATCATTTTGCTTAACTAACGCTTACATTTGACTGCTTTCATCCATTTACACAACTACAGTACCCAACAATGAAAGCTAAATCAGCTCTATAAGGGATAGAATTAAGCACTTCATTAAAGCCCTTAAGCACTGAACACTGACATACGGACCCCCAATTCGAACCCTGAGCTAAACACCAGTCTTACATGTCATCAAATCCATAATATATAAGCAGTGATTTTTCATGCGTTGGATTCAACTTAGCAAGCAGGCAGGGCTAACGGTGAAACGAAAGGTTAGAAAAACCAAATAAATGTAAATGTAAGCATTAAACAGAACAGCATCCACGCTGATGAGATGGAGTGTCTTTGGACTGCAGCGCCACCTGCAGGCACTGTCTGAACTGCACATGAAAGGACGCGTCGCCTTAGAAGGTATGAAGTTGTACAATGGAGGGCTCTTGAAAAGGTGAGTCTTTCCACCAGTTATGGAAATATAAATAACAGCACGGGATGTATTACTGAATGTGAAGTGTGTGAGTAACAGAGGCTTTGGAGCAAACCTGCTGGATGAGGGGCTGGTGTGGTGCCAGGGGGTCAAAGGGCACGAAGAGGAGCAGTGCGGGGCCCTTGCTGAGCTCCTGCTCCAGGAGGCGGCTTTTCGCTCCAGGGGGCTGCAGCCACCGCAGGATGCTCTCGCTGTGCTCATAAGCCCAACTGCAGATGTTCTCCGCCGTGAAGTTCCTCTCCGACCGTGGGAAAATCTGCATGGGATCAGGGAAACAATTCATCCTGCAACCAACATAAGAGGGAGTGCACATTCAGGAAAGTGCCAGACACGATATTCATTTTTACCCTGGGATAACAGTTATATTCAAAGCCTATTTAAGGGGTTCTCCCCCAGAATTTATTTTTTCTTCCTCCATTGAACTATGCCACACGGTGTTAAGACAACCAGAATTAGAAGTGACGGCACTACATATATGTACTGTACGAATATAGAT
The DNA here is from genome assembly GCF_900964775.1 of Scleropages formosus. Lineage (NCBI taxonomy): Eukaryota > Metazoa > Chordata > Actinopteri > Osteoglossiformes > Osteoglossidae > Scleropages > Scleropages formosus. The sequence continues at coordinate 9,060,715 of NC_041825.1, read as the reverse complement.
ATAATGCAATTCCAGTCATAGATGTGCACGTTCCGGACAACCTTAGTTCTCAACCGGACCTGTAAAGATGAAGTTTTTCCCCGTTAACGTCTTTATGGTCAAATTTAAGACAACCCATCTCGGCCATTTTTTTTCCCTACCGCCTCTGAAGGTGCCGCACCTGCAGCAATTCCTTCAATATCCCATCACAAGAGGCTTCACTGCACTGGGTCACCAGCAGCACGTCTAGTCGCGGGCCTGTTACTCACAAGGGATGTGTTGAAGTGCCGGTGCATGTAGATCGTTTCATCCTCCCGCACCGATATCGCTTCCGCCACCTGTCTGCTGGTTATCACTCCAAAACGTATCGCGCTCTGGAAATCTGGGGAGCAGGAGAAGGGGGGGAAAAAAAAGTGCTTGTTCAGGTGTCTCACATAAAGGCACTACTGCCACATGCTGACTGATTCCTTGCTCAACATGGGTTTCCAGTTCAAATTATTCATTACTGCCCAGGCCCACTGAGGGTACAGCTCAAAGGATTAAGCTGACAGCAGCACAGAGGTTAGAACCAGATGGACTTGGTGAGGATCCCATCATGCACAGAGAAATTAATCTCTGTAGCAGGGAGTGTCTTGAGAGTACAGACCCCACCCTTTATGGTGATGCACACATTCATTTAATTGACACTTTTCTCCAAAGCAACTTACATTTACACAGCTGGGTAATTTCACTGGAGCAATTCAGGGTAAGCACCTTCCTGCAGGGTACTGCAGCTAAAAGTGGGACTCGAACCTGCAACTTTTTGGTCCAAAGGCAGCAGCTCTAACCACTACGCTACCAGCCGTCTCATAGGTACGGAAACGAGGATGCTGACAAGAAGCACTTAGTGACATGCAGAGTGAGTCTCTAGTAAATCTGCGAAAGCTGAGAAAAGCATGTAAAAGCAGTGAGTCTCAGGAGCACTGACCCTATTGCAAGCATGAATACTCTGTGCTCTACATTTTTTTTCCTATTCCTGATACAAGGTGAAAATAGAATTATTAACAGAATGGATGATGTTATGTTGGAGAAAAAATATAAACTCCAGTCTTCGCGCCACAGTTATATTTGTCATCAATAATGAAAGCCAGAAAACAGGTGCACATTTACTCCCAGCACTCAAGTACCGAGTTTTTTAAGGGTAACAAACAAACAGAGTAAGGCACCTGGTAGCTGCAACCTGTAAACAAGTGGTCAGAGCCCTGTGTCAACCTGCAGAATGGCTGTTAGAGAATTGACCGAGGGTTGCGGGTTCTACTTTCTATGAAGCATTCAAAATGGGCAAGGAAGTAAACGGACAACGCTCTCACTCTCATTCACACACACACCTTGTCCTGAGCGGGGTTGCAGAAAACTGAAGCCTAACCCGGTGACACAGGGCGCAAGGCTGGAGGGGGAGGGGCCACACCCAGGATGGGACGCCAGTCCATCACAAGGCACCCCAAGCAGAACTTGAACCCCAGACCCACCAGAGAGCAGGATCCAGCCAAACCCGCTGCGCCACCATGCCCTCAACGGACACGTCACTTTCCTGCAATTTCCATGTGTTTGTTCAACTGGCAGCAGCTGGTTAACGCAACATCTGGTAACGTAGTGGTTAGAGGTGCTGCCTTTGGACCTGAAAGTCCCATGTTTGATTCCCACCTCTGGTTATAGTACCCTTGAGCAAGGTACTTACCCTAAATTGCTCCAGTAAAAATTACCCAGCTGTATAAATGGGTAAATAATTGTAAGCTTATAATAAATTGTTACTTTAACATTGTAAGTTGCTTTGGAGAAAAGCATCAGCTAAATTAATAAATGCAACATTTTTCTTAAATCAGAATGCACATTTTCTAGAACCATCATCTTCACAGCAGCACTCACCACTGAGTTAAGAGGAGTCTCGGAACACTTATGCTGTAAATGATATCTCAATGACAAATTAAATAAAGCGCACAGGTCAGATTAGGCTCAAACTATAAGTGATCTATAGGGCAAAAAAAAAAAAAAAACCCCAATAACAACCCCATCTTTAAGGGTTTTTTGCACCAGTAGAGACTGGAGTTCTTAGCAAGACAGAGCAATTAAAAACCTCAAACACACAGCAGGGCAATATGAGCCAAAATGTAGTTTCCTCTACCAGGAAGATTCGCTGAAACGGAACACAACAGCATGAAAATAGCCCAAAACAGACAGTACAGTACAACCGAGTGTAAAATGCTATTAATACCACACCAGTTTTTAAGCTATCCCTTTTACGTCTGCAGACCTCTGTACGACAAATTCAGCAGAAACCTCATAAACAGAAGGGTCGTCTTATAAAACAGTCAACAGCTGTGCAAGGAATCACAGTATTTGCCAAATAACTTAGAACAATAATTGACTATTAATATGATACAGTCAATGATATATTAACTATAATACAACTATTATAAAGTCATATTGTTATATATGGGGCAGTGGCGCAGTGGGTTGGACCCGGTCCTGCTCTTCAGTGGGTCTGGGGTTCGAGTCCCGCTTGGGGTGCCTTGCGACGGACTGGCGTCCCGTCCTGGGTGTGTCCCTTCCCCCTCTGGCCTTACGCCCTGTGTTACCGGGTAGGCTCCGGTTCCCCGTGACCCCGTATGGGACAAGCGGTTCTGAAAATGTGTGTGTGTTATATATGGTTTTTTTCCCCCGTATGAATTGGGGTGTGGAAATAAACACAAAGTGCACCTGATAAATAGTAAACAAGGTACAACTGTGCAAAGGGGTTAAATTCAAAGGTAATGAAGGAAAGATTTTGTCTACCACGACAAGCGGGTGGGGAGACCACATCTCTTGGGCAGAACTCTGGTCTCGCAGATCTTAAGTAATATCACACTGCAGCATCTCCCCCTGCCCAATTGCTGGTTTCTAAACTGTTCGACAAAGGGCTCCTTTTGTCGAACAGTTTAGAAACCAGCGATTGGTGAAAAGGTGATGCGAGTCTCAGCCCAAATAACGTGAACCTTAAAAATAACGCGTCTATCAACTATGTAGACTTTTTTCCTCTCATTATTGCAATAAAGGCAGTCCAACGGGTTCAAAAATATATACAATTTATATGGCCAGAAATATAAAATAGGTCCAGCGTCAAATTCATGTACTCAGCAAGCTTATCCATGGGACCAGGAGCACGTCGGGTGAGAGTCACCACCTCCGACGACCTGGACGAGCCCGGGATCCATAGATCACGTTTACTTATGCAAGATTTTGCTTTGTTCCACATCTAATCAAGAAATTTTATGGGTTGTTATTGTCAATATTACATGCACAAAAAAGGAAATTATTTTTGGATGGAATGCAAAGATTGGAAGAATTTATACAGCTGGGTAATTTTTTTACTAGAGCAATTTTAGGGTAAGGACCTTGCTCTTGGGGTACCGGTGCCAGAGGTGGGGATCGAACCTAAGAGCAGCAGCTCAAACCACCGCACTACCAGCTGCCCCCTAAGTAGACAATCTATACGGGTCAATTTAATAGCGGTCGCAAATTTTTGACTCACCCTTCTTCAGGGCCTGCAGAGCCGAAGTGAGGAATATCATGTACCCAGGAGGCTGCGGAGAGGCGTTGAAGTCAAAATACCCCACCACTCCTGACTGAGAGAAAGGACGAGGCAAGAGAAACAGACAGAGACACTGAGCAAAGGTGCTGCACATAAAAGTTTTTAAAAAAAAAAAAAAAAAAAAAAAACCAACTTCACACAGGGAGGATATACTGTAGTTTTATTGTAAGCAAGCAATTTATTTCTCTGACATTTCCCCCTCTGATTACAGCCCTGTTTAAAGAGTTGGGTTCTCAGTATGATCATAATTAGTCTCTTTTTTCCATTAAAAAACTATATCTGTGGATGCAATCTATCTTTTATTAAAAGTCTTCCTTACAGTAGTGCAACAAGTATAATCCCACATTTGCCGTTTACAAGTAGTGATTGGGCGCTAGGTAATACGTTTTGTTTTGCACATACTGACATGTAATAAGGGTTCGCGAAAGGATGAGCGTCACCTGGTGTCATGGTGACTTGTATTAGGAGCAACTTTGCTACATCATGGTGCAACTTGACTTCTAATGACAATGAATCCAGGAAGTAAATTGTAAAATCTAGTTTAAAAAAAAAAAAAAAAAAAAAGCTGCATCCACACAAAGACCATCCTACCCACAATTCCCTTATAAATTCTACTATAGACTTTCACAAATGACTAGTTGATGTCAAAAATGTGGGGGGTGGGGAACACATCACCTCATGGTAGGATAGAAAATCCTGCAGCATCACTTGAGTGGGTAGGTAAGTAACAGGGGTTATGACTCTCTGGATGAACTTCTCCACATAGGCAGCTGCGAAGGGACCCTTGTACTCAATGGGCCCAAATCTGGCAAAATAAAAACATAAGAGGGACACCCTCTATGTATTCTAATAAGAACTATTATCATTATTATTGAAGACTTAAGAAAAGCAGGAACTTGTGCACATATTAAAACAGGAGCCACAGTATTAAAAAGATCTACACTTTATTATAAGATGCTACAAAAAGGAATATGAAAAAATGCAACATGCCAGTAATAATGATTAGTTTATTTTTCTTCATTTAATATATCATGACACAGATAAGCTTATTTTAGTTTACCTTCGATAGAAGAGGTGTACAACAGGGTACTGGTAGAGATTCTGCCGTTTCCTGCATTTCCCCTGGCTCCACCAGCAGTTCACCGCTATGAAGAGAACCTACACACAGAAAGAGTTATGATCATTCACATACATCTGCAGCGAACACATGGAAGCCATACAACATAGAGCTATTAAACCACACACAGAGTGTGTGTGTGTGTGTGTGTGTGTGTGTGTATATAAACATTGGCTGAAACCACTTGCCCCATAGGTGGTTGCGAGCTTAGCCTGGCAACACAGGGTGTAGGGCTGGAGGGGGAGGGGACACACCCAGGACAGGATGCCAGTCCGTCACAGGGCACCCCCAGTGGGACTTGAACCCCAGACCTGCCAGCGAGCAGGACTCGGCCAAGCCCGCTGCGTCACCACACCCCCCATGCTATTAAACCAATAACTTGTAAGTAGCCTATAATCAAATCACAGGGCAAACATGTATTCTGTTCAGAAGTTTCAACAGCTGTGAAAATACCAGCTGCGAATATTAATCTTCCAACAAGAAACTGCATGTTTCAGTAATTTAAAAAAAAAAAAAAAAAAAAAAAAAAAAAAAAACACACACCCTCAAGCACACTGCATCCATACCACATCACGAATCCATACCACCTAAAAGCAACGGCTAAGAAGCTGTACACAGCGTATCAAGGACACGCAACATATCGGCCAAAACCGTTTACGGCAGAAGATTTGTATACTTTCAGCTCAAGACAGATCGAAACGGGAGCACCTCTTTGGATAACTTCCTTGCGACCTTCTGGACCTCGTCTCTGGCAGCGATGGAGTGAGCACACCAAGGAGCGTAGAAGAAGATGAAGGAGATGTCGGATGTGCTGCGCAGCCGGTCGACCTGCTCCAACTGGCCAAGGAACAGGTCCATGACCGGGGCGTCAGGTGAGAAGAAGCGGACAGGCGGTCGCGCGGGGGCAACGACATTCTTTGCACGGCTGCAAAAGGACAAAGTAAATAGTCGCCAAACGGCTGGTTCAAGGGAAACAGTTCCTACACAGTTGATGCGCATACTTCAAACACGTTTCTTAGCAACCGGTCAGATTTTGAGTAATAACAGCAGTTTACCACCAAAGAACAGAAATCATCATCAATCTATAAGTAAGTGGTCAGCTGGTAGCGTAGGGGTTACAGCCAATGCCTTCAGATCTAAAGGTCGCAGGTTCAAATCTCACCTCCAGCAAGATACTCACGTGAATTTCTCCAGTAAAATTACCCTGGGTTAATAATTGAAAGGTTACTATTAAGTTGCTTCGGACAAAAGCATCAGCTAAATGAATAAATGTAAAACGTAATGTAAATGCTCATCAGATTTAGGGTCATGGTGGTCCAGGGGCTATACTGGAAGCATAGTGTGTGAGGCAGGGTGTAGTCTAGACGGGACACTGCATCATCGCAGGACAAACACGGTTTAAAAGCACATTTAAAACTCCAAGCTAAGGGCAGCAAGGTACATGAAGCACCACCGCACTGCCCAGAAACCGTCAAGCGTGAGCATTTCCCAAAAAGGGGCAACAGCGCTCTTCAAGGCAGCTACACGGTACCATCAACCGTAACTGGGAGATGCAGAAGAAAATAGAGCTGAATCCCTACAAATACTTTAATCAGATTAGGTGGGCTGCCGCTTGCACGTGAGCCTTATGATCTCATTTGAATCATTGCTCCTCACGTCAATTCAGTGGCTCCATACCCTCCTCTAACATCTCACCGATTGGACACCCTGTACATTTATATTTATTCATTTATCTGATGCTTCTCTCCCGAAAAGACTTACAAGATTAAGCTACTTACAATTATTTACTCATTTTGACAGCTGGCTCTATTCATGGTGGGATTTGAACCTGTGACCTTCACTTCCAAAGGCAGTGGCTCTAACCACTACACCACCAGCTGTGCCTGCTGAACTTCTCCACTCCAGATGTCCTGTCAACTGTCCCCTGGAAGGACATGTCAAGCAGACAGTCCACCTTCATACTTTACACCACCTCAAACCTGAATCCAGCACACTGTTACACCTACACCTATCATCCTCCCCCCCCCACACACACACACACACACACACACACACACACACACACTTTTGACAGCATGGTTTGCATCACCAGAACACACAGCTAAGTGGTGGAAAGCAAGACCAGAGCCATTCATGTATTCGGACACATAGCTGTAAAGCGTGTGTACACATTTACATTTATTTGTTTAGCAGATGCTTTTTATCCAAAGCAACTTCCAGTGAACTCTATGTAGTGTTACTAGCCCACAAGGTGACTTACACTGCAAGATACACTGCTTACACTCTGGGTCACTCATCCATACATCAGTGGAACACACTCACTCTGTCATTCACACACGATGGGGAACCTGAACAGCATGTCTTTGGAGTGTGGGAGGAAACCAGAGCACCCGGAGGAAACCCACGCAGACACGGGGAGAACATGCAAACTTCACACGGACTGAGTGGAGATCGAACCCACGTCCTCTCTCGTACCACCACCCAGCGCTGTGCCACTATGCTGCCCCGTAGCGATCATGATGATGAGCGCGCGGCGAACATACTTTGCACGCGCAGCAGCTGGTATGCGCCTGTACTTGTTGTTGTCTGCTCAGAGCGTGTGTGTGTGTGTGTGTGTGTGTGTGTGTGTGTCTTCGTACTACCTGCACGTGAATTTCAGAGCGGCGGCGAGCAGGCAGCCCAGCGCGATGGCTCCGCACAGCACGTCAGGTCTCCGGGCCATCTGAGCGAGCAGCTGCCGGAGAGACGCGCGCAACCGGCGCACCATCACCGTCGCTAGCTGTGCCCAGCCATTTATATAGAGGGAGCGCGCCGTGGCACCTGCACACCAGCCCACCAGCCCACGGGGGGAGGGATGACGCCTTGGGCACACAGCGCGGAGCCACTGTCACTGGTACAACGGCCGAGCGGCGTGACTGAGGCAAGTGTTCAACCCTTCTCCGCCACGTACTCGCAGCACTTCCGCCTCGAGGGGCGGCAGGCCGGGAGCTGTAAGGGAGCGTCGCGAAAAGGCTCCGCTCAGGCGGCCGAGCGACGTTTAACACTATTGTACTGTACGCTACACCGTACTGTTACCAAGCGCTGCGTGTCAACCTTCGCGTAAACTTACCCGTTTTTATCTTGTTATCACACCGATTTCTTTAAATTCCGGCAAACAGCAACAGGGATAATATTATTAATTATACGCTGGTCAACATATTTAGAAAATTTAATAAAATATGTGTGGTTACATCCAGCGTGTACCCCGCCCCGTATTCCTCCTTCAGCCTAGCGCCCAGTCAGTGATTCAGGGATACCGCGACCCTTTCTCAGGAAAAGCGGTTATTGAGGTTATTGTAACGAAAATACTTCCGTTTAAAGTCTATAAATTGTAATTCTTAAAATGTCAAGGTTTATTAGCCGGATCTACTTGGATTAACTGACAGATTTGATTTGCAGCAGGTGTAAACATCCAGTGAAAGAAGCGTTGTGACAAAGAGGGTGTGTGCGTGTGCGCTTTGCTGGCTGTCTGAGAGTTGTACCACGGTGCCCTGAGAAGTGGCGGTACAACAACCTGGATGCAGTTGTTTCCCCCGCTGCCTGTGCAGGACATCGAAATTCATATGAAACAAAACTTGTGGAGCGGAGTTCAGAAGTTCAGCTTCTGTTTTTATGTCTTACCCTTTCAAGCAAAATCAGTCTTTTTTTCCCAAAAAAAAAAAAAAATTCAGCCCTCCGAATTCCTGTTGCATATCCAACTTAAAGATAAGAAGTGTAAAGGAATTTAGTTGTAAAACCTCAACTAAACGCCTCAAGCCTCCGTCCCACTGACATCAGCAGAGATTCTTTTCACTTTGAGGTGTTTTTCCACATTTTAACTCCACCCTTAAGGTGTTACTTGTTGGTCTGGTTTTCTGCTCTTGGGATCCGGTTTAAAAACTTTTTTTTGTGTCAGGCAAACTCTTGGTGTCTGTGCCTGTTTTCCCCCACACTAATAAACCATCAAATTCTTTTAAAAAGCAGCTGCTAGCATAGTGGTTAGAGCTGTTGTCTTTGGGCCCAAAGGTTGCAGGTTCAATTCCTGCCCCTTGTGGCTGTACCCTTGAGCAAGGTACCTCCTAATCACTTCAGTATAATTACCTACCTAAATATATGTATTGGCAAGCTGCATTAGAGAAAAGTGTCAGTTGAATGAGTATGTGTCTTTAAAAAAAAAAAAAGTTTTGGCCAGGAGGTGGCGTAGTGTTTAGAGTTGCTGTCATCCAGGAAAAGGACCTAGACGGAAACCCACCTCCTGCTGTTGTACACTTGAGAAAGTACATTTATTAATTTAGCAGACGTTTTTTTTCCCCAAAGCAACGTGCATCTCACCTACTTCTCCTATATTACTCCAGTAAAAATGAGTAGTGACATCAAAATGACACCCTACTGATATCAAGGACTGAGTTTGGGTGTTGGAAATCCCGTGTTAATGTTGTCGTTTTTAGAACGAAAAAGGGGTTAAAAATGCCGCAGTTGTAAACGGGTAAATATCTGTAAGCAGTTAAACACCACTGGTTAAATTGCTTTGGGGAAACGTGTCGGCTAAAGCTGCCCCCCAAAATGCAGAAGATTGGGCTTCCAGTGAACTGAATACACCCTTGAGAGGAAGTTAAATATGTGCCACCAGTATGTTTTTATCTCCTGGCGTGACGAAAAGAAACGAAAACATGTATTTTCTCTAGGTTTAATAATAAGCATGTTTATGAAAATACGTTGTAATTACTGATTAAATACTGTAAAGGGGGGCGAGGTGGAGCAGCGGGTTTGGCCGGGGCCTGCTCTCTGGTGAGTCTGGGGTTCGAGTCCTGCTTGGGCTGCCTTGCGATGGACTGGCGTCCCGTCCTGGGTATGTCCCCTCCCCCTCCAGCCTTGCACCGTGTTGCCGGGTTAGGCTCCAGTTTGCCGTGACCCTGCTTGGGGCAAGCGGTTTCAGTCAGTGTGTCTGTGTGTGTACTGTAAATGGAAAACTAAAAGAAATATACTCTCCAGAACAGAGTATGAGGATAAGTACTGGCTCAAATAGGGTTACATAAATTTCCAAAGTCAGGGAGGGGCTGACATTTCAAAACTGCTTCTGAAGCCTCGCTTGAGTTAACCAGCGCAAACCAACCTCGAGACAGGAGGACACGCCATTACAGAAAACGGGCCAGTTTGAAAATAAGAAGAAAGAAAATTGAGAGTTGCAGCTATGTAATCGTCAAATTGGAGTGTTTAGGAAAAAGAAAAAAACTGGGGAATCAGGAGTAAACTGAGAACAGGGTGTCGAAAGAATAAAAGCAGTGGGTAGCTGGGAGTGTAGTGGTTAGAGCTCCTTTCTTTGGACCCAAAAGCTGTTGGTTTGAATCCTAACTGTAGTTCCCTTGAGCCAGATATAAAATATATGAAAATGACAAAAGATTGTGGAGAGATCAACTAAGTTCATTAGTACGAGTAGCTAGCGGAGGACCATCTTGACTGTTACCCATTACTCCTGAGGGTCAAGGACACATCAGGGTTGGAATTTATTTACCTTAAATTACTCTAACTTTACCCACCCGTCCTTCACTTTGACGGATGTTTTATTCCCATCTCTGCGAAAAACCTTGATCGAGAACTCCTGTGGTTAATCTCAGTGTTTCTGTACAAATTCCAGTTGAGCCTTTCTGTTCCTGCTGCTGTTGACGGGTTTACATCTTGCAGCACAACCTCTGAATGTTGGCTGGTTTTCACCTCTGCGGATTGCGGTGCCGGACATTCGCTGTTCGATGACGCAGAGATCATTCGTAATTTCACTAACCCTAACCCTACGGTTGTTCTTTGCACTCACAACATTTTTTTTTCTTTCTGTCTGAAAATTGCTGTAAAATATACAGTATAAGGCACAAGTCATCTCACTTTGCATGGCAGTAACAGGTAATGCCACAGAGGTAGTACTTCTGAAATTTGGGTGAGGGAACTCGGGAATCTACTTCCCGTAGAAGAGCTGAGAAATACTACATCAGACTTGCTACTTCCCTTAAAATTATGGCAACAAGTAAAAGACTAAAGAGTGACAAGGATATTTTAGTGATGTGACACTTAAACTATGAACACTGAAGATTTATGTTTTCCATGTGCTCTATCTACACAGGTATTATTATGGAATGTATAATTGGTGTTGGCAGATGTCCAGAGACCATAATTTTTTTGAATCGCTTTCCCATCTTTTTGCAAACACACACACACACACACATTTTCTGAACCACTTGTCCCGTACAGGGTCGCAGGGAACCGGAGCCTACCCGGCAACACAGGGCGTAAGGCTGGGGGGGAGGGGACACACCCAGGACAGGATGCCAGTCCATCACAAGGCACCCCAAGCAGGACTCGAACCCCAGACCCGCCAGAGAGCAAGACCTGGTCAAACCCACCACCCTATCCCTTAAAGAGAAGTATGAATTCTTTTATATATTTTTGGTAGATTAAGATTATTATCAATTTAACACTTAATTAATCATTACATATAATTGTTTGCGTGTAAGCTCATGCTTACACCATATCCCATAAGATTTGTACCCGAATTTTGGCTACATGCATTGTGTCAGTCCCACAGTCTCCAGGTAAATGGAGATTCCAGTTTATTTCTCTTCAAAAAGGTTGAAAATGGCAAAAACATAATAAAAGGAAGCCCTGGTACTGTGTGCTTCTGTATGATGACTGTGCTGGAAGGGGAGGGCCGTGTTTTGCTCTAATGACACCCCACTGAAGTGATGCTCAGAAGTCTGAAGTCACGCTGTATAAAAGAAGCTCTCATCAGTCACAGCTTAGTCCCTCCATGACCTTCCCTGCAAGAGCAATGTCCAGGTGCCATCTCCTGATACTGCTGTTCTCTGGTAAGACTATCATGTATTAGAAGTATTATATGAAATAGTGAATACAATGATGAAATAATTACAAAACACAATTTTATTTCATTATTTATCTGATGCTTTTCTCCAAAGTGAATTACAACGATAAGGTACTTACAGTTTACCGGAGCAATTTAGGGTAAGTACTTTGCTCAAGGATACTACAGCTGGAGGTGGGATTTGAACTTGCGACTTCCGTTCAGAAGAGTTACGTAACCTAGTTTAGCAGTTTATCCACAAGTATGTTAGCGAGTGGAAAAAAATAATGGAGGAAAGGAGGTGAGGGAACCTGATCAGAGTGGTGAATGGAAAACCCTAATGGTATATCACCTGGATAAAGGAGACGGAGACTCCGGCTGTTGTAGCTATGGACGATGGGCAGGATTATCCTGGATATTAATTTCTTCCATATTCTTTCAGGTGGTGCCAGTCTGACTTGTCATGAGTGCAGTCTTTTGAATCAATATCCCCAAATATCCCCTTTTCGCGCGAGAATGTTTGGCACTGAGATAGTGGTAGAATACAACTCTGACACTCGCATGCAAAAGCAGTTCTGTGGCTGGGATGTGGAGCTGGTAGCGTAGTGGATAGAGCAGGTGCCCTAAGACCCACAGCTTGCAGGTTTGAATCTCACTTTGAGCTGTAGTACCCCTGAGCAAGGTACTTTCCCAGAATTACCTGGCTGTATACATTTATAAGTATTTGTAAGCTGCTTTGGAGAAAGGCATCAGCTAAATGATTATTATGACATTTATTGTTCATGCGTTATAATTATTAGACATGTACTGTTAATCTGTACAGGTAAAATACTGTGTTTATGGAGGTGTGTAATTTAATTACTGTACACTGCATTAATGTTAACATTTTGGTTTCATGACCATATTTTCTCTTTCAAATGCTGAACCCTTTTGAAAAAAAAAAAAAAACTATTTTTATTAGAGAATAATACACTACAGTAAAGAAGGGTCAGGTTGGTTAGGGGTTAGAGCTGCTACTTCTGGACTCAGCAATCACAAGTTTGAATCCCATCTCCTACTGTAATACTACTGTACTTAATCTTAAATTGTTCCATTAAAAATTACTCTGCTATACACACACACAACATCTGAACCGCTTCTCCCATTCGGGGTTGCGGGGAGCCAGAGCCTAACCCAGCAGCACAAGGCGTAAGGCCGGAGGGGGAACGGACGCACCCAGGACGGGACGCCAGCCCGTCGCAAGGCACCCGAAGCGGGACTCGAACCCCAGACCCAGGACCCGGTCCAACCCACTGCATCCCCTTTCTCTGCTATAGAAACAGATTAAATATTGAAAGTTGCTTAGGAGAAAAGTGTCCTGGAAATGACAGTAATTGTAGACACTCTACAGACAGAAGTCTCACTTCACCTCCTTTTACATTTCTTACATTCATGTAAATTTTAGCTTGATAGGATTTTGATAGCAAAGAAGATTTTAATGATGCATCTGCCAGTGATCTTATTTTTAACAAGAGAAGGCAGTATTTATGAATGGTATCCACCTGCACTGTTGTTGCAGTATCCACAGCCTCCCTCACCCCTCACACATCGCTGAGGTCTAAACGGGGCCTGCTGGAGCTCGATGGCGTCATCAAGTGCAGCACAGGGAGGTCTTCCATGGCCTACATCATGTATGGCTGCTACTGTGGCCTGGGGGGGCAGGGCTGGCCAAGGGACAAGGCAGACTGGTAAGGCAAACAGACAGTATCCCCCATTGTACAGGGTTCACATTTTTTTTTTTTTTTAAATAAATATGTATGGGCCGGAATATCCTGCTCTCTTCAAAATACACAACTTTTAATATAAATACCCTTACACTCCAGCAACAGTGATACCTCCTTCGTCTCTGGCTGCTTCATGGTCCGACACATGAGAGGTCCAAAACGAAGTGTCTGTACATTCACTGTTTTGGATCTAATGTGGTAGATTGAGCTCCCTCTCTCCCTCAGAACTGCTGAATCCCTTCCATTATCCAAGAAGTGTCTCAAAATGCATTTCTTTCAAATGCGCTTCTCCTGTGATCTTCTGACAGATCCACCAATTTGCGTCACGATCTTCTTTGTATTTCCTATCAGACTCAGCTCTACATGGAGCTACTCGTGTAATGTGTGCTTTCGCACTCACAGAGGTGCATCGAAAGCTAGTGAAATGCGAGACTTTCATTTACTGTTCATTTAGTGTTTACACATCAAACTGCAGGTGGCTATTGAACACAGCGGTGTCCTGTCCCCATCTCACCAACAACCCATATAATAAAGCTCCCTAAATGAGTAGTTCTTTTGATAATGTTCACTTTATGGAGTGATTGCAGGATAGGATAGGAGGTCCACTTTTCCAGCGTCAGGATAAAATGCACCCAAACAGTGTACAATAATTACCTTGGCTGCATTGTGCTAATGGTTACTCTCACCTGGCTGACAAACATTTATTTAGCATCCACAGAATGGAAAGAAAACAGTTGTTCTGCTCCTTTAAATTAAGCTTAAGTACCGAGCCATCCTCCCATATAGTAATTCAGTGTAATGTATGAAATTAAATGTAGCTTAAGCTATAAATACTACTGTATTTGCACTGAGACCCAACTGTTAAGAAAGCATTAAAGCAAAACTGTAAACAGAGCAAAGTCGAATTTAAGAAAGGCCCCAATTTCAAAAACTGTATAACAAAAGATGATGCCATTACATCTCTGAGAGTACTAGTAGCTGATGGAAAACCACACTCAGAAGCATTCTATGATATTTCCATCCTCAAATATCTTTGACTATTTTCAAAGCAAGCCAGAAATTCTGGTGGTGTGTATATACTGTATATATACACAAACATTATTATATATGTATACACACACATTATTATTATAGTTGGTTGTGTGTATATTTACATTTATTCACTTAGCAGATGCTTTTCTCCAAAGCAACTTACAACTAACTCTGCTTTTCCATTGTTATGGAAAACATAACACCGTGCCGCCCATGTATGTATGTGTATATATATATATGGGGGCAGGGGCAGCAAGTAGCACTGTCTCACAGCGCCTGGGTGGTGTGAGAGGACGTGGGTTCGATTCCCGATCAGTCTGTGTGGAGTTTGCATGTACTTCCTGTGTCTGCGTGAGTTTCCTCTGGTTGCTCTGGTTTCCTCCCACAGTCCAAACGCATGCTGTTCAGGTTCCCCATAGTGTGTGAGTGACAGACAGACAGATTGTGTTCCACTGACGTATGGGTGAGTGACCCATTATAAGCAGTGTATGTAGCAGTGTAAGTCACCTTGGTGAATAAGGTGTGTGGGTTGATAACACTACATAGAATAAGCTGGAAGTTGCTTTGGAAAAAAAGCATCTGCTAAATAAATAAATGTAAACATGCAAAGAGAGATTACGATATGATTTTAATGTATGAATTAATTCATTTGTTATGCACCTGTTACACTTTATCTTCCTGGTACTTCAACAGGTGCTGTCACAAACATGACTGCTGCTATGAAAAAGCAGAGATTGCAGGTTGCATACCCAAGTCAAACAAGTATCCGTGGGCATGTGACAGCAGGTCGACCAACTGTGGTACGTACCAATAATCCCGTAACATGCACCTGCATTTGTAGTTGAAGAAAATCAGAATGCTGCGGTTTAGCAGAAAACTGTATGGCAATATGCCTAGTGGTTTTAAATAAATTCAGTATAGTTTAGTATTCACTATATTTAGTATTAATACAAATCATTAACAAGCAAACATTTAAGGGTTGTGAGGTACCATCATGTTGCCTGTTGTTTTCTTCATATAAAATGCATTTTCATCTAATGTCTCCCCAAAATTTTAATTATAAAATTCTTACATTTTTCTAGAACTGGTGAAGGACAAGTGTGAAAAAATACTCTGCAAATGCGACAGGGAGGTAGCTAGGTGCTTACGAAAAGCACCATTCATACCAAAATACATGGTATGGCCAGACTTCCTCTGTGGATATGAATTTCCAACATGTAACCATCACTGAGTCACAACATAATTCAGTTACCACTGTCTTGCAGTACTACTTTCTGTAATAGAATGAATTTCAATGTCTTGTAGCTCCTGATCAGACAGGGAGGAACAAAATGCTTTGCATTCTTTTACTACTGGTAACCACTTGTTAAGTCCTTAATATCTTATAACACAGTCTGTACCTATAAAACTATGTACAGTTTACTTACTCAAAATATTGTAAGTGACCAACTAATAACTTGTGTCATTATCATTAAAAGTTTATACAAGTTTATGAAAGTGATGTTGATATAGGACTTTATTACCCAGTGTCAGTCCAGCATATCTGTGGGATTATATTTTTCTTAATTATATTTATTTATTATTTATAATAATTACATTATATTTTTCTCACTCTCATTGCAAGAGGTTAAGTGTTGGCCTCCACCTTCACTGCCTGATGATACACTTCTAATTCAGGTTTAAGATGGTTAGCATTGCCAAAAACTACCATCTGAAATTGTCATGTGCACTACTGTAGTTTCACCACTTTTACAGATTGTAGAATGGCCTCCGTGGAGGTCTAGGTGATTATTTCTGTTAAGATTCACTTGGTGTTACTTGTAAATGTCCTTTCTGAAGCCATTATTGGTTACCATACAGGCCTCATGGCCCCTTTTATAATGTTTCACATAAATGTATGTGTGCTCCATTAACAAAGAATTGACTAAGGCTTTCTTGTAGAAAATAACTTTTTATTAAGACTTCCTAAATTGTATTCACTTTGACCAGTTGCATAAGTCACAGTTCTAACAAAGTTTAAGTGCAAGTATAATCAAATTTTAAAAGGGGGAAAAAAAAAAAAAAATTAAATTAACTTTTAACTCAGCTTGCCTGTAAAAATCTTTTGGTTTTCCTCCAGCTATTCATATCCATATTTCAGGCTGTCAAAAATAACTGTTTTTGAATGACAGCATTCTACAATGTAGTAGTGCAAATGGCCACAAATGCGAGTATTAAATGCATAAAGAAAAACATGGAAGAATCAAAGTGTTTTGTTCCTTACTGCAACACGGCTTTTGCGGAAAGACTGAGAAAAGAATTTTTTGAAAGTGCTTCAATCTTATTTAAGTATACAGACAGTCCTGCACTGTAATTTTGCAGTTTATGAACACTGCCCATCTACACTTTTATTGCCATTTTGCCTTGCGAGTCTAATATTAAATACAGGCAGTGCCCGAGTTACGAACGCCTATCTTACGTACAACCCATACTTACGAACCACCCCCTTACTGACTGGAAGTTGATTTTTTTTTGTCATCCTTAAATAACAATCAAATGAAAACTTCGTAATTAAGCCCATTATATTAAAAATTTGAGTTACTGGATATACAATGGTTCGTAATAACAAATGGGCGCTACTTTGCGAAGCGAATCAAAACATTGCACGTCTACAGCGGTTTGTTGGCTTGTGGGTGGGGCGTGTGAGCCCGAGGTAAGACAGGCTTCCTTCTTTTCCCGTTAACAGCGTCCCATGTTATTGTATTTGGCTTTGTTTTCACCTTCCTAACCATGGCACCAAAGCGTAAATGTGATGCATCCAAGAAAAAGGAAACGATCACGACTGAAACTAAAGAGTCAATAATACAGCAAAAGATGAAACACCAACGAACAATGGAAAAGCAAACATCGTGTGCATGCGTGCAGTCTCTGAGAGCACTCGGATACAAAAGACACTTATTCGCAGTTGCGGAATCTCACTCCAGACAACACCCACCCCTGTGTTATGAAACCTCCCTTGCTCTGCTCTTCCAAGTCTTATCCCTCATCGTTTCCCGTTCCATGTCTCTTTGATATCGACCACCCGCCTGGTCCCTCGACCACACTTTCGGATCCTCGCCTCTGCTCAGTTCGATGACTGACCATTCGCCCGTCCCCGACCACGAGAACAAGTCTAATGCTTTGATTCTGAATAAACGATCCTGCATTTGGGTCCAGTCTCCTTCGTGTCCTCTGTTCATCATCACAGTAGTAACATTTATCTCTTTCTATGTCTTTCTCTATTATAAATACTGTAGTTACATTTATTTTTATCATTAAAATTTATTATCACTGTATTGTTATATTAAAGATGTTTTAGTGTATCCAAAGTGTTTCTTTAATGTTTTTTTATGCATAGGAAGGTACACGATATACTAAGTCAAACATCTGACAAACTGACGTTAGATACCCACCACACTTAACTGTTCCGACTTACAACAAAATCTGACTTAAAGACAGAGGACACGGAACTTGTTTGTAATTCGGGGACTGCCTGTAACTGCTTGTAATTTAAGTGGACTTCACACTACCTTGATTTCCTTTATCGCCTTGGGCAAAATTTGTTGTTTTTTTTTTTTATTTTTTAAAGCTGTCATGTTCCATTATAGTTTGAAGCATATTGATAAAATTCTTATCCTGTGTTAAATTCCTTGTTTTCTGATAACGTACCACTGGTAAAAATATCACATTTGCAGTTTCAAGATCTCATGTTCATAGGTCTGCCCTCTTCTACTACGATAGCCCTGTGCAGCAGCATTTAAATTTTCTTATGGCACCTGAGTTTCTGGACGAAGCACTTGCTGAACAACAAGGTCAATGTTAATAATTGGGTTAAAGTATAAGGCCCAATAAAACAAACAGTTGCAGGCAAACTGAGGAATAACTGGCCAAAAAATGGCCACAGCAAACCCCTGTGCAGATACTTTCCACAAATGGCTCCAAATTTTCTGGGGTAGAGTCCTATAGTTAAATACAGGAAACAAAAGAACGATCAAGATCCTTATTCTACATATACATCTTATTAATTCATTATGTTAAAAAGTGTTGTCATTTTTGATTAAATGGGCTCCAACTTTCATTTTTAAGGGCAAGAGTTTTGCAAATTTTATAGAAAACCTTTTAATAAGCAATGGCTTTACATCATATATCAGTGATTAACCATCCAAATATATATATTTTTTTAACTTCATTTAAGGAAATTAAGGGTTAACCAAACCAACAAACTGTAGCCCTTAATGACTATACTAGTCTCATTAGTAGTACATAGCTTGAATCTGCAGAAGTGAAAACATAATACATTGTTTGAATAAATTAATTAATAAAAACAAATAATTGCATCGTTATTATAAATAAAGCAATATAAAGGCAGACAAAAAAGGGGGCAAAGAGAGAATGATATTACTGAAAAAATTACCTCAGCTCTGATCGAACCCACAGCCTCCATACCGCGCAACCTTCCAGCACGGACAGAAGCATGGCATTGACGATAATGAAGCGTGATGTCCAGTAGTGAACGCCCAGCCAGTCCCAGGCAAACTCTGCAATCAGTTGATATGGCAGGAGGAGGTACTTCACCAAAAATTCTGTCCACTGCTTCCAGCTGGGATCTTCATACTGTACACAAGTAGGAAGGAGGAGAATCAAAGGAATGGAATCCAGTCCTTGAGGGCCTAATTTTTCTAGTATAGCATCTGCAAACATTTACATGGAAATGTTTAAGTACTTACATTTTTTCTTTCAAATGTAATCAACAGCAACATTTTCTCCAAAACAGACATTTACTGTATGGATATACACAAAAACTTGCAGTACAACCTCTGAATTTTCACCTCTGCAGATTGTGGTGCCAGAGATTTGCTGTTCCACAATCTAGAGATCACTTCTCTAATGTTAATTCTAGAGATTATTTCTAATTTCACTAAAGGTAATTCTAGGGTTGTTACAACATTTTTTTTTATGACCCACTGAGATTTATTCCTTTAGCTGATGCTTTTCTCCAAAAGCAACTTACAGTGTTAAGCTACTTTACAATTATTTACCAATTTAATGGAGCAACATCAGGTAACTACCTTGTTCAAGGGTACTACAGCCAAAAATAAGATTTGAACCTGTGGGTCCAAAGGTAGCAGATCTAACCACTATGCTACCAGCTGTTCCCTTATTTGAGTAAACACAATGAACTTGATTAAAAGTACATTTAGCAGGAAGTAAAGCAGAAACATGGCAACACTGTCAATTTTAAAGTGAACTTGAAGTCAGTCAGGTTCTTGACATTTTCAATAAATCACAGGTAACGCAGTTTCACTTACATAGAATTTGGTCACGAAAACCTCCTCTGGCTCTGCTCTCTGTGCCGGACAGCAGGTGTGTATGAAAGGCAGAAATGTTTCAGCATAGTCAAACAGGTAGAGATAAAGAATGGTGAGGCGTGGGGAACTCTTCAGGGCATACAGCAGGAACAAGGACTTGCCCGCGTTCACTGCCTGGAAGGAGAGCACGACGGAAAGGACGCATGAAGAAGACAAGCTTATTTGTCTCGAGTATCTAGAGCCCACCTGCCCACAAAACCATAATTACTGCTGAAATGTGAATTGCACCTTATATTCCCAGAGGTTCTGGGGTGGCTTCACTCCAAGGGATTTCACACGCTCCAGCTCAGCCAGGATAGCCTTGCGATGGGTTTGATTCTCAATGCTGTACGGCTGCTTCGAAAGCTCTTCGTCTCCCAGCATAATCAGGAGCCTGTCAATTTACACAAGTGTCTCAGTTTACAGTGTCTGTAAAAAAAATTCATACCCATTTTAACAAAAGATATCTATATAACAGAGAATACTTCAAACACTTAGCCTGATAACATTTGCCAGAAACCCTTCTTTCTTTGTATATTTCTACCTGAAATAAATCATGTCAACAGCATTTTTTGTTCATTAAAGTGTGTATAAATTTTATCACACTATTAATAAACAACAAAGATGCCAAATTTAAAAAAAAAAAAAAAAAAAAAAAATTAAAGAAACATACAAAATGATATACCTGCCATTGACCTGCTCTTTTAGAAAGTTTTCTTTATAAAGAGAGGTCCACGGTCCTAAGTGGTCCAGCCAAGAGATAACCTCTGTTGCAGTCCACTTTGTTACAGGCTTATGAACTAAGAGATCGTGCTCTGCATCTCGGCTGCTCCAGTGGTATACAAGCAGCATTACCTGGCATAAAAGACCAATACAGGTGTTCACAAGCACCCTTTAATAGATTCTGAGCAAAGAAAAACAGACATCCACCTATTTCTGAAACTATTTCCCAAAGTGGGGTGATGCATATATACCATGTTAAGACATTGAATATTAATGTGTTGCTTAGCTGACACTTTTATACAAAGTGACTGACGGTATTTCAGCCATTCGGGGTTAAGTGCCATGTTCAAGGGTCCTACGTCAGTAGCGGAAAATGGGCCTTGAACCAATAACCTTGAGGACACAAGTCAATGTCCTTAATTCTTATGGTACAAGAACAACAAGCATACATGCTGTAGATGTATTCAAAAAGTCAAGCGCTATGGTCCCTGTCTATTTAGAACATTATGACCCATCCACTTTGACATATATTTGGTAAAATTTAAAGGGATTAAACTGCTTACAGCTACACATGTGAGCGCAGTAAGGACCCCGGAGAAGAAGCCGCTGCCTCCCCCTCCTCCTCCTCCTCCTGGTCCTCTTCTCTGGGCACTCAGCGTCACACCTCTGGAGGCCTGCTCATCCCCATACCTCTGAAAGGCTATGAGGCTTCGAGTTATACTGGGGTTATTCTGGATATCTTCTCTCCTCTTCTTAACCACATCGGAAAACAATTTATCAGCAGCATCCCTGCGAGGAAATAGGAATGAACAGCACTTATCAGCTGGAGCTCTTAATTACTGTACACAGGTTACAATTATATTCAGAATAGGGACTTTTTAAAACAAACATTTCAGTGAGCATTAGTCATTGTGAAGTGCATTTTTATTTGATTTTTTTTTTTTTTTAAATCCTTCAAGTGTGAAAAGCTGTTTTAGAAAAATAGAAGACTTTAACTGATATAGTTTTGCAAAACATCAGATGGTCAACTGAAAATACTGTAGGATCAACATGACTATCCCCTCCATCTAAGGAAGTGTCATTGGGTCCAAAACAATTCAAAGGTCTTTGCTCTTGGCCAAAGTAAGTCCTTCCAAGGTACTTTCTGCCTACATTGAGAGCCACTACACTATTTTTTTCCACACATTATACACCATGCTCTGGGACAAGTATTTCTCACATAAAAGAGAAGCATGTGCATGGTTCTTCAGAGTTATTTTCTACCATAAACTGATTTCTTTGTTATATTTAACACTGCAATAACATTTTAAGCAATATCAAATTATTAGATTAAAATATATATATATATATATTTTAAATCATGTTAATTCAGCTAAATATCAGCTAAATCAAATATAAATGAAAATTGTTCGGGTAGGCTCCGGTTCCCCGTGACCCCGTATGGGACAAGCGGTTCTGAAAATGTGTGTGTGTGTGTTCTGGGTGTAGCCATTCATACAAATCTAACAAACCTTAAAGTTGTATAATGACTTCCTGTTCCAACTAAAATTTATTTTCTTACATACAAAGACACACACAATCAATCATAACTTACAAATAAGCTCTAGAAACTCATCAAATTTTCATCCCTACCTCAGCAAAATGTTGACTTTCGGAAAACCTTCCCACTTCTCCCTACATTCTGGACATTCATTCTTCCTAGAAGACTCCCACCAAAGGGCAAGGCAGTGCCGACAGAAACTGTGTCCGCAGTTAAGCGTCGTGGGGTTGACAAGGATGTCGTAACAACAGTGACAAGAAAATTCATTTTCGGAGATCTGACCGCTGCAAGTCTTAGGGCAAAGGTCAAAAGGCGATTCTATGTCCTCTGGAAATCCTGCAGAATCGGTATGCTGCAGAACATCCCCCTTCATCTGAGAACTTGTCATTAGATCCGCAGTTGATCGAATCCTCACTCTTAAACTATGTCAAAGAAAACAGAGAAGAGCGTAAGGGCATATCAACTGTTCATCGAAAGCGTCACATTTCTTATGGATAAAATAATCGAGTCCACTGGAGAATCACAGCATTTCTACGCTGATATATGCATGTCACAAATGAGGGGGCAGCAGACAGCACAGTAGTAACAGCTATAGAGTAAAGATTCTGGGTTTGAATCCCACTCCCATACCATAGTACCCTTGATCTAGGTACTTACCCAAAGTACAAACAGGTAAATTTGATTATCTGCTATTGTAAGCTACCATAAGCAGAGGTTTTGGCTAAATAAAGGTTAACAATAACACCCTAAACTAATCAATTAATCTTTTTAATATTAAAGTGACTGTACTATTAGTACAGATCAAAACAGTGTGTGTAGGTTATGGTTTTGGACTGAGAAGCCAACTGCATGCTTGTCCACACAAGCTTACCATCCCATAATGGCACTAAATCAACTCACTTGTTACAGCTTGTCCTTATTTCCCAAAATACAGGGACTTTACTCTGGTCTGATGCACAAGTTTAAACTGCTGACATATTGAATATTGTGTGCAGCCATGGCATTCAAATGAAATCATGAAATCATCAATCATCACAGTGACTGATCAGTTGGTATACTGTAATATCCTAATCCACACTGTTTGTTAAAAGGCGAGACAAAACCATTTTTTATTACAGCAAAAGCTCATTCTACATCTGAGCTCGAGCTGCTGCTGCGGCTGCTAATCATGATGACCCGCACAGCTCGACGTCGAGCTCTTTGGAAGTAGTAGTGCTGTGGCTGGGGGGAAATAACCGCGGAAGTAGTCCATTTCATGGAGGGGGAGAAACACCACGAAAAACCGTATCAACTCCAAATGCAAAAAAGAAAACCCACGTTAGTCAGAAAAAAACAAGGAGTCAGAAAACTTTAAAAAAAAGCTACCGCCTTAGCGCTGTCCAGCTTATGCTAAGCTAACCAATGAAATCTTCACTGCCAACCGCCCTCATTCCAATAAGGGAAAACACAGATATATAGAATTTGTGTTCCTACCTGTGATATCTTTATCGGCGCTTTTGGGCCGCACAACAGATAACATCGCTAAGAAATGATGTTTTAATGAACGCATAAGAATTACAACACCCAAACTGCTGGTGACCCATCAGCTGGGGTCGCTTCGACCAATGACCACTTTGTAGGTCGTGTACACGTCACGCAGGTCGCAGTTCTGATGGGCCAATCGGCGAGCATATGTAGTCAGTGACGTTTTAATGAACGTATATGAATTACAACACTCAAGGTGCTAGTTATCCATCAGCTGGGGTCGCTTCGACCAATGAACGCTTTTCTGGTCGCAGTTTTGATGGACCAATCGGCGAACACGATGTAGTCAGTTCCGTTTCGGTCCGCTTATGCTCATTGGCGCAGGGATAAAGAGGCCGTTCAATAACTGGTCCAGGATCAGTGTGATCGTTCGGTTGGTAGTGGCTGTGGGTTTGACTGCGCTGGAAAAAACTGACCAAAAGTAGCTGAATTCTGTCATAGTTACCAGCTGAAACTACGAAGTACAGAAAGTTTTCAGTCGCATCCCATCGGTCGTTGTCTTTTCAGTGACAATCACTCATAATTCTTCCGACTAGTGTTATTTTTTAATTAAGCATATCCTAAAACTGAGATGTACGGAAACATAACTAGAAATAAAACTAAATGTTCGGTATCTATCAGTGATTAAAATCGCCTATCTTTTGTCCCTCTTAATATTTAATAACAGAGTGAGAGTTCTGTAATCATATTTTAAGAATGATTGATTAGGTTCATTGAAAGGAGTGATGTAAAAACCCGCAAAATCACCTTCATCGGTGCTGCTGTGTTTACGGGCATCTTATGAATATAATAAATACTACTTAAAAGTTACCTTTTAAACCCATAACTTCATGATCATCATGCCCGGATAAGCCTTTACACAGCCGCTACTCCCGTACAGTATGTAAATATTTGTGTACCTTTATAAGAAAAAATTGTAGGAAGGTGATCAGGAATCGTCTATCCCGACTTTCATGCACCTACTCGTGCATAAAGTGGAAAGAAACAAAGTTTACTTAAGAATCACATGTGTGTAACTATGTCTCTTTCTCCAGTGTAATGCACAGATTGTATTTCTCTGAGATGTACGTCGCTTTGGAGAAAAGCGTCTGCTAAATGAATAAGTGTAAATGTAAAAGTGTTTTTAGATATTGTAGAAGTTATTACAAATTTCCTATACTGTAGTTGAAATCCAAAGCTGAGGGGTATAAACTTGACCACCAGATGGAACTGTTAGACTTATAAAAATAGAACACCATTTCTTTTTTAAAACGAATAATGCATAATATTTGAATCATTATTTCACTCCTTTGTAGATGATCATTGAGAAATTATTGAAAATACAGGATGTGAGGAAGAGAAAAATTGTTAAGACTCTTATTGGTAAATAGTTATGGTCCATATTGTGTCATAAAGCTTTATTAAATAATTAGACAGTATAATTAACAGTATATATAGTATAATTATAAATAAAATTACTATATTTGTAAATAATTAGAAATATAAAAATTGTCATATATGTATATAATTGTATATATTGACTATTTTTGACTATTTTTAAAATAGTCACTATAGTGATTATTTTTGTATATTGGGTACTTTATATTTTTATATATTTTTTATCCTTCATTCACATATTCTATCTTCTCATCTGTCTTGTCACTGTCATTCTGTCTGTGCTGTGGAAGTTTCTGTCACCAAGACAAATTCCTTGTATGTGTGAACATACTTGGCAATAAAGCTCGTTCTGATTCTGATTCTGATATATAATATATAACAATTATATATATAGATATGAAGCATATAATACAGAGACTGATTAAATTGATACATTGTAGATATATGTATATAGGAGTACAGTTTTCTCAGCAACTTGGTGTTAAAATAGTATAGTAGCTGATGAAATTGATTACACACACATACACCGGCTGAAGCTGCTTTTCCCGTGGATTTAAACTTTATAGAAGTTACAAAGCCTGATCCAGGTCTACTGATATTTTTTATGAATAATTCCTCCAAAGACTTTGTATTTGCTGGTTTTGTCTTGACGCGATCATATGGTATCTCATAAGAAGAGTGAGAACGCTGATTGCACCCGGGACTCACCATACTGATCACGTAGAGGAAGCCTGAGCTCCAGGCTCACTACCCTCCAAACAACTTGAAGCTGACAAAGGATTGTGTTGATTGCCATTCAAGTTCCCAAAATTCGACATGCATGCCAACAGATGGCTGCAGCATTTTTAGAAATAAAGGCAAATGGTTCAGTCTGTGAAAGCCTTGGCCCTTGATCCCTTTTGCAGAGATGGCCTAATCAGGTTACATTGCCTGACTAATCACAGTAAAACTGATCTCATGATGATCTCTTCATACTTACGGAACTCAATGTGATATAAGAATAAACTGCAGAAAAAAACAACAAAGCTTCAAAACATATTTGCTTTTACTTTTGTAGAAAACACACTGAATTTTTAGAAGACACGCAATCTCTGTCAAACATACTTTGTCCTTTGAATTTGGATTAATAAAAAATAAAACCAGTAAAACTTCAAATTGTTTTTAGTGTTCCATTAAAAAAAAAAAAACTATGGAATATTTCCCAGAACATTTCTGGGAACAGGGTCACGTTGCCAAAAAACATGTGGGAAATATTTGTCTGGAATTATATGAGAGCACAATTATGATAATTATTTTTACGTCTGGGTCAGTGAGATTTCTTACTAATTTTGAAATTACAGTGATTATTAACTGCCCTTTTCCACATAGGAGTTTGGACATGCAAACAGCTTTGTTTTCTGACCAATCTATTCCGCTTGGAACTGAGCAGTCCGGATCACACCCACAGTCCACATCACTTTTCCCCCAGCTGCACATCACCAGCCAGTGAGATCCCAAAGTACCGGACGCCCTCCAGTCCAGAGATCACTCCACTTTTTTTCTTTGTGAAGATCATAGCATCTAGTGTATAAGTGCTTATTTCAATCTCAGCTGCTTTACACAGAAAACTGTTTCAGTACAACCAGCTTATCACATTCCAAAGATGCAAAAAGAACAAGATCATCAGCAAATGGTAGAGGCACCTCCTCCAGGCTCCCTAACCGGAAGCTGTCCATCTGTCCATACTTCAGCTTTGTGCATCTATCTATCTATCTATCTATCTATCTATCTATCTATCTATCTATCTATCTATGAAACTGTGTTTGTAGGATAGGCAACACAGCAGATGTTTCAGTATAATGTCTCAGTTCCAGTTCTTGTAATCTAACAAGTGTGATGTTCTTTTTGGATTTTAATTTCTGAGAAGCCTTGTGACGGTCACATTCTCTTTCGTTCTGAACCCCGAGCGCTCTGCACGTGACTTCTACGAAACCCGGCATTCCGTAATCAAATTCAAAAAGCCCAGTTTAGTTATGCCGAGCAGGACTATGGTTGAGTTTTTCAATTGCAAGTAATAGATGTCACATCACTACATGCCCTCCTTGATCTCAGCATGGTTTCTGCATTGTAGAACATGCTCTGATTTTCACTTTTGTATTATGTGTTGGACTTTGAAGGGGTGCAGTGGCGCAGTAGGTTGGACTGGGTTCTGCTCTCCGGTGGGTCTGGGGTTTGAATCTCACTTGGGGTGCCTTGTGACGGACTGGTGTCCTGTCCTGGGTGTGTCCCCTCCAGCCTTACGCCCTGTGTTGCCGGGTTAGGCTCTGGTTCCCCGCGACCCTGTATGGGACAAATGGTCCAGACAGACAATGTGTTGGACTTTCATGCGGTTAGGATTATGGTTCAGCCACACCGCATATCCACGTATCGTTTCGTAAGAGCTATGTCAGTCTGCCTCTGAGCACAGAAGGCAGAGATGGTTCTGCTGTCTTCCACTTTGAATTTCAAAGCACTGACACTTTGCTCACTGCCAGGTAATGTCATCGCTTTGAAATAGAACTTGCCTTCTTAATCTTATGGAGCTGGTGGACAAAACCATTTTGAGACTGGAATATTACAAAGGGCACAAGGACGCTATTAGAAGATCCTGGAACCTCAACGATCAGTGCTTCACTGGGTACTTCACTGGTTCCTGCTTGTGCTTCAGCCCTGAATGCCACATCGAAAGAAACTTGTAGTTCTTTAGCGAGTCCAGTAGTGAGTGCCAGACGCACATTTTTACGCAGCCTATTGTTACAGATTCACATTTCCGCTCTCAAAGATGCTAAAGAATTTACATTTTCCATTGGCACATGGAATGTGTGTGGCTGTCCCGTGATGGACTGACATCCCAACCAGGATGTACCCTGTCTTGCCTAACATCCCAGGCTTCCAGGCTGGACTCTGGACTGCCAGAACCTTGCCTTAGAATAAGACGTTGCTGGCGGCGAGTGAGCGCCGGCAGATATGTCTACTGTTGGTATGCTGGTAAAAATCAAGAGTTGTGGTGGGGAAAGACAATGTCATACGTTTCAGATGTCATCAACAAAAACTCTGATTTTCCTTCATTATTCACTTCAGTCTAATGACTGGGTGCAGTGTTTACGTCGTGCTTCCTTCGGTCGAACGGACCATGAGCTCTGTCTGATGCTGGCGCTCAGCCGGCATCCTTTTCGTCTTTTGACTCAGCCTTTCCGGGTCTGCAGTGTCATGCTGATGTCAAGAGGCAAAGAGAAGAAAATGAAGTGGCATTTCATCGATGCCATTGTAGTGACGGAGTAGAGCTACCGAACCCGACTGTTTGGACATGCCGATACTTCAATTATGCTGTCATGGAATTTGTAATCTTCCTCTTACTCACTGGTGAGTTCACCTACTTGTTCGTATTCAAAGACCATTTAAGGGCAATTTTTACTTTTTCAGCCACTTATTTCCATTTTTTTCTTTTTTGAAAATGTACTTCGTACGACCAGAGAGATGTTGATAACTTTGTCGTTACTCACGCTGTGCCATTTATATTTGCAGTTTTTCAGAGGGGCGATGAGCTCCTCCCTAAACAGGAGATGGGTGCGCTGCGCTCAGGCTGGCCCAGATTAGTTTAGATTTTGCGTCAGAGCGCACAGCGCGGTATGCGGCTCGCGTCTGGCTGTTTTGCACAGGCGGTCACGTGAAGCGCTTCAGCGGCTGCAGCGGGCCAGGGAAATTGGCCTGAAATGGGGTTTGGGCTGAGGGAGAAGGCTGGGCAAATGGCAGGAGCTTGAGCAGTGTGCCTTGGATCTGGGGCATGCTCCAGAAACACTCGCTCAATTGTGTCTTCCAGCGGCTGGGTAATGAGCGATGAAGTTATGAAAGTCATATGCCGTGACTGTCACAAGGCTGCAAAAGGGGTGTCTTTTTAGTTCTCATTTTCATGTTTACTTGTTCGCTTCCCTCGAGTTCCCCTTAAAGAGGTACGCAAGCAGCAGGGACACTTTTGCCCCGTTTATTTATTTTGACGCTTTTCTCCAGATTGACTTCCAATGAACTCTATGTAGTGTTATCAGCGCACACACCTTATTCACCGCGGTGACTTACACTGCTAGATACACTACTTACGCTGGGTCACTCATCCATATGATTTTTCCTACTGCCGTTGCACTCGCATGCATTCGCGTGTTTTCTGACATGCTGCCGTCTCAAATAGCGACTTTCTCCATTCAGGGCTCTTTGCTCTTAAATCAGTGTCAAGGTCACTGAAGCTGTTCTACTTTGTTTTGAACATTTGGTAACCCCCAGCCTGACTCAAACGGTTTTATTATTGCTTTGTTTTAAATAAGATGACTGTTTTGCATTTTAAAAAAAGCAAGTTAATGCAAGCTAACTCATTTTTTAGTCACAACCAAAATGTTCAGTGCAGGGTTGCTCAGTCCAGTGCCTATCCTGAAAGTTTAGGGCGTGAGGCAGGGCCAGGGAAACTGGCCTGAAATGGGGTGGATGGGGTGAAAATTGGCCTGGATGGGACACCACTCCATTGCGGGACATCCACATGACACGTTCACATAATCTTTTGGACTGTCAAAGAGAACCAGAGCACCTGGGTGAGATCCACGCTAATATGGGGTGAACGTGCAAACTCCACAGATGGTCGAAACTGCGGTTTGTCAGAAGGGGGTGCGGTGGCGCAACGGGTTTGGCTGGATCCTGCTCTCTGGTAGGTCTGGAGTTCAAGTCCCGCTTGGGGTGCCTTGTGATGGACTGGCGTCCCGTCCTGGGTGTGTCCCCCTCCAGCTTTACGCCCTTGTGTTGCTGGGTTAGGCCCTGCTTGGGATAAGTGGTTTCAGACTGTGTGTGTGTGTGTTTTGTCACTCAGACCAGGAACTCAGAGGCACCAGTGCTACCTGCTGTGCCACCCTACATGGTCTATTCAACTTTCCCACCTCATACATTTACCTAAATTGCTTTAAATGTGTATTTTTACAGAAAAAATAAAATTTCATGTTTAAAGTAACCTTTTTCATTGCATGAATTACAACATCTTAAAAAACCCATGATATATAAGAAGCATGATCCAAAAAGGTTTTCGGGCTCCGCAGAACGAATATTAAGCTTTTTAAATCTGAAAAGGTGTGAAGAAGCCTTGATTAAAACTGCCTGTTAATTTTTCTGAATGCTTTAAAAATGACTCTATTACATTATTTTATAAGCGACTAAAGTACAGGAAAACTTTATACCAGGATATTGGGCCTTTCGTTATCATGGGACAACCACTGATACGGGTTTCAAAGTGAAATGCCGAGTCAAAGTGTTAAATTTACCAAAAAACTCTAGCATAAATCAATACAGAGCACGAATAAATGTTTATTTGAAAACAACTTAATGTGGACTCTTCAAAGAGAAAAGCATGTCTTGAGGCCTGAGATATGTGGGTTGCAAGCAGTGGGATATGGAGCTTTTCAGCACTGAAAAACACAAGACTGCAAACCTTTCTTCTTCGGGTCTTCTCCTTTTAACGGCGCTTCTTACGGTAAAGCAGGGCACGTTTCTGTAAACTGGACATTTGTATACAAACACAGGCAGCGTTTAACCGTGGTAGAAATCTTTCTTATTACATAACTACAGGCACATTATCTATATTTCTTGCACAGTCCATGCTGTATGGGACTTGTGAGTGAAATCTTCGGCCAACTTTTCAGCGTTTTCAGTGTAATAGGAGCTTTAAAGGTCAGAATCACAAAACGTGTTTTAAATGTTAAGTGTTTACCGTTTGCTCACTTTCCATAACCAGTTGCCTTGGTCACGGCAGTGGTGCAGAGACTATTCCGGAATCATTGGGCACACGGCACCCTGGACAGGACACCAGTCCATTGCCGGGCAGTCAAACACACACATACACGCGTGCTCGCTCACTGACACGCTATGGGCGATTTTGAACTGCGCTGAACTGCAAGTCTTTGGACTGTGGGAGGAAACCAGAGCACTCAACGGTATCCCACACAGACACGGGGAAAATGTGCAAACTCCACGCAGACTGAGATGAACTTAAACTTACGCCCGCACAGCCCGTGGAGTATGAGGTAGAAGATGCGATGATCCAACTGAAAAGATCGGCGATGATTTTTAATGCACAGTTGCTTGTTCTGAAAGTGTAGACTGGAGTTTGGGCAGGTCATAATCAATGATCATTTTTAATGACCAGATAATACTTCATACTCTGGCCTTGTCCCATGTGGTAGCTCCCCCAAACCTCAAAGTTGTGGAGGAAGTGATGATGGACTCAGAGTAAAACCAAGTCAACATTGTTTTTGTCAGCTACACTATCTGGGATCTTGATGTTCCATCATGACAATAAGTATCTGATGAGAAATTATGAACTCTACAGTCTGCCCAGATTTATACTACAGTAGTAATTACAGAGTACACTCCAAAAAGTTTTACTTTATCTAAACACAAACAGTCATCATACAGTCTTAAACACTCCTCCAAATGTAACAAAATACTCACATATAATGTTTTTACGCCCTATATCATATAAATCATTGGGCATTATTTATTCATATCCTGCATCTTTTCTTTCCAGATCCACTTATGACTGTTACTGAATTTAACATCTTAGCAGAAACAATTTTTCAGAGTGACTGCGATATAGCTTGTGACACGACAGTTGATTCATATGGATGGATACCGTGAGCTGTGTGGATGATACGAAGCTACTGTATACGATGGTCTTCCGGTGAAGATGCAGTTCACTCAAGTCTGTGGCAGCATATAGGATTCTGTCATTGTGGATCACGATTCCGGGTCCAAAAGGCTCATAAACTCCAGTTTCCGAAGGGGGAAACGTTAGCGCCGAATGAAAAAGACGCGCTGCTTTTCGTGTCCTGCGTTCGCATGTTTGGCCTTGAGAGGGTGGGTGGCTTCTGAGGGCTTCCAGAGGAGTAAAGCGCTCTGAAGACGGGAGTTATCTCAAGGGCCCAGCTGACACGTGGTCGTCCTCCTGCCTGTCGCTAACCCCACAGTCCTTACCAGGAAATATGCCTCTCGGTGCCAAGGACTTTATTTGGAGCAGAGTTGGGTTGGTTGGGTGTGTGATGTTGCATCATCGCACCCGCAGTCCCATGACCCAGCGCAGGCCCCCAGGAGGCTGGCGTATTCTTGAAAAGACTCATGCGCTCTTGTTTTGGACACAAAGTACAATGACATTAATTTTTCTGCATTTAATGAGTTGTCTTTGTAGCTCGCATTTGGCTCCCCTCCCTCGTTTTTCCAAGCAGAGCGGCCCGTTCATCACGTTACTCGAATTTGAATTGAATTTGTATCATTGCCTTCGTAGATGGAAAGAACTAAGATCGGTTACACTTTGAAACCGTGTCCAAGCCAGCCTCCCGGATCGAGTCTAGAATTACTGTAAAAAACCGCCTGTTTTATACCACGATCTCCATCAGAGCTGGGCCCAGAAACATAGCTCCCGAGATATTCCTTGATCTCGGTTTCAGCAATGCGGCACTGTTTTAAAAACCGGTCGAGAAGAAAAAGAAAAGCACGATCATCTGGTAGTTCTTACAGGCCGTACTCGGACTTCGTGAGGTCCATCCCAGATTTAAGGCTATTGTCGCTTTTTTTTTTTGGATGTGATATAGAAACATCCCACTTGATGGCTGCGTGTACCGGTTCGGGTCAGGCGAGTTGTGCGGCAGGTCTCCGGAGCTCGGAGTTACCTCTTTCATGTGCCAGCAGTTGCATGACCTTCCCCTCCTTTGCACTCGGCTGCAGAAACCCAGGCTATTAAACTGCATTTACAACCTCGCGATTTTCAGGAGAGGCGCAGAAAAACAGGGGAGGAGAAATTCCAAAACTCCAGCAATGAATAGAAACGCCGTTACGTTTGATCTCCGTTCTCAGGAGCACATATAAAATTTATCAGAAAGAAACTGAAATAGCGAGCATCAAGGGAGAGCGTTGGTACAACATCTTTTTTTTTAAGCCGTAACGTTTATTATAAATATACATGTATTCTTCCTTTCGTAGCAGCCGCCCTTTAAGCGCTTAAATCCAGCGCACGTCTTCCGCGCCGTACGTGCGGTGCACGAGCGGCATCCCGCGCCTTCAAAACATCGCTCCTGTCTCTTCGCCTGCACCGCCGGGATATGGTGCACGGCGGCCTGAATTTCAATAAGCGCCGCCGCAGCCGCAGCAGCACCGAAGGGAGACGCACGCGCTCACGCCTTTGAGCGCCACACCCTTGTCGTCGAGACACGGACAGCCGCGTGGACAGGTGTGATAACGCGGTTATCGGTCCTCCGCCGAGTCCTGTCTCGTCGCCAGCTTGGGAGCTGAGTCACCGCGCCAGCAGGCTCTTGCGCCACGGGTTCACCCCGAAGGACTGCGAATGCAGTGGGGAGGCCATACCCCACTAGAACCCTTGACTGCTCAGGTGTGGTGACCTTTTCACCTTCTAGATTCTGGAAAAAGGAATAGTGTATGTATGCTTTTAGGGGCAGCAGACTGAAGAACACAAATGTTTAAATGGAAGGTTGTTGGGTTATGATGCAAAGGTGGGGTAGCTGGTAGTGTAATGGTTGGCATTGCTGCCTTTGAACCCAGAGGTCACAGGTTTGATTCCGCCCTCCAGCTGTCATACCCTTGAGTAAGATACTTACCTTAAATTACTTAGCTATGTAAATGGATGAATAAGTGTAAGGTTTTTAATGTTCCAAGTCACTTTGGAAGGAGGTGTGGTGATGCAATAGGTTTGGATGGTGTCTGCTCTCTGGGGGGTCTGGGGTTTAAGTCCCAAGCTTGGGGTGCCTTGTGATGGACTGGTGTCCCGTCCAGGGTGTGTCCCCTCCCCTTCCAGCCTTGCGCCCTGTGTTGCTGGGTTAGTCTCCGATTTGCCGTTACCCAGCTTGGGTGAAATGGTTTCTGTGTGTGTGTGTGTGTGTGTTTGAGTCACTTTGGAGAAAAGCATCATGTAAATGAATAAATGTAACACAGTTTTCTCAAATCAGAATGCAAATTTTCTAGCACTGTCATCTTACAGTTCAATAATTGCAAGTACCTTAACATTACAAGTCGCTTTGGAGGAAAGCATCAGATAAATGTAAAGTAGTTTAATTAATCCAATATAATATGCAGATACACACACATTGTCTGAAACCACTTGTCCCAAGCAGGGTTGTGGTGAACCGGAGCCTAGTCCAGCGACACAGAGCTGGGGGAGGAGGGGGACACAACCAGGATGGGATGCCAGTCCATCGCAAGGCACCCCAGGCAGGGCTCGAACCCCAGACCCACCAAAGGGCGGGACCCGGCCAAGCCTGCTGTGGCATTGTGGCCCTCCCTCGTAGACAGATATCTAAATGTAATTTCAAGCCACCTTTGGATAAAAGTGTTACTAATGAAAAAAAAATTTAAATGAACTTTTTAGGCCCCTGCTATTAAGCTGTTATTAATGAGTAAATAGTCACCAGTTTTACCCCTGTGCAGAGCACACTGAGCCCCTTAAGCGAGGGAGTAATATCGAGAGACGGCAACAAAAAAATGTTTGACTTGCAGATTAAAGTGGATGCACATAGTCTCAGTGCGAAAGTGTGCTGCTATATGCGCAGTGGCGCATGCCTGAACCTGCCAGCACAGATTTATGACATACCTCCTCCTCCTGGAGGAAAACGTTTAGTTTGTTGTCTTTTAAAATGGCTGTATATATTTTTTTATTTTTTTTCAGCCATTCATAATTCCTTTTAACTTCATGAAGATAAATACATGTCTTATTTTATGAAATGATGGCAATTAAATATCCAGCACAATCAGCTCCGAGCGTTATATCTGCATGGGAGAAAGTCCGTTTTCGACAATGTAGGGGCAACAGAAACTCTCCGAGAGTTCATTTAACACTGAAAATTGACTTTACTGGACTAGGACTTGATAAATTAAGAGGAAAAAAAGCATGTAAATTTCCTGCGATGGGAACCCCAACTAGCCCGGGGTTCTGTGCCTCTGGGATAGGCTCCTGACCACTGTGATCCTGACATGGACAACCGCTTAAAGACTGAGTGAGCGAGTGAGAGAAGACATGTAAATAGGCTGGAACCAGAACAGCTATTTTCCTATAATAACAATGCATATTGTCTTGATCGATATGAAAAAAATTTTAAAAGGAAATTTTCAGGATTTTTTTTTTGTTCGCATATCCCTTTTATACAGTTGGGCACATAATGCTTACAGGTCAGGAACACGAACCGGTACGTGGCAGGAGAATGTGAACCGGACGACGACTTTGTGCCTTAGAATGAATCAGCGTTAATCCGTCCATGTGACCCCGTCCATTACCGGCATACTTTGCCCAATGACCCTTGTGTGCTTCATTGTTGCTTTGAAACCCCCCAGGGACTGCGGGGATATTCAGCATTTCTTCAGAGTGAGTGGTTTGTTAGCAGCTGGTCCTTTGCTGGTAAATCCAGCACTGTGGGGAAGAAGAAGCAAAGGAGTGTTCTTCATGTTAGGGATGACGCATCCAGTAAGGATTCAGAAAGTCGGCGCTGGAGTTCTGGCTTCCGGTTTCCTCCCGAATGTCCAGGCCTGCCTTGCACAAAACTCGTTTTCAGACACCGACGATCATTAGTCCTCTTTCACTGCAAGTTTGCCACATGTGGTTTTGATCAGGAGTTGTGCTGGAGCGATAGGGATCACAAGGGGCTTTTTGTTCCTCTCTGCGACCTCCCTTCCTTCACATCACCAGGGGCGCTTGACATTTGACACATTTGCACCTTTTTACAACCATCCCCGTTATTGAATTCTCAGCTAAATAGTTAGAGTTGTGTCTTAGATCCCTATAGGATTGGATGTAACGGATTTTAAAATGCTCTTATTTCTGTCATTGTTCAACGCAACCTTTGGTGGTGCAGTGAGTAGCACTGGTGCCTGATAACTCCAGAGTTGCGACTTTGAACAAAGCTCTGTCTCTATGAAGATTATGTGTTCTCCCCATATCCAAGCGCATTTCTTCCCACCGTCCAAAGATTTGTGTCTCAGGTGAACTGGTGACTCTAAATATCTATGTTGTGTGTGTATGTATCAATAAATGAATGTGTGCATTATTGCCTTG
The DNA here is from genome assembly GCF_900964775.1 of Scleropages formosus. Classification (NCBI taxonomy): domain Eukaryota; kingdom Metazoa; phylum Chordata; class Actinopteri; order Osteoglossiformes; family Osteoglossidae; genus Scleropages; species Scleropages formosus. The sequence continues at coordinate 9,024,724 of NC_041825.1, read as the reverse complement.
CAATAGACTGGCATCCCATCCAGTGTGTATCCTACCTTGCAACTTATGTTTCTGAGACAGGCATACGCATGCACACACAATGGATATTTTAGAATCACCTAATATATCACCTAAAATGTGTCTTTGAACTGTGGGAGGAAACCAGAGCACCTGGTGGAAATGCGCCTGAAACATGGGAGAAACCCGTGTCCGACCGCACAGCTGCGAATTCGAACGGCACACAGTCATGCTTACAAATTTCACCCCTTTAAGGAGCATCCATACGTGTTCAAAAGATGCTGGATACTTTGTTGGCTTCCCCCAGACACTGACGAGTCATGTGGAATATTTACCGGTCTTTCCGAAACCTCTGCTGCTTTTTCGCTTTTTCACTTGGAAACACCCGAAAACCGCGACAAAGTTAGAGCAGGACAGTTGGTACACTGGATCTTCTTGTACTACTTGACCTTACTCTCCCTTATGCAGGAGGACTTTGATTCCATTGTGCTGCTGGTGAACTTCATTTGTATGATACCCTCCTAACCCATCATTATTTTACACCAGGTTGTAGCATTTGATCGATGTGCAAATTTGATTCATCCACTATGAACTCCAGCTGCCTCCAGGTCCCCGTGGTTCCCCACGTCTTTTGATAGCGTACTGCACTTTCATGCATTCATTCATGGTATTTGCTTATGGTGAGTGCAGGTAGGGGGTGCGGTGGTGCAGCGCGCCTGGGCTGTGCCCGCTCTCCGGTGGGTCTTGGGTTCGAGTCCCGCTTGGAGTGCCCTGCGATGGACTGGTGTCCCATCCTGGGTGTGTCCCCTCCCCCTCCAGCCTTGCGCCCCGTGTTGCCGGGTTAGGCTCCGGCTCACCGTGACCCCATATGGGACAAGCAGCCTCAGTCAGTGTGAGTGTAAGCAAGTCCGCTGGCGGTGTCTCGCGAAATCTCTGATTCGATTTACGGCACTGGGATTCGCTCTGCGTTGTAGGATGTGCGTGGCGTAACGGGCGGAGGCCGAACTCTCGGGTGCGGCCATCGCATGGAAGGAGTTTCCTGCCAAGGTGGGACACCGAGCCTGCGGTACCTTCTGTCAAGTGTTCTGTGCTGACTTCCAATCGTGAGATTTGTTGCTCCTTTTCCGGCGTATCGATGCAGTTGTATTGAAGGCAGTATGTATATTAAGCAATTCCTTAAAGCAAATATTTAGCGAAACGAAAGGTGACATGTTTTAGGGGTTAGGGCGGTCTCCGGTACATGCCCAGAGGACCCCAGATTTTTTCCGATACGGAAATTCGTGCGATAAACACCAGTACCCGAGGTCACTCGCACACCTCAAATAGCATGGCCGTTACATCACCGCCGGCTGCACCAGAGGATGTCTAGCCTCGACTCCCTGGCTCCGGCAACCGAGCTACCGCGGCACCGAACGTCTTTCGAGAGCATTAGATGGACAAATTAAAAAAAAAAAAGCAGTGCTTGTTTAAGGCTAGTGAGGGGGGCACGGCGGCGCAGTGGGTTGGACCGGGTCCTGCTCTCCGGTGGGTCTGGGGTTCAAGTCCCGCTTGGGGTGCCTTGCGATGGACTGGCGTCCCGTCCTGGGTGTGTCCCCTCCCCCTCCGGCCTTACGCCCTGTGTTGCCGGGTTAGGCTCCGGTTCCCTGCGACCCCGTATGGGACAAGCTGTTCAGACAGTGTGTGTGTGTGTGTGTTTAAGGCTATATACATACAGTGTATGTTTGGACATGAGCCATACAAGGAGTGTAAGAAGCTTGTTACTTGGGCGCTCAGTTTACTTTGCATTGCCCACACAGAGGGGGCTGATGGGAACAGGACAGCCAGTGGTGTAGGCGGAGGAACGCAGGGAGCCTTGGAAAACAATTGACTCAGGCTCAACCCAAAACCAATTATTTGCCATTTCAGAAAGGAACAGGTACACATCACGTGCATCCTTGAGTGTGTTTTTTACAGCGATCGAGCGATCAGATCCGTGACCTTTATTAATTACAGGCTTCCCGGGTGCAAATTAATGACCTTTTTTTCTTACTGTTTGAACGAAAAGAACATTCTGATATTATTTTACAGCTTTTCCTGCAGAACATCTATGGTAAAAATGTGTTCTTGCATAACCAAGGTCTTACTCCAAAAAAAATGACAATTTGACTTGTTATTACAACACTTTTAAAAACACACTGTTCCCAATACATTATGAGCGACGATCCCTGGAAACAGTACATAAATAAATTTAAAGAGGCTATAGGTCAGATCCGTATTCGGTACTTTTATTCCTTTTATTGAATGCAGTCAAATTGAACTTTGTGGCCCCAAAAACTGCCGCGTCGAACATCCAGCTATAAAACTGTGCGCTTTTACCGAATGTCCAGCGTTATCCGGGAGGGGCCAGAAATGCTTCCGTCAGTGGAGTCATTATTCAACGAAAGCGTTCATTTAATGCATTTTAATTCACTTGTCTTTGCTCCGCAACGAGCCGCCAAACGCTCCTCGGTAAACGCATGTATACAGGGTATATTCCAATGAAGGGAAGCGTGTACATTTAAATACGTTAAATGCCGAGCCCGCCACTTTAACATAAGAGCGCGATTCATCTAAGAGGCAGCAGGGGAAATCTCCCCCCCCCCAACTTCCCGAAACGGCGAAATCGGCTGCAGATCGCAGCTCCGCATCGCAAAGGAGCAGTTGAACAGAAAGTTTCACTCGGTATTGAACGCACCCCTGGGTTGAGTCTAATTGCTGGATAGCTGTGTGCATGTATGCATGCACAAGCGTGCAGAATACTAAGGTGAGGGGGAACGGGTATTGCACCCGGAAAGGGAGGAGCATCGCCTTGGATCCCCGGCCTAAGAGTCGTTCAACATTTGACCGTGTTCGAAAGACTCGTTGACGCGGTAGAAATGACGCCAATAGAGCGGCCGTGAAATGACCCAGGTGGTTTTCGACACCTCGCTGAGGATGCGGATCGGGTGCCGTTTCAGGTGCCTTCGCGTCGCGCCTCGAACTCCGGGTCCGCTCGAGAGCCTCGATGAGGGCCGGAAGCATCCGCCCGCTTCGAGGTGGACTGCAGCGCATGCGGAACGGCCACGGCGACACCTGGAGCCACAGAGCCGAGAAGGACAGGACGCACGACGAGATCATGAGCGACGGCATGAAGTGTCGGTTCAGTCCGGAGCTTTATTGTCCAGTCGCGATGAGGAAAAAACACCTTCGGCAATGCACGTGGTCGTGGAACGGAAAAGCATAATTAACAGAGGAATATACCGTATAAAAATACATAATACATGCAAACCGGTAAAAAAAAAAAAAAGTAAAACAACAATAAAAAGAACACGGCTTATTGCAACAAGTTCATACGAGTTATTACGGCCGTTGAGCTGAGAATTTGCTGCAGGCATAAATGATCTATTGGACGTGCTTTTCTTTGCCTGGGAAACTTTGAAGGGAGGACCTGAGGGCAGAAGCCGGATGGAGTTGCGGGACGGATGACAAGAGGCATCCGGAATTTTCTCTGTAGCGCTACGGACAGCTTTGTTGTAATGAACTCGCAAATGATGGCTTTTGAGGACTGACGGCGAATTTTGTTTTATTCTTGGTGGTTAGGCAGTTGTAGCCGATGGCCAAAACGAACGCGATGACAGATTCAGTGAGACTTGCAGACGACCGAGTATTACGTTTACATTTACATTTATTTATTTTAGCGGACGCTTTTCTCCAAAGCGACTTCCAACGAACTCTGTGCAGTGTTATCAACCCACACCTTATTCACCGCAGTGATTTACACTGCTAGATACATTACTTACACTGGGTCACTCATCCATACATCACGTATGACTTTATGACTTTACAATGACTTTATCTGCTATAGATACTTACATATGCTTATATATTTCAGGGTTACAACGTATGAAATATATAAGCATATGTAAGTATCTATAGCAGATAAAGATATGAGTGTCCATAGCAGACAAAGTCTCTTTTGAGATTTTAAAGATTTAAAATCTTTTTTTAAAAATTTTGGAAAAAAATTACTTTTTTTTTAAACGGTGGGAGGGTATTGGGATTTGTCTATCTTGTGTTTTATGCACCGACTCGAACGATGAACCTCGGTGTAGCAAGTGGTAAGTAACAAACTAGGTTTACTTGAGTCACGTGTCTGCAGCAATGTCTCCTTCTCTTAATGCATAAATTGTACTTTTGCTGAGATGCACGTCGCTTTGGACAAGAACGTCTGCTAAATGAATAAATGTAAATGTAAAGACACAGTTAATGTGTCTGAAAATGACAGCAATTGGTCAGTATCTTAATTATTAGGGATTTAGACGGAAGATTAAGGATTTGACCTCTGCTGTCTCCAAAACACATGTCCTTCACTTTTAAACTGCAATAATCTTATTTCTTCTTTCTGAATGTTATGTTATATGTTTAGAGATTTTTTTTGGCCTTTCCATCTGAAATGTTCCTCCAAAGTTAATAATATCCATTGCCATGTATTCATTTCTTGTATATAACAGCTTCTCTGTTCCCTTGTTCTCTTACTGCCCAGAAGTTCCAGCTCCAGAGCCAGTCCTGCTGTTATTCTGTCAAGGAAATCCCTGGTCTGGGAGTCCAGTGAGAGTGACACCGAATCACTCCGGGGAGTCCCAGTACCTCGTAGGCCAAGGAAATGTCTCAAGACCAGCTGAGAAAGTGCAATTTACACAGACGTGCGGGATGACATGCAGAAGAATGGAGTAGAATGGTGTGGAATTCGGTAGGACGGTGTGGGATGGTGGGAGTTGGCGCGGGGTCGTGTAAGGTGACGTGGTTAAGTGGAGACCGATGAAGAATACGTTGGGATGAAATGGAATACTACAGTATATGGAGGTGCGGCATTGTGCAGGACAGCGTGGGATGGTGTCTGACGGTATGACGGTTTCGAACAGCTTGGGATGGTGTGGGATGGTGTAGGATGATAGAGGACGGAGTGGAAATCTCGATGATGGTGTGGGATGGTGTTGAACGGTATAGAACGCCAAGGTCGCAATTTGCGAAAGGCACCATTCAAAACCGCAATCCGAGTAGTAGGACCCCAAAATACCCGTTGCTTCAGATGAATGAAGAGGAAACGTTTTTTGGTAATTTACTTACCGAGTAATGCCTTTTAACATTAAAGGCTTTTGCAATGAATCGTGTCACAGATTCGGAACTCATGCCCATCCCTAGTGCTCCGAAAATTAAAATTGCACAAGGGCTGGTACTGTGCATGGTGTACAGGTGGAAGACACCCACACACGCAGTCTGAGCCGCTCGGAGCAAGAGCCTAACCCGGCAACACAGGGCAGGGGACACCCAGGACGGGACGCCAGTCCATTGCAAGGAACCCCCAGCAGGACTCGAGCCCCAGACCCACCGGGCAGCAGGACCCGGTCCAACCCCCTGCCCCACCGCACCCCCCGGGTGGAAGACCACAGGCTGAATTTAGCGGTTGTTGCCAATGGCCCTGTAGAGAATCCTTTTACTGTCAATGACAAAAACCTAAATGTCAAATGAACACAAGCAGGGCATCTCAGTCTTTGGTCTTTGCTGTTTCAGAGACTGATGTGAAAGGACAGCTGAGAGCACAACTCTTTGAATATTGTATTTATATTGGGTACAAAGCCAAACAAACTATTAAATTATGGAGTTAATGGGAAAAGAAATGGACAATAGAATCTTTAGTATGATGGGGAAAAAACCAACAATTGCATTATATTTTTATGAGATTAGTTTCATTAATTGTCATGTTTCAAGTAACATGAAATACATTGTGCTATTAAACAGTAAAACAGAAGCACTACATGGTCCACCTTATAATTTACAGTGTATGATACTCTCAGTTTGAAGCTCATAGACTGAGAATATGGAGAAAATATATCTACCCTTACAAGAATGAGATTGTGGTTTTGTTAAAAATTAATAAAAAAACTATACACTATAATTGTATAGTGTATAGTTTGCCTGGAAGATGGCTTTAATTTAAATCCTAATGCACAGATATCTACTATATTTAGATACCACAAATTAATTTTTTTTTTATTTAGCAAACGCTTTTCTCCAAAGTGACTAATAACTGTTTTAGAAATGCACTAGGAATTATTTTCCTATTTATACACTAGTGTTACCTCTACTTTTGTGTATTTAGGGATCATACTTTGATGAAGGGTACTATAACAGGAGGTGAGATTTGAACCGGGGTACTTGGAGTGGACAGCAGCACCTCTAACCTCTTGCGCTGCCCCGTAAGATTTTATACGATTTTCATAAGCCATATTCTCTGTGCCATAAACCGCATACCCCAATGCAATCTTTATAAATCCTTTTGAAAATCCAAATTGCTCCATGCAACATGCAATGTGTGTATACAGTGTATATATACAGCATTTAAAAAATATGAGTTATGAAAGGAAGGGGGGCACATTTAGTGGGTCATATGACCTAGTTGTGCAAGGAGGAGCCCCATTCAGGAGGAGCAGAGGAAGTATGGCACAGAAAGAGACAGCGGCGCTGACTGCTGCTGCGAACCCTCTGCTTCCTGGTTGTTTCCAAATCTTTCCGAGTGCTTCAACGCAGAGAGCAAAACAAAAACCAGCACCTCTCCGAACCTTGGCTCCAAACGTGTGAGGTTACCCAAAGGGTCAGCCTGCGATCTCTAGCGCGTCTGCAATTGTTTTCCACACCTATGGAAGCAATTATGTCCCATATACGCTACCACAATAAGTTTCATTTAAAAAAAAAAAAAGGAATGCTATAGAAATTGTTTTTGCTTCCAGCTGTGCCATTTTTAGACATCGCCCGTATGGTACTTGAGTGTTTACAGGAACACCGTCCAAAAGAGGTCCTGCGAGCAGAGAGCTTGTTCTGGCGATACATCCTGACATCCAGGCTGTTTGTAGTAACGTGGCCTACATACACCTGCGTGTGTGTGTGTGTGTGTGTCTGTAGGCAACACAGGGACTCGGAGGGGCTTAAGTGAACCCTTGGAGGGGCTCATGAGACTAAATGACTGACTTAAGGCCTCCTCCTTAGTGGTCTTCCCTAGAGGGTACCAGTTACTTTTTCCCTTGTTTTTCCAGTTCTTTACTTTCTCCTTAGTATATATCATATCTGCCTGCCCATCTGTCCCTCCATCCATCCATCTGTTCACCTGTCCATCCATCCGTCCACCCGTCCATCCGTCCATCCATCCGTCCACCCATCCATCCATCTGTCCACCTGTCCATCCATCCATCTGTCCACCTGTCCGTCCACCCGTCCACCTGTCCATCCATCCATCCGTCCATCCATCCATCCATCCACCCGTCCATCCGTCCATCTATCCACTCGTCCATCTATCCACTCGTCCATCCATCTGTCCATCCATCTGTCCATCCATCCATCCATCCATCTGTCCATCCATCCGTCCACCCATCCATCCATCTGTCCATCCATCCATCTGTCCACGCATGGATCCATCCATCCATCCGTCCACCCATGCATCCGTCCATCCATCCGTCCACCCATCCATCCATCTGTCCACCTGTCCATCCATCCATCTATCCACTTGACCATCCATCTGTCCACCTGTCCGTCCACCCGTCCACCTGTCCATCCATCCATCCGTCCATCCATCCATCCATCCACCCGTCCATCCGTCCATCTATCCACTCGTCCATCCATCTGTCCATCCATCTGTCCATCCATCCATCCATCCACCCGTCCATCCGTCCATCTATCCACTCGTCCATCCATCTGTCCATCCATCTGTCCATCCATCCATCCATCCACCTGTCCATCCGTCCATCTATCCACTCGTCCATCCATCTGTCCATCCATCTGTCCATCCATCCATCCATCCGTCCATCCATCCGTCCACCCATCCATCCATCTGTCCACCCATGGATCCATCCATCCATCCGTCCACCCATGCATCCGTCCATCCATCCGTCCACCCATCCGTCCATCCATCCAGCCATCCATCCATCCATCCATGCAGTCATCTGTCCACTCGTCCATCGTCCATTATCAATGACCGCTTGTCACCTGCAGGGTTGCTGCATTCTGAAGCCCACCCTATAAGCATAGGGTACGAGACAGGATGGGACATCGGTCCGCTTCAGGGCGATCACACACACACGCACAGCGGGCAATTAAGAGACACCAACTGAAACAAAACGCACGTCTCACACAGGAAGAAAATGCCAAATGTGCATGAAGAGAGTCCAGTCCAAACCCGCACGAGAACACGCGCCGCCTTGAGCCGCGAGGCGCCACCGCTACCCTCAGCATCACCGCGCAACGCGACATACGTCATAGCTACGGCTTTATTTCCACGGAAAAAGCACAGGCTATCGGATACGAGGAAAGAGACCGGAATTTAGAAGCAGGCCTCATTCAAGATCCACAGGAGGAGACGTTACGCCCCACGTGTTCATCGCAACGGCTGGACGCAAGGACCCCAACGTACGGCTCACGGCTATCGACGAGTCAACGTGTAAACGTGCTTTAAGAGACCGGGCGGCTGGATGTAGGCCATTCGGTTTCGTGCTCTGCTACTCCATCAAATATTTAAATGTCTAAGGAGGAAGTAGAGAGCGTAGGGCAACAATAATAGTATTTAAGCTTCCCCAACTTATTTTAATAAGGCTACGAATCTGACCTCCTGTACTGGGTTAAGTCTTATGGAATCGGATTAAACGGTCCTTATCTGATTACTGGTAACTGATTCTAGGATAGCCTTCATATCATGTGAAGAACTGCTATTTCCCGGACGGCAGCTAATGAGTAGCGTCCTTGAGTTCGCACAAAGACCCCCATTTGAAGGACTCTCTCCTGCCTCCCTCCGCTCGTGTCTCCGACATGCGCTTCGCCGCCGCTGCTGCTGCTACAGCCCGTTTCTGGGTAGCGCCGCGAGCAGGTCTGCGCTTCCTGGAACAAGGACAGCGTCTCCCCCCCTGCGATGCGGTCGCTCCGCGTGTGTCTCGGGCAGCCCGGGGGTTTATTTAGCGAGGAATCGGTAGACCGCATTCTGTCACACGGCTGTGATTGTCGCGGTGTGGAGGAATCTTGTTGTCGGTGTGAACGGCGTGCGATGCTGAAAGCACTGACTGACCGGCATGTCCGACGCCACTAGAAGGTTCACAACACCCAGGAGTAAAGACGTTAACGTTACTGTACTTCATTTAGCAGACGCTTTCCTCCGAAGCGACTTCCAACTTACTCTATAGTGTTACCAGCCCACACTCCTTATTCACCGCGGTGACTTACACTGCTAGATACACTGCTTACACTGGGTCACTCATCCATACATGAGTGGAACACACTCTCTCTCTCTGTCACTCACACACTATGGGTGAACCTGAAAAGCATGTCTTTGGACTGTGGGAGGAAACCAGAGCACCCACAGACTTACACTGCTAGATACACTACTTACACTGGGTCACTCATCCATACATGAGTGGAACACACTCTCTCTCTCTGTCACTCACACACTATGGGTGACTTAGTCATCGATCCACCTGAACTGCATGTCTTTGGACTGTGGGAGGAAACCAGAGCACTCCGAGGAAACCCACGCAGACACGAGGAGAACATGCGACCTCCACACAGGCTGAGCGGGGATCGAACCCACGTCCTCTCGCACCGCCCAGGCACCGTGAGACAGCACAGTAAGCAGTAAGACAAGAATAAACCTACAGTATGACTCTGCTCAGGCCATAGCAGCTGGCATGACCCCCCCTCTTAGGGAAGGGACTGCTGGATCAACGCCGCTTACCCCAGTTTTACTCGCGGCTCGTTTTTGTCGTTTAATCGTTCTTTTGATGCTGTAAACGTAACAGCAGCAGCAGAAAGGGTAAAAACCCGCAGCACGACACCTCCTCCCAAGCCCGCCTTGTCACGTGAGATTATTCAGCGCTCTCCAGCCTATGGAATCGCCCGGCTGCTTCTCGATGCTGCTCGCGAGGAAGGCGAAGATCAGCTCGGGGAGGGCAGCCGACGCACGCCGACGGCTCCGGCTTCGCGTGGCGAGGCCAACAAAAGGACCGGGGTGTCGGACCTGCGACCTTTGGGTCCGAGGCCTACTTTTTTTTAACGGGCACGATGGCCCGGCTCATGGGCGACCGCACGGGTCCGAGACCAGCTTTCGGTGACGGCGGGAGCGCTGCGGGCCCGGAGCTTTCATCTGGCATGTTTAGAAAGTGCCGCCTTAAACACGCTCGGCGTTTGGCTTTTCCTTCACCCTGCCAGGGATCAGCCTCACTATTTCCGACATCCAAAAAAAAGATTTTTTGATGTCGGCCTTAAGGTGTTTTAATGTGTTTCGTTACCATCTAATCATACCGTGTTTTTTCCATGCATGTAGAAATTATTGGGCGCTAATAAGAACACCGGCCGAGTGCTATTGCACCGATGAGGCCGGCTCAGAAGGTTCGTGTATCGCCGCGAAGCACGTTGCCCTACGCCTCCTACATGTTCTATGACTTCATTAAAATTGCATCAGCACCGGGAACATTACAGTCGCCCGGTATTGCCGGTTTTGATGACCGTGACAGTTTCCGCGCAAGTTAAGCGTGTAATTTTCGTAAATCTTCTACCTTCTGGTTTGGACGCCGGCTTCGGGAATTCACGGCAGAGGCAGCAATGTAAACAATAACGCACGAAAGTGTGGCTTTTGGCTAGAAAGAGGCCAAAAAGAATGGAATCTGGTTTTGGTAAAAATTTAACTCTGTTACACTTTGGAAAATTTAAGCGGTGATGTGGAGTCAGCTGCTGGGAAACCGGTGGGTAAATCTTTAAGAATGTGGACTTTTGACCAGAATGGAGTGTGAGTGTGACTTGCAAAATTTCCCCTCCTCATTTTGATTTAGTTGCGTAGAAAACCTCTTCTGAAATCCTTCCGAGGACGCGTTTTCCGTGTGCTTCGCCAACACGGTAAAATACAAACAAATGTCAGTGCTGATCACTGGCCCGGTCCTGCGTGCCAGATTTACCGTAGTTGTACCTTTCTCCATTTAACTTCATAATGTTCGTGTTTCAAAAATTATACAGTATGTCTGGAAAATATAAAAAGACTAGGGGGGGGACATGGTGGCGCAGTGGGTTTGACTGCATCCTGCTGTCTGGTGGGTCTGGGGTTCGAGTCCTGCTGGGGGTGCCTTGTGATGGATTGGCGTCCCACCCTGGGTGTGTCCCCTTACCCTCTAGCCTTGTGCCCTGTGGTGCCGGGTTAGGCTCTGGGTTGCTGCAACCCTGCTTGGGACAAGCAGCTTCAGACTGTGTGTGTGTTAATCACTATTCTATGTGAAGACAGATTTTAACAAAATACTTTCAGGGTAACGGTCCTTCCACAGTCCTTTGTGCATCCAGTGACTAACAGTGTAACGGAGTCGTATTCTAAGGGAATATATATTAGTAAGCTAATGAAATTTGCTGTTTGCAAAGAATGTTTTTTTTTTTTTTTTTTGGTTAATTTAATATTGCATTGTTTCTTGTTCGGGGGTGCGGTGGCGCAGTGGGTTGGACCACGGTCCTGCTTTTCGGTGGGTGAGGGGTTCGAGTCCCGCTTGGGGTGCCTTGTGGTGGACTGGCATCCCGTCCTGGGTGTGTCCCCTCCCCCTCTGGCCTTACGCCCTCTGTTGCCGGGTAGGCTCTGCGACCCCGTATGGGACAAGCGGTTCTGAAAGTGTGTGTGTGTGTGTGTTTCTTCTTAAGCTGCATGAACACATCTGCACCGAAGAGCTAAACTGTAGGAAGCGCTTTCACTTTTATCGCAGGTAAATACATTTTGCGTTGTAATTACCAAAAGAAACGTGAGAAGTACATATTTAAGAATATTTCCCCACCTGTTCTTCTACAGCCTTCTTCGATCATGAATAAAAGGTTAATGCGACCGCTGCGGGACAAAGTGGACAACACCTCACGCCAGTATATTTTCCAGACAGGTATATGGGAAGCAGAGGGATATGGTGGTGCGGTGGTGTAGTGGGTTGGACCAGGTCCTGCTCTCTGGTGGGTCTGGGGTTCGAGTCCTGCTTCGGGTGCCTTGCAACGAATTGGCGTCCCGTCCTGGGTGTGTCCCCTCCCCCTCCGGCCTTACGCCCTGTGTTGCCAGGTTAGGCTCCGGCTCCCCGCGACCCCGTATGGGACAAGCGGTTTCAGATGGTGTGTGTGTGTAGAGGAAGCACGAGGCTGGATAATGACAACGGTTGCAGATTTACAAACTAAATTCAGTGTGTGTCAGAGGTGAATAAATGTTTGGATCATCTGATGGGGGGGCTGGACTGTTTAATGTGCCATCCCTGGAAGGGGCAGCAGCTCCTTCCCCAGAATGTGTTTGTGCATGCCGGTGGCAAGAGCCGGCGTATTTCAGTCTGATGCAAATCTTCAGACAGCTGCCTCCCCCCCCCCCCCCTTTCCTTTCCTTTCCTTTCCTTTCCCACAGTTCCGCAGGCCCTTCCCCGACTATCGCTCCCCGTAAGCGTCAGGTGCTTGCAAACGGTGCTCATTAGTGAGCCCGGAGCAGCCGGCGAATCCCCAATTCCAGCTTGCTAGGTCACACCCTGTGATTGTTGTGTCTGGCTACCTGTCAGCGCTGGGATTTGGCAGATGACATCAAAAAAAGGTGCAGACTGCAAAGCTGCCGCTGTCCGCTCGCTGACATTCTATCTGTGTGGGCTTTGTCTCGCGGCGTTCATTTTCACAATCTACGGGAACGCGTTTGGCTTCGATATTAGGCTTCATCGAGCCCGACGCGAAAGCAAACGGACAGAGGCGAACACGGCTGCTTTGACTCAGCTTGTCTCTCCCCTTAAAATCCAGCACACTGTTTGCATACTTCATCAGGAACAAAAAACATAACTCGCTTCACGTTGAATCTAGAGAGCCCGCGCAAAAGAATGGTTTTGAAGCGCAATAATTAGCAATGAACTTTAAGACATATGGATTGTCTTTCATGGACGTGTTGCTCAATGAAGCAAAGCTCTATCCTTTGGATAACAATATATGTTCTGAGTTTTACACTATAGCCAAGCAGTGATTAAATCACTGCATTTATCTCTAAAGCACTTTACAATGTTTAGGTTACAATTATTTACCCCTTTATACAGCTGGGTAATTCTACTGGAGCACTTCAGAGTAAGTACCTCACTCAAGGGTACTACAGCCAGAGGGGGATTGAACCTGCAACCTTGGGATCTAAAGGCAGTAGCTCTAATTACTACACTACTAGCTGCCCCTTCCAATAGGCCAATTTAATATTGATTCATTGGGTGGATGATTTTTTCCAACGAGATACACAACATTAAGATGTTTACAATTATTTACCCATTTATATAGCTGGGTAATTTTACTGGAGCAATTTAGGGTAAGTACCTTGCTCAAGGGTACTACAGCCAGAGGTGGGAATTGAACCTGCCGCCTTTAGGTCTAACCACTACACTACCTGCTGATTATAAATCATATCATCAGGTTTTGTTTCCAAGGAGGTTAGCTGTATCAAAACCGTAGCACGTAAACGTACAATGTATTAAAGCGCGCGAGGAGGCTGTGATCTGGTAAACCACCACGGTTCCCTGTACTAGAGAAAACAAATGCATGTCTCCTGCTCAAAGCACAACACTGCCATCAATTTAAAATTTCTCAGCGTCAAAGTCCTTGAATCACTTGGGTAGCCCAGCAGGGTAGAAAAGAGTTCTTTGCAAGGAGACCATACCGCGGCAGAAATCGCAAATGTCCAAAGTTATTACATATCATCCGTATCCTTCTCAAGGCGATGGCGTGCAAACGTTCTCCGACGCTTTGATGTCGGCAGCCTTCCTCCGCCGGATAATGAAGAACACATGCGGTCCATTTTCATCACGATGGTGTCCTAAAACTACCATTTTACAAACGTTGACACCTTCGCACTGCGAACTTTATCTAGAAACATCCTCCGGCCTCGCGGCTCAGTTCGGTCCTCATAGCGAGTAACAAGTGAGATAATTCCTTCAAGTGGAGCAGCTCAGTTCAGGTGGCAGGCGGCCGACGGCAGTCTAACCCTTGGTCAAACTGAGACAGGTGTCTGTCCCAGGAGGAGCAAAACACCTTTCTTATGTACCCTGGACTCGTTCACCAACTCACACATATGGCCCTTCAACAACATACTTGTTGTTCATACAACATGAATGAAGAGCTGTAAAAAAAAAAAAAAATCCAGCTTTATTAATGTCAAAAACAATGAAAAAGCTTTGGGTAAATGTGCCAGATATTTTTTTCTCATTATTATTATTATTATTATTATTATTATTATTATTATTATTATTATTATTATTTATTATTTTAAGAACAATAATAATAGTGATGATAATAATATATTATTATTCTTATAATAATAAGAAGAAAAATAAAAACAGTGATGATAATAAAAATAAGTTAAAATTATTATTTTTATTATTATTATTATTATTATTATTATTATTATTATTATTATTATTATATTTTTATTACATTTTAATAAATACTTTATTATTAATTTTTAAAAATATAATAATAATAATAATAATAATAATAATAATAATAATAATAAGTATAATTATAATAATAATAATAAGAAGAAGAAGAAGAAGAAGAAGAATAGATGTTTCCACATAGTGAACAGAAAAAGAAACTTTCAGAGTCAGCTGGTGTGCTATTTTTTTCCACCCAACAACTGAAAAAAGTTTTTTTAAAAAATGACCAAGAACAATACTCAGCGTCACTAGCCAGCAGAACAAGTTTCAGTGAAACTTTTTAAACTGTTCTGGCGCTTTGCGGATCAAGAAGCTAGACTGTTTTCCGTACACCTTTAAATATTCTTCCCAGCTGAAAATTAAAATTGAAGTCAAATTCAAAATCAGATCATCGTATACTAGCCTTCACATGACACTGTCAAAGAAGCAACTAGATTATCCAAATTTCAGTATTTCAGATTGTTTATTCTTTTGTGGGTTCACAAGTGAACTGGTTTTGGTTAAAAATGCTGTAAACACACTTTTAAAATAGTGTTCAAATAAATAATATTCACTCATTGTTCCTAAGAAACTAATAATGGCATTTTTAGACATGACTGAAAAAGTAATTTCCGCCTGAATTTTTTGTCAAAATCTTGGGAACTGCAAGGCAAAAAACATGTTGAATGTATTTCATTATTTGTTGTTACTTAATAAAAAAAAAATGATACATTTTCAGGGCTTCAAACTTTAGATTTCAGTATTTGACAAATGATACAGCAAAATATTTTTAGCAAAATCAGATGAATGTGTCCAAGGATAATGTTTTTTATGAATAAAAATTCTTCCTTTCCAAGTTAAGGTTCAAACTACTATTCTTTCTTTACTCATTGTATATTTTATTACTTTTATGTTGAACTATAAAGTTGTGCTTCAAGAAATACAATTTAAAGAAAATATAATTTAAGGAAATTTCACAATGGCATTGCAATAATGAACTTCAATTGTTGGTTACTGAGATTTTTTTCAAATGAAGCTCTCAAAAGTGTCAACTTCGGTCTCTGGAGCAACTGTTTCTCAGCGCATCTGCTTAAAATAATCAAAATGCACTTTGCCCTGCCGCAAAAATATGATTAAAATGAAATACGCGGAATTATTTTCGGGAAACAGAAACGCGTGCGTTGTGTGAGCGACGTATTTTTGATGCCCTTGTGATTTTTAGAACAAGAATGTGTGCTCTTGAAAAAAGGGTTTTAAAATTAGCACGGCCATCAAAGTACATCAGAAGGACGGGGTATAGAGTTCCGGTCCAGATAATGACTTCAGCCAGAACATCGTGAGACGAGAGAGAGGAGAGGCCCTCTGACTGGGACAGGCCACCGCTGAGCGTCCCACCAGCTTGCCTCACTGTTGCTGGGTATGTTCAAAACTCAAAAATCCTTATTAATACGCAACAAAATCACATTTGCTTAAACTCCCCTGCTTTACTCACACTTCGACTGTAACCATTTGTCCTCAATCCCGTTTCCTCCCCGGCATGCGTTCGGTTAACAGACCTCTCCGTGTTCCTGCCTCCAGTTTTTATCTGCTCCACTTTCCCAAAGATTTAATGAATAACTTGCAGCTCAACGTGACGCCGCACACTCGCGCTGCCTCTTGGAGCGAGAGCAGCGCAAGCGACTCATCAGATTGAGCGTTAATATTTTTCAACTTTCACATTTCCGGTTCAAAAACGGTCACCGCCTGTAGCCTACGTTTAGCGTCTAAAAGAACAAAGATGTTTCTAAATGTTATTACGGGTCAAATTACAATATATTTCTTCTATGTAACGGCTTCGTGAAATACTAAATTTGGGACTTTGTTGTTTTTTGTTGTACGCAGCAGCCAGAGGAAAGAGAGGCAAAGACAAGGAACTGAAAATATTAGATCAGTTTAATTATGGGGTTAATATAATATGCAATGAGTGTAATTCAAAGCACTGCATTAAACTGCAATTAAAGTTTTCACCAGAGAAATTACTTTGGTTTGTTAAAATCTTGCTGGCAAAGGCTTCTCTCACATGCTTCCAATTCGTAGCAGAAAGATGTGTTCTGGTCTTTTATAAAAGTGCTTCTGTCTTATTAATCACACAGCAAACTGCATGCAAACAAAAGCTTGTCATTAGACATGATATTCCAAGTTCTTATTTATTCCAACAGGACTGACCAAATATACTTGACTTAAAATGTATGACAGAAATCATAGTTTTTACTACTTAATCAATTTTTAACATTTTCAAGGACAGGCTTTATTGTGTCATCTGTATAATTATTACAGCTTTACATTATAAACTCAATATTTAGGCATGGGCCAACTTTTTCAGTGAGTCTAAATATTATATTAAATGACTTTTCCCCGAAAAGTTTCCTTTTATGGTTTTTAAATCAGGTAACCAGCTTTACTCAGTTTGCCTTCCTAAAAATGTTGTACGCTGTATGTTGTGAAGCTTTAGAAAATGACATTACCTGATAAAACTTGATGAAATGGTAAAATATAGGAGAAGTAAGAAGTATTAAAAGTGTAGGTGAAAAGTACTGAAAGGGGAAGCAAAAACAGGAATCTATGAAATTATGTGTCGGATTTGCATGTAACAGGATGAATAAAGAGAAGAAATAGTTGTCTCGGATAATTTGCTGCAGTTTAGCAAGATATTTGTGATCAGTTAATGGCTTTTATCATTTCTATTATTACGTATATTCTTTCGAGAATTAATTGCTAGTCGTTTGATGAAACTGCAGTAGCTGATCGCATTAGACCTTCCAGTTACGAAGATATTTTAAAGGTTATCCTGGACTTTAAGATTAAAAACTATCTGAAAATTAAATTAATTCTTGAAAGTTATGCAAAAGCAATTTTTAATGCTTTATATATTTTTAATGTGATTATTAAACATATACAACAAAACAAAATAGGGTATATGTCAATTTATGTATTTTGAATACACAAGTCATTAATCGTAATATCCTAATATTATGAATTGATTGTTAGTCGAGCGTACGTTTTGCACCTTAAAAATAAACTCTTAAAGAACAAAGGGAGCCGCTTTGCCTCTATGCCCTAAATGCTGCATCTCTCTCCCACACATACACACAATTATTGGACTTAAAATTTAGCTTCTTGATACTATTATTAACTTAATCACCTACTTTTCCACATCTGCAGGAACAAGCGATCCAAATAGTTTAGCTCTCAATGACTATAAAGGCTGCTGAAGAACTAATGATGACATAAAATACTGTGAGTTTTTAAATCAATGCAGCTGTTGCAAATTATAGGCTCCACTGGTCAGTATGATCAGGTGATCAGATGTTCCTGGCTTGCATCAGGTCTTTGGGTGATACGTGCAAGAGCAATAAGGATTTTTAGGGGCATTATGATGGTGAAACCGAAACACAACTGCCCCCAAAAGCCCCTCATTCTCCCTGCGGCATCAGGCGTTGTGTAAGGGTCCGTGTCCTGCCTTTTATCGACTGCTACTTACAGCAAGAGGAGATATGAAGGGTCCTTGGTTGGAGACAAGATTAGACAGCAAAACCCAGGAATCCCAAACCAGATGAGTCACCTCTCTGAGGGTTACTTTTAAGTATACGAGTGCTAAATCACGTAGGGAAATACAACTGATCCCAGTAATTGAAATACGGGGTTTCGGGGAAGCGATGAGAACCAGGAGCGGGACTTTGCGGGCCAGTTGGATTGCAGTAAAACTCATCTCGCCCCCAAAATCCCGCATCTGAGGTCAGAAGTGGGCTCAACGGGCAGATTCCCCAAAACACATAGAAGCTCATCAAGGTCATTAAGCGTACATGAGACATACCATCCCTACTGTACAGACACAACTTTTTTTTTTAAATTAAATGCTATGAAAACAACAGTTCTGTAGTAAAATGAAAATGACATTTGTATCATATTATGACAAAAACAATTTCACTCAGCATATACAGCACAGTGAATTGTTAACGATATTACTCGCTCATAACATTTTTGTAATTAGAGGAGCCTTTTTGTCATTTGCTTTGTCTCTTCACAAAACAGGCCACTTAACACCACGTACTGCAAACACAAGCAGCCAGACCACACTTTCAGTCATGTCATCCAGAAAAAAAAAAAAAAAAAAAAAAAAAAATGGCAGAGGGAGCCTACAGCTGAAGAGGCAAAAAGTGATACAAAAACATCAAATTGCAATCAGTGGGAAGGATAATTGTGGAGACAGTGTAAAAGTGGTCATTGTGGTAATTTGGGGTGATGATGATGGTGATGATGTGACATTTTGGTGCTGGTCTTGGCTCAGACACAGTGTCCTTGGTGGTTCCCCCTGGGAGTCCAGGTACACACACACACACACACACACACACACACACACACACACGCGCGCGCGCGCGTGCGCGCGCCCGCATACAGACACCCCCCCCCCACCCCAGACCCAGACACTGTCTGCAGTCAGAGAGATCAGGACCATAAAAATGCAACCGCATTACCGGGAGCAACAGCCACGTCCCCAAGGTCCGCAACCCCGAACATGATCCCCATAACACACCCCCAGCAGAGGCGCTCCAGCTCTCACGTGTGTCCCTCTCATCCGCTCCAGTCAGGTGTGTGTCTTGCGTGCGTGTGACACATCATATATATAATGTGACATTACTGCATTTCGGTCAC
The DNA here is from genome assembly GCF_900964775.1 of Scleropages formosus. Lineage (NCBI taxonomy): Eukaryota > Metazoa > Chordata > Actinopteri > Osteoglossiformes > Osteoglossidae > Scleropages > Scleropages formosus. The sequence continues at coordinate 9,005,579 of NC_041825.1, read as the reverse complement.
ACACCTGCACTACTTCGGTCCTGCCTGGGCATCGTGCCGTGCGCAGGAGGAGGAACGTGCACACACTGTTAACAAACTAAGAGCTACTCGGCGACACACACACACACACACACACACACACACACACACACACACACGCGCGCGCACGCACGCACGCACAGACAAAGGGACGGGGTGAGGTGGTGAATCAATGTAAACTCACCATGATCACCAGTTCGATCGATGTGCTGAGCAGGTCCAAGAGGACGCCGTGCTGTCCGCTGTCTGCTCTGACTGCTGCTGTCCGCCCGGGTCCCGTCTTTTGTGTCTTTAAGGAAACGCGTCTGTGTGTGTGTGTGTGTGTGTGTGTGTGTGTGTGTGTGTGTGCGCGCGTCTCTCTCTCTCTCTCTCTCTGTGTGTGTGTCTGGAGCCGCCGTCTCCTGTCGTGGCTTTCGGGGGAGCACAGCAGCTCCGCGCAGCGCCGGGCGATCATCATCATCGGCAGGCCGAGCGGAGGGAATCGCCCCGTTCGTTTCCGCGGTAACAGGTCGACCCCCAGCAGCGGCAGCCGCGCGATGCGGGACGCGGGACCGGCGGCGGGTGAGTCGCGCCGGTGGTCCCTGCGGAGCTCACAGCACCTCTCCTCGCTGCGTTCGCACGGACGGAGTGAAACACGTGTGGGTCGGCACGGAGCTGCGTCTCGTTACCGTGTTTTTTGATTTCCTAGAAGTCGCTTCCTAACGTAGAAACGGGGGCAGAGACGTTCCTAGAAACCCGGGCGGAGGACGTCATCATGAGTGACTCGCGCAGCCTTCTGTTCTGAAAGCCCGACACGCGCATCTCGGCTCGCGCGCCGCTCTTTTAACCCAAACGAATGAACGAATAAGTGTACAACGAAAGTACTGTACATTCATTGGAGTCCAGGAGGGAATATATATATATGTATATATGTGACACTGTCCATCACACATGACACACTGTGTACAATCATGTATCACCAATGAATCATTTCATTGTTGCATTAACAGGCTGTATTATTTGTTCACTGTCTTGCTTTCGGAGTTTCTGTATTGTAGTCAGGCCTTTATTAATTTATTAATTTAATTGTTATTAATCTTGTATGCAGTGTTATGGCAATAGTGTGGTTCTTCCAGGCGTGTCTCTCTTTTACATTTTGCACATTTTCATCCAGCGCTTGTCCAGTGCGGGTTCACTTGTTTCTTTGTGAAATATTCCCACGGGTTCTGAGGCTTCGTCGGTTTTATTTATACTTGCATGAAGAAAGTTGCGAACATGTTCATAATCGCAGGAGAAGGCGTGTGTGTGGCAACTGCTGACAGACCATTTGCTGACCCCTGCTGGATCTGGAATGTGGAATCTGGAAATACGTGTCGTACACAGTTGAAATAAACTTTTCTGAAATGCATACAATTTTACGAAAAAGGAATGCCATAATGTTGTTTGGGCAAGTTTTTTAAAAATGAAATATATTTTATTAGGCCGAGTCCTAATAAAAGGCACGGACGGGGTTCGAACCCGCGATCTTCGGTTTACGAGACCGACGCCTTACCACTTGGCCACCGCGCCTGCGCTCAGCTCACACCAAAATCCTCTAAAATACGGTTCAGCCAGGAATTTTAATTTTAATTAGTCTATACTCCTGATAGCGGGGTAGCAATCCGGCTGGTTTTTCATTTACTGTATAACAAGTCATTGTTTACAGAGGCGAATATCAGTATCATTTTAACAAATGTACGCGAATGTATAATGCTTTATTTATACGCAATACGGTGGTGTGACAAATGCCTGTACTACGGGTCCGCAGCCAAACGAACCTCCGTCTGTTGGCGTAATCATGCACTTTTTGTATTGTTTTGTGTCCTCACTGTTCAAAATATGCATAAAAATTCAAATTAAGACTGCCAGTACTCTTAAAAAGACCATGCTGCGGTCACTTCTTCCCACCGCGAGTCGAGCACGCGCCCGAGCCACGAGCTGCCGACGGCGGGGCCGCTTCGTGTCCTCAGCTCGACGCCCCGGAGCACAATACATAAAAAGCTGTTTCAGGAGGCGAAAAAGCTTTAATTTTAATAGAAAATAAGTGTAACCTTTAATGAACCACTCACACTAAATTACACACCGTGTAATAGCGAACCACTGAGCAAAAAGTTACACGACAACCGAATCCCTGATGACAGACATGATGATCATGACCGAACATCGTTGTGTATTATTAAAAGATTAACATTTTTCACAAGTGTGAAAGTAACGACACGAAAAGGTTTCTTGTATTAAGAACAGTTTCATATCAAGGAGTCTGTGGGTCTCTGGCCAGGCAGTCAGTCCGCTGGTGTAGAGGAGGGCCACACTTCTCCCTTCACGATCCGTCCATCACTCGCAGGAGTCTCCCTTGATACCCATGAGACAGAGACCTTCCACATCCAAACCGGCCCTGACGACAAAACCATACAAAACTGAAACGTTTCCAAAAAAATTTTTTTTTTTTTTTTTTTTTACTGAATTACTGAATACATTAAATGGAAGAAGGAAAGGAACGGGGGACGGCAGCTCTTCTTACGGCCCCTGCCAGATCCGGTGGAAAGAATATTCGGCTTGCGAACGCAACCACTAGTGACCGTCCATTTTCATGTTTGTAAATGTAAAAGCAGGGCTATTCTACCCGTCGTCTAGGCGGACGGAAGGACAGAAGAGCTAAGACAGCGTATTGGATCCGGTGGCGCCCTGCCTAGAAGGTCTAAAACCTTCTCGGAGCCGGCCCTCCGGGACCCGAACTCGGGCCTGTTGTAGACGCTAAACGAATGAAAATGCCTCTGGACTCTGATACCTTTTCTGTCCAGGAAGAAGAACCACACTCAGTGTTTTATCTGGTAGCGACTGGAAGAGTTTCCCCAGCTTTTTGTCAAGTTTTCGAACGAGTTTCTTCATTTTAGCCTCCTGCGGATATGAAATACACATAGACAGAATACGGGTGAGTCCACTCGGATGTTCCGGAAATCTCTTTCCGGCGGCCGCGCGACGTGACTCACCCAAGGCAGCTGACCGGAGGCGCCTTGTTCTTGCCGGACAGCGGACGTGGCGGTGCTGGCGCATTCTGCAGAGGTCTGCTTCGTATGGCTTGTCCACGAGGAAAGGTGGCACGGCGTCAGTGCTTTGCAGCTCCTCAATTTGTTACCGTTCAGTTCGACGGATGAATTCGGGCCAGCCTTAAGACTCTCAACGTTCTCATATTCTGAAAGAAAGAATGAGCTCTTACAAAAATTTCCAGGAGTACGTCACGCTGAAAACACAAACTTTTGTTATGCTTTACTCATTTACATTTATTCATTTAGCAGATGCTTTTGTCCAAAGCGACGTACATCTCAGCAAAAGTACAACTTATGCATTACATCAAGAGAAAGAGACATGGCTGCAGACATGTGACTCTCAAGTAAACCTAGTTTGTTACCTTCCGCTTGCTCCTGATACCCTCCTACCAATTTTTGTTTTTTTTTTTTTTTAAATATTATCAGATACACAAGCAAGCAAAAACAATGCCGGAGTAGCGGCTGAATAAAGGCTCATCTGGGGATGCTCATGAAATTACGGTGCATGAACATTTACACCGTACATGAGCTGGAGAGATCTTGGGCGAAATGGGTCTGGAAAAGGTGAGTTTTCAAACCCTTCTTGAATGTAGACAGCGTTTCCGCAGTTCTGAGTGAGAGGGGAAGGTCATTCCACCACAACCGAGCCAGAACCGAAAACCTCCGTGCTTTACCTTTCGTGCGCGGGACCACATTTAGCAGATGCTTTTCTCCAAAATGCTGAACAGTGAATACTAAGTTATATTTGCATGACATTTTATCCATGGCAACCTACAATGCTAGATATATAGGGTGTCCATAAATGATTACCAAAATCAGAATAAATATAATTAGAATTTTTAGTGGAAAATTTAACACAAGTTTTACTTTTGCAGGAATTTACAGTTGCACAGAGTTTTTTGTGCATGGATGTTTGGCTTATACAGTGTATCTGCCACTACTAGCCGTATGAAATGAAACATGATGTCCATCAGCGACAAAGCAAAATGCGTTGTTCGGCTTGCGGAAACTGATTCTCTTGTGAGTGTTCAGAGACTGTTCAGAATAAAGCACTGAAGGAATCCCCCGTTGTGAAATTAGAAAAGTTGTGGATGAGTAAATTCTTGGAAACAGAAACAGTGGAAAACGTAAGGAGCCGTGGCAGACCAAGTTTCCAATGAGACGGTGGTAAACATCCAAACTGCTTTTGCTTGATCACAAGCAACATAAGACAAGCTTCACACAAGTTCTGGATAAACTCAGTAATTCACTCAATTTTTTTATATATTACCTTTTAGAACAAAACTGCTTGTAATTACCAATGTTAATTATAATATTACTGCATAATGTAACCAGGATATTCATATATGGTTACCCTGTACTACACTATTATTTCAACTATGTAGTGTAACTAAAATTTACATTTAGCAGACACTTTTCTCAAAAGTGACTTCCAATCAGCCCACACACCTTTTTTCACTGCAGTGACTTACACTGCTAGATACACTACTTACAATGCTACTTACAGTGCTTACATACACTACTCATCCATACATCGGTGGAACACACTTTCTCTGTCACTCACACACTGGGGTGAAGCTAAACAGCATATCTTTAGGCTGTGGGAGGAAACTGGAGCAAACCCACACAGACACGGGGAGAACATGCAAACTCAACACAGACTAAGCGGGGAATGGAACCCACGTCCTTTTGCACCACCCACCCAGGAGCTGTGAGACAGCAGCGTAACTTGCTGTGCCACCGTGCTGCCTAAATTTCTCCTCTCTTCTGGTATAAACATAAATTGTATATAACCACAGAAAAGTGTTCTAGAACAGCTTGGACCAGACAAACTTCCTAAGCGAAAGGGGTTTCTGACTCACTGATGAAGGCATCTTTCCGGCGCTTTCCCGGTGAGGTCTTCTTGGGTAGGATAACCCCCTCAGCTGGGCCAAATTGGGTGAAGTCTGGGCAGAGGGTTGTTTTAGGAATGCCCATGATGTAGATCACATTGCTATTCAGCACATCACTTTCCAGTTTCTTCAGGGCAACCTCCAGGTCCAGGGTGGATTCCTTCACAGGCTTCTGCACCTGTAAGATGTATGACACAGTACAGTATTAACCTGTAAGATTTTTAACGCACCGCTGCCAGCCCCAGGAAAGAATTTAATAAGATCCTTTCATATACAAGTTAACTCAAATTAAGAGCATTTTCTCAAAATGTCAAAATTCTTGCTGCATACAAACAAAATCAACCAAATGTCTGGCTAAATATTTTAATTCAGAGAATACTTCACATTACGAGTAAAAGGGACAAAAACTGCTGTTCCTTTTTAGTTTGAACTGAATTATTGTTCTAAACTTCTAAAATGCTCTGAACAACTGGATTACACCACACATGTATACTTGTACATGTACATGTACATTTTTCAGAGAATTAAACAAAAATACTCAGACATGTACTGAAAGCAGTGATTTAGCGTTAACACTGCATGCTTAACATTTCATCTTTGTCAGCAGTCCTAGCTGTAGCTGGTGCTTGACTCCAGGAAATGGGCAATTTCTATGTCTGCTGAGCCAAATAAGAGTACATGTACCCTTCTGAGTATTCTTTTCCACTGGTTTTTTAGTTAAAAACTATTTACAATTTACACAGTAGCATGAAGCTTCAAAATCTTAATTCGCTCTTGCTGCTTTTCATTTAAAAATACGACACACTTTTATTGTCTGTTTACCACTTGTCACCGCTGGTGAATTTGTGACCGACATCTGGTTTAGTGCATCTGATTTTTCACAACGGTAACGAGTCCGACTTTTATAATATAGTTGTACCTTATTCATACAAGAAACTTTCAAAGAAAATAAGGTGATGTTTGTCACTAAATAGCACAACATCCCTGCCCGTCTCTGAAACTTTCTACTGCAAAATCTATTTTCTAAGCTTCTACTGAATCACTTGTTTCACCACGAATTTCAAAATAAGCATTTTGAAATAAACCAGAGAAATAACTACTTTAATAGGATATCCATCCAGCTCATAGCCATTGAGTGTGTCCACAGCTAGGTGAGCTCCCTCCAGCATTTCAAAAACAATCTCAGCGTGAGCCTGGAGGAGGAAAGAGAAACAGAGTCTCAGTACACAGCTACCTGTTGGATGTGTCTCCGCTATAATCACACAGAAACATATCGAGAGGAAACATACTCTCCACATTCCATCCAGAATCCTGATATGCTGAATTGGACCACAATGCTGAAAAAGCCTCCGCACAGATTTTTCTCTGTAGCACTTGGGCAGCGGTCCTGCATAAACTGTGCACATATCTCTCAACTGGACAAGCATCTGGAACAACACTGAAATCAACAACTCTTGCTAATACAACAAAATACATTATAGAATAATCACTTGTCTAGAATGAATGTGCACCTTCTGGAAATGTTCATCCAAGCACGTGTCTGAAAGTGTCCCTGTGTGTTCTGCTAAGGAGGAGAACTCGACAATACTGAGAAAGTGAGAAGGCAACTCGCACTGGGAGGAGGACAGGACCTGCCGGAGGAGTAACAAAGCCCAAATTATACTTGTGATTTTCAGCACTTCTTGTCTCAGCAGTTTACCAAAGTCCAATCTGGGCTTATGCTTCAGCTGCACTCGACATTACCTCTTGATCTGAGCTGCATATTATCGTGTTCCACATCTCAGTGAACAGGTCTTTATCATTTCCGGCTGCCTTGCAGATGTGAACGCCTGACAACCCTGCAGCTTTCATGGCATCAGCAAACCTGAGTGAAGCACAGACAAGGCATCATGGTGATTTACACACTGAACTTGTGGCCAAAAGGCTGTTTGGTTAATGACCCATGAAGGATCTTGCAAAGACACCTTTGAATAGTTAACTCTACTTGTCTGCTACAATAGCATAGTTTCCACTCCGCAGATGCTTAAAGTGAAGGTCAGAGGTCCGCCAATGTACCTAACGTAATCTGTGTGTTGTCCGTTCACGGCTCCGTTCACAGCAATCGCCTTTCCTGCTTGACATCTCATCCACTGTCCATCCAAATCTAACTTAGCGACCTGTAAACAGAACCGGATGATGAAAAACCCAAGGAGTTAAAAGACGCAACTTACTGCTTTCTGATGAATGGAGTCCAGTGAAGGTCATCTTTTGCATGCCTTCTTTGGTCCTTTGCTGATGAAGTACTGTGCCAGCTCCAGAGCAGCCACAGCATCTTCTGTTGGATTGTGACCATTCATCTTTCCATTCTGGATCTGCCTGCTGCAGATATGGGTGCAATTAAGTGATCCTCCTTAGTAAGGCATATGACCAACAATCAGCCTGAAAGAAATATGAAAAGCAGCTACTTCACCTACTTTAACACAGCCTTTGCCAAAAACTTCAGCTTGAACTTCCTGCCACATTCTTTTTGGTAAAGAAGTGAAGTGTCAATGACATGAGGGTGGATCAGCTGTGAGAGAAACAGACCAGAAACACTGGAAGTAATGATTTTTCTTAAATCAAATTTTCGTGCTCCCAAGAACAACTGATACCATCTGTAACAGCATACTGTACATTACCATAATAATACCACATTTTTGCCATTGCTGGTCTTAATGCATGTATGTACCCAACATCATGCGCCATAGACTGTACCTTCAAAGCGTGAAGGTCGTTCTCCAGAGAGTGACCCACCAGAACAGCATCTCGGGGCAAAGCCTTAATCACCTGAACCTGGACATCCTTCAGCCTCGTCTTCACTGGCATGAGCATGGCTTTGGTGATCCCTGAAAACCTTGGAGGTGGGGAACACACAATCAAATACTTTCACAGTGGGTCTTTTCTTCCAGCATCACCCCAGATGAACACAAATTCACAAGCAAATAAATGAGATCCAGCTGGACATCTGAGGAGCAGACATAGCCAGAATTCACAGGAAACAGTACTGTTCAATGCCAAACCATGCATGTTTTTTTTTTAATGACAAGTGATAATGGCAAAGCCAGCAAGCAAAAATAAAGCACTGAGCTGTTAGCCAGGCTGAGGCTTGATTTGAGGCACCATTTACATTTTAAAATGTACACAAACGACTAAGGCGCAAAAAGCATTCCAGTTCTGAAACTGTCCCTAGCTTGAATAAATCCTCCCTACAACAGCCTCACTTCTACCTGTCTGCAGTAATTTCGCACCTTGCTTATAGGGTCTTTTGCTGTACTCGTTTGAGGCCTCATACCTGGTGACATAGTTCAGGATAGGATTCTCGGGCTTCACCAGCTCATCCAGAACACAGCAACCTTCACTGTCCACCAGGGACACGCGTGTCAGCTCTGCTCCACACGCTGTCTCACACTAAGACAAGGGCGTGGGACGTGGAGGTGGGCACACTTGAGAGATCAATCTTTATCCCACACAGGAAATGTAACAACTTCTTCCATCCACAAAGGCTTCTGATTCGTATTACCGTATCAAATAAGTGGTCTAACAATGCTTCTAAATACATGCTATTGTTCTACCCACAACCAGACAGCTTGAGAAGAACATTTTCCAGTTGTGCGGACACACCATTTCACAGTCCAGGCCATAGAGGGGGCTGCTGTCTGCGACCTGTTCATCAGTCTGTGTGGGCAGGAAAGACTGACATGTAGGCGAGCCTGGAGGGAAAGGTAGAAGGGAAATGTGTGAATGGGAAGGAGCTGCCCATGACTTATTTCTTGAACATTACAAGAAGAGGAGAGATTTTATACACTTGCTCACCTTTCAGTGGGTAGGCATTCCTGGCCATCTCCTCAGCACTAAGAAGGTAGCTGGTGAGACCCTGAGTCTTTGTGCCATACTTGCAGATGATAGGATGAGCGCTAAGGTCTGCTGTGAAGACAAAATGATAGAGCATCCTAGCTAGTATCCACAGTAACTTACAATCATCACTTTAACAAATGTTTTAAAGGGGTATTAATATTAAATGGACATTACTGATATTTTGATCAGCTTGCCATGTTCCTCAAAGAAAAAAGTCCTTTATTCTACTACATACCGGCTGTCATTTGTGACATATACATGTATAACTCACATTTAAATGTAACAGCCTTGAATGTTTCTTACATACCACTTTCCTGGCATTCCAGGTCTTTTTTAGGCACGCAGCTGTTTTCGTCCTGTAACGGACTTGCGCTTTTAGAACTGGCTAGTTCAGCTTTTAGGATCTCGGAGGATATACTGCCAGGGGATGGTGAAAAACTGTGTCTCTGGGAGTAGAGAAAACAAGTTCACATTTATTCACTCAGCCGATGCTTTTCTCTCCAAAGCAAGTTACAATGTTAAGACACCCGTAATTATTTACTCATTTATATAGCTGTGTATTTTTTTTTACCGGAGCAATTTAGGGTAAGTCCAAGGTATTACAGCAGAAGGTCTTCGGGCTCAAAGACAGCAGCTCTAAGCAATTTGCTATTGGCTGCCCCCAAACAAATACCACTTCCCTGTAAGTGACTAAATAGTTATATGTTGCACCCAGTAAATTCCCAGTATGTCAGCCTAATTTATGACAAATTACATGACATGTTACACACAGATTATGACTTCTGGTAAGACTACATGTTCAACTTACAATGTTGTATCTCTTCCTGAGATTTTTAAACTGGACATAATATCTGTAAAAGTGGAGTTGAGTGAAACCTTCCAAAACCGTCACATTAACCCCAGATAACTTTTTCTGATGGCAAAGATGACACCACCTGCAAAAAAGCAAATGGGCGTTATCAGATAAGAGTTGGAAAGTTATTTTTTCCATTTCTTTTGACTATTTCTGAGAAGTCTACTTACTCTGGCTGTTGCAGATCATATTTTTTCCCTAAGCAGGCAAACAAAAGCAGGTCTGTCAACTGTTTCTGAGACAAAGGTTCGCGGAAACCCTCAAAGGGCATTGTTAACTGAGGAAAGTCCTGCTGAAAAATGAAATATCAGAAATGGAGCAAGTTACAATTCACAGAAAAAATTAATTGCAGCTTTATTATGTTAAACGTAGCAGCTGGTAGCACAGTGGTTACAGAAAAAAACTTGCAACAAGATGTTTTCTGGATCTACCGCCCCCCTCCACTGCTATTGACTGTTTTACCCTGAACTGCCACAGTAAAATACAATACCATAAGTCACTTCTGATAAAAGCATCACCTAAGTGACAAACTGAAAATTATGTGGAATGTTGGAGGTTCTGTGTTGTGCTAGACCCCTTACCTTGGCGTCTAACTTCCTTGATTTTGGAACTGTGCAATTCGGAGCTGGGGTTTCGCTGGATTTCTTTTTACGTCCAGGTTTGGGTGTAAAAAGGCTGGAAAGCAAAGAGAGTACACATTTAATCTGCTATATTTCAGAGCATGTGTGAGAGAGATCTATAACAGTGTTTTGGACTGTTTCCTTATGATCTGAAGGTTCTCAGTTTCTCAGTCTCCACTCCTACTCGAGCATCCTTGATCAAGGTACTTTCAGAGTCAAAGTCATTTATTTGTCATTGGGTACACAGGGCGTGCGTGCGTGTGCGTGTGTTTTGTGTGCTGAGTATTTTCTCCCCTCGGGGCTTGCCGTAGGCGGGATTTTGTACATGCGCACTGGAGTGCATCAGTCTACTATAAGTTTCACTCGTATTGGATCCAATAAAACTTGTAAATTGTTCGGAATCAACCTTGACGGGTATCGTTTGTTATTTTCTTTACCTCAAGTGTCTAGGCGAACTATACATACACGAACGCTTAGTTACACAGTGTAACACAAGGGTATGAAAGTATTTCGGGTCTGGAGAAGTTAGTCAGTGTCCAAAAGTTATTTTCCCTGAACTAATAGCTAAGAATGCCTTATGGTATAAATAAGAAATGAATTATTCAATAAAAGTGTCAATTAAATTCAACATGAATCTCGAGCACCTATTTTACTAGTGAAGCATTCGAATCCTAGTCATCATCATGTGCTCTGAAGAGTACAAGACTAAGACACCGACCGAAGCATAATTTTTTTACAACATTCAACCCGGGAAATCAAATCAATGCGGGATGAAGGAGATAACATGAGCTAATGATCCAACTGAGGTCATAAAATAAATGAACAAATTTAAAGAACTCTATGTTCATTGTAGCAGTCACGACTTGGTCCCTGCCTGACACACACGCTCCAAAAAAAACACAACAGAGTAATTCCCATCGGATCTGTGTTGTTGCATCAAACTGAGGCAACGTGATTCATTCAGTTCTGTACCGACACTTACTTTGTATTTATATTCATTACGGGGACAAGAAAAGCATGTACACTTAGGAAGGTGCGTCCAAGCGTCAAGAAGCCAAGTAGAAACCACAGTGTACACGTGCTCTTCACGCAACACGTGACGGACGGCACAGGCTTCGCTCCGTGTTCGATCGAGTATCCCTAACAGACGTAACTAGAGGAGTGTCTATAAAACAGGAAGTGACGTTCTGTATGTCTCTTTGGAGCGAGGATTTGAAACGAGTTCTGGTAGCGACTTTGCAATCTTGGGATCCTAACTTTACGTTCAGTTACGTACTCCACCACTATGGCCACAAAGAAACTGGCAAAGTATGTAATCTGAATTATATCGCATTGGCTGTGGAATCTGTTTTTGTTCTCAGTTAAAAAGCCGGTTGCTGATTTTTTTTTATTTTTATATCACAGGGAACTTGGCTTGGTTAGGAAATCCAGCAGAACAACGTCACAAAGTGAAAGTCGCAGAGCGAACGCTGGACCTGGGAGCAGTCAGTAATCATTTCCTCAGCTCTAATAATACAGAGACGGCCCTCCAGATTCTCGAGTTTCATATACTGGACTTCAATGATTAAATAAATGTGAATTTAAATTTTTTGGGACAAGTTCTCTGTTCTACGACCTGCAGAAGACGCTTGCTAGAAATGTAAAAAGAGACGTTCAGCAATTCATAATCTTATATTATTCTATTTTATGTATGCAACAATGAATACAGTAAAATATTTTTATTAAAAGGTATTTTTTGATCTCTGTTGCTATGAGAGAAAAGCCTGAAACTAGTAGTAGACGACGCGCACATAGCAGGAAAATGTAAACAAAACTTAAAACGTTCAGTAAATCATAAGCATAGAGAGGGTATACCGTATGTTGTTTTACTGATTATACACAAATTGATTATGTATGCAAAAGATATTTTTAAAAGCTCAAGTACGGCACAGAATTGTGGGATCTACGCGATCTGTCGGCGGTCGCCGCTTCTCTTTGTCTCACTGCGGCTGCGCAGTCGGGCCTCGGCATCGGGAGGGGCGCTGGGGCGCAGCCCCCTCGCGAATAATTTTTTTTGACCCTCTAGGGTCGACGGTCTTCACTTTTTTTTCTGCCTCTTGGTATCACTTCCCGAAGCTTTAGGAGTTTCTTGCACAAATTTCACTGCTGCGAGAAACGCGACATGAAACGGCCATTGTGATCGCTGCGAAACAAACACGTAACTATGGCTACGGGCAGCGGAGGTACTGCACCGCTAGGTGTCAGTATAGGGCGGTATCAGCCGCTATGGGTTTTACCGCTGTAGCGCAACAGTAAATGTGAGCGCGCGCGGGTGAACAAGCAGCACGTGTTTCTGGAAAAATGATGTGACATTATTGAAGCACTTGTATTGCGTTTGTTCATGTTAATGTTCTTATTGCCATGCAGACTTTTAACATGCAAACCTAGTGACTTGCCCTGTCCTGTTAGAAGTAGAAAGGTGACCAGGTCTGAGGCTCACTGATGTGTTTTGCCGAATTCTTTTCCAGGGCAGTTCTTTTCCTTTCTGATAATTATTGACTTTGAATCCACTTGCTGGAAAGAGAGGAGAAGTTATGACCAAGAAATCAGTAAGTTGCTCTTCGGTTTCCACAGTTGATCGCCTTATGGTCTTGAATTTTTTCCCTCCTGATCCTTATGCAGTGATGTCTTGGTTGTTTTCGCAGTTGAGTTTCCTGCAGTTCTTCTGAACACCTCCACTGGGAAGATTGAATCTGAGTTTCATACTTATGTGCAACCACAAGAACATCCCATATTGTCTGATTTTTGCACAGAATTGACAGGAATCAAGCAGGTGCTATTATCTTTGTGAACATCCTGTTTATGTGAGTCTGTCCCAGCTGGTCTAAGGCCTAAATGCACATCCTTTTTTGATTCCCCTTTAGGTGCAGGTTGAAGCTGGAGTACCTCTCCAGATATGTTTGTCTTGGTTTTCGCGTTGGCTTGAGTCACTGTGCAAGGAGAAAAACATAGTATTTGTCAAGGACAATGTCTGTCCTCCCACTGCTTGTCTCTGTGCCTTCGTCACCTGGTCAGGTATTCTGCTTGTTAAACCTCCCCATGTTCTTTATTTATTTTGTAGTTTTTCAATTATAAGACAATTGTAAATGTTAAATTTTTCAGATTGGGACTTGGGGATTTGTCTTCAATATGAATGCAAGAGAAAACAAATCTGTAAACCCCAAGAACTTAATAGATGGATTGACCTTAGAGCAACATACAAGGTATATATGCTGACATACAGTTTGGCTTTGAGTATTCATCTCCTGTTAAACCTGTTAAAAAAAAAAAAAAACAAACTGTTTTTTCCCCTATTGTCCTAGCTGTTTTATAATCGAAAACCAAAAGGACTTAATGGAGCGTTACAAGATCTAGGAATTGAATTTTCTGGACGGGAACATTCAGGTAACACTGATATGTTTATGAACAGTTTTGTCACAGCTTATCAGATAATAAAAAATCCATTTGGTTGCAGGACTGGATGATGCCCGTAATACTGCACATTTGGCTTGGAGAATGATAACTGATGGATGTCTAATGAAAGTGACAAAGAGTCTTGACTTGGTGAGTGGATTTTTCTTGGATTCAGGTTCTACAGTGCTCCATCCAAGTCCATACAGGTGAATGTGTTTTCATAGTAACACTATTACTACAACTGTATTTTCGCTGTGCAAAGTTAGTACTGCTGGGGAAAAAAAACTTATGTAAATTCTTTATTATAGGCTCCGCTGAAGACAAGACACCAGGCTGTACAGAAGAATCCTAATCTTATTAAAAGGGATAAAGAAATGAATGAATTTGGATGTGCTATCACTAAAAGGACTCCAAAACAAGAGTCTGCACAAAAAGAGAACAATGCGAGTACTGGAATGAATTCAAATACTGAAGTATGTCAGAGCCTGGTAGCGCCAAAGACTCTTCTGGATGGGTTTACCAATTCAGTTGTGCAAACAGGAGTTCACCCACAGGATTTCGGCATTTCATACCGCTCACTGGACAGATCATCCAGGTCTGCAACTGTACCATCCCAAGTAGGTACCAGCTTCGTGCTGGTCTCCACTACTTTTAATTCCATCAAAGATGCTTCTCACAGAGAGGCTGCCGATGCTGTGACATTGGTTACTGAATCAGAGAAGTCCCCTGTACTCGTGGAATCAGAAGAGCCTTTTTCATACGATGACGTAATTCTAGAGGACAAGAATGTCTATGACACCACATGTGCAGAAATCTCTGGATATGTGTTGAATGGAATGAACAGTAAAAACATAAAAGCAGACCTCTCTCCAGCATGTGCGAATTCTGCTCAGCCTCTTCAGAGTGTATTCGAAAGTTCAAACACAACACTATACTCAGCTACCATGTCAAAACCTGATGGTTCCAGTACAGCTGTTTTTAAAATGCCATTAGCAAACTGCAAACCTGGACTCGGTGCAATTAGATCTTGCCCAAGTTCATCTAACTTTAGAAAGGGTGACTGTGGATCGCAAACAAAACATTCAGGCTTTAAAATAACCCCTTCCAAAAGTTCCTTTACCATCTACAAGGATGATTTGTGCGTTTCCAGTCTTTCCTCAGATAGCTCACATTCTACATCATCCCTTGATCTCTCCTCACTTGTGAACAAAACATCTGTGCCCAGTGTGCGTACTGTGATAAGCAATAACATTAAAGTCACAGCACCCTTGTGCAACTGTGGGCGTAGAGCTAAGAGGTTAACGGTGGCAAAGGGGGGACCAAATCACGGCAGAGTGTTTTACAGCTGTCCTGTTGGGAAAACTGGCAACACAAAAGGCTGTGGGTTTTTTAAGTGGGCGTCACCCCTTGTCCCAGTGAAATCACGGACTGTGGCATCAACATCTTTGTGTTTCAAACAGACTTCCAATTCATTGCTATCAGAGAAGAGTTTGTCTAATGGGAGTTCTCCTCCGCTAAAGAAATTTCTTAGATCTTTGAGACATTAAAATGCAGATGTGCTGCATAAGTCAATTGCATAGCTATGGTGTGTAAATGAATTGTGTCATTATACTTACTGTGGTTCTGAACTTCTGCAAGATTTCTAATTGTCTTCACTAGTTTTAAATCTATGATAATGGTATTTTATTGCTAAGTAAAGACCTCAGCTTTTAATGGAATAATGAAATTTTTAATAAAGTACAGGAAAGATTTTTTTTAAAAGTCTCGGATGTTAATTTCAAGGAAAAAGCTATGTATCAGAAACAAGGACAGAAGATATTTACATGCTTAACTCCTTTAAGGCTCCTCACAAGATTAAGACCTTCCCCACTCTTTGTTGCGGAGCTCAACTCTTCTTATTTTGCCACTCACTGTTTTTGGCAGCTGATCCACAAACTCAATCTGGGGAAAAATGTTACCAAGTCATCATCATGTATATGCATAAAGCTGCTAAATGGCACATACCTAAGCCAGTTCAGGTTGTATTTAATGATACGTCAATCTCTAATGCATAATAGGACTTTTACCTTGCGTGGATATTTATATGGAGCTGTAACTCTCTTCACATGCTCCTGCAATTCCACTGTAAGCTCATCATAGTCAGTGGACTTATATGCAGGATTCAGAACAACAAATGCCTTTACAATCTGTGGGGGGTGAAAAAGTGTAAGTAATTTCTTTAATCAGTTGGCTAAAACATTAGAATGGTATCTTTATACCTCTCCTCGCACTGGATCAGGGCTGCTGACCACAGCTGATTCTGCCACGGCTTCATGCTCAGTCAGTGCATTTTCTACTTCAAATGGCCCAATGCGATACCTGGAAGGATCCATAGCAAATACTTTTACGCTGTATACACTGCCGTTAATGGTGCAGGATGTAAAACCTACATTGTAAATGTTATCTGAAATAACATGGAATTTATGCAGACAGTGCACTATAACAAATGTTCCTACTTCAGATTTAAAGTTACTTTGTAGTTATTTTATTTCCTATATCTTTTAATGCAAAGCCATATTTAAATGTTTACTTCATGCCATGTTCCATCATCCTGGACTGATCCAGGAGACTCCAGTTAGTCAGTGCTGGGTTAACTCCTGGCCTTTGCTTTATGATGGGTAAATTCTGAGATACTCATTTCCAATGAAATTACCCAGCAGAGTTTATGACATCATCAGCTCTTCCCACAAACCACAGATACCCATCCTGGTCCATCACTCCTCTGTCTCCAGTCAGGTAAAAATCACCTCTGAAGCACTGTGCTGTCCGCTCTGGGTCATCCTGCATTAAGGGATATGTATGTATACATACATACAGTGCTGATTGAAAGTATGTGAACCCTACAGGGATGGTCATTCTTGTATAATATCACAATTACAAAATCTAAATATTAGAAAACAAATAAATGGCTGATTTATACACCAGATTCTACTTACTTACTTGGTTTAACCAATGCAACTTGGGGTTTGCTTGTTTTTTTTTTTTGCCTGCAGTACTGTGTTTCTACTACTCACATAATTTCTATATAAATTATTGGTCATTACACACTTATTATGCCATATGAGAAACACTAATTCTCATTAAATAACCATTTTGTGGTAAAACTAAGGGAGGCAAGGGTTCACACACTTTCAAGCAGCATTGTACACACACACACACACGTGCGCGCGCACAAAGGTGTGATTTAAAGGCATGTTAAAAGAATAAGACTCAAATGAGTGGAAGCACGGTGGCCATACAGTGTACTTTGTGAAGAGTGAAAAAGGTCTGTTGGGTTTCACTCTGATTGCGAGGTTCCCCTCAGTGCCTTGGGGAACCACTTTACAGGCATCATCCACAATCTGAAACACACACAGCATGAACAAATCTTCAGAAATGTCCACAGTGTTGTACACAACATCTGTAGATGAGCCTCTTTATCGATAACAAACTGGAAAAAATACCATTCTTGTTATTGAGCTGTTTGTGCATAACACTGCAAAGTCTCTTTGGAGAAAAAAAATGTCAGCTAAATGAATAAATGTAAAGTACTGCGGGACCAAAAATATTATCAATACTCAGTATCAGAATTAATGAAGTCATACACAAATACTGGTGGCATACATTAGGTTTGCTTAAATACCGGGGGACATGGCCCCCATTCCTCCTGATTGGCCTATGTGGAAAAACAATGCAGTTTACATCTGTTAGAATCATTTTTAATATGTCTGTCATCATTAGCGGTCATTATTTCTACTTAAATCTCAGCCTCTGCTGTTTTTACCTGCACATCATACGCTGGTGACGGCTTTCCGAAAGACCCAGGTTTGATCTCCATACCTTTAAAAGTTCCAGCAATCAAAACCTAAGGACAGAAGTTATTCCTTTACTTTACGTGGCTTTTTTTAAGGTAAAACTGTGATTTTTTTTCTTTCTTTCCGCGTGCGGAAACTGACTGTTTCAGTCTGTCCGTATCCTTCGTAGATGTCTAGCCCAGTGCTGGCTTTCCATCTCTCCATCACCTCAGGGTTGATGGGCTCTCCAGCACTCACACAGTGCTCCAGATTTGGGAACCTATACCTTCAATGCAGAAAATAAAGCAGGACAAAGTTTACATTTATATTTATTCATTTAGCTGATGCTCTTCTTCAAAATGACTCACAACGACTTACCCACTTATGCAGCTGGGTAATTTTTTTACTGGAGCAATTCAGGCTGAGTGCCTAGATCAGGGGTACTAGAGCAGGAGGTGGGATTTGAATGTGCAAACTGCAAGTGCAGGGTGAGAAGTGCTAACCACCATAGCCCATGCTACACCTAAATGTATCAAGCTGCTGTTCTCACAGGGTGACAGGAAGGCTGATTAAGAGGAAGGGCTAACAGTACTGGCTGTCAAATGGAATATGGAATTGAGGTGCACCTTAGTACCTGGACATGTCTTCTTGCACAAGCATTCTGTACACAGTTGGGACAGTGCAGAATGTTGATATTGGGTACCTGGACAGTGTCTGCAAAGAAAATGCCCCATCACAATTTTTCATGAGGTTATTTTCACTATCGTAATGTACTGGAAACATGGGTACACTTGCTGGAAACTACTTACCCCCCCCACAAAGCATTTGATTAAAAATATTCTTCAGGAACTGAGCCCACATGTTTGCTCAGCTCTGCTGCAGCACTTCCCAGGGATGTAGGACACTTGTGGGGTTGTCCGCTTTGACTCTTCTGTCCAGTTTGTATATGAATTTTATGTCCAATTTAGTATTTCCCAGGTGATCTCACACTTTTTACTGGTACTATATATTTACAGAATCCAGTTTACATGAACTTGTTCTTTGTTCCACGTGACATTAATGAAACAAACCTGTGCTTGATAAAGTGGAGTCCGATTGTGAAACACACCTGCATCACGGTAGTGGTGTCAAACCGCGGCATATGATGTACAAACACGCAGGACCCCTGAATCCAGGGGGCGAAGATGCTGCTCCAGGCCGACTTGGCCCAGCCAGTGTCGGAAGTGTTCCACAGGACGTCACGCTCTGTCAGATCCAGCCAGTACCTGCAGCACAGGTGAGTCTGAGCAAAACAGGAGGTTGGAGGGCAGCTTTCCATAAAGCAGCATCAAGTAGGGGTTGGGGAGGGTCCATGAGTCATTTTTCTGTATGGCGCCCCATAAAGGTGTCATACCTGCCATTCACGGTGAGACCAATCCCAAAGCTACAGTGGCTGTGCTCCGTCATTTTTGGAGATCCCGTTGTGCCGCTCGTGAAGAAGATGGTCATGGGGTCATCGCTTCTTGTTTCTACACAGGTGTGGTCACTTGACACAGTCCTTAGGAGATGAGCAAAGCATTAACATTAATGATACCCATTTAAAGCAGGAGTATTTTATGTCCCGTTCAAACGGTGATTACATACACAATTTGATGGCGTTTTACCTTAGAAGTTGGTTGAAGTTCATCCAGCCCTCCCTCTTCTTGTGGGACACCAGGAGTTTAGTGTGAAGAGAAGAGCAGTGTGAGGCCACCGAGTCCAGCACTGGGGCCAGGGACTCATCTGTGATGACGCACTTGGCCCTTGAGCTCTGTAGCCTGTGCAGGATGTCCCTGGCAGTCAGCTGACATGTTCCAGGGATCAGGACTGTGCCTACAGGATACACACACACTCTTCAGGTGTGTTCAGGTATATGGACTTCTGGGTAACATGGATTCAGTCACATACAGTGCCATCTCAATGTACCATACAGTACTGTACACATCTACACAGTCTCTGGGTGCAATTAATGCGTCAGTTCCAACTGGTACAAATGTATACTTATGGAAGTTTCCAGAACAGAACTATTTCAGAAATCAACGTGTGTCTGTTTTTAATAATCTTGTTCGCTATTATAGATGTCCCTTGAGTAACACAACTTCATTTTGATCAACCACTCCAATACAGGATCGCAGTCATCTGGAATCTATACCAGGGGCATAGAGCATGAGGCAGGGGACACCCTGGACAGTATGCGAATACTGGCAATCACACACACAAACATGCAAATATATTTATATATACAGTATTTGGAGTGACAAATCAACTGGAAACACGTGGCTATGGACTGTGGGAGGAAACCCACAAAGACTTAACCAGATTCGAACAGCCCAAGCACTGTAAAGGGGTTAATGGGTTAACACAGGTGATGTCTTTATTGATCTCCAAGCTTTTACATAATCCCTTCATTATTATTATTATTATTACTAACACCAGGTGTGCCACCATACTGGTCCTAGAAAACAACATCAACAGCAATAATAACGATAGACAGATAGATCTTATTTAGCATTTTTTCCACAGTGAAGTAAAACAGGGGCCAGTGAAGAATACACCTACGAAGGTAGTGGTGGTGATGACTTTAAGCCACAGCAGCACCACACAGTGGACAGTCTTAGCACTTACTGACTGTAGCCTGCATAATTACAGTGCCGTGAGACTTTTTTGACCAGACTTTCGAAAGCGGAGGCCACTTGGCACACACGCGCACCAGTTCTCATGCAGGCCACGTTGAGGAGCCACCACTGGGGCACCCGGGGCAGGAGGAGCAGCACGCGGTCCCCCCTGCGGAGGCCACACGGGCCACACAGCACGTTGGCCGCGCGGCGGGAGTTGAAGGCGAGCTCCTCGAAGCTCCAGCGCACCTCCGGCGCGCTCTCGCTCACCCACCATAAGGCGGCGCTCTGGGGCTTCTGGCCTCTCTGGAACAGCGCAAGGCAGACAGGCTGCGTGTTTACATGCATCTCCAGCGCAAGGAGAGCTCAAACCAGACAGCATTTACTGTGGTTACGCTCCCTCGCAAAACCTCTTTGGACCGAACCACAATACTATATGAAAAAAAGATGCAAAAGTTTTTTAATTTTAAAGAAATGGGTGTCACGATAAACTCTAATCCCATTGAATATCATTCCCAAAATTGTAACTTGATTATATTGGCACGTGACCACATATACAAACTAAGCATAGGCCAAGTAGATAGGCCATAGTCCTACCTTTTGAACACTTGGTATATGAAGAGGTATTTTTAATTAGGTTCAAACTATAATAATAGGAAAGCGATAAGGATAACACTTTTATCCTTGTTTACTGTTTTGTGTTTTCCACAATGTGTGTGTGTAATATGTATGTACCCCTGACTTGGTTTCCTTTTTACCTGAGGTGCCTGTGGAATGCTGTGTGTACACACACTCTGTCTGGTATTGTTTTCTCTGTTTTTGTTTGTGATAAAAATAACAATGCAGACAGTGTAGTTCATTTATTAAATAATAATAGCACACAAATAAACGAAAGTACCTTCTCTCGCTCAGTCCACGCATCTAGCACGTTCCTGGCGAAGTTGAAGTACTCGGGTACCTGGGGCTTGTACAGCTTCTTCAGGCTGCTGCGCGCATCGAAGTTCTTTGGCGCCAAAGTGCCGTGTGCGCGCGCCCGTCTCGGCGAACGCGGCGCGTGTCCGCGGAGCCTCAGCATCGTTCTCCCCGCGAGCTGAGCGAGTGAACCTGGTGAGGCGCGCGGACGAAGAAATAGGACCCCTAAAATGGCGTGTTGTGTGATACAGGGAATTTTTTTTTTTTTTTTTTTTTTTTTAAGTCCTTGGCTGAAGCGGCGCAGTGAGTGTGCGAAAAGTGACTAAGTATTAACCCGTGTCGCCAAAGTCACCCGACAGGCGCAGGAGGGGCTTTATCTTATACAAACTAACTCGGAAAACACATTTGAGGCAATATGAAAGAAACAGACAAGAGTGGAGCGAAGTGCACCCTTGCGGAGTGGAATGGATTCGTTAACTTAACTTAAGTTGTTGTTCGAGAAAAAGACAAAAACCAAACATGAACGTAAACAAACGTCAAAGTCTTTTCCAGTTTGCGTTTATAATTCTTCCCCCCCCCGAAAAAAAGAAATTGTTTGCATAAAGCTGGTGTTTATGTCTGAATGCCTGCTATGTTTACTAACATTCCAGATACCAGCAGAAAGACATGCCCAGTGCATTTTACACGTCTAGGTCTTTTATACCGTCTTTGTCAGAGAAGGCGGGGCTTATTACGTCATCACGTAGCTCCTCGATAACGTGGGCCATAAAGAAAAGATTAAAAAAAAACTTTATTGACAAAATAAAACTCAGCAATTACAAACGTTGTATTAATGAATACAGCAAGGAACACCAGAAGAATGATGACAAAAGATCAGCGTAGTGGCGCGCTACTACCAGCGGACCCAAAGGTTACAGGTTCGAATCCCACCTCCATCTAAACAGGTACTTATCCCAATTAATACCCAGCAATGAATAAAGACTTGTAAATTACATGAACAGTCAGTCGCTGTAATGAAACACATCAGTTAAGTGAATTAATGTAAATAATAAAAAACGTAAGTATGAAGAAAAGGAAAACTCCTTGATAGGTTAAGATGTTCTCGCAGCTTTGAGCTTTAGAAGCTCGAATTATGTTGTTATAACGGGAAACAAAGCCAAAGGGCTTAAGTTTGATTGAACTAAATCATTTCGTAGTATCATTACTAGAAGTACACTTATGCATGTAATATTTCGCTAATAAGGAAATAAGGTTAATTACATCGTATGTATTGCCTTCTTTCATATTTGTATAATCCAAGCGATCTGTTCTTAAAAGTAAAGGAGAAGTCAAACGAAAACCAAGTTTCCATTGCATTAAAACGGTCCGACCGGAATATAATAAATTACAGATCCAATTTTGGCAGTACGACTCCCGCACAGCAGGTGGCAGTATGACAACGTCACACTTTGTTGTAGTACGGCTCCGTTACAGTAAGTTGCAATGGGCCTCCTGTGCAGCAGGTGGCAGTGTTCGAACAAGCAGCGATGAATTCGACGCCCAAGCAATCCATCGAGAAAGAAGACGGAAGGGCGCACGGTATAAGCGTAAATGTTCGTGCGCGTCAGGCTTCGCCAAGTAAAGTGCGAATGAGCAGTTATAGGAGTGTAAATCAAATATGTATTTGCACGTTTAGTGGAAGTTGGGAGGTTTGTCGAGTCACGGCTAACAGCGGCGAGTTCGCGCGTTTCCACAGCCATTCAGACACCGTAAAAGTGATAAGGAAAAGAGTGTTTTTCCCCTCCTCCCCTCCTCCCCCCCCGCGACCAATCTCTCTGGCGGATCGCACAGCCAGTTCCCCTGAAACGCTCGGCGCTCGGTGGTTTGTTCCGTGACGACACGCCTCGGTGTCCCACACATCGCACAGGCTGAAATGTCCGAAACGCAGGACTGCAGCAGGAAAAGGAACAAAAAGCGCTATGTGGGCTTTAAGAGCAAGAGGCAGAAGGGCCCCCGCGAGCTGGAGGTGGGAATGCAGGGCGTCCTCATCACCTGCAACATGAACCAGCGCAAGTGCACGGCGGAGGCCTTCAGCCTGCTCAGCGAGTACGCGGACCAGCTGTACGGACCCGAGAAAGTACGGTGCCGGGCCGTGCCGTGCCGGGCCGGGGCTCCAGACCAGCGCACGCACGGCACCGCACCGCGGCGCAGGCGTGTGCTGCTCGTCGTTGTCATCTCGCATCCTTCCTTGACCTTCACCTTGTCCCTGCCTTGCAGCTGGCCGATTCCGAGGAGAGCGAGGGCGATGCGGGCGACGCGGACGACGCGGAGGCTGCGCTCAAGAAGGAGGTCAGACAGATGCGCTCGTCTGCGCAGAGGAGCGAGAGGCGCTTCCAGGCCCTGGACAGCGGGGCCAACAACGTGGTCTTCATTCGGACGCAGAATTTAGGTGAGGACACCTACTTTTTTTTTTGTTTTTTTTTTTATGGGTCAAACTAAGACAGCTCACTCACGTGCGCTGCGTTTCTTCAGCTTTACTGTTGTTGTTAGTGAGGAAAATGTACTTGTTTGGCTGAAGCCTTAGTTTCTCCATAATAAAAATTGTTTTGTAGGTGTCATTGTGTAAGGATTGTCACTCATATTTACATTTATTCATTTAGCGGGCACTTCTCCAAAGCAACTTACAATATGGTTACAATTATTGCATGCTTATAATCATTTACACAGCTGCTGGGTGATTTTACTGGAGCAATTTACTTAGGGCAAGTACCTTGCTCAAGGGTACTACAGCTGGAGATCGAACCTGCGACCTTTGGGTCCAAAGGCAGCAGCTCTAACCACTATGCTAATCTTATATATTACTGGATCAATCTGTGCTAAGAACCTTGCTCACAGGTCTTACGGCAGGAGCGGAGGTCTGAACCCATGACCTTAGAGTTGTAAGGCACTCTAGTCAGTGTGCTGAATATACAGTATTCATTATGTACGGCTGGGGCAGCTGGTAGTGCAGTGGACCCAAAGGTTTCAGCTGTAGTACTGTTAGGCAAGGTACTTACCCCAAATTGCTCCAGTAAAATCACCCAGGTGAATAAATTTACATCTATTAATTTAGCTTATGCTTTTCTCTAAAGCAACTTTTAGTTTGCTTGCAATTATTTACCCATTCGTACAGCTGGATAAGTAAATGGGTAAATAATTACGTTGATTTGGAAAAATGTAAACTACATTAATAATTGCAAATGTAATTATATGCACATTATATGCATTTGTTCAGATGTATATGTTAACTTCTTGAAATTCTGCTTTACGATGCGATTTAAAACTCATCTCTTCCGGGCTCACTTCGCCCATGATCTCTTCAGTTCATACAAGGTATAAATGTTCACAATCGTACTTGGATCAGTCCTTTACAGAGTCACTCCTGCAACGTAATGTAAATGTTTATATGAATCTCCAAAAAAAAAAAAAAAAAATTACTAGGAAGGTGATTCGGAATTGGCGATGTTCTGTTTTATGCAGCTACTTGTGTGATGAACGTTGGTACATATGGTGAAGGAAACTAACTGTACTTAAGTCGCACATCTGCAGCTATGTCTCTTTCTCCTAAGGTAACGCAAATTCTATTTTCTACGAGATGTATGTCGCTTTGGAGAAAAGTGTCTGTTAAATGAATAAATGTATGATGTGATCTCTTCCAATTAGACCCAAACATGTTGGTGCACCATATTTTACAAGATTTGCACAAGACGAAGAAGATGAAGTCTCGAGTCATCCTGCGGATGTTGCCAGTGAGCGGGACCTGTAGAGCATTCATCGAAGACATGGAGAGATATTTGAGCAGGTTCCTGGAACCATGGTTCAGGACCCCCAATCAAGGAACTTTTCAGATCGTCTTCAAAGCTCGCAACAATAGTCACACGAAGAGGGAGGAAGTCATTAAGGTGCTGGCAGGTGAGTGCTGATGGAGATGCACCATGACACACTGCATTAAAGAAGACTCAAGGATCACATTTTCTTTAGTGCCTTTTAACTGAGACCACCATTAGCAAACACTTGATAGATTCCAGATTTTTTTTATGTTTTATTTTTACCTTCAGGCGATATGTGTAATTTTACTGCCTTTGCAGTGTACCTCTATAGTCAAAATTCCTTGGTGTCCTAGCTTAAGCATTATTGTTCTGTATCATTTTGTGTCCTTGTTGTTCACATGAGTAAAACTATTTGTGAATGTGAAGTTTTTATGTGACGTTAACTTTTTTTTTTTTTTCCCTCCCTTTTTAGGATTAGTTGGGAAAATGAATCGGAAAAACAAAGTGGACCTCACCAACCCCCAGTATACCATTATAATTGAGGTGATTAAAACTGTGTGCTGTGTGAGTGTGGTGCAGGACTACATGCTGTTCCGAAAGTTCAATTTACAGGAAGTAGTGAAGTTGGATAAAGCTGAGGAGACTCTGCGGACAACTTTGGGATCACAGCAGAACCCAGCTGAAGAGGAAGCAAAGGAGCTGAAGCAAGAAGTGGCAGAAGATGGTGAAAAAGGATCTGAGCAGGAAGAGAAAAAAGAGGAGGTGGAGGAAACGATTGCTGTAGCAACAGAGAAGAGGAAGGAGGATAGGGAGGATCCTCTGAACCAGCAGTAGTGAAGGACCTTGTATAATGAACTTGAGGTATAGATGTCCTCAGTATTGTTTTATGGTGAACATAGTTTGTGGGAATTGATTGTTTCTGATTTTAAGTGTCTTTATAATCTGATTTGATTTGAATACTGCAATACAGGCAGTTCCCAAGTTACGAACGTCCGACTTGCGTACAACCCGTACTTATGAACCACCCCCTTATTGACCAGAAGTGGTGTTTTTTTTTTTTTTGGGAGGGGGGGGGGGGGTCACCTTAAGTAACAATCAAATGAAAACTTCATGATTAAGCCTTTGACAAACTGACGTAAGATACCCACCATATCTAACTGTTCCGACTTGCATCAAAATCCGACTTAAAGGCAGCCTGAGGACACGGAACTCGTTTGTAATTCGGGGACTGCCTGTATTTCATAAATATCCTCTTAGATATCCATCCTGTTGGTAATTGTCCTTAATTTCAGCTTTCATGTATCATTTCTGCAAAAAAAAAAAAAACTGGAAGATGTCTTGTAAAGATGGAGCTGTTTGTTTGAGTAGGTATCATTACATCACTGCTGTTTACACAGAACTGCTAAAGGCTCATTCTATGTGTTTTTAGTTTAATGCCAATTTAGTCTATTCTGGAACACATTAAATTTAAGTTTCTAGCAGTGTTACATTTTCCCAATTTTTTTTGATTTTTTTTTGCATTGTGAAGTTGTGTAATACGCTGAGCCTTATGCTAAGCTTTTCACTAAGCTGTTCGTCTTTCGCACCCTGTAGGTAGAGGCGATGCAGGTGGGTCACCTAAGGCCTTGCTAAATTCCTGTGGGATAGGAGCCTCCTCAACCTATGTAAAAATAATGACTTGCCTTAGATTTTAATTTTGTACCATGTTACGCCTTCTTTGCTTATCCCAACCTGGAATCTGTCTACAGAAGAGTGAGATTGCATACCATTCTACAAAGTGATATATACTGACTCTGAAATAGTTTCTAGAAATGTACATCTTTAAATTGTAATGTGTGATTAAAATACAAGTTCTTCTTTGTAATGTTGGAAAATAATTTAAGGTACATGAAACCATAAAATGCATCACGGTAGTTACTATGCCATGTTTTGGTGAATGTTACTAGGCACACTGCTCTTAGTAGCAAGCATCTGTTTAAAATTCTAAGTTGTGAAGATTGTGTAAGTTATAGGGAGTTACTGAAAGCATTAATAGACGCTTATTGAAGTGGAGAAAGATTAATCTAGTTTTACACTAAATTTAATGAAATTGGAAAGGCTCTATAGCAAAGAGAATAACTTTGATCTATATTTTTATAATTAAACAAAAGGCAGAAAACCATTTTAACTGTACACATTTCTAGGGTGAATGTGCTTACAGTGCCAGTATGAGAACTTTATTATTATTTTTTTTTAGCTCCAGGACAGTCAAGTAAAATGTCAAGAATATATTATTTATAGACTTAGGGTATGTGGGTAAATAATTATATATGAAAAATGTACTGTTTTCATGAGCTTCTAATTTTATTAAATTTTCTTTGGTGTGATTTGGCAGTTAAAGTGATGTATATGGCAATTTTTTGGCTGCTGTTTTATACATTGTATTTCAAATAACTGTTAAAGTGACAAATATATAAGAAAAAGGCTTTAGTTGTGTTTTTGCAGAACATTAAGTTAACAGATGTATATGCATGTTTACTTAATGCGTTCAAATCCATTATGATTTTTTCTTTTCTTTCTTTCAGTGTTTCATGGCACAGTGGGTAGCGCTGGTGCCTCACAGCTCCTGGGCTGTGGATTGACGGGTCGGGTGGAGTCTTGGGCAGTCTGGAGTTGGCATGTTTTCCATGTGATCGCATGGGTTTCCAAAGATAGATCTCCAATGATAGATCCAATTAGCCCTCAGTGTGTGGTTTTTGTGAGAGGTTGAGTGTGTGTGAGTGCTATCACCCTGTGCTTCTTGGATGGGCTCCGGACCACCACGGCCCCGCACTGGACAAGCGCTTAAAGACAATAGACTGATGGGATTTTGGCGGAAAAAGGTGCGTTTTGCTGCTCCGCAAGGGGGCGCTATTTCTGCATCTTTGCTCTCGTTGGGACAAAAGACGCAGATTGTCCTCAAGAACAGACACGTGTCGCACGCATGTATCGTCGCATTACTAACTCAGCCTTGTCCCGCTGAACATGTTACTCACATTTAACCAGTGATCGAGTTCAAAGCAGGGCGCCCGCGCGCGCGTGTGTGTGTGTGAGCGAGACCCCAGGCCGTGTCCTCGCGCACCTGCCCCCTACAGTGTGGCGCAAGTTCCTTCCGCACGTGCCTTCTTCTGTCCGCTCACCGTGTCCCATCAGCATACGATACGTGGGCAGTAAAGGTCAAGCGTAATGAATCATGGCTAAGATTTTTTGATTTCATATTTTTTTTTCTTTTTTTTTTTTAATAAATTCATTTTTACATTAATTTGAAATAGTCTCAGTTCATTCTTGGTTTTACTCTCGGATCGGATGTTGTGTAGGTTCAGTAAGTGAATTCCGGCGAGGGAGGGATTTTAACACTCATGTAAAATACGATTTACCTTCATTCATCGTGTCTGACGGAGTTTCTGCTTCCCAACACCTGGCCTGTGCGGACGTGGGTTCGAATACTCGGTCTGTGTGAAGGTTGCGTGTTCTGTGTGTGCGCGCGCGTTTTCTACGGCTGCTCCGTTTTCCTCCCACACTCCGAAGACATGCTGCGCAGGTGGACTGGTGAAGCTAATTTGCCCATAATGTGTGTGTCTACATGCACTGCGTCCCATCCAGAGTGTAACCCCCTTCCCTCCCCAGCCTTCCACCCGCTACTTCCAGCATAGGCTCCGGACCAAAGCTACCCTGTCTGCGGTGAGTCTATGTGTAACGACCAGTGACTTTGAAATAAAACCTTGCAGTGACACATTCTTAAATGCGTTATGTGGAGGCGGTCAGAAGGAGAAGAGGCGTTGGATGGTCGAGCTGTAGCTGCAGAATAATTCACACGAGTAATGAACCAGGTAAAACACAAGGGGTGTGTTGTGTGAAGCAAACCTGTGTATTTTTTTGTGCCAACTGAGATTCTCCTCTCTTAAGACTTGAGTTCTTCTCTCGAATCACTGAAAAAAAAAGATCTCAGTCTATAATGACATCCTTGACTTAATAATGTGGTGCGTCTATTAAATTGTCCCACTTAATGGAGCTGTTACAATGTCTTCCACTTGAGAAGAGGCTAAACAGCAAGTTTAATCTGTAACGTGTGCTAAATGTTGCCCTGACATTTTTTTGGAAACAATAATGATAATAACAGTTAAAAACAAAGTGTTGAAGCTGCTGTGACTAATTGAAACTGTAGAATTTATAGTGTCATTATTATAAATATTGTCCCACTGACATTTTTGCACTTGCAGGGAAACCATTCGAAAGGCCAGTAATGTGATCATCTCTGGGTTCATTGTACTGTACTGCTGCATATAATTGCATCGTTTTATGGGAAGACATAAAACCCAGTTATGCTCTAAATAACCGAGTTTCAATCAAGTTTGTTCCGTCGCCGTGACACAAGTTGGGACACTATTGTTTAACAAGTTCATTTAAATCTGCCACACGATCCATAACCACACATCTCGTCACCATTTGGGATATTATAGTACTGACAAATTTCGCATATTCATGTTCACTTGACACAAGGCAGGTGTAGCTAAATGTAATAAATTGTGAATCTGTTCATTACATAAACTATTGATGTTCCAGTTTTGGTGTCTAAAAAAATCGGAACCGATACAACATTTTTGATCAAACGTTGCTATTTCTAAAATCAAAGCAGCGCTCATTTATTTCACATGTTGGCTGCACAGATTTTACATTTTATATGCAAAGTTTTTTTTCTGTTTCACAGGCTTGCATTACTTTGCTTTTCTGCAAAGCGGCGTGCATCTCGGAGAAAATGCAATGTGTTCATTACATTAGGAGAAAGAGACTTAGATGCAGACATGTGATTCTTAAGTGCCGTTATTTTGTTTCTTTCCACAATATGAGCCAATGTTCATCACGCGAGTATCTGCATAAAACTTCATCCCAATATCTGCAATTCCTTCCCAGTAATTTATATATACGTATATATTTATTTATATATGTACATATCTCTCTCTATATATATATATATATATATATATATATACACACAGTATACACTGTATATGTATATATGTATAGATATATAAGCATTTGTTACATTACAGGAGTAGCTGAGTGAAGGTGTATCAACTGTTTAACAGGCATGATCTCAACGTTATAGTGCATGAACATTTACACTATATTATATATATATATATATATATATATATATATATATCATTGGCATCCATCAGTCTAGAAAGACCATGGAATTGCGCCTTGGTTTTGTCCACTTCACGGTGGTTTGCATCGCCGGCCATGACTGTGAAGGCCCAAACGAGAATGACAATCCTTGCCGTTTTATATATATATATATAAATAGCTGTGTAATCAATATGAATTGGCATAAAACAATAACCACGTTGTCAATGTTTATTGGTGCGGTGGCGCGGTGGTCAGAGGCGCTGCTCTGCGCATGAAGGATCCCGGTTCGAATCCCTGCTCCAATTGTAACACCCTTGATGAAGGCACTTACCCTACATTGCTCCAGTAAAAATGACCGTGCTGCATAATTGAGTAAATCGCCGTAAGTCTCGCTAAGCGTGACTCGTAAATGTCAGCGTAGCTGTGCGAGTGTCCCTGAAGCGTGTGACGACACTCCGTGCTTCAGCCCGGCGAATTCATCCTGTCCCTGCGTGGCTCTGTCCTGAATAGACAACAGGGCAGCGGATGTCACCGAGCCCCTTAATTAATGGCCCACAGGAGTGTCCCTGGGTCCGGTCCTGGGCGCTTCTCGGCTTTGCCTAATGCCTTTCTCCTCGCCGTGCCGCAGCGGATCTGGAGCTCGCGCCTCCCCGAAGAGTTTCACTCTCTGCCCTCATTAGGGCTAATTACCTGGGTGGGAATCCATCCTGGGCGACCTGTCCATCATTAGGCTGTGACAGCGACCCCGCTTTGTCGGGAATTAGCATCACTGCATCGGGGCCTGACATTTAGAGGGGAGAATAAGAATCCTAATGGCACTTGAAAAGAAAGATGCGCAAGGCCCTCTGCTCCGCGCGCGTGCGTTTTGTTGTTTTAAAGCCGCCGCACCGAAATCCTGTCGCGGCGAACTGCGCCGGAGTAGCCGGGAGCGTGACGTTCCGGGCGGGCATAAACGAACGGCCGCCGCCTCCAGGTTAAATCGCCGCTCAGACTGGGGTCAGGTCCCAGTGGCAGCGGCGGGGACCTGTGCGGCGACCGCCCTATAATGAATCCACGGGAGGAAGGAGCGGCGTGATCGGGGGTGGGGGCGGGGGAGCAGAGCAGGTGCAGGCGGTGCCGGAGCAGCAGGTGCGTCGGAAGTGTGTCCTTGTCTCCGGTTAAGGGCATTCCTGCCAGGAATTTGGAGATATCCCTGCTGGGTAATTATGGCACCGTTGCTACCATTAGCTCCAGCCAGGCCCGCTCTGCCTTCCGCATTCATTTTGATCAATTTTTCAACAGACTGCTTACTTATCGTGATCGCATTTAAGCATTGCTAACACGTCCGCAAAGCAAGCCGTGCAGAATTATTCATTCCTGCTATCAATTACATTTCCGGCGACTTATTTTTATAGTGGGGCGCTACTGCGGTGCTGGTGCGCTGTGAGCGCGGAGGAAATTTGCGCAGCTGCGTCGAAAAGATGCGTTTCCACTGCCTTGAATCAAACAAACTGCTTTTAATATATTTATTAACATATATTAATCAGGTTCCACCATAGTGTGTGAGTGACAGAGAGAGTGTGTTCCACTGATGGATGGATGGATGGATGGATGAGTGACCCATTGTAAGTAGTGTATCTAGCTGTGTAAGTCTGTAGGTGCTCTGGTTTCCTCTCACAGTCCAAAGACATGCTGTTCACCCATAGTGTGAGAGTGACACAGAGAGCGTCTATTCTACTAATGTATGGATGAGTGACCCACTGTAAGTAGCGTATCTAGCTGTGTAAGTCACCGCGGTGAATAAGGTGTGTGGGCTGGTAACACTACATAGAGTTCATTGGAAATTGCTTCGGAGAAAAGCATCTGCTAAGTGAATAAATGTAAATGCAAATTTATTATTCAACAAATATTTTAATATATTTTCCCGAATATGATTTTCAGTCTTTAAATAAATAAAAAATATATGGGGGAAAATAGATCTCAACAGTAAAAGCATCTCTGCTTACTTAACGGCACAATTTGTTAATGTCATTTTTTTTATTGAAAAAGTGCCGGTCCTGAACCCGACAGCCAACATGTCCCGAAGCGTAATAGTCCAGCTACAGTTTTCATTTATCGATGCTTTGCATGTTTCTAATTTAAAAGAGGTGATCAGGTTCTACCGGCCTGAAGCCAGAGGCTGAACCCAAATTCCTGCGTTAAACAACTTTTAATCTTGTGGTAAGCAAGAGAACTGGTATCTCGGACCTCTGATCAACATTTCAGGGGCAAATTCAATCTGATCTCCTGTAAAGGTGCACTACTACTACTACGTAAAACAGTTTCACAACTGATTTAGGGAAGTCGGCGCGATGAGATGTTGTAGCAAATCAAATATTTTCCACGAGATGTCCGTCGCTTTGGTTGAAAAGCATCTCCTAAATGAAGAGATGTAAATAATGAGCAGATGTTCACTGCTGTGTGTTCTGGGTGTGATGAGAGAAGGTCGTTGCTAAATTCACCACAGTGAGAACGTGGCGAGGAAAACAAATGAAACAACCGATCAGCACGTGTCTCTCGTTTCGGCTGGACCTTAATAATTACGCCCGGACCTATACAAGTATACGTATTTGAAACGTGCTGAAAGTTTGACCGACTTTGCACTCCTGCTGTTCTCGTAACCCAAAACCGTAGATATAGCGCCTTTTACCGGTATCCGATAATCACGTAATAGCCAAATGCCTTTCAGGAATAGAACAATCGTGTGCTGAAGTGCATTAAGAAGGATTTACTTAAATGAGATAAATCATTTATTTCTATTTTATTGATTTCCCACACATCCAGTTCTCGCGCGTGCCGCCTAATCCTGGCGCTCCGTGGATGGGCCTGAATAATTAATCTCGGGGATAAGCGGGCGAAGCGTTTTTCCAACGAACGAAGGCGCTACGGTTCGTCCCCGTTCGACCGAAGCTGGCTCGCCCCCGTAACACGCCGTCTAAATGTCACGGAAACAGCAGGAGCTGGAAAGGTTAGCCTGGTGTTATCAATGCTGATTAATTGTGCATTAATTGATGAGAATTTGCATCGCTCTCCGCTTGGCTGCGGCCGACTTGGTTTTCAAGCGCGGGCGACTCCCCGTCTGCCCGAGACGCCCTGCAGAAGTCACACCGGAGGGTTTGCCTTTTAATTACACTTGCAGACTTCTTCAGTACTGGATACGGATAATTATCCGAGCTCCCCGTGGTGCCCGGCCGTCCGCCCTGTCAAAGCCGTCGCTCAGGCATTGTGGGGAGTAATGCTTATGTGAAAGGTCATGGGTATTTGAAACAAGGATACAAGCTCCTCTGGTACACATTCCCCCATGACAGGATTTGCGTCTATTAGAAAATAAAAAAAAAGGCATAACGTCTCATTGACCTTTATGATCCTCCGAGACTTTTTCGCTACTTGCGGGTCTTGCTTCTGGGAGCCGAGTGTACATTTCAACAATAGGCCGAGTCTGTATCGAAACCGAAGCGGTGCTGTGAAATCCCATGTCTGGCGGTAAAAACTGTCAGGTATTTGAAATACGTTTCGAAAATTGTCTTCCAGCCTGTTGTATATTTTAAAATTCATTTTTCAAACCTATATGTTTTATTATTCCACTAAATACTCTTTGCCGCTGCTGCCGATTAATATTTGTTATTGCTATTGTAAATGAAGAGGAATAGAAGTTTGTATTTGCTAAATGATGGTCACAATCACCTTTTATGTCTCCACACACGCATCATCTGAAGCCGCTTGTCCCATACGGGGGTCACGGGGAGCCGGAGCCTAAGGCCGGAGGGGGAGGGGACGCACCCAGGACGGGACACCGGTCCATCGCAGGGCACCCCAAGCGGGACTCGAACCCCCGACCCGCCGGAAAGCAGGACCCGGTCCAACCCGCCGCACCCCCCTCCTTTTATGTCTAAATTATCTAAAATAATGCAAATCACAGTAGATTTGACAGAAGCCATAGGGGTCTTGACAATTATAACATATAATCAAGCTGCATCAGTTCAGAACGAAACGTCCGCAGTACTTTTCTAAAGGGGTTTTGCATCCTGCAACGCAGACAGAACTGCCAACAGGTTTCTGACTAGAGCCGTACGATCTGACAAATTAATCCTTTTTTCTGTCTGAATAATTACAGCCTAACAAGCTATGCTTCTTAATGCTTGATTCCAGCACTTAATAGGTTCTACTGCTCCATTATCAGTGTCTCGATAGCCTGACACTTGCTTTATCTACATTCCAGCGACTGTTTGCGTTTGGAAACATAAAAATCTTGTGAAATTTTTTTTCCTTAATTGAAAATGTTTCCTCACAAATTCCATATAATAGAACAGCACACAAATCAATTTAAAATGAAGATATTTTCTCAATGACTTTTTTTTTTTTCAAAAAAACAATTTTTATCTCATCTAATGTGTTTTCAAACACATTTCCAGCAGTCGTCCCTTAATTTTAGAGCATCGGTTAATAGTTTGTAATTTATTTTTCTCGAATGAACTGTTTGTTCATTACTCAGTATGTTCGTATCTTGGGTTATCCTTTGCACCCCATGATGCTCTACGTTCTCGCTGGGAGAATTGCCTTTCGACGTGATGCTCGTCCGCTGCGCTAGGTTAACGGTAGAAGACAAAATGTTCCCCGTCGTCCGTTGCTCTCCCGATCACCGTGCTCTGGTCCCATAGGTCGTTTGCAGGGCCGTCTGGAAAGGCGCCTACAACATCAACTCTGCCTCCGCCAAGCTGGCAGGAAGAGGAGGAATTCTGTGTGGAAAAATGGTGCCAGATCCCTGCGGAACAGTCCCAGACGCATTTTTTTTTCAATTCGTGATCTGACCGGGCTTCGCATCCTCGTCTCACACTTCACCGAACAATCTTTCGCTGCTGCTCCCTTTTTTAATATAGTCCCTCTGGCTTTCAGAGATACGAGTGACATCACATCAAGCTGATACTTGCCTCCCTAAACTGTTAATGTGAAGGATAACTGTTCCCGACCAGGTAAAATTCCTGCGTGCGAAAACATCTGTCTTCTTTCAGATGATAAGGAATCCGGCATAACCCAGCATCTACATTGTTTCAATTAAAAAAACAATAAATTGTACAATTAAAAAAAATGAACGAACACTTTTTTTTAAGTCCAAGCAATTTGCCTTTGCAGAATGTGATTTATTGGCCGTGTGTGCTGACGCACACGAGGAATTTGCTGTGGTTCTAGATATTTCAACAGCTATTTTACCGTAATTCCTCAAATAAATCTTTTTTGGACTCCACATTTAACTTCTGAATAACGAGTTACCAGTTTGCTCTGATTTTCTAATCACTGAAGCAAAGATAGATAGATAGATAGATAGATTGTAAAAGACTTAATCCCAAAGGAAATAACACGAGACCCATGGGGGAAGTGGAGAAGGACAAGGACAGAGACAAATTCCTCAATGCGCACGCAATGAGTTACCTGCTTAGGTGTACGAGGTTCGGGCTTCATCGCACGGCACTATCAGGTATGTTTTTTTGGAAAGTGCTCTTTGACCACTAGCTGCACCTGCAGCCCTGTAGGCACCTGGATCACCGTAGGCTTCGCTGTGAGCAATGATGAGGAGAGCACCCAAGCCATGTTACCTGCCCATCGGGACACAGGCCAGTTTATGTTCCCTGGACCCCTTATTGCTTAACAAGAAAACAGTCAGCGTCTCACAGTGCGAAATAGCTACTGCTGCAGATTTCGAGATGGGCAGTTCCGCTGTCCGAAGTTGCCGCGCGTTGCATGTGAGTGACCCGAGCTTAAAGGCTTTATTCAATAAAACACTGTGTTTTTATTGTATTTTCCTAGACATACTGTATGTTCGTTTAAATATTCAAATTTCCAGATTAGAATATTCAAATATCCATCCATCCATCATCAACGACCGCTTGCCCTAATGCACAGCCGTGGTGTCCAGGATGTATCTGGGATGCACAGAGCATGAGGCAGGATACATCCTGGACAGGATGCCAGTTATTGAAATATTAATTAATGGATTATTTTAGTGTCAGGGTATAGAAGTGATGAGAAAAGTCCTTTAGGGATCTGTTGCAAGCTGCTCCGTTGTAACTTTGTCTTTAAACAAAGAGAGAAAAATATTATTTATATGAACATTTTTTCTTTGAGGATAAAAAACAAACACACCCCCACTGCGAATCGTTTTCCAGTCTGTGCTGGGAGGGAATATAGGAGCTACTATGATTTTTATGACTGCCTCATTTTCTTTTGTCTCCGACAATAATTCTTTTTCATCCAAGATCTTTAGCTTTCAAATCATACATCATTATTCTGATGCTTTTCATAAATCATGAGTCACTTAAATGCTCGAAACGGCCTTCATGTTGCTCCCGCAAACTATTTTAATGTTTTGCTTTAGGAGTTCTGTACCAGATTATTGCTTGTAAAATGTCATGCAATTTATATAATAAAACATATGCACCAGAAACCCTAAATGTGCTTAAAAACAGATTCATAATTTCACTCGAATGCATATTTGCTGTCATTTTTGACAGAAACTTTAGTTTTCTCATGTTTGAAAATATTTAGAATATTATCATGTATTTGAATTGAAATATGAAGTATGTCCCTTAAGCATAAAAAACATCACAATGGTGCTATAAATTGACAGCACTTCTGTCATGTATGACTTTGTGAAAATTTCTGCAGGTCAGAAGTGTGTGTGGCAAAATTGTCGTGCTTCAGATATTTTTACATGCCTATAAAAGAAATTCAAGAACAGATGAGAAACATCTTGAATTTCTTTAGATCGCAGCATGATGTGTTGCTTTTTGAGATGTGCTTCACTTTGTCAGACAGGTTCTGTTTAAGTGATTTCTTGATTCAACAGGTCTGGCAGTAATCAGGCCTGGGTGTGGCAAATGAAATTTAACTCAGCTTTCCAAAAAATGTGGTTAATCACAGTTCACACACACACACACACATTTTCAGAACCGCTTGTCCCATACGGGGTCACGGGGAACCGGAGCCTACCCGGTAACACAGGGCGTAAGGCCGGAGGGGGAAGGGGACACACCCAGGACGGGACGCCAGTCCGCCGCAAGGCACCCCAAGCGGGACTTGAACCCCAGACCCACCGGAGAGCAGGACTGTGGTCCAACCCACTCTAATCACAGTTCATTCATAATTTAACAAGGGGGGGGGCAATTACTTTTTCACATAGGGCCAGGTAGGTTTGGACAGCTTTTTTCCCTTAATAAATGAAATCATCATTTAAAAACTGCATTTTGTATTTACTCGGGTTATCTTCGTGTAATATTAAAATTTGTTTGATGATCTCAATCGTTTAACTGTGACAAATATGCAAAAAAAAAAAAAAGAAAAATCAGGAAGGGGGCAAATACTTTTTCACAGCACTCTATGTTCAGAACAATACGAAAAGCGGAATCAATAAAATACAGTGCATTTAAATTATTGCCATTCAGGAGAAGTTTATAAATGACCGTGTAGTAATACAATACAGCGACTTTTGGAAGGATCTCGTGTCTTAAACAACGTCGAAGCTGCTGTAATGCTGTTTTCCGATAACAAATTGCCGTTCCTAGCAATGATGACATTATAAATCTGCTTAAATGCACCGGCGAGGAGAAAACACAGCGAAGGAGGTGTTTGGCAATGCACAGGCACGTACCTAAACCACATTTATACACTCGCCATAAAGACACATGTGGTCCCTTTCACCATTTCAATATGTAGTTTGCATTCATTTGAGAGGGGGAAAAAAAAACAGTCATAATGAATCCCCCCACTGTGTATTGGTGTATAAAGTGACTTGATAATGAGGAATGTTTATCAGCATTTTACAGCTCTTCATTTTTTATTTATAACAATCCATGCAACACAGCAGGTGCTCGCAGTGCTGGTATTGATTTGCCTATTTATTCTCAATCTCCACAGAGCCCAAGGCTGTTGAAAAGCTGAAATAACCCCAGTGATGCTGTTTTGATTAGACTGGAAAGGATTAAGAATCTGGGGACTGACTGGTAAATCAGAATTAAAAATATATTATAGGCTATTTTTGTCATTGTGGGCGAAGCCCGTCCTTCAATTTGAACGTATCTGAAACCAGAACCTGGCCCCGCGCATTTTGGAATGCCAATTAAATGTTTTAATTCAAAATATTGCTGATAAAACTGCATAACCGTTCACGTTCTCCGGAGAGCTCGGAATTATATATTTCATGCGAGAGATAGGTGTTTTATTGCTTACGGCAGAATTAGACGGGCGTCGGCAACTGAACGCCATAATTTCCGGAAACACTACATGTATTATTTAGTTCTCTAAATGAGGAACGATTGCGGTTCTACGGCTCCAGAATGCATGAATATACCTGCAACCCGTGATGCGTCGCGTCAAGCAAATTGTCAAATGCGCGAAGAAAGATGCGGTCCCGCATAAGTAATTACGCATTAGGCCGCATAATGAAGACTATCGATTTATGGCGTCACATTGCGGTCACTGCAGCTACAAATGTGATTTGCGTCTTCGAATTTTTTGATATGCGCCCCGTTTTATGGTTGCACCGCGTGGTCGGCCGATTGATGTTTCTAAGGCATGTTAAATGTCTGCTCCCTTCGCCGCGGTGTCCTGTCTAACCTTGCCGATTCCCCAGGCACAGTATGCCCTCAGCCATGCCTGTAGGCAATGCTGATTCCGAGGTACATCTTTATGGCCCTGCACATATGGTACTTTCCAATTGGTCGGGTTCATACAATGCTCCTCCACATCTTCCTTCTTAACAGCAAAAAAGCAGCCTCCGATTTTGAAATCTACGCTTTCCTCACTCAGTGCGTATATTTACTGTGCGTTTATTCCCTCTTTTAATTAAGCATTTGAACGGGATCGATCGTTCGGCATGTTGCTCTGCGAGGTTCCTCCGCCTCGTTCCTCGTTTGCTAAACTAAGAAGGCGAAAACGAACAGTCGTGCCCATCCGCTCTACCCCCTCGCACTTCCGAAATCTGAAATATACACATTTATTTCTGCGAAAGAACCACTTTTTTTTTCTTTTTTTTTTTTCCCCTAGCATGCTTCATAATTCATATCCCCAATATTCTTTTTTTTTTTTTAAAATTGGAAATAACCCAGTTTCATCCACATTTGGTTCCTAAGAGTCCTAGATTCTGTTCTTAGGTGTCGTAAAGCACGCTTTGTATAAATGCATCACTCGCGTCTAATGCGCCACAGGATTGTTGTTCATGACCGGACCTGTTAGTTTTTTCCAGACAGCTGCATGCATAATATATAGTCGCTGTGATTCATTCTCGGGCTACCGCACACGCAAGGTTGCACCTATTGTACCGCCTGTAATGCTTACATGCTTGCAGGTCAGTGTGGACAAGAGTGTCTGGAAAATAAAGAAATGGCAGTAAAAATATGAAACAGATGGGGAAAAAAAGGAGGATAGTCTCATAACAGGTTTTATAAGATGCAGCAGGTAGACAATCTGTTATCTGTTTTCCGATGCGGTCGGTGTCCTGTTAAGAGCACAATAGGGGTGAGGCATGAAACATTACATCATTTTTCTATCGAGCGCAAACCGTCTCCTGGAGGTGAGGTCAAGGATGATCAGCTAGACTGCGGGAGGAGAAACGATCGCAACTGTTTCCTGTGGACAACAGGAAAACAGGTAGAAAATTTTGCTTACATTTTTTTTTTTTCTTTTTTTTTTCTTTAGTTGCTCGGGCAGAATGAGCTTCGAAAAATTTTAGGGGAAAAAAACAACAAAAAACAAAACAGGCTAAAGGTGCCTTATTAAAATCGAACGATTCGTTGAGAGTCAGGATCCAAGGTGTGCCCCCGCTGCTTTTATGGTTCGTGTCATTATTGAATCGGTTCTTTTCTCCCTTTAATAACTCGGCTGCCAGCTTGTGAACTGCGGTCTGGTACAGGAACACAAACCGTCACCCCGGCAATACCGCTGGAAGAATGCGAGCTTGGCTTCTCTGCCGCAGCACGACGAGCTTGATCAGCAGTGCGATCTGTATGTCCGAGCTCTCTAATCTCCCCTTGTTCTGTAAGTGTTTGTTCGTCGCTGGGGCTCACTCTCCTCCCGCAGCCTGAAGGGATGAATAAACAAGCACCTCTGGGAGAGGATGTAGATGGCCAGGGGCTCGAGGTGAGGGAGAGGGAGGAGAATGAGGGGGAGGCGAGAGGGGAGATGAATATGTTTGTGAGTGTGTATGTATATGTGTATGAGTGTGTCTGTGAGCTTTTTGTATGCGTGTGTGTGTGTGTGTGTGTGTGTGTGGGAAGGCAAGAAGCGTTATACATTTTTCATGCTCAAACTTGTTAAAAAAGGACATCTTCCTTAAAGTAAGTATGAAACTAAAAAGACTCCACCGTATTATAATTCATTGTACACAGACATCGCACTTGTTACAATGGCAACAAAAGCAGTCACAACACCAATGATGAGAGTAATAATAATAATAATAGTAATAATAATAAATGGTTCCCCTCTGATATTTGAAGTTAGTACATTTTGTGAAAGGAAAAACACTTCAGTTAATATCTGATTCCTTGATTTAAAAAAAAAAAAAAAATTGGAGCAAATGTTTTTTTTTTTACTTACACTAAATGTCAGTGAGAAAAGTCATTGCCAGTGAGAGTAAATCTCAGTCAGGCAAATATTAACTGATTGCTTTCTAGTAATTGTCATTTTCAGATAGGTTTAAATCTTTTCTCTTCCTTATTCTTTTGTATTTTTCTGGATATGAATTACAATTCTCTTTTAAAACTATCTTTAACACAAAAGTGTAGTTCAGTCAATAATGTTTTAATGAGAAACTGCAATGATTAAAGGCAGTTTACTGCCATTATGGGTCGGGGGACGGAAAATAGGTTAATTCCAAAGTTCGTTGGACAAGTTCATTTACAATCCTTGATTTTATGAAGAAATATAACAATCATCTTTTCCAGAATCCGCCACGACCGCCTCCCGACACGGCAAAACCAAGAACGACACATGAGCCGATGCCAGAAATCCCCTACTGTACACAGCATAATATTTGTGCAATAAAACTATATTCTTTCCGCCACCATTCACAAATATACGATCCCCGCTTTGCCGAACCTACGACGTATTGCATTTCATTTCGACTCCGTATAATAAACAGCAATATTTGCATTTACTGCACGGATGTGTCTCGAGCGTCATCCGTTCCATGTAGTTATACAACAATTCATTGTTTCTATCCTTTTATCTCTTCCGTCTCTCTTTCCTCTCGAAACGCCCCCGAATCGCCCCTTTCTTTCTCTCATTTAATAAGTTACGTATCAAGAC
Organism: Scleropages formosus; assembly: GCF_900964775.1. NCBI lineage: Eukaryota > Metazoa > Chordata > Actinopteri > Osteoglossiformes > Osteoglossidae > Scleropages > Scleropages formosus. Next base: position 8,964,220 of record NC_041825.1, on the reverse strand, counting down.
TACGGATGACAGAATATCGCCTTCAAAGAATCCGATACAAAGATTCATTTTTTGAAGTGGTGCCGATGTCGTATTTTTTCAGCCCCCTAATTGTGCGTAGGTTGGCGAGAGATGGGCCCGAACCTGACAGAGATAGTTACATGCCTACAAGGCACCCGGGCATTATTAAAATGGATTTATGCCGCTTGAAAGATGCTGTCATCGAGCAGTCGTATAAAGCCTTCGCTTCGGCTGGGGCTGCAAGCTCGCACCTCTTGTCTCCGTGTTAAAATCCACAGCTTTAGGTTTCAGAGGCTTTTCTTCGCCTTATGGTATGGGGACAGTAACTGTCAGTAAGGAGTTCTGAGCGCTGACTGCCAAGCATTTTCCTTCTTTTCTTTTTTTCTTTAGCCTGATGAAATTTGCGGATGACCAGAAAACAACTTACGATCGTTGCCGAAACGCCTTAGTTGTTAATGTGGGATAATAAAGGTGAATGTTATACGTTGGCAGCAAGATGCTCTAAGGCGGAGGTGACATTTGCTCCATGTCAGTCTAGATGAGTGGAACGTCTGCAAGTAATACGTCGCCTTTGATAGGGGCAGTGTTTTTATGTCGGTGAAAACCTCTCGTTTAAAGGTTTGCCGGCACTCAAATTATCGCGTGAGGGATTCTGATCGGCCGGAAAGACGGCGAGGAAACAAACGCTCGGACCGCGTTTCTGCTGGTGTGCAGCATCTGCACGGTGTTCTCATTAGAGATGAGATGTGCGCAGCACTGGGCGGCTCTGGCCATCGGGAATGGAGCACATTATACCGCGTTGTATGGCGCTGCTTGTTTCTCGCCAGGGGCTCTTCACCTGCACCGGTGCCGCGCTCTCTCATAGACTGTAGAATTCCTCTAGATACTTTCCTCTTCTCAACATCTGCAGTCCCGAGGAGGAGCGCGCAAACACTTCTCTCGTAAAGCGAACGTATTCCTTATCACGTCTGAGATTAAATGACCTTGAAATATTGTGCTTTTTTTGTTTAGAAAAGAAAAAAAAAAATTCGGAAAAGCGGAAAACGAAGAGTCGGAGGGAAGAGCGGTGAAGGAATCCTGCAAAAAAAAAAAAAAAAAAAAAAAAAAATTTAGTTGGTTCGTGGCAAAAGCCTGGGAAGCAAACTGACTCAGATTTGCAGCACGAGATGATTATATATTAATCTCGACTCATTGTTTCACACTTACGGAGCGTGCGGCGCGCTCCCGCCAAAAGAAATGAATATTCAGAGCGGCGGCGGGAAGGCCACCCGCGTTCCGTACGGCCTTCGCTTCGGCAGGATCCCCGCAAAGAGGCTTTCGGCCTGTCGGGATGTTGGAATCGAGGGAGTCATCAATACGTTCAGATGTCCAGGCGAGAAACCAGAAACTGACAAAATTTCACGGCATCAAAGCCGTTCCTGGAAGAGGCCGTCCGAATAACACGGGTGTTTATAAAAACGGATTGCTCAGATTTGCTTTCCCTTCAGCCTCGGGCGTTTGTCTTGGCTCGAGATATAAGGGTGCTCCTGTCTCCAAATAAACACAAAGGTAATACCACTGAAAAGTTTAGATTATTCAGCGCGAGATATATTCTGCTGGGTTCAAACTGGTTACATTCCAGCGAAGCGCGAAAGAAAGCCATTCTTTTGGCGGCGAGGGGAAAAGAAACATTACTCCGAGTGTTTGTTTACTCGCTGTATTAGTACAGGTTTGTCCTTTCAGCTCGAGTTAGGAGCGCGAGAAGAGGAGCGACGCGAACGAGATGCTTCGCTTTCGTTCGCGTACCAAGAAAATTTGTCAACGCTTTCCGTTGCAACGATTCGATCCGAACTCGGCCATTTTTATGTCTTTTTAACGTGGGATTTTAAATTGGCAGTTAGCCAAAGAGCTATAAAAACCATGAAAAGATATTTCAAAGCTAGAAAGATAGCCGCGATCACTTTAAAAAAAAGTATTTAGAATAATATCTAGAGATAGATGTGATATTTCGACTAGTCGAATTTATTAGTCGATGAATTCGTCCATTACGGCCGATTTCGGGAAACAAGGGGGCCTGAACCTGGGTAACCCTTCACACTGACACATTTATTCAGCTTTACATTTATTTGTTCAGCAGACCCGCTTCTCTGAAGTGACGTACCATGATTACTACGCAGTACTTTACCTAAGCTGTATTATACCTTATCTAAGGTGACTTACCGCGCTAGATACACTGCACCACACACACACACACAGAGACACACACAGACGCAACTACACGTACACTATGGGCAGTTTAGAGCTACCAATTAAACTGAAACACATGTGTTTGGACTGTGGGAGGAAACCAGAGCATCATATCAATGCTTATAAAATTCATACATAATTTCCCTGGTTGTAAATTCTTATTAGCTGTAAACCTGTGATGTATTATACAGGAGGATGCACTACATAATGCACAAAGCAAGGCACTTCATTTCTGATAGTAATAACGTACAAGACAAGAATAATAGAGGAGGGAGGGTGTTCTGTGTGCCCCGAATAATGATTATGGCTGCTCTGCCGGACTTCTCACTGAGGCGCAGCTGAGAAAGTTTCACAGCATATGCTGCTGCTCCCCAGCCTAAGAAGGAAATGTGAGATATCCTGCGGGAAATGTAAGCACAGTTCAGCAGAGCTCAGCCTGATTTAAAATCCTCCTCGGGTTGAACGCACACTAGCTGGAAGTGAACGCTGAACACCTTGTTAAAGATCATTTAGGTTTCTTTGGGGAAGTAAATTCAGCAATTATTAGGGTCCCCTTCAAGACAGTTAACATTATGCTGTGGCAAAAAAGACGGAATCCTGTACAGGAGTTATTGCTGGGGAGCGAATTAATATCCGCCTCTTCGGCAGCGCTGAAGAATTCACTTGAATCTCTGAAATAATGGGATCCTGTCTCCCAGTAATAAATGAATAGATTCTAAAGTTGTATAACCATTTCTTATGTATCTTTACTGTAATATCTATGTAACAGTTTCCTTCATAACCACAGTGTGGTAAAGGAATACATAACGTCTGCTATGACAAGAATAATACCTTGTAGCTGCGGGATGACATGCCAACAGGTGATGTATCTTTTATTAATTTTTTTTTTGAGTTGCTGTGGCAAAGTCAACTTGGCTGTCTCTTTTGATCAAATCATAATAAATCAGTGAATTATCAGATAAAACAAGAGCTGATAGTGAAATGATTTGATTGAGCTATTTCAAACAAATAAATGAAAATAAATTATATATATATTTATCTATATGTATATCTATGTATTTATGTACTGTATCTGTGTTATATATATGAATATATGTAAGATGTTACTAAAATGTTTTTTTCCTCTTCCTTCTGCTGGTTGATTACAGAAATGATCTTTTCTGCAGATTTCTCTGTGCTACATTCAGCAAATAAAGAAATACTGAAACTTTTAACAGATTGAAGTTAAAGTGCTCACTGGCTGTCCCTGCTCTTTACTGATATATACAGTACTGTGCAGAAGTCTCAGGCACTTAGATGTTTGACAAAAAATATTTGTTTTAAGCAGTTTTTTAATGTCTTCGGCATTAGTGCTAATGGGAAAGAGCATATTTCAGATTTCCAAGCATGCCTTTTTCAAAAAATTACAGTATTACAGTGAGAGTATTGTATGTCATTAAAGAAAGTACACACACACACACACACACACACACACACACACTGTCTAAGACCGCTTGTCCCAAGTGGGGTCGCAACGAACCGGGGCCTAACCCAGCAACGCAGGGTGCAAGGCTGGGGGAGGAGGGGACACACCCAGGATGGGACGCCAGTCCATTGCAAGGCACCCAACCGGGGTTCAAACACCAGACCCGCCAGAGAGCGGGACTCAGCCAAGCCCACCACGTCAAGCGATTGTGGACGATGGATGGTTACTAAGCTTTGTAGGAAGTTTATTAATTAAGAGCATTATTTTTGGAAGCATTTTCACTTCACAGCTTTTTTCCCAACCCAGTGTCTAAAACAGTACTTCCACAATAGAATTTAAATAATAACTTGCTACTTAATGCCCACATTGTAAAAGCATTAAAATGAATTTGATATTTTAATGATAGAAAAGTATAAAAGTATTGTTTTTCTAAAGGATTTGACTTTTTCATTGATTTACTTTAATCAAATATCAAAAACTAATGCGTCTGTCCTTTATATCACATTTCAAGAGTTGTGCAGCGTTAGAATGTACTTTTTTTTTCTAAATCGAGTCTTTCCTTTGTCTTTGGCCTTGTTTGTCCCTATGCAGCCATGGCTATGAAACAGCAACAACATGGTGGAACATGTGGGCAGAACCACGACTGCTCTGGGACCGCAGAACCCACACCGACACAACAGAAGGATGTGATCACTAACATTCATAGCCTTAGTCCGTGCCACCGAGTGCACTGGCACTTCCTGGACATATAGTAAACTTGCAGTGGGTGCAGAATTCTTTGCATTTCATTGAGAACTCATGTTCAGCTGCGCAACTTTTACTATTCCAGCCGCAAACTTTTTTCTCTGCGGTTTGTGTCCAGCGAATATGGGGGCAGCAGGTAGTGTGGTGGTAGTTAGAGCTGCAGCCTTTAGACCCAAAGAGTACAGTTTTGAACCCCACCTCCATCTGTAGTATCCCCGAGCAAGGCGCTTACCCCGAATTGCTCCTGCAATAATTTCCCAGCTGTATAAAAGGATAAATGACTGTATGTAGCTTAACAATGACGTGAAAAGCTTGCTCTTTATCGGGAGTGACGGTCTGAAAATCAAGTCCCTGCTCTACGATGGAAAGAGTAGAGAGGCACAGTAATCGTTGTCAGTGAGAACAAATTAAGGGGTAAAAAAACACCAAAATCAGTAACAGTTCCACTACTCGACTCAGTCATCAAAGGCAATTTACTCTGTGGACCAAAATGACCAGGTAGATTCCCTCAACACTGACATGCACATTGTAATTGGGAGAGCAGAAAGAACGTTTTTTCCAATGTTGTAACTTCCAGAATGTAAGGTCCACTTGTCAGATAGTGGTCTGCTGCTGTACCCATACAAAACAAGAACAGTAATGGCTAGCAAAAAAAGATATGTCTTGAGAATCAATCAATCAATCAATCAATCAATCAATTTCTTGAGAATCAATCAGTCAGATATTTCTTGAGAATCTATCTATCTATCTATCTATCTATCTATCTATCTATCTAGTTCTGATACATTTTTACATGGACGAAAGGGCATTTTTGCTATAGAGACCTAAGTGGACAGATGTTGAGGCCTCCATCCCCCATGCTGTATCCCTGCTAAGGGTGTCTCCTCAGGCAAATAAATCATAATATGCACAGCATGGGGCTTCAGAATGTTTAATACTGGCATTTAAATTATGCAAATATTTTGTGTGCTGTAATGTCATTGCTTAGGCAGGGCCGAGGTTCTTTGAAAGCCTACATAGGAGTGAAGCGCACTCTTCAAACGTGCCATACTGTGGGAATTCTGAGGAAGTTGGAAAAGTTGCTGAATATTGTCTCCTGGGATGTAAGTGTAGGAAACAGGATTGCGCTTGTATAATTTTTTTTTTTAGATACATGTGTAGTTGTTGGTTCTGTACACCTCCTGAATGGTCATTTGTTTAGTTTATTTCCTTGCTTTATGGTCTAATGTAGGCATCCGCGACTCCGGACATCAATCAACGGATCAAGTCGAAGGTGGCAAACAGACTGCTGGGATCCAACTTGTTGGGTTTTCAGTAAATCCATTATCTATCTGTCTGTTCAGCCAGCTCATATGAACTCAGGTGTGTTTTTTGTTTTTTCTTTAGTTCATGGATACTAAATGCTGAGGGCACAGAGCTGATGACTAAGAATAAATGAGGTCCCTTTAGAAAAAACACTTTGGAAATGGAATTTATTCGCGGAAGGACTCGTGACCACTGGATGTTTTGCGGTGTGATCTAGGGGTATGACTCTGTGGTCTTGGGGCATGTTGCCATTGATTTTGGTTCTTGCACATTTGTTCATGTGGTCCTGCTATGGTTACAACTCCTCAGGAGGTCTAGTAGCCTGAGGCAGAGGAACATGCTGGGCCATCTGACTCTTCCAATTTGTCTCTATTTGGGACATGAGTTTGAAGAGGAAATGTTAAACTTAACCCTTTAACATAGCCTTTCTGGAGTTCAGGATGAGTGGCACCGCACTGATTGTCACCTTATAATTTACTGGATGTTTTGGTTCCCTCTGGATTGACTCTGTGACGCAGCTGACACAAGGCAGAAAGGCTTTCCGTCACTTAGACGGTAAAGTAACGTGATTTTAAGTATGCGTGTACACTTGAGACTGCTCTCCTCCCTCGATTTTACACAGCGTTTACACCGTGGCTCAGGATAGCAGGCCTGTCTCTGTTACTGTCTCCAAAAAAAGCGAATCCTTCAGTTCACTTTTTCTCACAACGGATGACACAAAAGTTGCTTTTTAAGTGTAACTACTCATACGTGACTTTCTTTCACTCTGACCTCGAAGCTTCATCTGCCAAGTTAGGTCTCCGACTGCACGATGGCACTTGGCCTGATGTTCAGGTCTTAATGGATGAGTGTGAAAGTAGTGTATCTAGCAGTGTAAATCACCTTGGTGAATAAGGTGTGCGGGCTGGTAACACTACGTAGAGTTCATTGGAAGTCGCTTGGGAGAAAAGTGTCAGCTAAATAAATAAATGTTAATGTAGTGGAGTCAGTGGTTATTAGGAGATCGAGTGTGAAGTGTTTGTCAGTTGGTACCCTGTAAGGTGATCTTCAAGAAGAGCATCTGTGAACTGCATCGCAGTTTTAATTTTATTCCTGTAATGAGTACCGTTCTAACAGTTTGTAACATTTTCTTATATTTTTTATTTTTTATAATGATTAGGGAAAATTTTGCGTCCATTGGAAACCTACAAACTGATTTAAATTATCTCTTGAGTTTACTAAATATACCAGTTGGCTGCACTCATACTTACATCCAGGTAGTTAATGCGCAAGAAGTAGTAGTTTTACTCCCCTTCTGTGTTTCTGTTTAAGACGTGATCTCAATTCAGCCGTGCTCTTCGACCTTTTAACTCCGCACTTTCTCCACCAGAAACAAAGGAAGGGCATAGAGCAAGAGCAGAAGTCAGTTTTGTTTTCTCTACCTCTCATATATGAGAGCAGAATCAAGCCCCATGCCAATAATAATCCAGCCCGCGAACGCTAACCTAACATGAAAAAAAACACACTGCAGCGCTTCAGTAAATGTTTTCCCAGAGTTTATCAATACAGATGTAATATAGTGCAGACCTTTTTTTCTGAAAATAACAGAGTTGAAAAGAAAACACACGCAAAGAGAACAAAACGCATCCAGCTGGTAACAGACGGTAGACGTATTCTTCGCGAACGTCTCCGTGTGAGGTTTCGGCCCCGTGTTTGATTTGGCTGCTTTTGCAAACGGCACAGAGAGTCATGTTCCTGTGATCCACATTTCCCTCTCACACCTTTCCCTCTTAAAACAATGACATATATCCATAACATGCACGTGAAGCCGAAATAGTTTTGTAGTTTTTAATTTTAAGCGGGTGGGGATCAAAAAAGAAGAGCGCGATCCCTTTTTTTTTTTATTAACTAATTCCGCAAGCAAATGTCTTGCACGTTTCTAAAAGTGGTCAGAATTTTCACCGCATTGTACTTCACAGACCTGCAATTAAAATGAGAAAAATTCATCTGAAGCGTGATTGTATATCATTGTCAGAGGTCTCATCAAAAATAATAATGATGTTCATTTATTTGAAATTTACTCGTAGCAATAAAAAACATTTTGCCCATAAACACTTACCCGTCATGGAAAAGATGTGAACTACAGTATGTGATATGTGTTGACATGGAAAAAACTGAAATGTGTATGCATAAAAAATTTCTTAGAAAATGATATTTTGCACAACTATATATATATAATATACTAATATTACTAAGAAAAGAATGCCACAGAAAACACGCGGGCATGTGTTTCGATTTCCGTTGTTTATTATCTTTATGCTAAAACTTTAAATGTTTATTTTGTGGTCTTTTCTGTTTGTCCTTTACGGAATTTTTTAAAAGCTGGTTTTGAAATCTGTATTAAGAATAAATTATGAATTCATTAATCAGGATTTAAAATATCAAATTCCAAAGAGAAGTTCACGATGTCAGTAATGATCCTGGAAAAATGACTTTATCTACAGGCAAATCCCAGTCCGTTCCGACATCTTACTCACTATAATAGAGAATTGCAAAGTAATGATCTCCAGAAAGTACCTTCTGTAAAAAACTTGTAATCCTGTAAATGCACAGACATTCAGCTGTCACATAGTATTAACTGTTCATCGGTACATCTTAGCTGTGGTTAAAGGGCACAGATTTGACACAGTACAAATCAAAGACTGCATTTTCAAAAAAGTGAAAAAAATTGCCATCTTTCTGAAATTCGGTAAGTATTTAACTGCATCGTTTTTCACAAAAATGTGACAACGCACATATTTTTTAAAAAAGATTAAGTGTTAAAAAGTCACACTTTTTCGAGGATGTCGCCAAGCTTAGCCGAAGATCCGAAGTTTGTTTAACAACTTAGTTATGTAACAGACAACAAATGGGACGCAGAAAATCTAAAGTAATGGAGACATTAAGTAAACATGAGGTGGGAGAGCTGGAGGACGCAGAAGCCATTAAAGAAGGCCGCAGTACAAAGCAGAAATGTCAGCTCTACGGTCCTCCATGTGCTCCGTTTGGTCACTCCCACTCCCATCTTTTTTTTTTTCCCTCTCTTTTTTTTTTTCCCACCCCAACGTATCTTCATTCACCACTGGAGGTACTTTTGAAATGAAGACAGAAAAAAAGAAAACAAGACAAAACCTGCGTGTAAAATGTGCGCCATCGATGCAAATGTAAGTGGCAGGCGACACGGACGGGTTCGCTGGGACAGTATGGATGGAAAATCGGTTATTGTGGGAAGGGCTCGCCGTGCCTGACCTTGGCCGCTTCAAGACAAGCAAGTGTGAAATCCATATGAAAGGTAAGCAGCTGATAACACTTTGCTACAAAAGCAATATTTTTTTATCTCATCTTTTTTTCATTTTTCAACTCATTGTCGCCCTGTAGCCTTGGCTTTCTTGTTACGCCTTTTATTCTGTTTTGTTGTTGTTTTTTGATTTTTGCCTTTTGTCTTTCTCGCCTTTGTCCGCACCCTAAATAAAACCATCCAGAACTACTTTTTTAAATTTCCGACCGCAGCAAGTTCCACGTGCCGTTGACAGCGGGCGTTATCGGGCGGTGAACTTATTTGGGTGAGCGGATTTTTAAAAAGCGATGCGGTTTTTAGTCAATGTTTCATCCCCTTGTCCCATGACACACACTAATAATGAATGGCTTTTCCGAATGTTCGTACAACAATTATGATCAAATCTTATGCCTTAGGGATCAGTTGCCATAGTTACAATAGGGTTCTAAGCAAAATCATCTGGTCCTTGCCTCATCCAATGAGGTTGCAGAGCCAAAGCTGCACCATAAAGATGCACATCTTTTAGGAACACGGTAGTAAGAAACAGAAATGGGCTCATGACTATAGGAAAGTGCACGGGGTGGCAAGTAGGCAACTGCTCGCAGTCATGGCGGAACACGAAAATCAGACCCAACAAAGCGCTCGGCGGGAGAGGCAGGTGAGAGCATCAACCGTTCCGATTTAACTCCCATCATTGTTCTCCGAAACAGCTTGGCGTTGCGAAAACAAGGGGCAGTAAACAAGATTAGCCTTAACGTTCGGCTACCGACAAAACTAGAGAAAAGATGAATAAAACGATGGGAGGTTTGGTAAAGATGGGCGCGGGAGGAAGGCATGAGGGGCTCAGGAAGCGAGCCATCATACTTAAAAAAAAAAAAAAAAAAAAAACTGTCATAGGCCTTTCCATTCACGTTTTGTTGGAAGTGGAACGGTCAAAGCACTCCAGCTGGGCTCTTGTATTGTCCCAAATAAATTTGTGTCCCCGCTTTAATGTCTCAAGAATTCAGCGGCGAAGTCAGCCCGGTTTTAACTCGCGCGTGTGTACGTTTGCGGACGCGCGCGCGCTAGCGTGTGCACGTTCGCGTCCGCGCGAGTACAAAAAAGGGCCTACGTTAATCGTGGCATTTTAAATCTCATTACTCGGAACATCTGACGGAAGATGCTTTCAAAAGGCTCCATTAGAAAAAAAAAAGCTGCGCGTGCTGCCATTGTGAGATCAAAGAGCGTCAGAAGTGGGACGAATTTTTGTTTGCGGGTCTTGCGCTCGAGGAAGGGTTGAATGTAGCCGGCAAATCTGCGGCGAGACGGCGGACGGCAGCCCGGCGCTCCATATTTGTGCCGCCGCCCCCCTGCCGAGTGGCCCGTGAGCCTGTCGATAGCGCAATGTGATGTCAGCCAGATCAGAGAACTGCCAGAACAATCAGAAGAGGGGGAAAGAAAGAGCGACAGAGCAGGGAAAGGGAGAGGGCGACTACCGCGAATGGAGCCAGTTATGATTAAAGATGGCGGCCGTGCCTACGGCACACTGCGTGACGCGGGATCCGCTCCGTAGAAAGACAATCGGAAAGGTCTGCGGATGGACGCGGCGAAAACAAGCGACAAGCGCCACGCTCAAAGGTAACCTCAGACCTACAGCAGTGGTAGGTATCGTCACGTTTGTGATCTCCCGCGCCTTTGGACCCGGGGTGTGTTGCCGCGGTTGTCGTCTCCCCTTTCCCGTAGTTCGCCGCGCGTTGTCAGGTGTTTGTTTTTTTTTTTTTTCCTCCTCTTCCCCGCGTCGTTTTTCCACCCCTTTAATGTCGCAGGCTTCGCCTCTGTTTTCGGCCCGCTTCTTCTCAAAGGTGCCACGTCAATTGCTTTGACCGTTTCAAGTGCATCTGAAACTCAGTGCGTGCGACTCCCTGACAAGCGTTCGGTCTCATTTGTCTTTGCGTTCATTCACTCCTCCGACGGACCCCGGAACCGTCCGCGACCGTGAAACACGCGTGGACCGACGAGCGCCGTTTAAAGTCCTCCGTATTTATTTTAATCTATAAATACGATGGGGCGGGGGGGCGGCGAGCGTGTCGATTCAGAGGTTTGCGTAAGGTTCGGAGACTGCGATTCTAGAAAAACAGGCAATGTAATGTTAGGTAAACTTTAGGAGGCAAATCTTTTAATCCACTGTGGCTAATCCACTCTAGGGCTTGTTAGTCATGATATATTCAACAACGACAAAAGGCATCAGCGGGACTCCAGAATACATTCTGCGAAAGTCCGGGGCATATGCACCTTCGAGCACTGAAAAGAGCAGCATTTGGCGGCCGTATTTCCGACGCAACTTTCCGCTTTTCCTCAAAACGGGAACGCCCGACGTTTACCAATCCGAGCGCTGATGAAATTCGGCGTGCCTTGACTTCTGAGTATTTTTAACCGGAAAAAAAAAAAGGAAAAAAAAAAAAAAATGTTTGAAAGGTGTTTAATTTCTCGCACCTCTTCAATTCTCCGAAGAAGCGCTACCGCCGGTATAAACTCGGCAGGTCTCGTTGGAGATGAGTACAGGATAACTAACTTTGGTGGAAGTGTTCTGTCGCGAAAAAGGAATTTTCCTGCTCCCGTCTGAACATTGCACCCTCTTTTTAACGTCTAAATGGGCCATTGTCAGAAAGGAGCCTCTCAATAGATAAGCCTATTTCAAGCAGGCCTTACCAGGCAATCTAAATCTGAATTGGCAGGTGTAACAAAAGCCTGTGAGTAGAAAACTTACTTACCTTAGGCTGATAGCTCAAACTTCTCGGGAAACACTGTCAGGATTTGCTTTTTTTAAAAAAAAAAAAAAATCTCTAAATTCTCGCTTTCTTTACGCTGAGCGCTCTTATTTAAACGTGCAACCGGCCTTATGTTCACGTCTTAATACGAGCAAGAATTATCACTCCTAAATATCAGAAAGGATTTTTAATCTAATAAATGTTGTTACTGCCCCGGAAACCAGAGAGCGCTGACTGACTGTGGGAAAACCTCTCTCTTTTCAAATCTTTACCATTTTAGGAAATTTTGGAAATAGGATCATTTGTGGACAAATGTTTCAGGTGTTAATACATATAACAATAAGTACTAGTCCAGTTATATTGGAATTCTTTTTACCATTTTTTAAGGGGTAAAAACAAATATATTAAAAAGTGCTGTGCTGGTTCTTAGCATTATTTTTCTTTTATAACATCCTGATTTAGCACAAGTGGTTCATAAACAATTAAGCCATGGTTCGTTAAAACGACGACGAGGTTTTTTAATTCTAAACTATAATTGTTCTTATTCCTGTTGAGACCGTTTACTGTTTAGTAATGCATTCCTTATATTTTGCGAGGAACAGTTACATATTTTATTAGTATCACCATTTAAAATAAACTTTTTGAATTTCATGCTGCCAGGACGTAACGCCCCGTTCAAGTTACCGCATCCTTAATGAAAAAGTGGGTATTCAGCAATCACTGCTGGACCACCAAATCATATGAGGTGCAGACTAAACAACCACTCTGAGTCTTTCCCCAGGTTACAGCTGCTTTTATTTAAAACATTTAAAAACTGGACGCATACAAAGGCAGCTTGTGACAATAAGGCAAACCAAAAGCACCATTTGTTGTATTTTACCCATCACACATAAACTTTATTTTACACTTTTTGTGCAAAACTCACTTTCTGCTTGGCTTGTAGCGTATTACCAGTCGAGATTCCTTTTCACACTGGTTCGCGAATCACTGCAAGCGAAATGGACAAAGTACCACGTCGAAAAACGTAAAATCCGAGTGTGAAGCGAGCGACCAGCGTAACCTTGACAACGCATAAACTAGAGATATATCCGAAGAACGGCAGGACAGCTCTGCCATGCGCTTTGACTGAAAATGCAGTTTCATCTTTCAGGCGGTACTGTTATCATTAAAATGTAAGAAATATATTTTTTCCGCAATTACAGGCAGAATTGTTTGATCAGAATTTGGACTGGAATGATTAAAGAATGATGGGGATAATGACAGTACTGGGACTTAAGTGCAGTGTATGTATGACAGGATTACTATTACCTCATTTGAGACTTTCTCTTGGGTCATATTTTCCATAGAGAGGAAGCATTTGGCACAGTTTGCTTCTGAAAATCGCTCCGTTGACCGCAGAAGTCTCAGTCACGAAGTCGCATCCATTTATTATATTTAATTATACATTTGGACTAACATTAGGAAGCTTTTAGGCCGATTTCTGAATCCCTCTCGTTCTTCTCTGTATGCTGCACGCCGCATGCCTCGAAACTGGCGGGTTTTCAAACGTTTTTTTCTCGTTTTCTGAGGATAACGCCAGGTAGAAACGCGATCCTTGTTTGGGAATATTTTACGTGAGGACAGTATTGATGAATGCGGGCTCAATAAACCTTGCAGATGTCTGTGGGATGCTGCGTAGGCGTGTCCCTCATATGCAGACTTCGACGTTCAGTTGAGAACTTGGGTTCGCTCCCTTGGTTTTCCGTGACAGTTCTGATCTCCCACAGAGTGCCTGATTTCAGCAGAAGAAATCTGTCTCACCATCAGCTGCTAGAGGAGTCCGGGTGGAAAATGCCTTGGGGAAGCACTATATTGTTCGCCTCCTCTCCCTGATACGAGACTACCCGATTGTGACTTGAAAGGATTTGTATCGCTGAACGTTTATGCTCTTCTTGAAAGCAGCTTACCGTGTTAGGTTTAAATAATAAGCTACGTAACCATTATACAGCTGGGCCTTTTTATTGGAGCAACTTAGGGTTAGTGCTTCGCTCATGGGTACTACAGCAGGAGCAAGAATTTAAATCCTGGTCTTTCAATCTGCGCTGTCTGCTGGACTGTTGCATTAATTTTTAGGCTTATGTTTAATTTCATGGAACGGTATTAATTTAGCTATTGTCAGGGATGCATCTCTATATGTTTTATCCCATTTGCTTTCTTGAGCGGTTTACAGCGATGGGAGCAACACTACAACCTACTGAAGAAAAGTCAAATAACTGATTATATGGCGTACTTTCAAGTGGTAAACAAAGCACTAGAGTGGAGAATGGCATTAGATGGAAAACTGAGATAACTTAATGGCAAAAACATTGACTGCTCTGCTCATAGCAGCAATTTTTCCTGCTGAATGACCGTTACTATTAAAATTCAATAGCAAAAATGTGTTGAGAAACTCTCTCTCCCTCCATATGTTATGTGTGTGTACATATATATATATATATATATACATACACACTCTATATATCACGCACAAACTATCTGAAGCCGCTTGTCCTGAGCAGGGTCACGGTGAGCCAGAGCCTAACCTGGCAACACAGGGTACAAGGCTGGAGGGGGGAGGGGACACACCCAGGATGGGACGCCCCTCCATCGCAAGACACTCCGAACGGGACTCGATCCCCAGACCCAGACCCACCCGAGAGCGGGACTCGGCCAAGCCCGCTGTGCCACTGTGCTCCCCCTTATGTATATATCCGTGTGTGTAGTCTGTTCTTCTGAAAATGACGTCTCCTCTCATCGGACTGATACAACTTGTGGGATTTTTTGCTGTGGGGTAATTTTCTTGTACCATTGAGTTACGGTACATATCTTTTGGACTACAGTACCATATGTTTTTTCAGTAACAAGGAGAAGCTGCACCAGCCGCATTCAGTTGGTTGGGAGCCCCCTGTCTGCTCAGAGCATTTTTAATTCAAAATGTGAAACACGGCCTTATGCCTGCCTCTCCTGGATTGTTAGCTAGAGCTCCTATCCACATGGCGAACATACACACAACCTGGGCCGTACTTCAGCGATCATTCGCAAGCCTTGCTAATGTGGAAAAGTAATTGCACTAGCACACTAGACAGTATACACTGTATGTATGAGCAGCAGGAGGTCAAGATGTTAGAGCCTTCAAATTGCACTCGCAGGACCTGGGTTTGAATTCTTGATCCTGCTGTATTACTCTTGAGCAAGGTACTTACCCAGTAAAAATACCCTGCAGTATAATTTTCAAACCTTTGCGAATGGCTTTGAAAAAAAGGTCTCCGCTGAATGAAATTAATAATATTTTTGACATTTTTTGCCTTGCAATTTGCAGTTTCTCATTTGCGTAACTGAATAAACTCGTATGACCTTTTTAGAGTTTTGGCATTATAAATAAATTCTGGATCGTTATTCCACACATTCAGGATCCTCTGCAAAAAAATCTGATGTAAATATACAGTGATGCTTGAAAGTCTATGAACCCTAAGGGGATGGTCATTATTGTATAAAATTTTAAAGTGAACGAGTGTCAAACCTCACTGTAAACTTACACCCCTGATTGTACTTACCTGCCCGGTTTAACCAATGCAACTTGGGGTTCGCTTCTTTTCTGCAGTCGCTGCATCACTCTGGAGCAGAAGCCTGTGCCCGGAGCAATGCTGACTCAGGTCCATATGTTAGCGTTTTGGTGTCAGACGCCGAGGCTAGACAGATATGCAAGGTGAAGTCATGTTTTACAGGTGACGTTCGTAAAAAGGAGGGTCAAGTACAAGCAACAGTGTGGAAATTTTAATAACCCCTGCTGCAGAAAGCTTTGTTGTTTCAAAAGGGGAGTAGCTCATAAATTCATGTCTTTTTCACAGTAAAGGGTAGCATTTATTTGGCGTTCGGTCTATTCAGTTATACTGTAAATACTTAACAGAAATCTCTGCATCTTGTAGGAACTTCAGTTTGGTTCCTTTCCTACAGTTTTACATTTGTTACCACCTACCTTGACACTACATTTATAACTGTGCAACACTGGTCCTGTCTAATAATCTCTGCCTGTTACTCTTCTCACAAGCACAGACTGCATCTAATCTAGGACTTATTTATGAGGTGAGGTCAGCGGAAGGTCCCTCTGCTCTGAGACCCAAGGCTTCCAACCTTTACACCCCCACAGCGCATTCAATAAGGACTGAGCGTGTGTGTTTTCATATGTTCTCGTTATTACGGAGTTTTTGCTTTTTCGAAATTAAATTATTAAATGAAAAGGTTTCCCTGATCTGAAAATCTAAATTGAATTAACGGATTGTTATAAGCTATTTCTTTATACAGGCGAGATGTAGATATCACTGAAAACATACAATAAACAATTTACATATACACATACACATATTTACTTTTCAGATGGTATTCGGTATTTATATAGATACACATATGATCGCTTGGAAACCAGTACATGCATAATTTGCAAAGTAAACTTAATATTTGCTCAGGGAACATAATTCTTTACTGCAAAGCTGTCTGTTAAGTGAATCTCTGTAAAGCAGACACCCTATTTCTTTCATTTAAATGGAGAAGATTGCAGTTGCTGCAGATCCACGTACACAACAGTGTACAGTATTCTTACTGTAACAGTTCTTGATATAAAGGACTAGGATAGAGATGAGGTTCGAGCTGGGGCCTTTATATTGCAAAGGCAGAAGCCGTGAGGACTACCCTGTATGCTATCCGTCATAGCATTATTATTAATATTATCATAGCTATTACGGGGGGGGTTGGTCCAGGTCCTGCTCTTCGGTGGGTCTGGGGTTCGAATCCCACGTGGGGTGCCTTGCGACGGGCTGGCATCCCGTCATGGGTGTGTCCCCTCCCCCTCCGGCCTTACGCCCTGTGCGCCGGGTTAGGCTCCGGTTCCCCGTGCCCCGTCTGGGGCGAGCATGTTCGGGTGGGCCTTGCTCAGAGTTACTCCATCCATCCATTACAGAAGGGGGCGCAGTGGTGCAGTGGGTTGGACCGGGTCCTGCCCTCTGGTGGGTCTGGGGTTCAAGTCCCGCTTGGGGTGCCTTGTGATGGACTGGCATCCCATCCTGGGTGTGTTCCCTCCCCCTCCAGCCTTGCGCCTTGATTTACTGGGTTAAGCTCTCGTTCAAGGCAAGCAGTTTCAGTCACTCTGTGAGTTATAAGCGCATTTATGTGTCCCAGTCATTCACCTGCTTCACCATTTAGCAGACAACCTGTCCTCTAAACAGTATTCCATTACCGTATGTGCTGTTTTCCCCTCCTCCTCTATAAGGTCCATTAAAGCAAATTTCCCCTCCTAAAGTGCAAGTACTTAAAGCAGATGTCGAGAATGTTAGTTTCTTACTGGAATGAAAGGGAACATTTTGTTTTCCTGCAATTTCACAAGGCCAGCAGGATATTGCAAGAAATAAATGTGATTAATAATTTCTTGACACATTACATATGAGCCTTTATGGAGGGGCTGACTCACAGCTAATGATGAATAATAATATTCTCAGATGGGTACGCCAGTTGATTTGCTAGGGACGTGCTAGACAAGGAGCATCAGAAAAAAAGAAAAAAAAACATATCCTCTATGATTTTCAATACCAAGTAACTTCATAAAGTGGAGGGTGAAAAGACTGAAGGGAAGGAAGCAAGAAACCTAAATTACCTTTTCTGGTGCCACGTGAACGCATGTATCACCAAAAATTAAAAGAAGTATAATTAATGTAGTCATTTAACTGTATTGATAGATTATATGGAAATGTTAATTCCTTTCTACTGTAGCTCATTTTAATGTGATAATCAGAGCAGCTGATTCCAATCAGTACGAAACTGGCATTAAAAGCAGATCCTGGAGAGCTTGGTACACGTTTCCTCTTCAATGAAGCAGCAACAAATGTATTTTTGAGGTGGAGAAGATAAAAAACATTTAAAATAGCTGTGGTTTTCATATGTACTATTTATTAAGATAAGTAAAAAAATATATGAACGTGCCAAATGAGTTTAATGTTAAGATGTTACTATAAAAGCCTTTATTTTAGAGCTCTGCTGTCTATTTCCAGTGAGGAGTAAAGTTGCGGGCCACTTATCATGGAACACAGATGTGATCTCCGAATTGAGTAAAGGATCCACTTAATAAATCTCAGCGGAACCACACTGCATATAATGGTAATATGTAAAATTTAGTGGTCAGCCAACAACAAATTAAACACATTTTCATTAAGGAGACTAACTGTATAAATCTGGTGTTCTTAACCCGGAATCACGGATCCCTTGAGAATCCGTGAAGTGTAGGCTTGCAGCACGGGGGCACAGCGAGTAGCGCTGCTGTCTCACAGCGCCTGGGTGGTGCGAGAGGATGTCGGTTTGATCCCCGCTCGGCCTGTGTGGAGTTTGCATGTTCTCCCCGTGTCTGCGTGGGTTTCCTTCGGGTGCTCTGGTTTCCTCCCACAGTCCAAAGACATGCTATTCAGGTTCACCCACAGTGTGTGGGTGACAGAGAGAGTGTATTCCACTAATGTATGGATGAGTGACTCAGCGTAAGCAGTGTATCTAGCAGTGTGAGTCACCACGGTGAATAAGGTGTGTGGGCTGGTAACACTGCATATAGTTCATTGGAAGTCGCTTTGGAGAAAAGCATCTGCTAGATAAATAAATGTAAAATAACACTGACTAAAGTTAAAACAAAAATATTTCTGGGCTTTTCCCTTCTATGATATAATTCTCTGTGACTGCAATCACGTTTCAGTGAAATAAATTGAGTACAATAGTTACTCTTAATTTCTTTCTGGACATTTTGCTAGATGGGGGGTCCTTAGCTCTCATTAGATTCTTAAATGGGTTCGCAGTCAAGAAAAGCTTAAAAGCCTCTACAATATAAAAGAATAATCAGTGTTAATTTACATAATAGCTTTTATGTGAATAAGCTTCCTTTAGACTTTCGCTAAACACAGAACATCTTAATAATGTAATTCTTTACGAGAGTAGCTTGTGCTTCATATTAATCTATTATTATTATGCATGTGCTTTTGTATGAAAACCATAAATTTACGTGTGGAGGGGTAGTTAGACATTATAAAGATGTCACATGTGCTATACCGTACTGACTACATACACTGTACCATACTGACTTCATTTATAAAGTACATGACTTACTATTAATAATATTCCACATTATTTTTGCAACATTCAGAAATAAACTTTTCATTGAGGACCGGCGACAGTCAAGGAACAGAATTTCACGATTCGCGTATAAACACAGCGCTCCGCTGTGTTAAAAACACATTTTTTTCAAGCGTGATTGCAAATAACTTTAGTCCTGAGCATAATGCATGCATCACGTGTATTTGATGCACACTGAGAATAAATTGCCCTCAGTGTGACTCTGACCTCCACCTGTTATTGCATACATTTAATATTCATGACAGAAGCCACAAGCAGTGCATACATTACAATCCTACCTGAAACACGTTCGTCTCGGTTTTGTTTACTGGGCTCCGCACAGCGGTGGGGTTATCGATTGGGCCCCAGTAAGAAGTGAGGTGATGAAGCTAAACTAAAGTCCTGTGAGACACCAGTCCGCCCTGTTTACTGGGAGCCCTGTTCCACACAGCCCTTCCTCCCTCCCTCCCTCCCTCCTGCAATCTGCTGCACCGTTTCTCCCGGCCATTTCTCCCATTCCGAAAAACTTGACTTCATCCTCACATTCCCATCAATTTGCGCTGCTTTCTGCCGAGCGGTGATATTCCATTTTTGTCTCTTTAACCCTCTTTTCGCGTGTCAAACCTTAGGCAAGATGCGGTTCAAAACGCCGCGAAAGAAACCGATGCGCAAATATGTCATTTTCCGAGCTCTGCCCATTCCGTAGCAATCGTTTCGACCGGGTCGACGTTCATGTTTGTTGCTTTCTAGTCATTTAAAAGGAAATGAAGTCGGCTTCAGAGGGGTTTGCTGCCATAAACCAGATTATAAGAGAATCCTCTTTCTAGAAGGTGGCAGAGATTGAGCCTCTTTGGCACAGCATAGTCTTCTTCCCGAGGGAGGGGGGGGCAGGGAGGTGAATGCAGCAAAGGTCAGCAAAGAGAGTACGACCACAGCAGCCGGACAAGCTAAGCGAAATAGTACTGCCGCGCCGATCTGACATCTGTGTAATGTCAGTATTGCTGGACAGTGCGGTAATCTGGCACCATCCTTTACCTCGCAGCATAAATTTCGTTATGAAAATGTTATTACTGTTTTCTGAACGATGAGGGTTAACACACTGCCTCCACTCTTCTTCCAGGATGGCTGGTAGCATAGTGGTTGAAGCTACTGCCTTTAGATCTGGCAGGTTCAGGTTTGATCTCCACCTCTCGCTGTAGTACCCTTGAGCAAGGTGTTTACCCTGCATTGCTCCATGAAACATTACCCAAGTTTTATAAATGTATAGAATAAACAATTGTGAGCTTCTAACTGTAATAATTGTAACGTTGATATTGTAAGTCCCTTTGGAGAAGAACATCAGTGAAATCAATAAACGTTTATTGCTGTGGAAGAGACGAGATGTGGTGGCACGGTGGTTTTGACCGGGTCCTGGTCTCCGGTGGGTCTGGGGTTTGAGTCCCTCCTGGGGTGCCTTGCGATGAACTGGCGTCCTGTCCTGGGTGTGCTCCCTCCCCCTCCAGCCCTATGCCCTGTGTTGCTGGGTTAGGCTCTGGCTCCCCACGACCCCATGTGGGATAAGCAGTTTCAGACAATGTGCGCATGCTTTGGAAGACCAGTAAAGTCATATTTCATGTGTTGATCTGAATTGTTCCTCTCTTGATGGGCTTTCATCATCAAATCCATCAAAGGAAACTGGGTCCAGTTCTTTAGGGTGTGTCATTTAAAAGTCTTCTACCTCTAGCCTGAAGACCTTGTTTAATGCTCCCGGTCCTGGTCTTGGTGTCAGCTGTAAGGTTGAATTTTCCTTCTATATAAAAGCAGACGTCTGCATTTCATAGATATTGATGGGCTTTAAAGTGACAGTTTTGCCCTCCGTATCCTCAGCTCTCGCAGTGAATGTGTCAGAGGGTTCCCGAAAGAAGCGTTTGTGTAGGAATCAAAGAGTGCAAGAGTTCAGGAAAGATGTGTTTTGAATGTTCAGATGTGTTGAGCAGCACACTGACCTGAACAGCTCAAGCTGTGTCTGGAATGTATCCTCATATACTTCCATGTGTTCCAGGCTTAGGGCAAAGACAGAAGTTAACCGGAGTGTTCTGCTTCGGTTAAAGACGTAAAGAAATACGGTCCAAAGTCTGGATCACGTCTTTTCTCTTAGATGTACATTTCAGGTAAACAATGGAAATAAGCAATTGCTGCATTTCGGGCGCAAGCATTCCTTTGTTTATGTGATCTTGACGTATATAAATTCATGAAATGAGGTTCAAATGTGTGTTTATTTGTCTTTTACACAAAATTGTATGTCTAAAGGTATTTGTCCCAATCCAGGATGTAACTGCACTTTGTTTTATGCCTTAAGGAACACAGCTGTGAAGTTTGAACCATGAGTGTCCAAGGCACAAGGTCTGAGTCGATGGTAGTAATGGATGTGTAGCTAACATATTTATTGTTACTTGTGTTTTTTTTCCAACCTTTGTAGACTCGCTATACACTTGGATGATGAGGGTAACAACTCAGAAGCAAATGACAGTTTTCTTTTTTCTATAGAAGGCTGTGATAAAATGTGATTCTAGTGCAGCTCACCTCTCTGATGATGAAAAGATGCCCAATGCATATCAGGGCAATCTGTTAGGAGAGGGCATTATTTTCATAAACTTAAAATATCGCTGGGACATACCCAGCGATTAGCTGTATAATGATACCATCAGCATAGGCCTAAATTATACTTGAGAGAATTTGAGATTAAATCACCTTAAAACATTTGACATAAAATTCTTTGCAATATAAAGAGGTTGTCTGCATGTCGTGTACAGTATTAAAACATGGTAATACAGTTATACATTAAGTTTTTGGAGTTTTGCTGTTTCGGACAGCTGTTAGCTATTGCCTTTGGACCCAAAGGTCGCAGGTTCGATCCCACCTCCGGCTGCAGTACCCTTGAGCAAGGTACTTACCCTAAATTGCTCCAGTAAAATTACCCAGCTGTATAAATGGGTAAATGTTTGTAAGCATGTAATAATTGTGACCTGAACATTATAAGTCGCCTTGGATAAAAGCGTGAGCTAAATGAATAAATGTAAATGCATTAAAAACTGAAGAATAGAGGACATTTTTCTCTCTCTACTTACTTATGTTCAGACACCAAAGCCTCTGACCTGAACCTTATTCCATTCGCGTGATCATTATCTGTAATATTAGGCTTTCTCATCTGCATATTTGTGAATGAAGATGTCAACGAAGGACACGTAGATGGTTACAGTGAAGCAAATCAAAGCATATTCAATTCATTAGTTTG
The DNA here is from genome assembly GCF_900964775.1 of Scleropages formosus. Taxonomy (NCBI): domain Eukaryota; kingdom Metazoa; phylum Chordata; class Actinopteri; order Osteoglossiformes; family Osteoglossidae; genus Scleropages; species Scleropages formosus. The sequence continues at coordinate 8,942,009 of NC_041825.1, read as the reverse complement.
TGCCTTCAATGGCTACGGATTTATTTTCGCTCGTTGCTTAAATTAAAAAGCAAGAAATGAAAACGCCGGACAAGTGAAATCCACACGTCGTAGAGATATGTAAAACAGCGGTAATGAAATATCTGCGATGATTGTGCCGGGCCTTTGTAAAAGGCATGAAATGTTTTACATCTGTGTGCCAATGGTAAGCAAATCTGCTGGGATCAAATTAGAAGGAATTAGTGAACTCCGAGTTAATCCTGCCTACCCATGCAAATGAGCGGAGCGGTCCAGAGAAGGTTCGCGTGCTGTCCCTGTGAGATGTGTTAAGCTCGGCTGCCGCCTCTCCCACATTTAATGAAGGAAGTAACGTGTCAGATACACAGACCAGAAATAATATGGGAAAGCGGTGACCTTATTATCCAGGTTACAAGAAATTTAGTCAGCATACATTTATTTTTGCGCCTTCAGATATATGTGCTGCGCATGTCAGCGGGGAATTCGTACGTGCCGATTCCTTATCGTTATTTTGCAGGAGCTTTCCTGCATCACGTTGTTAGAATCTCTAGATTGTTTAAAACAAAAAAGATCTTTAGAAAAAAAAACCGCTGTTTTCTTAATAACGGACGATGCGTTTTGGGTTGTTCAGCCACGGCTCACCCTTCCGCTTTACGACAAACAGTTGCTCCTATTTCAGAACGGGATATTAAAATTGATCGTATCGTTTGACCCTTTAGAATGTATAGAACTACATCGCGGTAGTTCGTCTTCTGTACGGACACACGTGTGGCCTTTTTAGGGAAGGAGGGGCTTATCTCAGATGAAAATGTGGAGATAGTATTGGTTTGTTTTTGCAACTAGAAAAGAAATTATCGTATATGTGTGCCATACATATATATACAGATCGTGGTATAAGTCGTTCAAGTGATTTTGCCATTTTAGTAAGTGTAACAACATTATGCAGACGGTTAGATTTTTTTGCCTGACTTTGACCGGCGTGCCACGTGTCCTGCTGCATAGGATGTGCAGATGTCCTTGAAAAAAAGAGCAGATAAGAACAAGTCACGACCCAGTACTTTGCAGCCCAGGAAGTCTGGATCTTAATTACCTTTGTGACTGGGTTTGATCTCCGGGTCGAGGTTCTGGTTGCGTTTTAGCAGCTTCAAACACAGCGATAAAGCAAGGGCCACGTGCGTCAGCTTTGCCTGAAATGACACACGTTCTTACATTTCTGTCCACTGCTTACATAACTCTGATATAGAGGTTTTTCCAGGCATCTATACCTGTGAGTGCTAAAAATTCATTTTTTTTTTTTTTTCAAAGACAGCATTGACACTGATAAAAATGATGAAACAGCAGCTTTCACATGTTCACATGTCATGCGGCTCTCAGAGTATAGAGAGAAGTTGTTTTTATTTTTATGTTCGTCCGAATTTTCATTGATCTCAGGATGAAAAAAAAATCAGTATCCTTTTTCAGTGTTTAACCTCATTTTGTAATATTGTAAATTTATTAATCATCTCCCACCATTCATCTCCATTTTCACTCTTGGAACATGATGCAATTATTGTACTATATTTACAGTCCAAAAAATCCAGTGTAAAAACTCTCAAAACAAGTAATAATATGCTATGTCTGTTATATGTTTAATAATCATAAAATGTTTCATTAGTTCATGTAAACAAAAAACCCATTCATTTATTTAATGACTGATTTTAAGAAATTAATTTTATGTGTTTTATAGCTATTTTTACGTTTACGTTTAGTCCGAAGCGACCTGCAATGTTCAGCTACTTACAATTATTTACCCATTTGTACAACTAGGTATTTTTTTGGCTTTTGCGTACTGGAAGTTATTTTTCATTTATGTTGTTACTTAAAATCTTTAATGTGAGTCTCTGTCTTGTTTTGGAGATTTAAGATATACTGGCTAAGGATATGGAGTTTTTTCTAAAAAGCTGCATGTTTAAATCCCAAGAGAGACATTGCTGTTTTACACACTAGAGGAAGGCATCTAGCATAATACTGATAACACCCGGCCAAACAGGCCGATAAAAATGGCAAGTTATGCAATGAGTCATAAATGAAAGCCAAATGATTAGTATCTTGTTTTTGCTTTTGACATTTTTTCCGTTTGTTTTCAATTTGTACAGTTGACGTGTTCTGTAAAGTGACGCACCACCAGCGTTTAATCATGCTGCAGCGAAGAAAACAATTTTTTGTATATTATTATTACATTTATGACCTTACTCTAAGCTTACGGTCACTCAATAAAAGAAATGGCCTATCGTTAATTTTCATGTTCTGATTATTCTAAGAACAATCAACAAGAACGCAAATATAAGAGACTGGGCACGAAAATGTGGACGTACGTCCCATGCACACGATGCGTGTATTATATATATCTCTAAATGCGCGCGGGTGTGCATGTGCACTGTGTGTGCGCGCATGTGTGTGTGTGTGTGTGTGTGTGCGTATGTGAAATGTGCTCTGGGTCTCTGTGGAATGTCATCCGCAGCCTGGCGGGTTATTAGAATGCTCTTCAGCTCCGGCTACTCCGGCGCTGCTGGTGCCAGCGAGGACAGAGGGAGAGATAGGAAATAGGAGGGAGAGGAACAGATGCCTTGGCACTTGTTATGTGCTCACCAGGATAAACTACTTAGCAGACAGCTCCAGCTGTCAATTACTTCCTCTGTTCAGCCTCCCCCCCCCCCACCCCCCGTATAGCTCCCCGCAGCCCCCCCCCCTCCGTAACTCGGCGGGGGTGGGGGGTGGCAATGCAAGTACTTAAGCTGCAACAGCACCTGTCACTTCATTTGTCAGTCAGTCCGAGGACCAGAGAGAACGGGTACCTGATTGGCAGCTGCAGCCGTCAGTCACCGAGAGGCGCTTCACTGCCAAATGCAGCTGTCAAATTATTCCAATAGTTTCCACTAGCAGTGCACATAGCCATCAAGCCTTCCCTGCGTGGTATTTGCAGACACGCACACACACACACGCACACACACGCGCACACGCACAAAGAAACATCTGAACCGAAGTAACTCACTGACAAGATTAATTGCTGCTGGATCAAATTTGCGCTATTTCAGAGTCCATTAATGATAACTGCTCGACCCGTCTATTTTTGCAAACTTAAGAGCGGAATTTATTTCGCAATTACCGCTGCGCGGCGCCGCAGAAAGCGAGCCCGGGACGCGAGGTCCGAAAGCGTTGTCTCGCAGTAAATCTCCGCGCCCCGTTCGACTGTCAAGCGGGAAACGGATCGGGCGTTCCGACGCTGTAAAACGCGCGCGGTGTTGAGATGAGAGACGGGAAGGTGGTGGGTTTGGGTCGCTGCGTTTCCAAAATGAAGAAAAAGCTGCCGTTCCTTTTTGAGTGCTTTGGGTGGTGCCCTGGGTCTGAAAGGGGGCCTAGAACGCGTCCAGGCGTTGGGCCATTGTGGTGCGTTGGGGGCACGGGTGTCAAAAGTATGTCTGAATTAGTGGGACTGTCCCTCACAGCGCGCACACACACACACACACACACACACACACACACACACACACACACACACACACACACACACACACACACACACACACACTCACTCCTGGCTGATGGCGGGTCACTTGACGACTGGCTCGGGCTCAGCAACACCGTGCCCAACCGCCATCGATTGCGCTTGACTTTCTGCCTTCTCCTCGGGGGGATATTTCTGCTCCTAAGCGATGGTGACTGACAGCTGTTTGGACTAATAATTGAACAGCCCACTAGGACTCATTCATTGACATTTGAATTCATGCATTCCTCTTTAGGGTAGATCATTGTTAGCGGAGGGTAATTATAATGGAATTAAGGCTACAGGGTGGCTTTTTAACAGAAAGAACAGGAAGCAAGAGCTCTAGTTCTTTTCTTAGGTGAAGCCAGAAGATCACAATCTCCTCTGCGCTGCACATTTGAAAGTGAAATATGCAGATTTTCAGAGAAAACGTATTCGATCGTATATTGATTTCAGATTCCAGCAGCGTTGCTTTATACGGCAGATCTCACAATTTGACTTACGATCAATTTTCCCGAGAAGGCAATGCTACAGATTCAAAAAGAGGATGAAATGTCATCTCAATAATATATTCGGGGAAACTGTTTCGAACTTGTGTTTTACACTTCTTTTATTATGACGGATATTATCTCCCATCCGAATACGTAACCAATTTTAGTGAAGTATAATTTTAAATCACTGCGGTCATTTTAACCGTACCTTTTAGGTTACGGGTCGGCCGCTGATATTGAATGTTGCTCGGCGTCGGTGTCTGAAATACCACTTAGTTTGTTCCAATCCTTGTCATGAATGTATGAAATGACAGCATATGTTTTTTTCATTGTTTTCCTTTTTTTTTTTTTTCTTTTTTTTTTTCAGAAAGTAATGGATAGGAAAGCCAGCCTGGAATGGCAAGGTCTGCCGCAGACAACAAAGCTCCCTGTCTTGCTGATCCTGGAGTTTCTGTACCTGCTGGAAATGCGTTTATGCACCGATTTTGCAATGGAAGCTCCCGCCCGTGGAAGCGCACTTGAAAGGCCATGCTCCGCGCTGGAAAAAGGCTGTTGTTTTGTGGTAAGAGACTTTATTTTTCACTGCTTGAAGTACGTGGTTCCGGATGCCACTGCTTTGTGAAGAACTGAAAGTATATTACTGCTCATTTTCCTTTCAGTAAATACTTTCCGCCCTTTTAAGTGCAATTTGCAGATAAACCATTGAAGCATTGTAAACCATTTGGAAAGGCAAAGCTGCTATTGCGTGTCTATTCTTGGCCTTGTTCTGTCACAATTTGAAAGAAGGCATGGAGGGAGGGGCCACAGATTGAGGAAGCCAATGATTAAGATGGAATGGGAGGCACAACATGTGTCCCGATTTTAGAATGATCACTGGCACACAATCATTTCGAGGACCCTACACCTGCAGGGACCGGATGCGTACAGCGTGGAAAACATTCTTTAATTAGAACCGAAGGAGGCCGCGCGCGTGTAGCGGCCTGAAACGCCGCGGCGCGTGGCAGCGCTCGAACGGAATTAAAAACGTGGAAATGAAACAGGATTAAATAATTCCATAGGGGAAAAAAAAAAAAAAAAACTTGCTTTTACGATTACATTTACGTTACCGTTGACATTTGTTCGTTTAGCACGCGGTTTTTTCCCAAGGTCATGTAAATCTCATAGGACGATACAAAGTGCACTTTACTTGGATAATATTATTCTTAATTATCCTCAGAGACTTAAGAGTAAATGTAAATATGAGGTCCTTTAGGTAAGGTTGTGCCTTGCAAGGTATTACATACATGTATGTATATATATGTGTGTATATATAATGTGTATATATATATATATACACACACACACACATATATACACTATATATATGTAGGCCTTACGCCCTGTGTTGCCGGGTAGGCTCCGGTTCCCCGCGACCTCGTATGGGACAAGCGGTTCCGAAAATGTGTGTGTGTGTGTACCTTACAAGGCACAACTATATATATATATATATATATATATATATATATATATATATACACAGTATATATTCAGTATATATATATATATATATATACAGTGAATATATACTGTATGTATACTGTATATATAAATACATGTCTGTATGTGCATAAATATATCTACATATTTTTATATAGACAGAGAGCACCGTTCAAGAATATATGTGCTGTATATACTGTATATTCCAAATTCTTTGTATAACAATTACATACCTACGCATTAAAAGTCTGAGGGTTGTTGTCCCAGATTAGTTAAATATCGAAAAGAAACAGAAAAACCTTGTGCAATTGCAGGCTCTGCATGCGGCCTTTTCCCGGAGCATGCCTGCAGTCAGGCTGGCCAACCTGCTGTGCCTCCAGACTGAAAGTTAATATGCATGGTCTTTTTAATGAGCTTCAGCTGTCTCGCAGTCACGTCCTGTGCAAGGCTCTCTGTCGCTCCACGAGTTGCGCACCGAGACAATGCTCATCGCGTATTTACTCCGGAGCAGATCAAGAACTTTCCAGAAACGGCTCCGTAGCTGAAAGACGACTTTTACGGTTTGATCGTAAATCAAGTGTCTTAATGACCCGAACGAAACCGCACTGGGACCGTGGGAGCCAGGACTTGATGCTGGATGTCCGTTCAACTCCCAACCGGAACTGGAATTTAAACAGGGTTTAATGGGAAAGTCTTTCGTAGGCTAATTTTCATTTGCGCGTATTTTTTTTTCGTAAATCTGTGGCACGCTCCGGAGAGCTATAAAAATTAGAGAGAACTGAAGTTTATAAAGTTGGTCAATCCGGTAGCTGGTTTGGAGGTATTTAATTGTTTTGCTCACAGTGGAAAAAAAGTACCGTGAAGTTTGATCAGCTCAGCTAACGCATTAGTCCGGCTCAAACCAAAAGAATTACTTTGAAAGCAGCGTTCAACAGCAGAAAGTCACAGACATTATGGTTGTCGCTAGAATAAATGTGACACCAACATGCTTTTCTGCTGACAGAGAATCAACTTCTCTGCACGCTCAGTAACGACATCTGTCTAGTAGCTATTTTACAAAAATATCTTTATAAGATAGTCGCAAAGACGGAGGGGTACATGCCTCGATTCCTCTAAGGAGACAGGAGACGGTTACGATGAAAGCATCCTCAGAATCATTTCATTAGATTAGCACATGGAGGCAGTTTTAATAAATCTCAATTCAAATGGCAAGTTAATTAATTCATTTATACGCAGAAATGTGTCATGTGGCACACTACCCCGGTATGTTCAAAGCACAGAGTTATTTTTTTATGGGATTTAGCGTGGAGCAGTCCAGAGCTGACACTTAGTCGCACACATGGTAACAATAACCAGCTCTTCCTGTCTGCCATTCTTTGTCATTTGAGACTTCAGTCAAGCGCTGCCTTATGCCCATTTCAGCACTTCAAACATAGCAGAGCTGTGTGTAGTTTGTTAGGACTCCCTCCGTTTCCGTTTCCTCGGGATAAAAATAAAAGGTTCAGAGAGCTGAGTTGTCTTCTCTTGGGGTCTTGATGCTAAAGAGAAGTAAATGGGTTAAACATGGTACATGTAGAACTGCATCTCTGGTTGGGTTTTCATAGCGATCAACACTGAAATTACTGCACCTAACCCTGAATTTATTAACAAATACCAAACAGAGACTTGTCGTCCTGTGGATATTGCAGTAATTGCCGTACGACTGTGAACGAGCTACTTCGTAACTCTGTTCTTTATTTTTCCGGAATGCTCTGGATGTGCCTCAGTGTTGCTCTTTGTATAATTTACCTATTCCAGTCTCAAACTGTGATTTACTGATGAATTAAAAACAATAACTCCAGTGAGGATCACACTTCCCCACACAGTTACCTTCTTAAGTTAGAAAAGCCTGTAAGCTGTCAATATCACACATTAAACACACACAATATACCATGATTTAAGGCACAGGCTACATTTTAGATATACTTATCTCAGCTGTCAAATGCTTTTTTACATAAAAGAATCTACTTGACTTGGCAAAGTACATTAAATTTTTAAATACATTCCAGAATGCTCTTAAATTTGTGAAGTCATCCTCAGAAATTACTACGCACGGGTCTTAGTTTTATAAAGTTTCTTGGATTATTGCGTATATTGCAGAAAATAAGATGACAAATCTAGAAACAGAAAAGACGTAGGACATGATTACATAAATTAAAAGTTCAAATGTATATGACTAAGTTTTATCCACAGATCATGTCTATCAGTTTAATGGTAACTTTTCTCTTGTTTGAAGTTCGGAAATATAGAGAAACAGTCTATAGAAATTTCCAGTGTTACATGACATTTTTGTTGATTTATGCTTGTTGAGGATGGATTTACTTTATGTATTACAATACAGTTTAAAAATACATATATACATTGTATAGCTTTTTACAGTCCTGCTCCTTGTAAGTTTTAATATGTGTCAGAAGCTTAATTGGACTATTTTTTAAAGAGTTATTTTAGTGATAAAAACATGTTTTATTTCTCTCATGCCAAACTCAAATACATTTGCAGAGCAACATAAGAACTCTTGATTTATCGGTGTTGTTTAGATAACCTTGAGAGAGATTAAGTCACAAAATGTCTGGTATTGCATTGATAAGCCAATAATTATCTTCTAGCTTGAAATGGTTTTTTTGATCAATAAAATTGATAGTTTTCAAATTCTATCAGAATTTGGCTAAATAGAAGGTGTAAGGCAGCTAAAATAAAGCACCTTTTCTTAATTTTAAGAACACATTTTAAGTTTTGAGTTTTTAAACATAAATGAAGATGCAGGTATTAAACTTTAAATGTCCATGTAGCCTTGGCAGTTTTAAATTATGCATATTGTTCATCCGTAAAATATATCTATTCCTTATAGGAGCTGCGATCCATAAATGTATTATCCTTGTCACTTAATATATGAATAGTTTTACAAACCATTGTTGTGCCAGTTCAAATCAAATAGCAATATGGAATGAAAATAAAACAAAATGCAGTGTACTGTCATTTGAGGATCATAAGTAATGTGATAAAAAAATAATAATAGGTGTACAGTGTATGCAAAATTACGCATAAATACATAACGCAAAAACCTGTGAAATCCTTAAGTATTCTGCTATTCGTGCCCTCCACACATTTGAGAAAATCATATTGTTTAACAGTTGCTGTGATTCAGCCTATGAATTTAAAACAGAATTACAGAACCTGTAAACTGCCTGGCAACTACTCTAAGAGTAAATATTTATATAGATGCTATATATTTCAGAGTCAAGTGAGCACTTGTGCTTTTGATTGATGAGTGAACATCTCTGATTTTACTCTTATCGTTACAGCCCTCTAAGCAGTCAATGACTTAGTTCTAACAAAACTAAACATTTTAGCTTTTCAGCTCTATTCAGTGAAATGGATAATGACAAAACACATTATATATCTTACTATGACATATCACATTTACATAGAAGACAATTGCAGACATGCGGCAGTTACAGCTTTTTAAGAAAAGGACAAAAGAAGTAGTACAGTCATGGCAGCAAATACTAAAAGCTATAACTGATATTGCAGTGAAAAAACTTTGTCTAGAAGTATGGAGGCGGTATAATTTATGCCGATGCCCGTCACATGTAAGGAGTAACGGAGACACTGCAGTCAACGTGCAGGCCGACGTGTTGAATGCACCACTTTGCCGTAATCACGTGGCTCATGTTTCATATGTCGGTGTTGCCCGTGATCAGATTTGGATGCTCCCATATCACGCCGATTGCTTGTTATAACCTTTGGCTCGCTTTTCCCCTTCCAGCTTTGATGGTGTAAGGATTGTGTTGCTTTTTAATTGCCAGGAACATTTACTTCATATTGTGCTGCGCGATTTCATTTTCTTCTTCCGAATTACTGATGACTCTTCCACACCCAGCAGAGTTGCTACCTGGATGCTGAGAGTTTAATGAGACCCTGTGGCAGTAACGTATAAATTAATACAAGTTCGGGGGCTTTACCGCGAGACGATCTGGGTGGTTGCCTAAGGAACGGGAGAAGTGGTGTCCACAGGGTACGGCTGAGCTGGTGCCTGGCAACCCTATGGCTCGGGTGTCAGACCAGATCGCAGAGAAGTACCTTTTTCACACAGAGAGCGGGTAGCAGGAGCAAAGACTGATATGGCAGAAAAATTTTCCTCCTCTAGGGTGGCATGTAAGTGTTATAATACTTTCCCAGGACCTGGAAGGGTCTGGCTTTCACATCCTTTGCCTATTATGAGGTACAGCTCCAATTATTTATAATTATTTTTAATGAGTGTGCATGTGATCGCCCTCCAGTGGACTAGCTTCCCATCCAGGGTTTGCCTTGCCTCATGCCCTGTGCTTCCCTGTTAGGGTCCACACCACCAGGACCCTTTACTGGCGAAGACGCTATTGAAAACGGATGGATGAATGGATAATTATTTGTTACTTCTAATGTTTGAGGTCTGCAGCCTGTCTCATTCTGGACCCCACTCTTCAGAACATCACTCTGTCAACATTGTTATAATTTACAGCTGGCAGTGTATCAAATAATCAAATATTTTTAAAATAAATAATTCTGAGGTATGGCTTAAGCGGGTTACGGAGGGTAATACGTCTTCCCGAATCATGCTTGATGACAAAAATTAAACCAAAAGCTCTGTATGATGTCCAGTTGTCTAAAGATGTACTCCACACGAATGAGCTAAAAAAAATTAAAGGAATATAGTATGAGTAAATTACATGGAATTCCGATGACAGAGAAGCAATTTTAAAAAGTGCATCATTATTATTATTATTATTATTATTATTATTATTATTATTATTGCTGGGCATTAAGACAACAAAAAAAATTCTGCATGAAGCACTTGCTGACTTCCTTATGTATTTTATTTTTCCTTTTTGACCACTATGCTCCATACCTTTCCATCCGCGGTATCGATCACCGCTCTCAGTCACCCTGGGGATTTTTAGTGATGCTTGGCATGTTTACCTTCGACTTTCCAGGATAATTCTGGATTTTAACCCCTGATTTATGTATGAAATTGAACACCGTCTCAGCCAAAATGGGTTTAAGTTATTAATCCGCTGTTTTATCCTACACTGAGAGATTAAATGATATGGAGGTCATGTGACGACACCCTAAGTTGATTTATGCGTCTGTCAATGAGCTGTCGTGCGCATGTGTGGGCCTGTGGTTCAAGAGGTCTTTTACCGCACTCAGCAATGGGATGATGTCTGCAGTGTCCATGTGAGCTCATGCGTGGCGGTGGGACATCACACTGGAGGTGCAGTGAGAGTTTTCACAGTCTTGGTGCCGCTGTGTCTTGGTCTCAGTGTCTCAAGGTCTTAGTGTCAGATTCACGTTGCGTCAGTATCTTGGTGTGCCAGCATCGGTCTCTCAGGATCTTCATGTCTCAGAGTGTCAGTGTGTCAGTGACTTAACGTCTCGGCACCACAGTGTCTCAGTGTCGGCCTGCCTCTGTCATTGTGTCACAGCGTCAGAGTTTCATTGTCAGCCCGTCTCCTTCCCAGCTAAGAGTGAGACAGGAGGACACTGAGACACTGACACTGTGATGCAATGACACTGACATTGAGACACTGGCAGAACATTATGGCGAAGTGACACACTGAAACAGGCACTGACGCCGTAACATAATGGCACTGACAGTGAGGCCGGCAGACACCGAGACAGTGACGCTGCGACCCGGTGACACTGACACAGGGAGAGACAGTGAGACACTAAGGAGACACACACTGAGACACTGACACTGAGAGACTGACAGGGAAAGACAGACACTGTTAGTGTCATTGCATCACAGTGTCAGTGTCTCAGTGTCTCAGTGTCTGTGAGGTCTTAATGTTAGTGTCATTATGTTACAGTGTCAGTGTCTGTTACAGTGCGTCATTGTGCCATAATGTCAGTATCTGTGTGTGCCAGTGTCTCAGTGTCAGTGTCATTGCATCACTGTGTCAGGGTCTCAGTGTCTGTCTGTCCCTTTTGCCAGTATCAGTGTGTCATGGTGTCGGTGCCCATCTCAGTGTCTGTGTCTCTGGCTGTCAGTGCCAATTACCCCCTCGGAGATGGTGCTGTAGGTGTAGAAGAGCCTCGCCCACTCTGTGCCTGAGCGCCAACGGTGCTCCAGCGGTGCGGATGGGGGGGGGGGGGGGCTGCTGAGTGCGGCAGTCGGGAGCGGCGTTCTGTGTGCGCGTGCGTGCGTGCGTGCGCGCGCGCGCGTGCGCGTGTGTCCGCAGCGCTCCGCGGGCACTTCGCTGTCACTCACCGGACCGGACAGCTCCTTTGTGGAAACACTTTCACTGAAACGCAACAGGTAACTTCACCTCTTCCTTTTTCCCTCGGAGTCACATGGAAAATTAAAATTCGACACTTTATCATGTCGTTTTTCGGATATTGTTCTAATCTAATACGACACTCACAATAATTTACTGGACAGAATCAACGGCGACTGAGAATTATAAACTAGTACTCGCATCGTCAAGTTATTTCTACATTTATGCTGCTGAGTGTCACTGACAGAACACATGATGATTTGGAAATATATCATATCATATGTCAGTATTTTATCGTTGAACAGTTCACGGAAGTTCTGCTTTCCTGCGAAAATTATTTAGGGTGATCATTGTTTTCTGGGCGGTTATGAAATTGTTATGATTTCGTGATGATCCGAACAATTGTGTTTTCAGACTGACATCACTATGCGTCAATGTGACACATTTCGGGGACATTTCCTGCCGTGGCGGACAGGGAAAGTGACACTGGAGTGGGGGTAGTGCTACTTTTTTGAAATATAAACAATAGAAAATTTCGCTGTCTTTGTTTTGAATGTATATCCGACACCGCATTGCTGACATATTATTCTTGATACAGCAGATATAAAAGGAAAGTATGTTGAAGGGCCTCTCTCTGCAAGTCTTTTTTTTTTTTTTTTTTTTTTGAACCAGCTTCTGGGTGAAATGCAAAATGATGGTATACTGTTTCTCATTTTGAAAGTTTCCTTCTGAAAATATAACCTTATCGACACATCTGGATAGTTTCAGATACATTGCTGCTGTTGCTGTGATTGTTGCTGTTTTAGTCAACAGCAGGGCTGTGCCGATGTGAAATACTGGAGCTCCTCCAGTACAGCACAAATATTTATATCTTATTTGCCCAATTGAGTTTTGATTTGAGAATATTAAGCTGCTCAGGAATGTGCTTCATTACAGGATCAAGTGGCTCCTGTTCATTTGAGCAGAATTGAGACCACCCCGGTTTATAATGACTTGCAGTGATTTAAACCGGGGCAGTTACACTGCACTTTAATCTAGACAATCTGCAAAGAAATTAGTGGTTCTGAATAAATAGTCATCTTTTTCTGCATTTTTGAATTGTTTATGGGTGTGTGTGAAATTGTTCTTCCATTCGGTAAAGATTTTTTTTATAAAATGGAAAACTAAATTAAACCTGGGTAGTGTAGTGTATTCTGTGGCAACACTTCAATTAAGTTTTATTTTATTTTTTTTTTTCTTCCGATCTTTCATGGCGTTGCTGAATATTATAGTTTCTCACCGTGGTTTTCACAGATGGCTGTGGTTGGAAAATGTGGTGTTAATCTGGTTTGCTTATAAGTGGATTTGTAGACATGTTTAACATTAATAGTATTCTCCATGCTCAGCATTTAAATATTATGCAGCTGATATGTTACAGCAAAAAATAATTAAAAATGAAACACTGTCAAGGACTGTGCTGCGTGCTGTATGCATAGGTTTTGTCTGATTAGCCTAATATTGCAGACGAAGTAAAAATGATGATAAAATATAGTCCTTGATACGTAGTAAAGTTATGTCTTTGCGTTTACATAGATGTATATGACATTTAAAAAAAAAAAGCTTTAGAGGTTACGGACAAATGTTTTAATGTTTCTTTTAGGCAAGCATGCGGAAATTCCATCGGGGAAAGCCATAAAAAGGCATAATTTAGAACGTGTAGCCTAACGTTAATAATTAATTCCAGTTTTTAATTTAAAAAAATAGTTTTAGCAGCTCTCACGTAATATGCAGAAATAAAATATGGATTCGAACAACATGCGTTTCTGAACGGATCTCTGATATGAACATTGTAATTTTCAAGGACTGAAGTTAGAACCTTAAAAAGAGGCCTGATTTATCGGGAATATGTAGCGGTTTATTGTTTTGGGGGAAAAAAAAAAAAAAAGATTTCTCAATAGTGCGGAGCCTCCAGCCGCCTTCTCTTTTCATGCTGCATCGCGCGTTGCCACCAGAGGTGGCGCTGCTTGGCACCCCCTGCTCGTCCGCTCGCTCACACACACTCTCACTCGCACAAACGCGCACACACACTCTCCGCACAGTCAGAATGAGAGTGTGAGACAGAGCCATGGAGAGGTTCAAGGGATCGCGCCGCTCTCTTTGTTATTTCCTAAGAGTTGCGGAGCGCCGCTATGACGCGACTCGCGGCGAACTGTGAGCGCACGCACTCCAGATGCGTTCGGCCGCAGAGGGAAGCCTTTCACAGGTACAGCGCGAAACTTTTTCTTTCTTCACCCCCCCCCCCCCTTCTTTCCACTAGCATGGTGGACCGTTTGTTGCGGTAGTAGTGCGGGATGGAAATGTGCCGTCGCCTCGGTGTCTTTGAATCGCCCTGCCTGCCTCTCCTGCCTGTCTCATCGATCACGTCGGAGTGTGTGAGGCTGCCGGCTGTCGCGGGGCATCGCCGGTGGTGCTTTTAACGCGCCCGCCGTGTGTAAATCACCTTCCGAAGTTGTGTCTGCTAACGAAGGGCCTGGCGTGCGTGTGTGTGTGTGTGTATGTATGTATGTATGTATGTATGTATGTATGTGTGTATGTGTGTGTGTACACACGTCTCCTGTGTGCCAGTCCGTGCGCGCGCGTGTGTGTCTGTGGAGTTTGTTTCTGGCCTCCCCTCCCCCCCCACACCACCGTGCCCTGCCTCGCAGGCCGGGACTCGAGCTCGCGCTGCGAGGCTCTTCACTTCAAAGCGCGGGCGAGCTGTAGCCCTCCGAGCCGCGCGCTGGCGGAAACGCGGCGCCTGCCACACACAGCCAGCCAGCGTGTGGCCCCCTTCGGCTCCGAAACAACTTTTTAAAGCACCAAACTGTCCTATTTTTAAATAAATAACCACCTAATGAATAAACACTCGGCCGGTTTTGCGACTTGACCGCACAAACCCGAAATTTTAAGGAAAAAGAAACACAACGAAAAAGAAACCTTAGAGTTGTGCTGGGAAAAGGTATCACTCAGTTAGCTATACAGGTAGCTACACACACTCACTGCGTTTAGTTGTTTATTCATTCAGTAAAACGCGAATGGAGGCAAAAGCCTGGGCTGGATAATGCATCAACACGAGTTTATGTGCATAAAAATTGGATGTGTGCGTGCCGGCGTGGGCACTTTCGCCTCAGTTTTTTGGATTTAAACTCGGGCGTCTGAGGTTCGGTGGCCCTTGTTTTTGTTCCCGTGCTGCTGCTGGTAGCGTTGCTGAAGCTAGCTGCGTGTAATGGCTGTTCGAGCCCGACGCCGGCGGGCTGCCGCTGCTATAGCAGCCATTCGCGCTCGACGTCCGAAGAAGGCGGTCTGTGAGTGAAAGCGTTGCCGTTACGCGGCACTCGCTTGCCGGCTGGACGCGGGCCGCCGCCGCGGAGCTCGGAGGCGGCCGGTGCTGGACGCCGTGGAGGCTCACAGCGAGTCGGGCTCCTCGGCGAGCCCTGTGCGCCGCG
Source organism: Scleropages formosus (assembly GCF_900964775.1). Lineage (NCBI taxonomy): Eukaryota > Metazoa > Chordata > Actinopteri > Osteoglossiformes > Osteoglossidae > Scleropages > Scleropages formosus. The sequence goes on along the minus strand of NC_041825.1, from coordinate 8,926,765 downwards.
CTCGCCTTCACATGGTTTCCGCCCGACGCGGACCTCCGTGGCATGGCCGGCTTTCAGGGTATTGAAATTAACATTAAAATGAATATTTGTCCGCGCTGTGCGACTCTGTGTGTCTTTTACACCCCGAACGTTGCTGGAAACGGTGCGCTAACACGTGGCTAGCAGACTAGCTGGAGGAGTTTGTTGAGGTTCGCAGAGTTGCCCACCGCCACCGGCCGCCCTGGCTGCAAACATCTCGATTGTTCTCCGCTCGCCAAGCAGGCTTCCGCACGAAGCCTCTTCGTTTTAAAAAGTAATTCAAAAATATAAAAATAAAAAATAATTGGAGGGGTTAGTTTCCCCCCCACTACACGAGAGCATTTGCAGTCAAATTCCTTCGAGTACTGACGCGGCGGCGGGGCTCCTGAAAGTTAGTGAGCGTAATGATATATTTAAAATATAATTTAAAAAAAATAAATTTGCTTTTAGTGGATGTTCTTGTGGCATGAGGATTTGGTACTTTATTTTCTAATTACATTGGGTCAGTCACAGTGGTTCTGCTTTTTTTTTTTTTTTCCCCCCCTCCTCAGGGTTAGTGTTTCTCATCATCATGTGGATGAACACTGCAGTCCTTACACTCCTGCATTTCTTCATTTCCCTGTAGTTTCCCTCCCAAATGACTTCTAATGTTACCAACAGACAATTATTTACTCATTCATATAGCTGGGTAATTTTACTGGAGCAGTTTAAGGTAAGTACCTTGCCCAAGCCAAGGCTACTACAGCTGGGATTCGAACCTGCAACCATCGGGTCCAAAGGCAGCACCTCTAACCGCTACGCTGCCAACTGCCCTGTACTACAACCTGTTTAGTGCTGCGGGACACTTTACGCTGAGACTGGGCCTCTGCGGAGGCCTCGCTTGTGTACGTTTCATGTAAAAGGCGCCGTTGCGGCCTTCGCTTGTCGGGGTGACGTGGACCGGCTCGTCGTCGGGATGTTCTCGACAGCCCTAGCATTTACATCATTGATGTACATTTAGCTGATGCTTCTCACCAGTGATCTCCAGCGTTAAACTGCATTCGCACAGCTTCCGTTGCCCAAGGCCGGAGCGACGGTCTGCGTTTTAATTTATTTCTTTTTTTTTTTTTTTTTTTTTTTTTTTAAATTGCTTGGTAATACTTGTGGGTAGTGACACGGTGAACGGACTGCACTTGTAGGTTGGAGCCAAAGTATAACCGGCGGTGTCGTGCCCTTGAGTTTTCGTACCGTGAATTTCTCTCGTATAAATGCCCAGGTATATAAATAGCTAATAATGTAATAAATATGGAATGTTACTATTGTCAGATTTTATGAAGTCACTGTTTAACCTCTGGGGTTAAAAAAAAAAAAAAGGTAAATTGAATGTCTACTTATGAGGTGCAGGTAACATAGGGGTTAGGGTTGTTGTCTCGCAACCTGAAGATTCCTGCTTCAGATCCCACTCCTGATGTAATTCCGATCAAGGTATTTACCCTGAGCTAATACAGTAGGAATGCCCTGTTGTGTAAATGGGTAGATGGATAGATATTGGATGAGAGAACAAAAAAACGGAAGATGTTTCCACCCGATTTAAACCGAAGACCTTCCGCGTGTCAGACGAGTGATAATGATGCTACGTTATGGAAACTGCTTCAAATTGTTGCGGAACTTATCTAACATCGTAGCATTGTTGGTGAAATGAAGGTTAAAATGGGATTTTTATCAGCTATTGTTATTAACCTTCATTTAGCCAACACCTGCTCGGTGCAACTTAGTTTTTAACACAGTATCATTAACACTATCAGCTATTGTCACATGAATATGATTGTTCTCTCCAAACCAGTTAGTGTCGTGGGAGCTCTACTTGGTCTGTATCCTCAAGACATTCCTACTTTGTATTTAAGTGCATTTATTTACAGCAGTTTGTTTTTTTTTTTTTCCAGGTTATTCACCATTTGTGTAAGCTGTCTCTCATTGTATTATTTGGGTGACACGGTGGCACAGCGAGTAGTGCTGCTGTCTCGCAGCGCCTGGGTGGTGCGAGAGAACGTGGGTTCGGTTCCTGCTCGGTCTGTGTGGAGTTTGCATGTTCTCCCCATGTCTGCGTGGGTTTCCTCCCGGGTGCTCTGGTTTCCTCCCATAGTCCAAAGACATGCTGTTCAGGTTTCCCCATAGTGTGTGAGTGACAGAGAGAGTGTGTTCCACTGATGTATAGATGAGTGACCCGGTGTAAATAGTGCATCTAGCAGTATAAGTCACATTGGTGAATAAGGTGTGTGGGCTGGTAACACTACCTAGTATCCATGGTAAGTTGCTTTGGAGAAAAGTGTCTAAGTGAATAAATGTAATACAATCTGGTGAATATTTTTGCTGTTCTTTATGTACCAGTGTTCTGCATAGGAGGTTTTGTTTGTCACAGAACTGCAGTGTTGGTGGCTGTAATACAGTTCGAATGTTAGGGTTAAGTAGGGTCGCAGCAGTACTTCATTAAAATAACATTCTGAAAAGTGTTGTGATGGTGAAATACTGAAACTGAAAGTTTAATGGTATTGTATTGGGATGCATAGTCTTGCTCTGAAATTTCAGCATAATGTCTGTGAATTAATTTGTCATGGTTTTTATATGAATCAAGTCTGTGACATGGATGATGGTTCTCTTCTGATCTAATGTTCACAAGCACGTTTAAATACTAATGCATTTTGTGTTTTTTTTTTTTTTTTTTTTTGATAAATGCAAAAGTTCTTTACAGTTAAATGTTGAGTTACCTTTGAACAGTGGTGTAGTGGCACTTTTTGTCACTTGAGGTGCAAATAGCAGTCCACTCATTGTTTTCCCTTGTCTTCTAGGAGGAATTCTTCTGCAGCAGTTCTTGTAGAAGTCTGGATTCAATTTGTGTGAAACTTTGGCCATACTGGGACTGGACACGTGGGCGTTATGAGCGCGAGCGTGAGAGAGAAGGTGTTCCCAGTGGACTTAGGTGCCAACTTTACTGAAGATGCCCCGAGACCACCGGTCCCTGGGGAGGAGGGTGACCTGGTGTCCAGCGATGCTCGGCAGTATGACTACGGCTTCTGCTCCACCAGGGCCGAGACCCTCAAGGGTGAGGCCTCCACAGCCACACCTCGACGGCCCGACCTGGACCTGGGCTACGAACCTGAGGGTAGCGCTTCCCCCACTCCCCCTTATGTGAAGTGGGCTGAGTCCCTCCACTCTCTGCTGGACGACCAAGATGGCATCCAGTTATTCAGGACCTTCCTCAGGCAGGAGGACTGTGCCGATCTCCTGGACTTCTGGTTCGCCTGCAGCGGCTTCCGGAAACTGGAGGCCAGCGAGTGCAGCGAGGAGAAGAAGCTGAAATTAGCCAAGGCCATCTACAAGAAGTACATCCTGGATAACAATGGGATCGTGTCCAGGCAGATCAAGCCAGCCACTAAGAGCTTCATCAAGGACTGTGTGATGAAGCTGCACATCGACCCGGCCATGTTCGACCAGGCCCAAACTGAAATTCAGACTTTGATGGAGGAGAACACGTACCCCGTGTTCCTGAAATCTGACATTTATCTAGAGTACACCAGGACAGGCGGGGAAAGCCCCAAGTTGTACAGCGAACAGGGTTCCACGCTGGAGAACGGCAAGGTTTTACCAGGTTATTTGCCCACCCTCAATGAGGATGAAGAATGGAAGTGTGGCCAGGAGGCAGGAGGGCACCCGGTACGTGATCCTGCCCCCTCCAACCTGCTGACTGAGAAACTGCTGATGGAGACCGCTCCGCAGAGAGCGGTCCCTACCAAGAGATACCAGGACAACCAGGAGTGCAGGTAAATCTGCACCGGCAACCCAGTTTCCTCTCCCTAGGCTTGTTAAAGTTCTAGAACAACCTAGGGTGGGTTACAAAGTAAAGTTTGCTTATTCCCAGGTGGTTTCGGTCCTGACAGAAAAGGTTGGAGCGCGACTAGATCAAGAGATCTTTTTCCCTTTGAGCATGACTGACTGCAGCAAGGGAGGAGAATGCGGCACAGGCTCCGGCGTTTGTTACGCGCAGGCCTGGTGCGGCAGAGTCGGAGGCCAGGCGCTGCGCTGGTTGTTCTACGACGGAGGCACGAGCGCTCAGTTTCCCACACAGGTGTTCTGCAAGACAGGCTTTTAAAGATGAGTAAGGGTTTCCAGAGAGGGGATCAACTGGTTTTTCTCTGTAAGATCTAATGGCAATAGTGTGAGGGGATGGATATAAAACATCTGTTCAGCACATTGTGGTGGTGGTGCTGGGGGGGTCGCTTTCATGGAACTTCAAGGCTAACACGCTAACTGAGAGCATAACCTGAATATGTTAACGTCCCAACATGTGCTGTCCAGGTGATAAGGCCACCCTACGAGTAATGAACTGTACTGCAATGTTCCAGTTGGACGTCTTCCTAGCCGTTCTGGTGTTAAACAATAAATGTTCATATTCCGGTCATTCATGACTAATACAAATGATGCTGCAATTATTCTGCAGGGTGGAAGGCGTCTTGTGAATATTTAGCTTTATTTTGAGAAAGTGCGAATACCATAGAGTCCGTTTTACTTAGTTGTTAGAGAAGTGGGGGTTTTGTGTGACGGGAGAGCTTTGATCATAGTCCGAGCTGGAAAAACGTGTTTACTGATGGAAATACCGTCTTATGGATTACAGCGTACAATATTAGAACGTCTAAAAGAAATAATGAAATATATAATGCTCATCTCTTTAATCCAAGGTTTGACTAGTTAGTCTGAATGGTCACTAATAGATAGTTGCATGTTTTTTGTTGCCTGTTGTCTTGTATATAAGAGCAAAGTATTGTGGTACCGCAGGTATGTTGACAGCCATGTTTTCAAATAATTCCGTAACATTGAAATTACCATTTTTTGAAGAATAAGAATAGTTTCAAGTGATTTTAGCATGACAAGGATAACCACAAGCTTTCTGAGCATTTCACACATTGATGCTCTGCATGCATTTATTCAATAAGCGATGATAGGTTTGTATATTACTCTGTTAACAGTGATTTACTCTTTTATGCAAAAAAAAAAAAAGGTAGGAGGGTATCAGGATTTGTCTATCCTGTGTTTTATGCACCTACTTGAACGATGAACCTCGGTGCAGCAAGTGGTAGGTAACAAACTAGGTTTACTTGAGTCACGTGTCTGCAGCTATGTCTCTTTCTCTTAATGTAATGCATAAATTGTATTTTTGCTGAGATGTACGACTCTTCAGACAAAAGCGTCTGCTAAATGAATAAATGTAAATGTTATGCAGTGCAGTAGTTCTTACTGTACCAATTCAGGAAAATTACCTTTCTCAAGGGTACAATGGCAGGAGTTGGGATAAGGCAGTGGCTTCATACATGGCCACATGTTGCTGTATGTGTGGTTATGCAGTAGAGAAGTGGTGTGAGGCTTTCCATCAATTTTAATGTGAAATTATCTGAGTATTGGGTGTAGACCTGAAAAAGTTACAAAACGTATGAAACCATCAATCACCAATTAGTTTCCCTTAGTGGGATCACTAGTCACTTTTTTTTCTTGAATGTAATCCTTACCTAGTTGCTTTGATGCCGTGTAACTGAACCAGCTCAAGTGGATGAAACATTAAAATGAGAAAATCCCACATCTCCCTTTGAAGACACATTTATTTATGTTGAGGTTCTCAATATTTAACAGCTCATTACAAGGCATGTTGAGGTTGTTTTCAGCACTCAGAATTCATAAAACAGTTGTGAAACCCTGCCCCCCCCCCCCCAGTTTTAAAATATTAATTTGACTAACTTCTGTTTGCTGTGTTGATTTTCATATGGCCAGTTATAATTCAAGTAATTGTAATGGATTTAAAATTTGCATGTAGAATGAAATCAAAAGGCATGTTGCACATAATTGGGGAAAAAACTGAAAGCATTAAAAGAAATTATACTGTCTCTTGTGTATTAACGGGAACGACTGGAATACAGGAAACTAACAAAGTTTCACTGATGGTCATTTTAAGAAGTCGTGGTCATGTGTTATGAGCTTGACCTGCCCTGGGGAACAAATATCTCTGGGCTGATTCTGGTGCTCATGCTGATCAGTTCTCCTAGTTTGGGCAAAATGCATAAATCACGTCAGACCTACGGAGTTTTGTGGCTCGGATCATAGCTGATCATGGTGTCATCCTGTGTGTTTGCTTGCACAAAACTAATTACGTTTTTAGGAGCTAGAATTGCCCAGATAAGGATGAGTAAAATTCTTATATGTTAATAATCCTCTGCTAATCGTGATATTTGTGCTTCTGTGCAGCTAACGAGGAAAAATTAGTAGAAATACTTGACGCCTTCGTTTATCTCAACAGCTTTTTGCCGCATGTAGTTAGAGATTCATATATGGTCCTTACATAGCAGTGTGTGTATTCGTATTTGAAACTGACTAAAGCATTAATGGAAAATTAAGAAGGAAATGCAAAATTATTTTAATATTGATTGCCGAGGATCTACCCTTTAGTACTTCTCTAGACTTGAAAATAACTCGTATATTTGGGAAACATTGTGGTCCATCTTACCTGTGTCATTGTCACCCCTGCAGGCCTGTGGCGATAACGACTTGTACACGTGGCACATCCCTACACTCGCACGCCTGTTTACGACTGCTTCTTTTATTATTCCGGTAAATTACAGTGCCTTTGCAGTCAGATATGGAAGGAGGTGTTAATGACTCTTCTGGGGGCCAAAGTGTAGAAATACTAATAAAAAAACACAAAGCTTGGAAGCATCCTCTTTTTGAGGAGTCAGTTTTCTCCCCGTATTGCTAACAGCGGTATCCCCGTATACATTACGCTGTTCTGCCCTCGCTACGGCTGCACTCCCATAGTGCTCCGCACACACACTTGCACAAGCGCTTATGCATTTGGCAGATGCTTTTCTCCAAAGCAAAGTACAACTCAGACAGATTGATCATTTCATGCTGATAATCTTTAGAAGCGAACATATCTATTTTCTGCTGCCCCCAGACTGCAGTGATGTCGGAGATGGGTGTGTAATGTGTTTTTATTGTTGCCGCGTAAGCGCTTTACTAGGGAACACACATGGGGACCAGCAGCCCCACACCTTGTCAAGCAAAGGCTCTTATTTAGTACTTTAAACTGGTAAAATATTCTCATTTTTGTTTTGTCCAGCTTAGTCATATCATTGCTGTTCTCGATAGTCCATTGTTTTCGTGTGTACAGTCTTGTGATGTGTGCAAAGTGCACTTCATAATACTACACTGTCAAGTTCACTTTTGTAAATGTTCTAGTAAGTTCGAAATCATAGTCCAGATTTATTTATTTACTAGTGCACCCGCTCAGTGATTCAGTTCTGCTTTGTATCTTAAGATCGTGGCGAGTTCCGTAGATTGAAATACCGTAAATAAGATGATCTTGGGACCGAATGTCTGGCCGTGAACCAGGCCACCCCCTCGTAAGCAGCGTTACCCCTTTCTCAGGACGGCCCTGTCCTCAGGCGTGAGCCACCTTTCCCCAGAGCCTCTCAGTGCTGCGGGGAGAGGCGTCTGTAGGTGGAGAGAAGTGCCAGGCGCAGGCAGCCGCTCTGTGCCGGCTGCCCGTCTTTACCTGTGATGATTAATTTAACGTTTCCTTTAGGAACTCCCCCTCGTATAAATTAATTAGTTTGCACTTTTGGCATATTTTGGAGCATGAGCAGCGTAAAAATGAAGACAGTTTGACTTCAGTTTCAGTTTTGCCTTTTTGCATAGAAAGCTGCATCAGATTAGATGGTATGTGGTATTTCGTACTTGGTTGTTGTACCGCACTGGTAAAATCTAAGTGTTCTGTGGTATAAAGGCTCTTCAGGTGGGTGACATATTGGATAGGTGCATAGGTAAACATTGGGAAAGGTGCTTTGTGCATTTTTATTAATTCCTTTTGCCTGCATTGTGGAAACGTCTGAAAAAATATTTATTGAATATTTAAATTGCCCTTGTGTGACTGGAGTTGAATACTTGGACACAATGAGCAGAGTAGTGGGAACTTTCTAGAAAAGGTTTAATGGGATGTAAGGTGTGTGTTGATTCTGCTCAGCGCCAGTATTTCACAGTTGTTTTCTTACAAGGTTTTTTTACACACACATGCAGTAGATAAAGGCTATCATCTGTCAGCTTCCACTTTTGTATCCCTTGACAAGGTATCTCACGAAAATGCTGACTTGGATAGCAGTTAGTGATAATATTAGTTGAGTAATGTCAGTGATCGGTGTTCAAGGCTCCTAGGAGCTGGTTGCAGTTCTGTTTGACAAAGACCACCCCACCTCTCCCCTTTCTTTCATCATCTTCCAAGACTTGGACTAGATTCCGCATGATGGAGCAGTAACATGTACGTACACTCCCGAATTAGTCTGTAGTTCAGCTACTTTGCTTCAACTTAGGCCGTAATTCGATTTATATCATTCTGTGTGTGTGTGTGTGTGTACACACCCGCATGTTGTAAAACATAAAGCAGAGAATGATATCAAAGTCCAAGCAATGTTACCAGTGTTGTCCACCCAGAGAATCTCAGTCACTTATTCATGGATGCTCCAGTGAGATTGAGATCTACCCCCTGCGTCATCCCCGGGGCCCGCTATAAATTAAATAAAACGGTAAATCCCCTTTGACCAAGTTAAAAACACAGTAAAATCCAATTTAAAAGAAAACTGGATCCAGAAAAGACAAAATGTACAATAAGCAGTTTTTCCCTCAAAGTTGCTAGGAGAGCAGTAGTTAGTTGGTAAAATCTGTCTCGACTGGGGAAAAATTGTTTGACAGTCTGATCCATGGATGTAATTCATCCTGTAGAAATTGTTTGAGAGGAGTATTTCCTTCAGGATTCTCCACATAACTCACAATTTTCAAATTACAGCGGCTTTTATTTTTCACTTCGTCCATTTTCATCTGATAAAGCTAAACTTTTCTCTCCAAGGTGGCTATTGATTCAGCTTGCAGTTTGTCGGAATCCTCCAAAGCAGAGATCCCGTATTATCCCGACAATACGATTTTAAAACCTATTTACGCAGTCAAAGCGGCTTTTTCTTTTTCTTTCTTCAGTAACTACAACGGAGGGCAAGAGTTTCTTTAGTTTGGCATCGACGACTTCCAGCTCGTCCAGCTTTGTAAGCAGACTCTCCGTATTGCTCGTTTGGTTAGACATCTCGTATATCACCCTAGACCAGATATCATTTGGCCAGTTGTCTCTTGATCCGTGCTGAAAATCCTTTATCTGAAGGTGAACTAGCACAGCCGACAACAGAAGAGGAGGCCAGAACATGAATCTCATCTTCATGAATTTGAAATGTATTGGCTAGGACAGGAGGAAGTGGTAGATTTTGTCATGCTTTGTGTGTGGTTACCGTAACTGAGAGATGCACTGTAGGTTTCATATCCTTCATGTATTGAATGTGGGAATGATGACTAATAACATTTCCCAGCACCCATGAGCACATTTAGCATCTTTTGATGACTACTGTGTTTCAAGTGTAAAATCTCCTTAGCTGAAATTGGAGGTGATGTGGGAATTATGACATAGCCTTAAAAGCAAGGGGGTACTGAGGACTGGAGTGGGTTTTGGCAGAAATGCCTTTTATGATGGATCAAAAAGCCTACTTAATAAAGAAGCTTAGCAGTATCCCTCAAATGGAGAGGATGCATATGTAAGTTATTTCTGTGCTGGCAACTGTGCGTACTTTTTTTTTTTTTTAAAGACAAAAAACAAGTATAAAGCGTTAGCTTTGCTTGTATACTTGTGTATTCCTTTTTAATATAATGAGGTATAGCTGAGAGTACAGAACAAAATCTTGTTCTTTAAATGCCATCGCTTCTTTCCCTTCAGAGGGTTTTTGTTGAGCTTCCAAACATTTTTACGTCTTCGCATAGAACGCTAAAACCCCTGACAACTCATAATTAACAAGCCTCTGCAGATTGTATAAACGGCTTGCCCTGTTTTTGTAATGTGTTTTGGTACGCACAGGAAAAAATGAAGTGTGAGAATAACCATCAAGATACATTCATACAAACGATACTGTTACAGCGTGCAGTCTGCATGACTCTGGGCGCATTTCTGGTCGTGTGTGGTTTGCGGCCCTCCCTTTGTTGCGTCCCCAAGGGTTGCATTGTGTGTGGTCCGCTGTGCAGCGAGACTGTACTGACCACACTCGCTTTGATCTGGCCTGCAGTGGACGTTGCTTTGAAGCTTTAGGAAATGACAGTTAGGAGAACTCCAAAGCTGTCTCTAGAGCAGCAGCTTATTTTAGACGCTGGTTAGTCAGTGTTTTCGTTTACTATGGTATATGCGTTTATATGTTAGTAATTCGATAATGTGAGAGGTACTCATTGTTTAATTCTGGAGTTGTTTCGGATGGATGTAGCAATTTGACTGGTATGATGGAAAAAAATGTGCTGCTTGGTGCTCAGTCAGCAGTATCATTGTTGGGGAAATGGTTAACATGTAACCATTAATTTGTGTCTTTGACTATTTTTAGAATTTTCTTCAATCTGTATAATGCATATTACTGCAAGTATATATTTTTGAAGTAATTGAAATTTGGCTTTATTCATATTCATTGTTAAGATCACTCTTCTAATGCTGGGCCACAGTGGTCTGGACCCTATCCCAGAAGCATAGGACGTGAGGGAGGGTCACCATGAACGAAGGGTAGCCGCATGCACACACTAACTCCACATTTTTCGCAGTATATGAATGTAGTTACCAAGTCCACTCGAAATGCGTGTCTTTGGTACTTTGTGAGGAGAGCAGAGCGCTCGGAGGAAACCGCAGAAACCACATGTAAACTCCACACAGACTGAGTGGGCATTGAGAGACTACTTATTTCCATTTGAAATTAGTTTTAATTTGAGTGTAGTTCAAGGTTAATAAAAATGTTGTTATACAGCATATTTTTATTATAGCCCTATCCAGGACTTTTACAAAATTTTTCAGCAAATATGCTGAAATCTATCCGTTTCACTTTTAATGATTTTACAGATAATGAAGCGGGGGGGGGGTGCAGCGGCGCAGCAAGTTTGTCCGGGTCCTGCTCTCTGGTGGGTCTGGGGTTCAAGTCCTGCTTGAGGTGCCTTGCGACAGACTGGCATCCCGGCCTGGGTGTGTCCCCTCCCCCGCCAGCCTTGCGCCCCGTATTGCTGGGTTAGGCTCTGGTTTGCCGTGACCCCGCTCGGGACAAGCGGCTTCCGGCTGTGTGTGTGTGTGTGTGTGTGTGTGTGTGTGTTAAGCAAAGTAACCAAATGCTGGCACACACTGTCCACCCTTATGTAATAAATTGAATAGGATAGGATCGGTAGTTCATGAAATCCGCATAGCTCAGGTGCTGTGAGACTCCACTACTTGCTGTGCCACCCACTTTGTTACCGTTACGTTTTTTTCCTTAGCTGTATTTTTTTAAGGATTCCTGTTGTCTTGATTCTCTGGAAACATGTGAAAAATCATGCAACTAAATAGCACTTCTATTTGAACATTCAGTAAATTGTAGTAGTAAATTATTTTTGATTTTATTTGAAAGAAAATACTGCTCTGAATACTGTTCAGTTTGAAGTCCTGTGTACATTGTCTCAAACAGAGAATCCTTAACTGCTCTGCATTTACTGCTTTCTGGTAATCTTGAGGAAGAATTGAAATGGTATTGAAATTGGTTCATTGCTTAATCCTGGGAACGATTGGAGGTGTAAACATTAAGTTCACTTTCAGGTGACGTGTGTGTGTAAAATGAGTAAGAATCCTTGATTTAGGGGAATAATAGATACACTTGTGCTAAAAAATGCTTGAATTCCAGTTTTTTTCTTTTTTTTTTCTTTTGAAATTGGTGTGGGATGCTGATTCGGTTCACTTCCGCAATGTTTACAGCTTAGGACTGGTTGTGTCTGGGTCATTGGAATAGCACCTGTAGGAAGAGGGATTGCGTAGGAGTTTGTGGAGCTTGTAATATCATCGTTAGCTTTCAACTTAATGTGCGTGCACACACATGCACACACTGTCTAAAACCGCTTGTCCCATGTGGGGTCGCGAGGAACTGGAGCCCAACACGGCGCAGCGCTGGAGGGGGAGGAGACACACCCAGGACGGGACGCCAGTCCGTCGCAAGGCACCCCAAGCGGGACTCGAACCCCAGGCTCACCGGAGAGCAGGACCCGGTCCAAACCACTGCGCCACCGTGCCCCCCCAGCATAATGTAGCTCAAAGTTAAAACATTTTAGGCAGAATTTTTAGGAATTTATTGCATCTGTATTTGAGGTTTTTACAAAACCCTACATACAAATTAACCAAGAAGCATCTGCATTAAAATATTGATTGTGATTTATTGGTTAAAGTTACTGTAGTTACAAAGTTAACAGCCCTCTCCCAGTTTGTAAGTTGGCTAAACCCTTGCAAATCTGTGACATTGCTAATTTTCAGTTTAGAAAAACCTAGTTGGAAATTTGGTACAGAAAAGAAAATACTTAATTTATAGACCAGGAATTGCTGTCCGTGTTTTGTGAACAGGATAAACTGCGATTAATCTGATCCCAGCTTGGTTACTCCCCATGTGCTCAAAGGCACAGCTGAGGAGCTGTCTCGGTTGTCCATTGGTTAAGTACAACTCTAAAACATTTTTTCCTAAATTTTTTTTAAACGGGCGATTGAATGGGTTGTTTTGAGCACCCAATGGCTGGCTGCTGTAATCAGCCTGCGTTATCAAGTCACATTTTTTTGATCTTTGTAAAATAAGTTGTTGTGGAAAGCCAGCAGCACAACCATGCTGGATACTGTATCCATCAATGTGTGTCGGAGGGGCGGCGGTAATATTCCGCAGCTGTCCGATTCATGACCAGATTGCCGGAGTATTTATTTTGTCGTCCATCTTGCACCAAAAGCGTTTAGACTAATTTTGTCAAGCTTTAGAGTTCCCCTGGGCATTGTGCTGCTCCCTGTTCTTCTGGAATCAAAAGGGGCAATAGCTGAATTAAGCCTGTTCTCCATGAGCCAGAGTGGATTCAAGGTAATGCCAAAATGTTAAGGAAGCAACAAAACATTTCGGTTAACATTATAGCTATGACTGTATAATGAATTATACGCTGACTCCTCAGCTGACAGTTAGGGCCAAACGTTTTTTTTCTTTCTCCCTTTTCTTTTTCTCCCCATATCAGATCACCACGTCACAATCAAATGCTTAATACAGGTGCTCCTTGATTTATTAATGTTAGGTTATGTTAAAAACCTCAGATCTATAATGAATTAGTTTTAAATGAGTTTTACATTTTCACGTAATGCTGATCGTATCCTATTCGGTTCATCATATTACATTTTGTGTGGAGTTGACCTGTTTTCATGTCTCTGTGGCTTTCCTCTAGTGCTCTGGTTTCCTCTCACACTGAAATGACACGCAGGTCAAGTGAATTATGACGCTATTTTCTCTGTAGTGTGTGTGTGTGCGTGCGCGTGCACGTATGGCTACCCTGTGATGCACTGGCGTCTTGTCCACAGTGTACCTCTCTCAGCATTGTGCCCAATGCTTCCAGGATAGGCTCCAGGTCACCGAGCACCTGCCCAGGACAAGCAGTTATTGAATTTGGATGGATGTATAAGCAGTTTCCACAGAGTCTGATTCACTGTCAAGTGTGCAGTGGTCGTCTTTTTATTGATCCCAGTTAGGGATGGGTAAGGATTTTATCGATACCGACATTGCTTATCGATACCGATACTTATTGATACTCTTACTGATACTACTCTTCATACATTGGTGCAAAAAATAAATGATGACATAAAAAGATATGAAAAGAGTAGTTACTCCATTACTTTTTTGCAGAAATAAGTTAAATTGTTTCCTGTATATGAGGGAGGAACAACTGCTACACATGTTCGGTGGTGTGCTTTAATACTGCTTCCCTAGCAGAAGCTAAACTTAAACAATATTATAATTACCAGAGAACTATAGTCCTTGAGCTTCTTAGAAGCTAACAGAAATGGATAAAGAACATTCATAAAGAGTAAAGATATGTAAACAGAACAATATAGAGATTATATAGAAATTTACGCGCAACTCTCTTTTTTACATATACTGCATTTAGCTGCATTTTCGTTGAATTTAGTAAAGCGAGCCCACACTTTCGAACGTTTTGCTCCGTCAGCCATGACTGGAGAGCACAGAATGTAAATATTCAGTTATGCAAAGTCAAAAGTAATTGCCTGACGCTGGCAGCTTCATCATCATGAGGGGACGGACTTAAGAATGTGAAAACACCTGTCATGTGATCATGTCTAGAAGGTAATGAATTAATGTTTCATAAATACCGATAGCAGCATCATTTGTCCAGGAGCTTATAAATATTTCGGTACTAAGCAGTCAGGAACCAGTACCAATTTCGTATCGGTTCTCGATACCCATCCCTAATCCCAGTATTCACAAACAGCATGATGTGACCTAAACATTGTGTAAGTGAGATGAATTAATTGTCCCACATTACCGCGGTATTCTATTTGGGTGTCTCTTGATGGCTGGACTCAGGGCGGCAGGTTGTTTTCTTTTTTTAGTTTATTTTTAATTTATCTGTGGAAAATTCTAACTTGTAATGTAATGATGTGAATATTTCCAGCTTTTTCACTATAAAATAATTTCACTGGCAGCAAATCTGCCCTGCAGTGACCTGGGAGACCATGGTTTTTAACAGCGCTAAACAGTCCGTTTCAGATCATCATCCTTTTATTTACACTTCTGAGCGTACTGTTCCAGAACTAGCAGTTGTAATAGGAAGGCTTAAATCTGACAAGCATTATTAGGTGAAGGTGATGGAGATGCTGCAGCAAATGTTATAGGTAGTTGGACAGCTGGTAGAGTAGTGGTTAGAGCTGCTCCCTTTGGACACAGAGGTCGCAGGTTCAAATCCCGCTTTCAGATGCAGGATCCTTGAGTAAGGTACTCATCCAAAATTGCTCTGGTCAAATTACCCAGCTGTGTAAATGGGTAAATAATTCTAGGTATCTTAACATTGTAAGTCACTTTCAAGAAATGCATTGAAATGAGTGAATGTAGTTGCAGTATTTGCATTTCAGTGACTGCATTCACAGAATCTGAGTCAAGCATTTCTATACTTCAGATTATGCTTATGAGAATGCAGTCACTTGATGGTATTAACTCAAACACAACATAGCAGCCGAACATTGCAATTTTACAGCATGAGGACTCTACAATGGCTCTGAAAAAGTTTTATTCCAGCAGAACAGAGGTAATAAATTGGTGCCAACAGCTGTGGAGGGGTAAGCTGCCTAGGAGGCAGGAGTACCAGTAAAAGTCAGGGTTTGGAACTTGTGGTATAGCTGGAGGTATAAAAACATGAAATTCAGGGGCTACAGATGTGAATGATTTTAGTTCCCTCCATAGCTATTGCTAAAGGGACAATCATTCAAACACTACTTAGGAATTGGTTGAGGAAATATCCATATTTTGTGCTATGTATTCTTCTACATTTACATTTATTCACTTGGCAGATGCTTTTCTTCAAAGAGACTTACAGTGAACTCTATGTAGTGTTATCAGCACACACACCTTATTCACCAAGGTGACTTACACTGCTAGATACACTACTTACACTGGGTCACTCAAATACATCAGTGGAACACACACACACACACACACACACACACACACACACACTATGGGGGGAATCTGAACAGCATGTCTTTGAACTGTGGGAGGAAACCAGAGCACTCGGAAGAAAACCTACGCAGACACGGGGAGAAGATGCAAACTCCACACAGACTGAGCGGGATCGAACCCACGTTCTCTCGCATCACCCAAGTGCTGAGACAGCAGAGCTACTCGCTGTGCCACCATGCCGCGCAAAGTGGTTTAACCAATCTAAAGTGGTTTCCATTGGCTTAATTCTTCAGCTGCTTCAAATTCCAGTCTTTGCCCATTCTTGATGACAAGAAGTTTTACATTTTCATTTATTCATTTAGCGGTCACCCAACATACATCTCGGAGAACAGTACAAGAAATGCGTTACGTGAACAGAAGGAATGACTTGGAAGCAAACGTGATTTGAGTGCTGTCAATTTGACACATTCCACAATATGAACCATTATACATCATACGTGTAGCTGTATGAAGGCTTTTCCATTATTAAACAAAGATAATTAAATGTAAACACACATTTATCAGATACATACAAAATTTTGTCTCTTTCCTTTTCTGTAAGTTTTGCTTTCTTTTGCTCAGACAGATTTGGAAAAGTATTTTGTTTTCTGAATGCATTGAAGGTGTTATGAATGATAGTTCTGTGCTTTGGTGGAATTTTTCTCCTTTTTTATGCACATGGACCATAATACAGGAGTAATAATACTGTGCAAGCCATTATGGCATTGGGTTGTCAGTGTACCTTGCCTTAAACATTTGATGCACGTTTGTAGCATGGATGGTCACACATCTTTTCCTCCCCACCCTTCTGCAGACATGCGACACGGAGGGAGCCCGTGAACCCGTACTACATCAACACTGGTTATGCCCTGGCTCCTACCACCAGCGCCAATGACAGCGAGCAGCAGAGCATGTCCAGTGATGCGGACACCCTCTCCCTGACAGACAGCAGCGTGTATGTACCCCCTCACATCACCATACCCATCACAATCCACAGTGAGTCACCCTGGGGGAAATTACATATCCACACTGCAGATTCAAATTAAAATGCGCAAGGAATTCTTTTGGCCAGGTATCCACCACCATGTTTTATTCATGAGTTTGTAATTTATTGGTTCAGTCTATTTTACTTTCAATTAAAGGAATGATACACGAGCACATGAACGATACATAATGGTTTTAGACTTTACAAAAATGGGGAAGAAGAAAAAAATGACATTTTGACGTATTCCTTTTACAACCTTAAACATAGGTTTTTTTTTTTTTTTTTTGTATTATAAACATCTACTCATTTTGCAGAGGCTTTTCTCCAAAGCAAAATAAAACACAGAGTAACCTAATGGACATTTCACAGCAGGGAAGAGCTTAGTTATGGAAGCACAGGTAGTTGGTCTGAGTTTTGCAGACCAGCAAGCTTCCTATAGAACTGAGAGGAAATGCAAAGGTGATTGTAACAGATGATTTAATGCAATTTATGCAGCTATAGTGGATTGGAAAAGAAGTGAATCTAAAAGTAATGAGTATCAAGGCCCTTCTTGAATGCTGGAAGGGATTCAGCAATTCAGCAGGGACAGTGGGAGCTCATTGCACCACATTAGAGCCAAAACCAAGAACGTCCGGACTTTTGATTTCCAAATTTTTTTAAGTGGGACCACCAAGCGACCAGAGGTGAAGTGCAGCGCTCCTGTTCTACAGTTGTTTTTTTTCTTATAGAACAGTAGTACACATAACAAATGATATGAACTGTTAGAAATAAGAACTTTGAGAACAGTTGTCTGCAGAGGATGATGTATTGGCTATTCCCGGTTGATTAATTAGGAACATTTAAAAAATGTAGGCAAGGTAATGACATGTTGCCAGACTTTATCATAATTTGCCATTGAGAATTATGGTGAACATGTCAATAGAGGGATTATGTTTGAAGTTGGTACATTTGGTCCTTCCAAGATAACTATTGATCTCGGCTATGCATTGATTTCTTCTCTCTTTTAAGTTAGAAATGTTCTGTAGGCTGTGCATATTCTTTAAAAGTTCGTGTGGTCGAGCGTTCCCTGTTTATTTGCACAGCAGTTAACTTCCACTTGTGAGGCTTTATTTGCGAGCTGCCGTGACCTCGCTTTTGGAGAGATTTCGTAACGTGGTGCTTGAGCGGTCCTATTTCCCCCAGCAGGAAGAGTGTTTCCTTTGAAAGAGTGGAGCTGGGATGAGTTTCCAGAGACCGTTTGGCGATGGTGGTGATGGTGGAGGGGGAAGTGTGCGAAGTTCAGAGATGGCACTGGGGAATTGAGTTAAAGAAACATGAAAGGCTGCACAGCAGGACAAAGAAGCGCGTCTGAAGCGGGATAGATTAGAGGCCATTATCAGCTGTGTGCCACAGAGCTCCCGACAAAGACGAGCCGCGCCCGGCGGGAACACGGCGGCTCGGATCCGATGCGCAACGCCTCTGTCGGCACACGTTCCTTTTTTCCCTGGCAGAACAATGGTGGCCCAGGAGGGGAAGAGAAGGGAGGGGTGGTGCTGTGGCTGTAGGACCTCAGAGGAAGTGCGGGCTGTGAAGATGCCCCGGCTCGTAGAAGCGGTGCCTGCTGGCCTTTGCGCTGTCGCTTTATGCAGCAATGTGCCCTGACCCCCTTCAGAGATGGGCCTTGTTGGACTGAAACCCCTATTTAAGCCTTTATTCTCAGTTATAGTTGGGTAACACAACAGTGGAGGTGACATTCAGAGCAGCAGGTAGCCTAGCAGTTAGCCAGCAGCTTGCAGTCAAAGGATCCAGATTTGAAGCCTGCTTGCCTCCCCCTGTTATAGCTGTGATTGAGGTACTTACCCTGAACTGATGGAACAAAAAATACCCAGCTTATAACAGTGGGGGGGGGTGCAGGTGCAGGTGCAGGTTTGACTGGTGCCTGCTGTGTGGCGGGTCTGGGATTCGAGCCCTGCTTCGGGTGCCTTGCAACAGACTGGCATCCTTTTCTGGGTGTGTCCCCTCCCCCTTCGGCCTTGCACCCTGTGTTGCCGGGTTAGGCTCTGGTTTGCTGCGACCCCACTTGGGACAAGCGGTTATAGATGTTGGTTGGTTGTAACAGTGGGTAAGTCCACGTAAGTAGCTTCCTATACAAAACGTATGAAGGCCTTGCTTTTGAGAAAAGCATCAGTTAAATTAATTCATAAATAATGACAGCATTAGGATGAAGATCAGATGAACTTTACCTTTTCAAGACTAGCAGAGGTTTATACTGTATATGCCGTGAAATCCTTGCGAAAAATATGAATATTTATTATCTGCTGTTGATTGCTTCCCAGGGATGGGATTCCCCCATACAGGTATCGAAAGCAGCACCGTCGGGAGATGCAGGAGAGTGCCAAAGCGAACGGGCGAGTGCCACTACCTCATATTCCTGTAAGTCTGCTTATAGCTCTCACTTATACCCTCCAAGTTCCAGTTCCCTGAGGTGCTGCCTTGAGCTGGAAAAAGCAAGGTGATGCCGATTACAGTAGTATGCCTTCACGCCAAGTTTCGGCCGCTCAGCACATTTGGCGTTCATGCACAGAGGTCGTCCTGTCTGTGGCACACCTTGAAAATGAGACTGCGTGCTCACGATGCGCTGCAGCAGCACTGCTCCTCTGATTACCTGCCTGGGAGTCGATGCTGCAGCAAGCGACGTTTCTAAATGGAGCCAAAATGCTCTCCCCATTTGCCTGATGTCTGCTTTCGCAACATTTTTGGAGAGATGGTTCCTCATTCATCTCCTTCCCGGAAAGCTCCCACTTTCCGGAAGCTCTGAGTTTTCTAACACTGAGCACACGGCAGACCAATATTTGCCTTCATCTGTCTCTTGTTAAATTATGTATACAGAATTTACTGTTGAGTCCCATTTGTAATTCTGATCAAGGCACTAGCTTTTTATGCCTTTTTAGCTTTTGCATTACAGCCACATTTGTAGTGTTATCACAACACTTTGATTTTCCAGTATTGGCTTGTTGAAGGTTTCCTATAATTTGCAAAATCTAAAGAATCCTACATAAGCTCCGAAGAGAGAGTGTACCTGTCGTGATTTTACAAATCCATGCGAATGCGGTAAGTTTCTACTACAGCAGTCACTGCAGTGGCTCCGTGTGAAGTGTTAACTTGTCACTGTTTTGTGGAGTAAAACTGATTGCAGCATGCCATCGATCATAAGTATTTTTTCCTTTAAGTATACACTGTCAGTGCAAATATAACAATTTTTTACGTATGAACATGATAAAATCTTATTGTTTGACCACATTTGAGTGAATACAGCGAGCTGGGTGTTCCTCCTTTTGCCCCGTTGAAGTCACTGCGGTTTTTTTGCAGCGCACGCACCGGATGCCAAAGGATATCCACGTGGACCCGCAAAAGTTCGCTGCCGAGCTGATCAGCCGACTGGAAGGTGTCCTGCGAGAACGCGAGGCCCAGGAGAAGCTGGAGGAGCGTCTGAAAAGGGTCCGCCTGGTGTGTATGCATGCACAGTCAGTCATCTTTTTCCTGTATGGCTTGAGCCTTGTGCCAGTGATATTAATGATAATGTAAATTTATTTCGGTTACTGTGCAGGTAACTGGAAATGTAAAAAGGGAAATGTAAAACTTCTTTCAGGAGTTTTTTTTTTTTTTTTTTTTTTTTTCTCCCCCCCTTGTAAAATTTAGTGTGCAAGTGGGTATGTGTGTCCCTAGAGTTACTAGATCAGAAAATTCCTTTTTTTTTTTTTTTTTTTGTTAAATTAGGAAGGTGAATACCCTGCTGTGATTGTGGGTTTCCAGCTGGGTTAAGTGTTGGTGAGTCTGTCTGTGTGGGTATGTGTGTTCAATGTAAATTAGGATGCCTGTAGGTTGAGGTGCTTGTTGGCACGGTCCTGTGTAATAATAGGCTTATTTGAAGTCTGCTGGGCTGTGAAGGAACACCGGTGGACTCCTCAAGTGGACGTCTTAGTACTTAAAGCGGGGTCTCGAGTCTCATCAGTTATATACCATTGGTATTCCTGGAACTGCAGTTGCCATCCTGCTGAGTGTATCTGTCATCCGTTGGTTTGTCAGCAAGATTTTTTTCCTTTAATAGCCTCAATCTTCACAGGAGTGTGTTTTGGTTCTATTTTATGTCTTCTAATTAACACTTTAAATCTGTTACTTATTCTGTCACAAAGAGAAGTGTAGATTCAAAATATGTACAATGTTTTCGATGAATGATGAAGGAAAAATGGATTAGAATCTTATGGATAATGCATATTAAGCTGGCTGATGTAGCGGCAGAGTGACAGTTTTGATGTCGATTGTCTTGGCCTTTGACCAGCTGTTTAAAATAACTTATATGAAAATCCCATGTAACCACAGGGAATTGTGGGCAGAAGAGGCTAAAGGTGCTTTGTATTGTATTGAGCCGTGACGGCAACAATTGTTCACCTGGTCCCACAACCTGTCACCATGCAGCTAGCTGCTATAGAGTGTGTGTCCAGTGGTTTTGCCGAGACTGATCATCTGCAGAGGGTACTGGCTTGGAGACTAAATGGAGAAGGTGTACAGGCAGCTGAGCCCATGATTACTTTTGGTCGTGATACTGTATTTGCATCTTTTCAAAGCCGGAAACATTGCAACAATATATCAGCAATGCAAATATGCCTTGAAACTTCAGCAAAACAATCGGTTAGCTTTGTAACGCTCTTGACCACATTTGGTTTGGCGACACTGGTTCAATTTATGTCAGCGTGTAGAAGTGCCAGCCTCAGCTTGGACTCCGCCACTTAACACAGAGTGCAGAAGTTGAGAAACAGGGTTATGGTTTGCTCACAGAAGGAAATATCTGCCAAGTACACATCAAACAGCCCCGAGTGGCTGGAAAACCTCTCCCACCACCCACGAATTGCCAGCTGTGACCTGCTGTACTCTTCCAAATTGCACAAACACAGATCGGCAAAGTGTTACCGCAGATCAGCAGATCGTCTGATTGCTGTACGTTATATATACATGACTGTTCCTAGATGATGAAACAAGTGAAACTACTGCCATTCTTTATATAATAATTTCAGTGCTTTCAGCTTGAGTTTAATGAGGAGAAACAGAAGTAAAATACACTGCTCTACGTAATGCGTTTGTTATACTACATAAATCCAGTTTGCAAAACAAGGACCGTGAGGGAAAGCAGTAGATTCACGTCCTTGCCTGCATCCAGTGTAAGTTCTTGCCATTGTATTCTGTAAGTGTTGGACCAGTGAAGTCGCAACAGCATGGTAATAGCACTGTATTTTCATAAGGGTGACCTCTGCTGGCAGGACTTTCACAAAGACATCCTGTCCATCCACTGAGTAAATGCTTACTCCAGTACAGGTTCACTGTTTGAGGCAGGGTATGCCATGGATGGGGAAATCAGCCCATTGCCTCACACACACATTTTCTCTCTCTCTCTCTCTCTCTCTCTCTCTCTCTCTCTCTCTCTCTCTCTCTCTCTCTCACACACACTTGCCTACACGTACATGCGCTAACGTAAATTCAATCACCAGTTCACCCGAAACACACGTCTTCGCGAACGTGGGGAAAATATACAAACGCCACACAGTGTCTGATTCAAAGCCACGACAGAATCCACAGGCCAGGAGCTATGAAGCACCGGTGCTACCTATTGCACCACTGTACCACCCTGAAAGAAAAACAGAAAAGACTGTTAGCTGTTTGAGTGACATGATAAATTATTTGAATGTGATACATTTATGGCAGTGCAGAAACATTTGATTTTCATTAGGGTAATAAATATGCAAATGTAAGAAGGTAAATGAGAACTAAAAAGCTGTGCTGCTCAAAATGTGTTGGGACGTTATCAAGTTGAATTGCTCTGCTCGTTCCCGTTAAAGGAGGAGGAAGGTGAGGAGGCGGACATCTCAACAGCACCTTCGCTGGCCAGCCACAAGCTGCCACCCCAGCACTACAGCACCCGGTACGCTGAAGCCACCTACAATGCCATCCAGCTGCGAGACGCTCACGAGGAGAACCCCGAGTCAATCCTGGATGAGCACGTGCAGCGTGTCATGAAGACACCTGGTTGCCAGTCACCAGGAAATGGCCGCCACTCGCCCAAGGCGTCCCGTTCACCGGACGGCCTCCCGTGTGGCAAGGCGCCAGGCCTGGGGTTGCCGCCACCCTCAGGCAAGCACCCAGGCAGCACTTACCACCACAAGCACGTGTACCACATCCACCACACAGGCGCCATGAAGCCCAAAGAGCAGATTGAGGCAGATGCATCACAGAGGGTGCAGA
This sequence comes from Scleropages formosus, assembly GCF_900964775.1. Lineage (NCBI taxonomy): Eukaryota > Metazoa > Chordata > Actinopteri > Osteoglossiformes > Osteoglossidae > Scleropages > Scleropages formosus. The sequence continues at coordinate 8,903,872 of NC_041825.1, read as the reverse complement.
GCAGCTTTGCCTGGAGTGGCGAGCCACACCACTATGCAAACAAGTCACGCTACTCGGAAAGCGCAGGGCTGGTGCCTGGTCCCATGGATCCTCTAGGACACAGGTACAGTCAATGTGCTCAGAGAGCCTTCGTGTGCATGTCTTTCCCTGCACTTCTCATAACACTTGTGCGTGATGCTTTTTGTGTTGGAAATTTTGATTCTGTGGACAAATGGCGTTAGTAACAAATGTGGTTTGTCGCTGAAATTGTGGGCATTGCAGCAGCAGCAGGGGTGGCACACTGCTGAAGAGGACGTCCAAAAAGACCGAGGCTGGCAAGGGTGAGGATGTGCGCAACCTGGAGGTACTGATGCCTACTGAGGAGCTGGAGAGGAACCAGAAGATCCTTCAGTGGATGATGGAAGGGGAGAAAGAGACAGGCCGTCACAAGAAGTCCCCCTATGGGTGCGTGCCCTCTTTGAGGCTACACTGACAGTTTATGGGATTGTGTCATATCCAGGTTTCCTCATGTCAGGGTTTCCCTCAAAAAATTTGGAAACATCATCCCTGACTGTTTTCACTTCATTACTGTTTGAATTTTTACTTTTACAGGCAGTGTCATGGTTAAATTCACATTTGTAGCACAAATGTTGCTCAGCTGTAGAATCCTTGCGCAAAACTGAATTGATGCAGTTAAGTATTCAGTTACATTTATGGGTAAAATCATAATACAGTTTGGACAAAAATGCCAGATAAGACACAAAATTATAGTAACAATAGAAGGGCACCTATTCTGAATTTCAGTGCTTTTTCAATAAAGTGGCACAGACCAACAGAACAAACACAGGTGAAACATAAGTGATGATAAAGCAATGATAAAACGTGACACTCTGCTAGGTATACTATTCAGAAATAATACATATGCTATTTGAGGAGAGGAAAACAAAACAGAAAAAGAACTAGAATTAAAAAGCACTGAGGTGAAACCCTGTCTGTGCCAATTTTTTTTTCCCTCTAACACCTATCGGATTTTAACTTTTTAGTCTTGAACCCTTAGTTACATCTTCTGCGTAGTCCTGTGAGATAAGATAGAGGTTGGTTGTTTTAGCTGTAAGATTTAGCTTGGATTTATTTTTCTAAGAAGGCAACCACTCTTGTTGTCCTTTCAGGAGCGTCATCGGGACCAAGAAGGCTCCGAGCCATGAGGCGCCACGGCCCAGCTCGGTGGAGCGGCCCGGAGCAGTCCACCCGTGGGTCAGCGCGCAGCTCCGGAACAACGTGCAGCCCTCGCACCCTTTCATCCAGGACCCCACCATGCCCCCTAACCCTGCGCCCAACCCACTTACCCAGCTGGAGGAGGCCCGCAGGCGGCTGGAGGAGGAGAAGAAGAAGTCTGCCGCCTCGCAGATGAAACCAAGGTGAGATGGCAGAAGCTTGTTGTTGACTGACTGTCTCCATTAATCCATAAATATTTCGGAACACTTCATCCAGTCAGTACTGTAACAAGGATTCATGCTCTTTGCTTTGGGTATTAGTCTCCTACCCTGTGACCTGATGACTGTTCCTGGCCGTGGTATTTTGCATAGGGGATCCTGTGTGTTCGCAGATTGCACGTCTGTACGGTGTGCTTTGATTTTAGACTGGAGGGTGGGATCTCATAAAGACAGCAGACGGAGGAATGTTGTTCTTTATGAAGGGCTTTTCTTTACCACTTTGCTTCTGCACTTTGTGGATGACCAAAGCTACAGTTTGGATAAACACATTTGTAATAAAGTACACCCTATATGCTGAAGCACAGTAGATAAATGACACTTTATAAGGTACAATTCTTGTGGAATTTGTTTTTCACAATGTGCATTCAGGTTAGTTAGGTAACATGTACACGTTAAGAAGAAAGCTTTTCAAGTAACTAGACCCTAATTTAATTTTCTGTTGAAATTAACATCTGTAATATGTAGTGTTCAAGTGCTTAAGGCATATGCACAAGCATGGATGTGTGTTAAAAATGTAACATTTACCTAGAACCTGGTGTGAAGTACTCTGAGCTAATTTGGTTCAGCAGACTGTGAACTTTAATGTATGTTATTATGTATAACAGATCTCATTTAATTAAAATTCTTTTAAGTGCATATTCAGACAGTATGACTGTTAGGGTGGTTTTTGATCCCCGTGCTGATCAATCCGTTCTGCGAGCACTTCTTTGATAGGACTCGTGTGGGTTTTTGGCTCCTGCGGGGAAGACCATGGCCCCTACCAGAACGCCGAAGGGCGCTTCTTCTCTCAGATGGGCGGTTTAACAGCTCTCTGAGATCTCGGTTCTCTTGTAACAAGCAGATGAAAGCGAGATGGGGGGGCTAGATGCAGCATGGGGCACTACTGAGCTGCATCCCAGCTCTCATGTTGTAGAAGGACCCCCCGGTGTGCGGTCACAGGGGAACCGAACACTAAGGGAGGCCACTTAGCTGGATCCCACCCCCCTACTGTCAGGACAGTGTGCAACCAAAGGGGCACCCTGCCACTCCGTCACATTCTGAAAGCAGTCTTTCCCGATCGGCGTCAAAGGCCGTAATGGATGGCAACAGCTAGTGAAATATGATGAGATGCTGCTGAGTGGTGTCCCTGACTTTGAGGACTTCAAAGGATTGGTGCTCATGCAAATGATGGCTTTGCAGAACATGGCCATTAAAAGTGGTCAAACTATCAAGTTTTTCTGCTATTTGTAGCTCAGTGTAGGTCATGACGATGCTTCGATTAAAGTTAAAAATTAAATTTTGAATGATTTCGGGGAAAGCCAGGCATTTACATTTCAACCGGTCTGCATGAGTGCAAATACTGTGCAACATGTTCACAAGTTCATGGTGTTATAGTGAACGCCACATTTCAGGATGTTCTGTTTACCATTTTATAAGAGGAGTGATTGTGTGTGTGTGTGTGTGTAAAATACATGTATTATCTGTCTCTTTCAGACATAAAACGACCAAGAAGCAGCCCTGTGAAAACATAACTGTGGCATATTATTTCTGTGGCGAGCCAATTCCATACAGGACGTCCGTTAAAGGGAGGATAGTAACACTTGGGCAGTTCAAGGAGCTGCTAACAAAGAAAGGGATATACAGGTAGGTCTCTTAAATTTTCTTAAAAAAAAAAAGTTGTTATACCAGTATTAATGTATGACAGATGTAGACCTATGATTTCATTTATAGATATTGCTGTTAAGTTAACGCAAAAGCCTTTACCACAGGAAAGTTTACATTTGTTCATTCATAAGATGGTTTAATTCAAAGTGATGTCAGTTGATAAACAGAGATACATTTTAGTCAACTGAGGAAGAACTTTAAAATAGTTACAGTTCAGTCATCAAAGCATAACTTGTTTTACTGACAAATTCCTTAATATGTATCATGAGTGGGGATTCTTGGATGACGTGTGACATTTATATGTTGTAGGTATTACTTCAAGAAAGTGAGTGACGAGTTTGACTGTGGCGTTGTGTTTGAAGAGGTACGTGAAGATGATGCAATCCTGCCCATCTTTGAGGAGAAGATCATTGGGAAAGTGGAAAAGATTGACTGAGCAAAGGTGCAGTGAAGGACGGTGGAGTGCAGATTTGAGGGAATTGTTCTGGTCAAGAGTGCAGGAGAAGTTGATGAACGGTACAAGGGACACAAGGATATTTTTTGTATTAATGGCAAAAGCATTTCAGTGGGACAATAGGTAGTTGACATAAAACGGATCTGTACCATCCACATCTGGACCCAAGTCTTTGCTTTCCTTTGCCGGCTGCTCAATGTTCATAGAAAAAATGGTGCTTCAACTAATGAAAACTGCTTTTTTTTTTTTTTTTTGTGGCCGAAAAAAAACAAATGTCAAATTGAGAGAATTGATGCAGCATATTTTCTTTGGCATATTTTTAACTTCAGTTGTAATGTAGCAATGTAAAGTTATACTAGACAAAATGTACTATAAAACTGTTTACTAAAGCTGCATATTTTTGATATTGTGTCATAGAAAGAAAATAGCCTTTGTAATGTAACTACTCTATTGTAATTTTGATATGCACAGGTACTAAATTGACCAGATATGTATAGTCAGTTTAAAACATATATTATACTGTATTTATAAAAATTATTTTATAAAGATATTGCTTTAATCTCCAGGCTTTTAATGGATGGTTACCCTTCATTTATTGATCACTTTTGATTTTTTTTTTTTTTTTTTTTTTTTTTTTTTTTTTTTTTTGTGGTCGAGATTTTCAAAGCCCTCATTGAACTTTTTTCAGCCTTTGACCATTCTTCTTTCACAGAATGCTTCTGAACGATCCAGATTAATCACACACCTGCTGTTTGTTCACTGTAAATGTTTCTATTTGTTCCCCCTATTTTATAGCAAATTTCTTTGCAATTCATTTATATATTAAAAATGGCTTGTCTAAGTGGGGTCTGAATATTGCACCTTAAGAGACTTCTATTGATTCATTTCCTACAGCTTTTGACTTGTGAGATTTTCTTACAGTGGTGTTGATCTCCTTGGTAGTGTAATATGCTGATGCAACGCACCCAAGTATTCTATCCTGAAACAAGTGCATGTAAACTACTGAGCATATTTATTCCAACATTTCTAATATCGTCCACACCTATAAAATACTGATCATAAAAGCAAAGGAAAAGCAAGTCCTTAAAACAGAATATTTCAATCGTGATGTGCTGTAGAACAAATGGGGAATAGGTGAAAAATAAAGGCAGGTTAAATGTTACACATTAAAGGGTGCATGCTGCATATTTCTACACTACTAAACTAGTGTTATGGAGGTTGTCAGTGTTGCGTGCTGAGTGTTGAACAACGAGAACTTCTGATTTTCAAATGTGCAAAAAAATTCAGGTCTGTGCTTACTCAAATAGCTTTGGAGAACTTGCAACATTTTCTACACACTGTGGCTAAATCCAGGTGCCTGATTTGTATTTTAATATGAAATTGATCTACATTTTGCTGGGTCATTGGAACACCAAAGAATACAATGTACAGTAGAGAAATATTTGTATGGTTTTCTTTTTTAAAAAACATATTTTACTATTTTGTACAGCAGCAAGATTTCACATTTTTAGTTTTACTCCCATTCAAATTTCAGAACTGTCATGCAAAAAGTAAGTAATTTAATAAATGAAAAACAGAAATGAAAGTGGGATTTTAGGTGTTAAGTTAGTAATCATTTGGTGTCCTCAGCAGTCCCATCAAATACTATTTTTGTATTTAGACCATGTTTTTTCTGCAGTTGTATACAAAGATGACATACAGAATTTATTGCTCTACAATTCTGAAATTTGTCAGTATAGGACAGAAACTAATGAATAGCAGACTTGCCAAGAAATTGTTTTTCATTAATTGTTTTTGAGCATGATGTTGATTTTAGTCCAAGGTGTGGGAGAAGTAGGAGGAAAAAGCTATTGTGAAAGGCCAAAAGTGAACCCTCCTAACTTTAAACTGGTATGGTTTAAGTGTCTATCACAGAGTGCCTTTATATTTCACTCTTTTGTTGTCTATCTGGTGATTCAAAGGTTTGCTTATATCCAGGGACTGTTGTTTCCTGGCATTTCTTTAAAGTGAAATTGCATTATGTCGCTGTTAATAGGATTTTTCTTGTGTAAATATGTTCATTTTCATACTTGTTCTCAATCACCCCATTTGGAGGTTTAGTACCTGGTTATATTACAGCAGCCTGATTTGTAAAGTTGTCTTTCAAATGGTACTTCGACAATAAAGGTTTAAAAATAAATTTTTTTAAATAGCGTTATTTTACTAGGTTTCAAATGCTGTCTCCGACCAGTTTGCAGATTGTTCATTCCTGAAAATCTAAATTTGTTTCTGTTAGAAATTCATTTTGGTTATTTATTATGGGGGGGGAATCGCACAGTACTGCATTCCTCATCTCCAAAGTAAAAATGGGGAAAAAAAAAAAACTGCTACCCTTACCTTGATTAACGGTTTTGGTATAAAGGATGGAAGGACCTTTATATAAATCAACTCTAAACCATTGGAGCAACAAATGTATTGCAAATAATAGTATTAACAAAAATACAACTGAGATGATACTTCAGATTTTCTCTAGGATAGCTGGGAGTGCAAGGGTTAGTGCTACTGCCTTTGGGCCAAAATGTTGCAGGTTCAATTCCCACCTCCAGCTGTTGTACCCAGGAGCAAGGTACTTACCCAAAATTGCTCCAGTAAAATTGCCCAGCTGTATAAATGGGTAAATAATAAGTAGCTTAACATTGCAAGTCCCTTTGGTGAAAAACATCAGCTAAATGTAAATCTACGCATCTTTAACTACGGCACTGACGTTACAAGCTGACACTTTCAAATTCTTCTACCTGACTTGAGTCTGATTTCCCATGTTTGAGAACATTTGTGATTAGAGCAAGCTTCTCTTTCATAATCTTCTTCCACAGTGGTTTCCTCATGAACCACTGGAACGCCGAAAGTGGCCCTTCAACTCTTTGCAACATGTATTTTGTCGAAAGCCGGAGGCGTGTGCATGACATTTTCTGCAACGCGTCTTCCAGCTGACTCCTTGACAGGTTTCTTATTCCATTTTGTTTCGTCCTTCGATAGCCACGTTTCGTCTGCAGCGGCCCGGCGGCAACCACCACGACCTTTTCATCTAACGGACTGCCATTTTTGCAGCAGTGGATGCCTCTTGCTCCACGTCATTACCGTGTCCAACATATGATCATCGCACAGCTGAATGCTCGGTTCACAGTCATCGTCACTCGTTGAACGTCGTGCTTCATCAACCGACTCGCCGCTCTCACCGCTAGCATCTTGCAGCAATAGGTCGCCGAACTTGTCAATCTAAAATCGCAATACAAATTGAAGAAATCGAGTCAATTTTCTTCCAGACAGTAAAGTCATCAATATGCAGATCTATCGGCAAATCGAAACCAATCTGCACCCTCAAGAACTGACCAAGAAGGTTTATGGCTGTTTGTGCCCCAGCAGCTGAGCACACCACGGGGGCAGGGATCTTCACTCTTGTGCTTGTGAAGTACCCGTGAATCCCTGAATTATAGAAAAATCAAGGATGCATCTGGGTACCCAAAACAGTTTTGTGTTGTCTCTTACACAGCCGTGCAGAGAAGTCATTCATACCAGCTGGCGCCTACAGTGTGATGTCGGTTGGGGGCGTCTAGTGGTTTTGTGAAAACGTACACCTCTGTAGGTGCGTAATATAACTCATCAGACCACGTAATTTCTGAGTTCAGTACTCTGGGTTCTGCATTCAGTGACCGTCAATGCAAGTCGAGAATGGAGGACCTACCGCGAACAGCCAGCTCTGTGAAGCTCACGAGGCAGCTTCCATTCATTTTTAAATTACATTCATTGTGCTAACATGTCTCTCCAAAGCAGCTTACAGTGATTTACTCATATACGCAGCAGGGTAATTTTAGTGGAGAAATTTAGGGTAAGTACCTTGATCAAAGGTACTACAGCAGAAGGAGGTGTTCAAACCAAGGTAATCTAAGTACAAGGTGGAGTGGAGCCTCTAACCACTGCACCACCTGCCAAAGACACCTTTTTTTGAACTTATATTTATTCATTTAGATAAGGCTGTTTACCAAAGCAGAGGGGTGCAGTGGTTGGACCAGGTCTTGCTCTCCAGTGAGTCTAGGGTTCAAGCCCTGCTTGAGGTGCCTTGTGATGGACTGGCATCCCATCCTGGGTGTGTTCCCTCCCCCTCCAGCCTTGTGCCCTGTGTTGCCAGGTTAGACTCTGACTCCCCCCAACCCCATATGGGACAAGCAGTTCTCTCTGTGTGTGCTGTGGGTTTGATCAGGTCCTGCTCTCTGGTGGGTCTGGGGTTTGAGTCCTGCTTGGGGTGCCTTGCAATGGATTGGCATCCCATCCTGGGTGTGTCCCCTTCCCCCACTAGCCTTGCACCCTGTGTTACTGGGTAAGGCTGCAGTTCACTGTGACCCTGCTTGGGACAAGTGGTTTCAGTCAAGGTGTGTGTGTTTGCAAAAGCAACTTACAATTATTTACACACCTGGATAATTTTACTGGAGTAACTCAGGGTACATAACTTACTCATGGGTACTATACTCTGCAGGTGGGATTCAAACCTACAACCTTTGGGTCCAAAGGCAACCCCTGTATCCACTACACTACCAGCTGTAACTGACAGAATATGCAGAATTGTGTGTTTTTGTGGTTCTCGGCATCTATTACCACTCGTGTAATAAATATGGTGGAAAGAAAAGAAAACGACGAATATAAACTAGCTATCGCTGAGCCTCAGGAGTTACTCGGGAGGGTCCGTCCGCGTAGGATCACTGGTTTTTGTTCGATTCTCCTCCTCATATTTTTTCTTCCACAGAAATTCGCCCCACCATCAACATTAAATTAATGATTAAAACAAAGGTGAAAGGGAAAAAAAAATCGCTGAGCGCGAGACCTTTACTACTACTAATTCCCGTCAACGCATTTCGAAAAAAACGTCTTCAGAATATGCCTACGTTTCATATATTTCTCTGGAGTGACAGGAGATATTTATCTATTTATTTGTTTACATGTCCGTACATTTATGTCGTCGCAACACCATTGAAACACAGCAGTAAGCGTAAAAAAAAAAAAAAGCTTCCTGAAGACCCCCCGCCAAAAAAAAAAAAACAACGAGTGATTGGTGCCATTTTGCGCACTGAATGTTGGAAGCCCGCGCAAACGCAGCGCGAACGAAAAAGCCTGAGTTTGTTGTGTGTGTCGGGGGGGTGACGTCACGGTCTGAAAGAAAAAAAAAAAAACAGTCCTAATGTCAATAAACGACACTAACTCTCAATTTCTGGACACAAAACGGCACAAACGTGTCGTTAACGGATCGCTCTGTTTTTTCATTTTCTGCTGTGTGTTGGGCGGCCAACTTCACGGAGCTGTTTGAGAAGCAAAGATTCTATCGGTGCCGGTGAAGCGGAGAACCTGCAGAAATCGCCGTAGTGGCGCAGCGCCGCCGCTTTCCCTCCAGTCCGAGAGGTGGCAGCAGCGAGCTCACCCGGCACTCCCCACCCTCCCGCGCTGCGCGCGCACGAGCAAGCCGACCAAAGCGGAAGCGCAAATGACGTCTCGCGGAGTGCAGTGTTTACCGCGCTGTCCGGTGTAACATCATGTTAACTAAATGCTGTCGCAGACTCGCGAGGCTCTACTTAACCGCTAAAGTCGTTTGATACTGACTTTGCAGCGCGATGGACGCCCTGGAGATGCTTGTGGATGAAGTAGCTTTGGAGGGTTTGGATGGGATAACGATTCCGTCGCTATGGATCCGTTTGGAACACAGAGTCCCCAAATTCCCCCTGAAAACGGACCCCCCGACGAAGGAGCTCCTCTGGAGAGCTTTGCTCTGCAACCGAGACATGGAGTTCTACGAGTTACCGCAGGAGAGGCCGCCTGTTGTGTTCTTTGATAGGTGACTGTTGTTAGACAGACTGGTTTATTATTTATTATTTTTTTTTACATTTATTATTGACGGTATGTTTACTATAAAGTGTTCGGATTCTTTCATTTATTATTTATCCATTTATATTTTTTACTTAAGCAGCTTCAACTTGCTTGGGGTGAATTTTGAATACCTTGCTTGCTCAAAGGTATGGGGGGATTCGAACCTACAACCTTTGGATCCACAGGCAGTGGCTGTAACCACTATAGTGACGTCACGGTCTGAAAAAAAAAAAACAGCACAGGAAGAGAAAGAGCTGGATGCAGACATGTGACTCTATATCTAGTGCAGTCAATTTGTCTCATTCCACCATATGAACCAGGATACATTGCATGAGTAGCTGTGTAAAGGTTTATCCATTATTCAGCTGTTTATACGTTTAATAATTTATCGTGCACTTAATTTTTACTGAGCTAGCCTTTGTCCGAGACAGCTCAAATGTTAGTCGGCTTTTTGATGAATTACCCGTTCATGCAGCGGGGTATGTTACTGTATCGATTACATTTACATACATTTATTCATTTAGCAGATGCTTTTTTCCAAAGCGATGCACATCTGATAGAAAATACAATTTGTTAATTACATTAGTAAGTGCCTTGATCAAGAGTAGTGCAGGAGGAGTTGAAATTTGAACTCGTTTTGTTCAGCTGTACCCTGGACGTAGCTACGTTTCCCACTCTGTCCCTTCTTCATGTTGTTCTTTTCTGTTTAAATGTGGTTTATTGTAATGCTTAGTACTGGTGTGTGACCACAAGTGTCCCCCCCCACAGGTTTGCAGAAGTTGACCCAGAAACGGGTGTCCAGGAGATCCGGAAGTTGACCCCATCTGTGGAATCCAAGGATATTTATCCTGTTAATGTGATTCACCAGGACAAAAATGGCATCCAGGGTTCCTGTCTGTTCTTGAAAGAGCGAAAAAGCATCACTGATCTCATCAGGACAAAAGACCTCAAACCATCTTACACGCTAGAGGATGCTTTCAAACGGTGACTTTTTTTTTTGTTTTGTCTAATAAAATAGCCTTCAAAGAATTAGGAGTGGGATTTGAACCAAGAACCTTCAACTTTCAAGGTGATAATGATAAATGCTACACTACTTCTGACCCCGAGCTGCAATGTATCCCAGCTGGAGTAAAAGAACAATACCATTGGAATGGCACTTAATTCTGCATGACTCTGCTTCCTGTCAAAAGAAACTGCTTTGTTTCTTACTTGCAGACTTTTGTGACAGCATGTGTCGTACTAGTTACATTGGTCACCTTGAAATCAAAAGATCTAGGTTTGAATCCCATCTCCTGATGCAGTATCTTTGAGAAAGGTGCTTGCACTGCATTCATACGGTGAAATGCAACTGTATAAATGGAAAATCATTCTAAGTAGCTTAACATAGCAATAATTTTTGGAGAAAATTGACAGCTAAGTGAAATAAATAAATGTACCCCTGTTTTTCCTGCTGTCACCACTGCAGGTTTTCGAGTTGTTTCTGTTGTAAAATTCTTCCAGGTGGGAGCATAAACTGGTTGTGGTGGCCTCCCAGGAAGTCCGCTACAGGTCTCTCATAGGTTTGGAGGGCGATCCTGAACTAAAGCTGAATGACTACTCTTACTGCATCCTGGAGCGACTGGGCAGAGCCCGATGGCAGGGAGAGCTTCAGAGAGACCTGCACAGCCGAGCCTTCAAGTACCTTTCCTTCCCCTTCTTCCCTGTCAACATTCAACTCTTAGGAAAGATATGGTTATGTGACCGTGTTTGCGTTACACTGTGGTTGTGTTTTCAAACTACCAGGACCGATGCAGGCAAAATGCACTACATGAGGAGGTCCCTGGACAACCACGGTCTGATCACCCATCAGTCACACGTGATTCGCCAGCCAACTGGTCCTCAGCAGTATTCAATCCTCCTCCTGCTGAAGAGGTTTCATGTGGACCGGTGAGGGAATGCAGGTCATGGGTTGTTCCTGGTAGCATAGTGGCAGAAATGCAGACATATCCCTGGAAGGTTCCTCTTTCAAGTCCCTGTAATAGTACCTTTTGAGCAAGATTCTTAACCTTAATGGTTTTAGCATAAACATTCAGTTGTATTCCAGGCGAAAATAGTAATTTGTTCAGTGTCTGAAACAATTCTGCAAATATTCTGAGCAATATTTATAAATGCTTTGCTGCTTGCTTGCTTTATTTTCACCTGCAGTATTCTGATAGTGTATTGGAAACATTGTGGATTTAAATCACTTCTATCACACAAAGTATTACCGTATTTCACTGTGTGAAACCAACATGTTTTTCTCTTCTCTGAATCATTTAAATGTATTTTTAAAATCTGTTTTAGGAGAAACAAGTATGACATCCTGATGGAAAAAACATCAAAACTTTTATCCACCTGTCCAGGCAACACTGCTGTAATGATCAACCTGAGAGATCAGTTGGTAAGATACAACCGTTTCAAGTATTGCATGTATTTTGAAGACATTTGTTTGAAACAAAAATAAGAAGCCTGAATTTTTCTCCACCAGCAACTTAATGAGGGAACTTTCAAGCGAGTGTACCAGTACATGATGGCAGCCAAGCTTGTTCAGATTGTCAATGTCCCACTCCAAAAGCTAAACCCTGACGCAGGTCCATGCAAAACCAAGAAAGGTACCTTCCACACGTGATCATATTCATGATTAATAATCACTTATTCTGCTCTAAGTGTTACAAATGGGCACACACCCACACAGTAAACCTATAAAATACATTTTAGTACAGAGGACTCCTAGCCATCAAGGACTCCATGCCACCCTGGCTGAACGAAAGAGCACATTCGGCAATACACTGGTCCATTTGTGCTGTTCCAAAGAGTTTCAAACAGTCCTTGGGCTCTATACCAAATCTTACTGTTGGGGTTGTGACCTTTTAGTTTCCAAGTGGTACTGAGCTCTCTGTAACTTTTTATCTTCTTACTTATTTGAAGCCACTATTTTTTTGGACAATTTATGTATTTCTGCGTTACTCCAGTGTCTTTTGTCACTGTTATGTGTGTGCCGCTGTGGCCTTGTGCAATTTCTTTCTGGATCAGTACAGTTTTTATATCTGTCTGTCCATGTATTAATAGGAAAAGACATCATGGTGCGATGTCTGAAGCTCCTTAAAAATTCAGAGAAAAATGAAGAAGACGACGACGAAGACAACAACGAAGAGGACAGCAGCAGGAAACCACCTCAGTCCGAGAGCCGTGTAATGGAGCGAGACACTGTGACGAATGCCTATGAGATAGGTGTGACTGTGCTCCATTCGTGTTGACATTCAAATGACAGCACACTGCTCAATGCCGATGCAGAAAATGAATGCTCCAAACTTAAAGATTTTCTCATATACTTCAACGGATTTGGGGATGTTTTGTAGTTGTGTCCATTTTTGCTTGAATCTTGGGATATCATTTGATTGCTTTCCAGTGATATCCAGTGGAACAAGAGGAATATCACAGTCTGCTCTCAGAGGACGCATGAATGTTGGAAAGCTAGAGGGACGCATGATATGCCGTCTTATGGAGCGAAATCACATGATAAAGGTAGGACAGAGTTTATTTAAAAAACAAAAAAAACACTGCAATCTGTTCCTGGGGCAAAAACTGCTTTGAGGTAGTCTTACTGATTTATATGTTCACCAAAGGGCTTCATGGAGGATGAGGGACGGCAGCGAACCACCAAGTACATCAGTAAGATCTTTGTTGAGCAGAGCGAACTGAACCAGCAGTTTGCTAAGGAGAAGGCGCGCAGCGAGCAGCTCATGACGGGAGCGACAGCCGAGCTGGGCCAAACAGATGTAGATAGCCCTTTGCATGCTGCGGGCAAGTCGCAGTTGCATTCTGGGCTTCATTTCCAGGAGCCGGTCAAGGGAGCACCTCAGGAGCAGCAAACGCATAAAACTAAGTCCCTGAAGCCCAGCATCAAGATGCAGAAGGAAGATCTCAGCAAAAAGAGCATGTGCAAAGAGTCCAAACTGAATGTTGACATAAAACACTCAACTCCCATTAAGGGTGCGTGGATGAGCTTGGTTGGCTTTTGGGAGGGCAGCATGAAGCCTCTTGTCACATTCAGATTCTCACCTCTCTTTCAGAAAAAAGTTTGCCTGCCTTAACAATGGCAGAGGAAGTGGTGGAGAAACTGCAGAGTGACAGCATAAGCGTGATGCAGGAAGAGACCAGCTTTGACATGGATGCGTCAGACCAGACAACGAATGTCAGTAGCTTCAACACATCTACTGATAATGAGGCCACTGTCACTGTTATTGAAGAACTTCTCAGCCACAAGGTTTTCTCTTATTTCTCTTCTTCATCTGTGTTACTGCAAAAACAGTTTCAGATTTTCTCAAAATATAAATTGATTGTCTATGGCCGCACTTTTTTTTTCTGTGATGAGACTTCAATGTCGTCGTAGGGAGCGAGGCCCCCGAAGACGTCAGGTGCTGTGCACATCGAGAAGCGTCATCAGACGTACAGGCTCCTCAAGAGAAAGAACCTCATCATCGAAACAGTTCGCAACCTCAAGGTTATTGAGAGCTTGTACACGTAAGTGATCGTTTTCTTTCCTTCAGAATGATGAAGAGAAACTGTGCTGCTTGGGTGGGTCTTTGAATCCTGTTTCGGTGGAACTGGTGTGGAAAAGGTGACCAGTTTCTGAATGCAGTTCCAGTGCTGTGAAGGCTTTCAGGGACTGTCCGTCCATATGGAACATTTTGCATTCTGCACTGTCTCTTGTGGGCCTCTTTGGAAGTGTTTAACAGTATACATTTTTCAGAGTACAGAAGATGATCATGGATGAGGAGAAACAGGATGGAGTGTCCACCAAATGCTGCAAGAAGTCAATTCTAAGACTGTTGAGTAGCCTCGCCAGAGAAGGAGTGCTGAAACTGTTCCGCACAACTGTCATCCAAGATGGTGTCAGCAAAAAGGTACAATAACTGTGGCTTTGCAGACTGACGGTACCAGTTTAAATGTGTCAGAATACAGAAGAATTCTGTTATGGCAGCTGATAGTGTAGTGCATAGAGCTACTGCCTTTGGATCTGAAGGGCACAGCTTCAAATCCTACCTGCTCCTGTAGTGCCCTTGAGCAAGGTACTTTCCCTTAATTTTTCCAGTAAAAAGGAGTTACCCAGGTTTATAAGTGGATAAATTGCAGGTAGTTTCAGAGTGCAAGGTGCTTTGGCAAAAAGCATTGGCTAAGTAAATAATACATTTAGCTGTTTTGGGACACAGATAAGCAACCTAAACTAAAGTTACTGACAGTTCGTTAGCAGTGAATGCAGTCAGCCAGCGGTTGAAACTGTGCCCTCCTTTTATTTCTTTTATCTCTTTCCTTTTTCTTATTTTTATATTCTTGTCTAAATGTGAATTTTACTTGCAGTGTGATTCAGTGTCTGTCAGTGTTGTAAGTATGCTGCTGTACCCTCGCACAGTTTCCATTGGGGATAAAAAAAAAGTGTCCATCTATTCTATATAATTTAATTGATGTGTGTACTTTTTTCCAGGTTGAGTTTGTGGTCCATCCCTCCATCACCCCAGATGATCCACTGGTCCGAAGTGCCATTGAACAAATTAGATTTCGCATATCGAGTTCCACCGCAGCACTCCGGTGAGTTATTTGTCACATTGGAAAGCAGGCAATATACCCTGAGTTTCAGTACTAAGTAGGAGCATCTTTCTATGTCCTGCCTCCTTTATCTAATAGGATCAAAGCAGCCCAAGCTACGCAGGAGACAGCGACGGACAAGGAGGCGCAAGAAGTGGAAAAAAATGAAAACATCGAAAAAGGACCAGGCTCTGGTTCTCCCAAAAACCAAAGAAGCAAAACAGATGAGATGATGGGAGTCCAGCAGCTTAAAGGCTTTAAGCCTTCAATTGGTAGATATTAAGATATCCCTGAGCATTCCTAAACACTGTTTTAATTACTTGTGAATAAGAAAATGGCACACAAGTCCATTTTTAATGTGAAGAATCAAAAAGCCATTATGTAATTAGTCATTTTTGTAGACTGTTTAACATTTGTTCTCTCTGTAGTACCAGGTCTTGGACGATCCCTTGGCTTTCTGCCTAAAATTCCTCGACTGAAGGTAGTACATTCGTTCCTGTGGTACCTCATTTATGGCCATCCCTTGAGGAGGACCTCTGGACAGAGCAAGGGGACAGAGGAGGATGGATCAGAACCTGTGCACAGTGAGGAAGGCAGTCACAAGGCAGCGCAGGACAAGATGTTTCATCAGGAGGCTGCATCAAACAGTGTACTTAAGGAGAACACTTCCTTGGACGCTAAAGTAGCAGAGTTTGAAACTCAAAGAGGTACTAAGACTGGTAACCCTGGTGGTTTCATGTTTTCTTTGTAGCCTTTGCCACGTTTGATTCTATGCTGTTTTAATAGTGTATGCGGACGAACCTACCTGGAGAAGGTATATTCCACCCACACCCCTGCACCGAGAGTTTGGCTACGGATGGGCTCTCACCAGCGACATTCTCCTCTCTCTCCCTCTTTCCATCTTTGTGCAGATCATACAAGTCAGCTATAAGGTAATTTTACAGCAGTGTGGAAAGTAGGCAAAGAAGGCAGAAGGTGACAAGATGTGGGGGAGCTCATGGGGTTAGCAGCAAGTAGCATAGTAGTTAAAGCTGTTGCCTTGCATTTCAAGGATCTAGGATCAAATTTCTGCTCCAGCTGTAGTACCCTTGAGCAAGGTGCTTATCCTGCATTGCTCCAGTACAAACTACCCAGCTGTACAAATGAATAAATCATTGTGAGGTGATTAACATTGTAAGTTGCTTTGGAGAGACATCTGAATGAGTTAAGTAAATTAATAGTGACAGCTGGTAGTGTAGTGGTTAGAGCTGCTGCCTTTGGACCCAAAGGTTGCAGATTTGAATCTCAACTCCATCTGTAGTACTCTTGAGCAAGGTACTTACCCTAAGTGCTCCAGTAAAATGACTCAGCTATATAAATGGGTAGATAACTGTAAGTAGCTTAACATTGTAAGTTGCTTTGGAGAAAGGCATCACCTGAATGAATAAATGTGATGTAAATAAATAAAATGGTGAGCTTACCATTTGTGCAACTGGCAGTAACTTCACATGATGTGGCTTCCCTGCTGGGTTGCAGATGTGAGTTCAGTGATGCATTGCCATTGAAGATAGCACACCAAGCAGTGAATTTCAATAAGATGAATTGATAATTTGTCCTACTGCTTAAATCAGTGTTCACATCTGAAATGACCAAGGTTCTCTGCTCCCTGGAGTGTTTACAGTGGCAGGTTTTTAATTACGTAGCATAGTCTGGATTTGTTAAAGTGGAAGATAAAGTTGAGGGAGAGGGCTTTGTTATGGCAAAAGTGATCAAATGCATACATGGGGCCTCCCTTCCCCTTAGCTGGTTAGGGCTTCCTTCATGAAGCTTGTGCTCCAATTCACAGCGCTCATATCACAAGAAGACACAAAAAAATATAGTTGCTCATTTTCAACAGTCAACTAAACTGCTACCAGTGCATCTGGGATAGCAAATGTGGTGACCCATTGTAACATCTCTTCAGAGTAAATTCATATTCCCGTTACCTTGGTTTCTTGTACCTGCAGAACTGTGGGTTTTGTGATGGAACATAACCAAGTTTTTGGGAATTTTTCCCCAATTGTTTCCCATTTTTTTTGGGAAGTGATACGGGTTATTGAAGTTTCCAGTCAACATGTTGCAGCAACGATGATGGTTTCTAATATTTACTGATGTGTAGTTCTCTCTTCTGACTGGCACAAGGTGGATGACCTGGAAACGTACCTCAATGATCCCCTAAAGCAACACTATCTCATCAGGTTCTTGCCAAGCCAAATAAAGAAGCAACTTCTGTATAAAAGGTAGGATACCACTGCGTTTCAGATAATACTTGGATCCAGCCAGTGGTCTGAGCAGCCCATTTATTCACTTTACTTGTTTCTGCAGGAGGTACATATTTAGCTTTTATGAAAGCATGCAGCGATTGTGCTACATGGGACTACTGCAGTTTGGACCAATTGAAAAATTTCAAGACAAAGATCAGGTTATTTTTTTTCTTGCAAATTCATAAACACAGATGAAGAAGTAGTTATAACTGTAGTGTAGATTTTAATTGTTGTGCTGTAGGTGTACATGTGAATGATGCTGTGTTGCTGTGCTCTTCTCACACAGGTCTTTGTCTACTTGAAGACAAAGGCCACTATTGTGGACACCACCACTTGTGAGCCCCATTATAATTTGGCCATGTCAAGTCGTCCGTTTGAGCATCGATTTTACGTATTCAACACGACTCAGGATGTGGAGAATTACTGGTTCGACTTGCAGTGTGTCTGCCTGAACACACCTTTAGGTACACTCTCAAACATCAGCATTCCTTCTGCTCAAATAGAAAGCTTAGCTTCAGTGACATTCTTATTTTTATTGCTTTTTAGCTTCTTTTAATAGTCTTTTATTTCAAGTCTTTTCCCCAACCTGTGAAGTGTCTGAACAGTAGTGAACATTATCCCTCCATACCCAGGTGTGATAAGATTCCCTCGTACGAAGTCTGCCTCAGGGCAGGGGGACGAGGAGGAGGAGGCCAAACTCCCTCCTTCTGCCGAGCCAGAGAGGCCAGAGCAGCGGTACGCGCGGCTGGCGTACACACTCAGGTGGGTTTCCCTGAATGCTGGAGGCTCACTGTGCCCCCTATGTGGTGGTGGCTTGAGCCTGATGGATATTAGCTCTTTCCTGGCAGGGGAAGCCGGGAGGTGTCAGACAATGGTGTTACTCCTGGGGATGGACAGGGTGCAGGAGGTCTGGACTCATGCTTCTTTGCTCATCTCAAGCGCAACTGGATATGGACCAGCTACCTGCTCAGCAAAGCCAAAAAAGTAATTATCCCCCAAAAAAAACAGTGTAGGCATTGTGATTTTTATTTATTATGTTGACTGAACTGATACCTACAGTATCGTGTTGATTTACCTTGATCCCCACGCCCCCCCCTTTCCAGACGGACAATACTTTAGAATCCAGTCCCACTCTTCGGCTGAAAAACCTTCTCAAAAAACACCCTCTTCCCCTCTCCATGTGTGGAGGTGAGTGGCAGCCTTTCCCAGGACCTCTCCAGACTTTAAATGTGCAGTTTTAGACACATGTGTTTCCATTCCCCTCTCAGCTGGCAAAGTGAGCAGCATCAGAGACTCCACACTCCTGCCGGTGGTGGAAGAGGACATTCAGATAACCACTGAGCCCAGTGAAAGGAACAACTATGTTGTGGGTGGCAAAAAACGGAAACGCAAGAGGCTGAAGGCTGTGGCAAAGCCATCCAAGAAGAAGAGGAAAGGTGAGGAGGGACTGCGTTCCATAATAGGCGTGTTCGTGTAGCAGGGAGAAGTGGTTCATTGCTAAGATAGCCCCCCCCCCCCCCCCCATGTGGTTCCTCAGTGGGTGCGGTGAAGAAGCACACACGACTCCCATTCCACGATGAGGCTGATCGGAGCGCTCTGGAGAGGATGACGCGCCTTCGAGTCATCTGGACAGTACAGGAGGACAGTCTTCTCATGTTGTGCCGTGTTGCAAGCCACTTCCTCAACCGCAAGGCAAGGCACTGGGACGCTCTGCCTGTGACTTGTGCCTGTCATTGCCTGTAGGCACGTGCAGCGCATAATGACCTCCCTGCTGCTTGCGCACTTTTTCATTAGCCCAGTAATGTGTTTGGTTTACCTTTCGTACTGTTAATGGGGTTACTATAGAGGCATAACTGTAAATTACATACACAGAAATTCCAAAATTTATTGTGCCGAAAGTACTTTAGTAACTGATTGTAAACAAAAATGCCGTTAATATCAGACCTTTAAATACAGAAAAAGAGCTGCTTGTATAAGTTAAATACAGATAAATAATGCCACTATTTTTCTCATATGCATTACTCAGGTAGAATCCTATGGCAATGACATAAATATTGAATACATACATGATAGATCTAGAGGGTAATGGGGATATTTACAAACGCATAGAATAAGAACTAGATCCAATTCAGAAGCTTCGAAGGAGAGGGGGGTTTGTTCCATCAACTCGGCCATGATTATTGCACATTTCCTGCAGAGCTTCACCACCCAGTAATTTAAAGCAATGCTGTGATTATTTTACATGTTTCTGAGACAGTGTTTGAATTTTATTGGGATCAGATGCATTTAAAGTGCATTGCATGGAAGTCTTCGTCTAATGACTGGGTATATCTGATTATGTCAGAAACTGCATGGTGCAAATTGTGCGATCTTCAAAAAAAAAAAAAGAAAACTAATGAATTACCCAAAATTTAGTTGTATCACATTTGTGGAGTAGATTAATATACACAAATAGAAAAAAAATACTAAATTTCAAAACAGCTGCTTTTTAAAAGAAACACAAGAAATAGCTAATTATTTAGAACAATTTGACACATGCCTGAATCTGTCATTTTTATAGTTTCAGATGTTTGAGAAGTACATACAAACACACGCACACACAGTGTTTGAAACCGCTTGTCCCAAGCAGGGTCGCGGCGAACAAGAGCCTAACCCGGCAACACAGGATGCGAGGGGGGAGGGGACTGGACACCAGTCCGTCGCAAGGCACCCCAAGAAGGACTTCCAATAGATACTACGTAGTGTTATCAGCCCACACACCTTATTCACCGTGGTGACTTACACTGCTAGATACACTACTTACAATGGGTCACTCATCCATACATCAGTGGAACACACTCTCTGTCACTCACACACACTAATGAGTGAGCCTGACTATATGATACAATCAGTAGAAGAGTATAGGGTATGGAGGGATAATGGAAGTCTCTCTAGGGCTCAGGGTGGAGGAGTTTCCGTTTTTCTATTTGATTTTGTGTCATCAGATTAAGAAGCCATTCGTCCCGTGGCAAGTGGTGCGAGACCTCCTTCATGCCCAGTTTGAGGAGTCCCTGGACAAGACCTCCTTATCTGTCGGTCGGCGGTCCCGCTATATCATGAAAAACCCACAGACTAACCTCAATTTCAAGTAGGTTTGGCGAGTTTTGGAGTTCATGTTAATTTATTTATTGTTTTAATCCAGCACAGAGTCAGTCACAAAAGCACACAGGTAGAAACGCCAAAAAAATGAAAATATGTGCACAAACATAGGATTGAGGGCTCATGGTCAACAGGTTACAGTTTATCACAGATATGATTATGTAGCACTTTCTCATAAGTTCCACACGGGTGTTCATACATTCCAGAATTCTTTAGAATTGTCATGCAAATCAAATTTCAGTTTTTCAAGTGAGAGCAACTTAAACACCTTGGTCATCCTCATGTTTACAGTGGGAACTTCTGGCGGAGACCACAGTTCTTTATTTATAATGATTTTCAAATGTCAACCTCAATGCAAATATAAGCTCATCTGTATCAGCAGTTAATTTGGTTGCTAGTAAGCATCTTTAAACTTGTGTTAATTTCTTTTTTCTTTGTATGTAGAATATGCCTGGCAGAGGTGTACCAAGACAAAGACCTCATTGAGAATTTTCAGAACCGGAAGAATAACTATGACAACCCAGAGGTAGGACTAATGTACCGACTTTGGAAAAAATAAGCCTGGGGTTTTTGAAAAGGTACACATTGTAGGATATTTATTTACACATTATTCTGATTAAACTTAATTTCTGCAGAATTAAGGTTGCAGTAGTAGAGTGTTTTGACAGTCACAAGTATTATTCTATTCTGAGTCCCTCCCATCTGTTGCCGTGGCAGTTCTCTGAATATGTAGTGCATGAAAGCTTTGTTGTGTTGGAGCAGAAAAGTGATTATTCTTTCCTCCTTGCAAACCCCTTAATACATTAACTAAGGAAACATTTTGTCGACATTGCAGGTCTGTGCATCCGAGTTCAAGGAGTTTGTTGCTGTCTTGAGGCAGAAGTTCAGTTCGGTTTCAGACGACCGCGGCTTGCGTATCCCAGACACCAAAGAGGAACTCTTCGGAAGGTATTCGAGGACCACTATTCAGATGTGCTGTTTCAGAATGCAGTGTGCTTTGGAGTGCATTGCGTGAAGTTGTCAGTGAACACCTGTGATCACCACGCAGGTTCAAGGTGTATGCAATTGGAGAAAATGCAGAGGAGAGCAGGACAGACATCCTCACCAGGTACTGTCGCATTATGTGTAGCTGATATTCCAGTTTGGTATCCAATGCCAGTCTGACCTGCAGCTCTTCTGATTGCAGCCTTGAAGATATCCACTCTCTGGTTCTTAATAACCTCATCCAGAGCACACTGGTGCTGTCCAACTCACAGATGAAAAGCTCTCTCTCCTTCCAGGTGAGGCATTAGACAGCAACAGGTCCCACCCTCAAAGCAGAAATGCTCAGGACTTTATTACCGTGGGGACTTTGATTCTGCGGACCACTGGATAGTCAGCCCCCTCATCTAGTATTTCACATCAAAAGCAGTTTGTAATTTACATATGTTCATTTAGATGATGATTAAAAAAAGACTTATGATGTTACTCTAACTACAATTATTTACCCATTTGTACAGCTGAGCGATTTTACTGGAGGAGTTTGAGAAAATACCTTTGTGTCCAAAGGCAGCAGCTCTACGCTACTAGTAATGTATCCTCTAAAAACCTGCAAGGCAACAGTCCCTGGAGACCCGATTTATGAATTTCTCTTAAGTCCACATAAGTCTGAATGTTGAGTGTCACAAGGGCAGTTGGTGGTGTAGGGTACACGGTGGCACAGCAGGTAGCACTGTTGTATCAACGCCTGAGCGGTGCGAGAGGCTGTGGCTTCAATCCCCGTTCAGTCTGTGTGGAGTTTGCATGTTTTCTCTATGCTTGTGTGGGTTTCCTTGCACAGTCCAAAGACATGCTGTTCAGGCAGACTGGTGACTCTGTCACTCCTAGTGTGTCAGTGACGGGGAGAGTGTGTTTCACTAATGTACGGATGAGTAACTTATTGTAAGTAGTGTATCTAGCAGTGTAAGTCACCTTGGTGAATAAGGTATGTGAGCTGATAACACTACGTTGGAAGTTACATTGGAGAAAAGCATCTGCTGAGTGAAGTAATGTAAATGTAGTGGTTAGAGCTGCTGCCTTGAAATCCCTGGTCCTGCTGTACTGCCCTCAATCAAGGTTCTTAGCCTGACTCTGGTAAGGATTACCCATCAGTATAAATGGGTAAATCAGTGTCAGAAGCTTAACAGTTTTTATTGCTTTTAAAGGAAAAAAAACACCAGCCAGCCGAATAATTATAACTCAAAGTCTTGAAAAAATTGCCTTATAACCAAAAGTGGATCCATCTTGCATTACTTGTTCTATAGTTGCGAGCACAAAAAAGACATACATGTGCTGTGTAGCCATTTCAGTTTCAGCCTCTCTGTTTTCCCAGACCTTCCACGTGTACAACAAGTACAAGCAGACAGTTCTGGAGACGGCTTTTCTGAAGTGTCAGAAGCGGGGGCTGGTCAACCGGCGACGCGTCAGCAAGTCCTTTGGGCCCAAGAAGAGCCGCGGGCTGCCCTTCCTACCCATGTCCTACCAGCTCTCTCAGACCTATTTCAGGTGCGATGGCTGTTATGCGATGACTCGCGTGTCTTCTTAAAGGAAATATTTTCCATTTACATTTATTTATATTTATTCATTTAGCAGACGCTTTTGTGAAAAGCGACGTACATCTCGAATATACATACATAAATACATTTACACACAAGCAATGCCTTCAACAAGTAGTCATCCCTGAGATATACCCACTACGGTTACAAGAATTTGACTTTACAAGGAGTTTGATTTAAAACCGTACTTGTGCTTACAGGGCATTTCTTCATCTTTACGAGGCCTGAATTGGGATTTTATTTGAAAAATTTACGGATATTCATTTAACAGATGCTTTCCCAAAGTGACTTACAATGATTATGAAGTAGTATTTAACTGAAGCCTTTATCTAAGGTGACTTACAATTTTAAATACACTAAACTTTTCGACAGTCGTTCACCCGTTTGTACAGCAGAGCTGCGTAGCACGCGTTCACACGCTAAGGGCAATTTTGGGAAGTTCCTCCCATCTTGCTGTTCTTCCAGAAACAGAGGCCAGATCTGTGTCATGCTAAAGATATTGTCAAAAAATGATGAAAATGGTACTTGTATTAACTGCTATATTAAGCTAATTTAATGTCAGACATTAAAGTTTTGAAAGTAGGGTTGTGGTTAAAGGTACAAAATAAAATGAAAGTTACTGCAGTGTTTAGATCTGTAAGGGCAGTTCAGTACCAAGCTTCTTACTGTAGTGCAGCTACAACGTGAATGTAGATCCAAAAGAAAAAATTCCCCAGCATTTGTCCTGAAACTGTGACCTCATTTGCCGCTACAGAGCTAGAGATCATCACACGCTTCAGGTTCAGGGGCTGCTTTAGGTGTCTTACACTGGGAAACTGTCGCTTCTCTCTCCAGGTGCTTCTCTTGGCGCTTTCCCACCAGCACTTGCACAGAGGCCTTCGAGTTCCTGGAGACTTTGCAGCACGCAGGCAGGGAGGACAGACCCAACGTCTTCCTCTTCCAGGACCAAGAGGGAGAGCAGCTGCCAGCAGAACCCGACACAGTGCTCTTCTCTCTGGACTCTGCCGGAGGTGCCTGCGTTGCCAGCCTGAGCCTCATGATGATGGGCCTGCTGTCCGTGGAACTGTCCATTCCTGAGCACATAGTAGTGGTGGACAGCACCCTAGTGGACAACGAGGTGGTGAAGAGGTACTTGCAGTGCATGTCACCTTTCTGCATTTATACAGTAGCGCTGTCGTTCATCGGTGCAAGACCAGACTTTGGGTGACTGGATGTCGGAATGATTGGACAGTCCAGTGCAACACGATGTTGTTTTTTAAATGTGTTTTCCAGAATTAAGAAAAAGTTGGTAAATAAGTAAAGTAAAAATTAAATAATAAAAAAACTTAAATATTTATTTAGCGCGCACACATTTTCTGAACCGCCTGTCCCATACGGGGTCACGGGGAACCGGAGCCTACCCGACAACACAGGGCCATTTGAATATTCATAGTGATGATCAAGCATACAGCTCTCAAAATGTGACATAAAGGTACTTTTTTGGAAAAGTAGAATTTTAACTAATTGTCTTATTCTTTGCACCAGCATCCTCCCTCTCGCTTGGATCATAACATTTTTCTCCGTAGTGGCAGGATGCCTGGTGAAATGAAATATGATTTGTGGAAAAAATTACTTGATATTTCAAGTGATTGATACATACAGCTGTAAATACACTCCAGCTGGTAGCGTAGTGGTTAGAGTTGGACCCGAAGGTCGCAGGTTCGAGCCTCGCCTCCAGCTGTAGTACCTTTGAGCAAGGTACTTGCTCTAAATTGCTCCAGTAAAGTTACCCAGGTTAAATGGATAAACAGTTTTAAGCACCTTAACATTGTAAATCAGTTTGAAGAAAAGCGTCAGTTAATGAATAAATTTAAAATACATAATTCAAAAAATATTTTATTAGAATTTAAAAATAAACTGGTGTGTAACGATGCTGACTACAATGTCATAATTATTACGTATTTAAGATACGTACATGACAGTTTCTTTTAGCAAATTTTGAGCTGTGAATCAGTGTTGAGTTTTCGGAGGGGTTTCTGCCGCTCAGAACTCGGAGCAGTTAGTGTTGTCTTTTGTCTTAGCATTTCAAAGGATGTGACAGAGGAAGACGACGAGGAAGAGGAGGTAGATGAGGCCGACGGGAGGAAGAAGATCGAGGTTAAAGCCAGGCAGGCCTCCCACACGAACTACCTGCTGATGCGTGGATATTGTGTCCCTGGCATTGTCAGCTTGCGCAACCTCAACACCAACGATAACATTGTGGTGAACTCGTGCGCCATGCGGCTGAAGCTGCGGAAGAGCCCGTCACACCAGCTCTTCTCCAGTGCCGGTAAGTCAGACGTGGCTGGAAAAATCCAGCGCAGTCTCCTTTCAGTCGTGAAAAGGAGTGCAGTCATCATGCGCTCATCTCTCTGTGACTTCCCTCTTCTGTCTCAGGTGGCAACGTGTTGGATGACTCGCGCCGGGGGGAGGCCTGCCTGCCCACCAGCTTCACTCGGCTGCTGCGGCCGTGCCAGGACGCCGGGCGCCTGGAGCGCTTCAGCAGCTGGTGCATCCACCGGTGCAGCTACAGTGCCGAGGACCTGCAAGCTGTGCTGGAGGTCAGCGGCACCATCGAGAGTGCTGATGTCTTTGGCTGTGACCGGATGGAGCTCGCTCAGACCTTCTCCCGCTTGGAGGAGGTGCAGGATGGCAGGACTAGGACCTTGTGGCAGTATCTTGATGTGAGTACCTACACCTGTGCTGGGTGGAAATACACTGTATGGTGATAGAGGATTATAGCGATGATGGATAACTTGCAGCTCCAGCAGGAAACGTTTCTATTTTGAAGCTAAAATCACTAATGAGTCAGTAATAAAGGAGAATACTCATCATCATAAGAGAGTATCAACATTTATTTATATGTTAACATTGGATGTGTGACGTCACATTGAATGTGCAAAATTAAGTATTCTGTGTTTGAGTGTTGTCCTTTATTATGTATTTCTAATTTCTTCCCATACCCTTAGTGCCATGAATTTATTTTGTTGTGGCTTTGTGTGAAATTGTAATATTGATTCCTGAAGTCAGCTGGAACATTGTAATATTCTCCTCTGCATGCCTTAATTACACTTGTAGAACTTTTAGTGGGTATTTTTGTTCAGGACTTGATCAGCTTGGAAGAGGTGCTGGAGGCTGGGGGGACATCGGTGCGATATGTGGCTGTGAAGTCCGCTGACCCGTGGCTCATTCACGCCCCCGAGGCGCTCCGAATGAAGAGCAGGGCCGTCCAGCCACATCAGGCTTTGCCCAGGAAGAGGACCAAGGAGTCCATGGGAGAGGAGGACGAACATGAGGTACAAGCTCTGAATATACCCAAAAGACCGGCTCTGGAAAGTGATGTCCAAGAAGTGACAAAAACAGAGCTTCAAGGAGAGGAGAAGACAGAGCCTGAAGAATACACAGCGACATCATCATCATCAGCATTAGCATCACCATCAGCATCTCCTGTTAATGATCATCCTGCTCAACTGGCTGAGTCAAAGTTGGCTTCTTTGGACTCAAGAAGTGAAGGTGAGAATAATTCCTAAATTCTCCTTGATGGTTTGACATTTGAAACCTATGCAATGTTGTATGTCGCTTCGGAGAAATGAATAAATGGAGTGTGAATAAATGTAAACACAGGTTTTTTAAGGTATGTGCAGTATCAGACAAAAGTTTTGAGTAGACTTTCTGGAAACCAGTCTTTTCACAAGACATTTGGTTGTTATAATTCTTCTTTTATATTTAATTGATGCTTTTGTCTAGAATGAATTACAATAAAGCTGCTTAGAATTATCTACCTATTCACACCACAGAGCAACACACACACACAAAGGACAATTAAGTGTGACAAGTTCACCTGAAATATCTCTTTGGCCTGTGCGTGGAAACTCACATGAAGGGGGTGCTGCAGACAAGGAAACGACACGCAGATGGAGCCAGGTTCGAATCCATGTCTGAACCCATAGGCCCAGAGAGGCACCAGCGCTACTCGCTTTGCCGCCGCACCAGCACTCGGTTCTTAGTTTAAGCCGGAAGTAAGACGGTGTCTTTCCAGGTCTTTTGCAGCAGTCCCCAGAGATGCAGTTTGTCCTTTTCAGGTATTGCTCACACTTTTGTCTGGTACTGTATTTTTGCACATCTCTAAATGTCAGTAAGTGTCTGAAAAGCCTTTTGTTTAGCTGCTGACTCAGCTGTTCATTTGCACACAGATAACGATAAAGGCTGCTCTGCCGCAAAGGTGGATGACAGGTAAGCATTGTGTTCACCTTTATGCATCATTAACATTGTATGTGTGCTGCAACAGTCTTAAAGTATAATTTAGAAAAAGCGTGCACCAAAACTATTCTCATATTGTGATTTTATTATATATACTGTATATTAAATGTACTGCATGTAGCATTTGGAATGGATCTGTTGAACCTGTGTAAACAGTAAAATTTCAACAGTGAATTGGATACCTTTCATGAATGCAGCATCTCCACTCTGAGCAGGCCTGAAGACGTTGGTGGGAGCGTGACGGATAGCGTGAGCTTCGTCAGCCGGCCTTGGCGCATCGTTGACGGGAGTCTTAACAAGCCGGTGTGCAAGGGCATGCTGGAAGCCCTGCTGTTCCACATCATGACCAAGCCTGGAATCCCCGAGCCAATGCTCATGGAGCACTACAGGGGTGTCCTGCAGCCCGTGGTTCTCCTGGACCTTCTGCAGGTAATTGCATCCTCGCTACATTGTGCCTGGATAATTAATCCCTGTTCAACTCTCATCTTTGTCATAATACAGGTGGTCCTTGGCTTGATGGCCATTCCATTAACCTTATATTATTTTCAAGCCCCAACATTTGGTCGTAATGTCTGACAACCCCTCTACCTGCTGTATGAGAAATTTGTCTGGTCACACTGCCATATTTCTTGTTTTGGCCTGTGATTTCCTTCCAGGTATTTTAATTAAAACTACTAGCAAGTGAAAAAGTGAGTGTTCTGATGGTGCAAAAAAAGTGGAAAAAGATACATTTAGAACATGAAACTATACTGTACTCTATTATTGTTCTAGTATTTTTTAACATGACTGTAAAAATGTTAAAGCCCTTTTATACAACATAGTATTCGTGCGTGTTAATATATCCTTAAGTATAAGGGGATTTGCAACTTAAGACGGGGTTCCATTCCAGCCACCTCGTCGTAAGTTGAGGACCAGCTGTACTTTAAAAGCCTTTAGTAATGACATGGTACCAACCAGGGATCAGACAATGTTATTTCAGGCTGCACATCTGAGCGGCACATATTTTTTCCCTTGTTAAATCATTACTTGCATGATATTGCTGTCTGTGTCTTACTCATTTGTACTAAGGGGGTAAAATACTTTTTTTTTTTTTTCCTATGAGTAAATCACTTTGGGTTGTTTCTATTACAGTACTAGAACACAGTCCCTAACCACTGCAAAAATCATGTCTTTAGTCCAGAGGAAAATCGGGGTAAGTTTGTAGCGAACCTCCACTTTTTATGGCTTCTTCACTTCCCAGGCACTAGAAGACATGGGCTGCGTGCACAAGAGGTACATGGCAGGGCGGCCCAGAGCTTCGCTGTTTTCCACACCCCAGGTACCAGAGGTGAAAGAATGTGTGAAAGTGAATGAGAACGGCACCCCGTTCTATGAGCCATCTGTGGACTGCTGTCTGCGGCTGGGTAAGGTCTTCCCTCATGAGGCCAACTGGAACAAATGGGTCCAGTTTGCACATTCCTAAATTGGGACAAGCTGGGGCTCTGGTACAGTGTTATGCCTCCCTCATTTTTTTATTTTATGTATGAGTTGTACTTTTGATGTGAATACTTATGGCTCTGTACAATTTTTTTTTTGTGTGTAATTAAAAGTAAATTAGTTGATCATGACCACATTATTTTGCTAAATAATTGACACTGGGTTTTATTTACAATTTGTTTATTTTACAGATGTAACAAACATTTCCTGTACATTCCAAAGTTCAGAAATATTTTGTTCTCATGAGACAACCTTATTCTCAGGGCAGTTCTGAATAACAACCTACTGTACTAGTGTTCAAAACTCACCTGTAGTCCTTAATGTTTAATGAATAAAGTTAATCTGAGACCCTATAGCCACAGGTGAGTTACACATTTTAGAAAAAGTACTGACAAATAACTTAGTCCTTTGAACAATAATCACCACTCTTACAGTCTTGAAAATGGGGGGGGGGGGGGGGGGAGTTTTTTTCCAACCTGTCGAAGGAGCCTTAATGTGCTTCTTTGTGTGTGAGGATAATTTAATATGTACAATTTATTATGGCATTCATTCCAAGTTGGTTTTTCTTTTAACCTTTATTCTAACATTTTTCTTCCACTTAAGGCAGTTTAAAAAAAAAAAAAAAACAGCTCCTGGCTCAAGTTCTCAACTTTACATTAGTGCATCAGCTGTGCTTTGTCAATATTGCTTATATAAAAAGCCCTTTACTACCCCTTTCATTCTTTCTTTTACATTCCATTTTCCAAAACACCACTACTTAGAGTGAATATGGCTTTAAATCACAAAAGCATTCAGTGTACACAAACATATGCAGCCCATCAACTCTGTTACTAAACACTGACAATATTAATATTGTTTGCATCTAATTTTGCAGCTGTTTTGGAGGTAGTTTCATCAATGTGACAAAGTGGAACTCGTCTCAGTCCGGTAGTGTGATGTAGTGGCGCCCTCTCTTTTCAGACTCAGAAAAATGTGAGAATACCTACTGACGCTGACAGCCTCAGTATTTTACTTTTACTGCAGAGCCCTTTGGTCCTGCCCCTCTGTCACATACACTGATGGGAGAAACTGCTGTGTGCTCATTTGCAAGAGCGCTTTAGGTCTTGAAGTGAACCCCTTGAACTCTTTCAGTTATTCCATGCAAAGTGCTTTTGCAAAATTAAGTCTTCAATGCACTGTTTTTCTCTTTCAGCATTTTTCTGTTTCTGTACATGCTACTGAAACATGACAGAATATGACAATGTGCTTCTGTTTTGTTTTCAGTGAAATTACACATGGAAATGGCTATTGTCCACTGCTCTTAAAAGGCCTTGCTGTAGGGACTGGCCCTCGATACACTACCCCTCTTCGGCATATTGCCATGTTATGTGTGTATGAACACTGAGTTGCTCAGCATAGGTATTAAAACACCACTAGCCCTATCTGTTATTATACAACCAAAAATACGCAGCAATCGCTGCCAGTAAGAATCTAAGGTTATATTCAAGACATGGGTATCTCTCCTGCTTCTCTGGAGGTCAGATATGTGTATGTAATCATTAATCTTAAGAGTTTAAGAAAAACAGTAGCTGAAATGCACATCTGCTGTCCCTGGACTGTTTCTGTAAAGTGACACTCTTGTTTGTTCTCGGGGTTATATAGCCCTTAAAATGTGTGTTTGTGCAGAAACTATGTACATCTCAAAAGTGTGGCGTAGACTTCCGTGTGCGTCTGTGTACGTATGGCTCATGCTGCAGCGGCCTCCATTTCTGTGGACTACCTGGAGACGAGGGAGCTGCTCTGGGACTGGCTGGAGGACGTGGTCCCGCCACTCAGCTGGGAGAAGCCGCTGTGACACGACTCCAGGCTGGTCATGGATCCCCTGCAGCAAACGCACACAGCTCTTCTCAGATGAGGGTCTCTCCCATCAGCCCACACCCAAAACTCTGGTGCAGGAATGGACATGTGCAGTCCAATTTAGTGCACCACACCAGGTCTATGTACAAGCTTAAACCAGCCTGCAAAGGTAAATCACGACCCCGGTTAATTCGAAGTCAGCGCTGTTCCTTCAATTTACTGAGTTCTTATTTATAGGGACCGTGAGTCTGTAAGGAATGGACATATAGGCAATATTTATGAACAAACATTTGTGACTTGAGCTACATACACACGAGAGAAACGAGCATTCCACAACTGCATCAACACTGATTTACTTTGCTAAGAAAGGTCAGATGCAAGCTTCTGTGACTGTGGTGCGTGGCTGCGGAAGCACACGTGCACCAGGACGCCCTACCTGAAGTCCTCAGAGGCCAGCACCTCGGTGTAGTACATGACCTTGCACTTGTGGGAGGACACCTGCAGGGAGGCGAGCACGTCATCCACGCGGGGGAGGGCAGGACCAGAGACTGGGGCGGGCCCGTTCACCTTCCACTGGAGGATGTACAGGCCTGGCCAGCGGGTAATGTGGCTGCCCTGTGGTCAGCAGGCAAACCCACAAGGTCGCCGTCACATCGACAAAACATCTCCACAAACCGTAACAGCGCCGGCGCTTCCAGGGCCCGGGGTGAAGTGGCTCGAATACCCACCTGACCCAGAAGTTCTGTGCTTATTTCCCGGAACGCAACACATATTCTGGTTTTTTTTTTTTTTTGGCTAAGTGAGGAAGGCATTTCGGCAGGAGGTGTTACAGCCATTTTCATTCCTTTAAAAAAATTTGTAACCACTAAATGCTCTCATACAGACACTTCACTGAACTTTGCAAGCGCTTGTTTTCTAAACTTTTATACCTAATTTTACATTTACATTTCTTCATTTAGCAGGTGAGTATTAACTTGTATTTTGCTGACATATTTATCCATGGTGATTTGCAGTGTAACACAGATATACACGCACTCCGGGCAATTTAGTCTCACTCATTCACTTGAAAGACACTTTATATGTCTACGAAACTAAGAATGCTGATATTGAAGGCGTACCTGGATGCTCTCGCCCTCTCTGCACATGAGCGGCGACTCCACCATGCTGTAGTCCACACCCAGGACCCAGCTCTTCTCTATCAATTGCACATTATTGACGCCGGGTGTGGACGCAGAGGGGTCTTTCTTGCTGTTCTGAGGTGATCTTTTGGAGTGGAAGATATTGAAGACCAGGTCCCCCTTCAAGATGTCAAAGTCCCAAGTGATGACTGAAGAGCCCTCCAGGATCTCGATGACAATCTTCAATAAACAAATCGACAAAGCTGTTTCATTTAACTGCACGCTTCTGTTACACGACGTCCTGAAACGTTCATTTTAGTTCAGCACGATGAACCGCACCGAGAACTCCATATTTGGTAGCATGCTGTGCGAAGATCTTTGTATTTGTGATAGTACATGTTCCAAAAAGTCTCAATAAGAGCTCATCAGAGGACACATTTTAAAACTTTAAGGAGCCGTGGAAGACTGCTTTGTGTATCAGGTGCCATCACCTCATGAGGCGCTCCCTTGAAAACATGAGCGGACTGGTAGATTGTCTCTGTCCAGAGCTTAATGTGGTCTGAGTTTTCCAGTGCTTCTTCAGTTTGATATAAGGATTTTGGTACCAGGCCACCCTCTGGGACAGTACACTGAGAAGAGAAACATTTCACATGTTCGCGAATGCAAAGCAGATGCGTTCATTTGAAATACTACTGTACACATTTTCCAAAATCAAACGATTCCAATGGAAGGTCAAGCCATTCCTCACACGTACTCTACTGTTTGGCAATCACCGTACTGGTAGTTTTTTTAATGTTATGAAACCCTTATTTTTTTTTTTTTTTAAATATGATTGATGCAAAGAAGCTTACCATGCAACCTCCCCCGAGAAAGTCAGGGATAATCTCTTTATCTATGTAATCTACCAATCCTCCTACTCCCTGATAATTGTTCCCGCTGTACACCAAGAATTTTTGCCGGGTGTTGTCATTAATAAATGGACTGACCTGAAAATGACAAGGGCAACACAATTAATTTGCTTCCATTAACTGTGTAGCGTTTCATTCCGCTGAAAGTGTGCATTATGCAAATAATACATTTTCCATGAATTTGAAGCGGAAAAAAAATTGTCATGGTTCATTTCATACCATAATGTGTTGTCATCAGCCTACAGTTAGCAATGTGTACTGTGAAGCCAACCAGAAAACCATTATAACGGAGCGAAGAAAAAAGTGCCTCGCTGGTCAGCAGGGGTGAACGCTGCTCTGACGGCCACACGCACCAGAGTCCAGAGCACAGGGAAGACGCGGGGGGCACGCACTATCAGAAGCCGGCCCAGGGTCTCTGGGTAGTTGGCCTCCACCACCTCGATGATCCGCAGGAGGGCTTTCACCCCTGGCCTCCACAAGTGCCTCATGTTCAGACCCTCCAGGTCCACCAGGCAAGTCCACGACCTGAGCGAAGAAAGCAGAGGCATCGATGCTCTGCATCACACTGGGAATATATCATTACAGAAGTTGACATCAGCATGGCAGGAAGGTGAGAAACAACACTTGAACTATTGGTGTTGTACAAAGCAATAATTTCCCAAATCACTTCATTCTTCACATAGCCCTTGAATTGTATCTGTTTTATGTATTTGCTTAGCTGTTTCACAAATCCAGTTCCACATACTGTAAATAGTCTTTGTACTTTGACAAGGTATACAGTAGGAAGGGCAGTAAAGTACCGCAGTAAGTCAGTGGTCACTCAGTACAAGTCATGAATAATTACATTAATTACTAGTGACATGTTAATTAAAGGCTAAAAGCATAATGGCAAGAGCCGCTGTCTTAGGACCCAAGGGTTGCAGATTCAAATCCCACTTCCAACTGTGGTGCCCTTAAGCAAGGTACTTACCCTAAATTGCTATAATAAAATTACCCAGCTCTATAAATGAGTAAATAATTGCAGATAACATTGCAGGTCTCTTTGGAGAAAAGCATCAGCTAAATGAATAAATGTAAAAATCCGTGTACTAACGTGATGGGTCTTCCAAATATCTTAGTGTTTTCCTCACATCTCTTCTGCCCTTCCTCATTGATCGATAAAACCTAAAGCAAAGATGAGAAAAGATGCCATGAAGGATGTCAGCTTCCTGCGAATGCCGCTCCGACGGCCACGCGCCGTGGATCATCCTTGTGCACGTGGAGCCGTGGATCACCCACATGTCTGAGAAGAGCCTCCTCTCCCAGGGCCTTCACCAGCCCCTTGGTGTCCATCTGGCCCAGGCGCAGTATGTACAGCGGTCGCCCCTCGCTGTCGTGGAAGTGCCAGCCGCCGGCATAGTACTCCTGCAGGAAGGCGGGCGGCCTCCATGTCTCCAGGATGTAGTCCACCTGGTACTGCTTCCGCCAGGTGAGCGACTGGCACAGCATCTCGCGCGCCTTGTCCACGTTGAAGTCGCGCGCTCGCAGGAAGCGCAAGATGTGCTCGTCCTTGGGGATCTGCACAAGGGGGAGGGGGGCGGACAGGAGCAGACGCGGCTCGATTCATTGCGTCGGGCCACTTGGGAACGCCGTTCAGAGAAAAGCCAGCCAACAGCCGCTCCATTTGGAAAAATAAAAGCTGTGATGAATTCATTTTCACATTCATGTTGCAAACAAGGACGTTTCCAACATGTCTCTCGGATCATCAATAAACGTATTTGGGCATGCAGGTCAATCCAAAGAGGTCTGCCAAGAAGTATAGATTCACAGCCTGGATGCTTATGCACAAAACTCTATTGTAGAAATGCCATCATCATTCTGTTTCTTCATGCAAATAGTTGCCATTGCTGGTTAAAGAGCATTCTTTTATTTCAGAATCACATCCTTTACCGAAGCGCAGAGCTATGACCGAGAAAGATCATTCCAGATCCTTTGAACACAATGCAATCTTTTGCAGAGAATGAAAACTGCATCATCGTTATGAAAAATGACAAAACTAAAAACAATGAATGAATGTCAGAGTCACACTTTTTTTTTTTTTGTGGGGAGAAGCTACATATGTATAGATCTGTAGCAATAGCCTGTGTCTTTATAAAGCTTCTTGAAATAGCCCAGTTCAAAACAACATTTCAAATAAGTTAACCATTTTTGCATTCTGCACTTTTTTACATTTCCATTTATTCATCCCAGGTACATTGCTTTGCTAAAATGAAAAATGGCAGAGGTGGAAATCCAGTTCCTTAACCACATACGCTGCTGCATCTGCGATCAATAGTCAGGCAGGCAAACACCTGGCTTCAGCTAAAGAGCTCCAAAGAGCAAGCATATAGCTGGCTATTGCTACAGCATGAAAATATATATATATTATATATATATATTCTGTGGAAATAGAATCTGCAAGGAGTGCTTTCTTCACAAAAATAAGACTAATCGCCGTTGTTACAGTTAAACTGCCCCTCCGGACAGTTAAAAGTAGCCGCATCCGTCAACTCAAACAGCATCGTAAAACGGTTTTGTTTATATTTTGTCCGTTTCGACACTTTTTCGTTTGATTTTCATACAGGGTTTCGCCATAACGTACTGCGATACCAATTCCTCAGGGGCACGTCTGTACCTCCCAACGGTGGGCATTTGTTTCTGACTCTAAAGAAACCCTTTTCTCCAAGGGAAACAGCATTGTGACAGTGAAAAAGAGAATGCGACAAACACCTCCGTTATTTATTTATTTTTTTTAAAACACACAGCTATGCGTTTCGGGACTTTGGGCCTAACGGTAGTTAAACGCGCATGCCCTCGTGACACGTAGTTGGTGGGGAAATCGTAATCCTCTTTGTAAACAGCGGGCCAAATGAGGGGAGCGGCAGGTGGAGATGAGGCTGCAGCCGTCACGCAATAATGCGACGAGTGCTCTTCCGGGTACTTTAGATGCTGCTGCCGCACAGAGAGCTAAGGCCGGGGTTTCCTCCAGGCTTTTCGGGGCTTCCTCCTCACATCTCTACAAGGTATCCACACGTCTCACACGGCATGCATCGCTCTTTACCTTCTCCGCTTTCCATTCACCGGCTTCTGACTACGGAAGAGAGAAATCGTTTTCACACAGTTAAGGGAGCTCCCAGCACAGCGCTCGCACACTTTCACCCGGAAGCAGACGTGCTCAGAATGACGCGAGGTTACGCTCTCCTAACAAGCTCTCCAAGGAGCGTAACTCGCTGAGGAGCTGGGTTACGCTTCATCCCGCACTGAGTTAGTGTGTTGTCCTTACAACTCCATGGGCAACGCAGACTCATGAGTATGGGGCACATACATATATTCCTTACTTATACGCAGGATCAATTTAATGATGATCAGACACATATTGGAAATGGCGGGAGAGACAAACTACCGAGTTCAGTTACACATTAACAAGCCGTTGGGGAATACGAGGATGGGTAAGAAGGTGACGTTTAAAGAAGGCCTACTTTTCCCTTGTGCGTCTCCTGGAGCCACTGTCTCAGTCGGATCAGGCAGCTCTCCTGCATCGGCGTCAGCTGTCCGAGGTAACGCTCGATGTAGTCGGCGTCCAACTTGTCGGCTGAAAGGTTCGAGGCACAGCAAACGACACGTTCGGTTAAGCGCCTCGCACACCGTTTACTCACGCCGGCGCTTATCGATTGGTACGCAGAGCAGCGAAATGAGCACTGACTCATCGCGGCGAGGAGCTGGCATCCGTCGCCTTAACGTCCCCTTTTGTGCCAACGTTAGGCAGCAGCGCGAGAACCCAACGGCTGCGTGTGTTGTTTTGGTTTCGCTGTCTCGGAGTGTGTGAGCAATGGTCTTTGGACTCTGGACCTGGTGTAATTCAACTCCTTCCTGATACACCCGCGCGCTGTTCCGCAGGGTATCGATTTGCTTTGGGAAAGGAGAGCGCAACAGGAAACCACGTTTGTGGTACGTTGATTAAACGGTCCGACACAAGAGCAAAAAAAAAAACCAAAAAAAAACAAATCATACACTTGAGAAAATGGAAGAAGGTATATTAAATGAATATATGCTAAATTCATGTTTGGTGAAGTTTATAAAAGATGTATCCAGAGAGCTTCCTCTACCGATATTCCATTGAAACAGGCTTGAAGTTTTTGGAAATCTGGAGACAACATTAATTTAGAAACATCTAGGTGTAAGACGCCACGTTCCACAAAATGTGGCAGAGGGCAAGACGTGCAGCGGCATTTTCTTCTTACCGGGGGAGACAAAGTTTCACCATATGCCTTGCATAGCCTTTTCCACACTGTACCAAAGTTAGCGCAATACAGAAAAGCCAATTTATAGCAAAAATGGCATTACAAATTTCGATGTATCGTAAAATACCGGCATTTTATTTTTAAAAACAAAAACATATTTCGGGGCTCTTCAGAAGTTGTTTTTAACGTATGGAAACAGAAGAGTACATCTGTGTTGTCATAGACAGAGTCTCAGCTATTTACTGCTTGTTTATGACTGTTACCTTCGAGATATTTCACTGCAGTTATATCAGAGTCCTTATGGCAGGGATCTTGGGTCACTGCAGGGAAAATTAAATTTATATTACTGTGCTTAAGAAAATGAAATGCTTCCTAATGTTATTTCTTATCTCTTTTTCGTTTTACCTGCACCATAATGTAAAACAAGTTGCATGGATTTTGTGCAAAGGCAAACAAAGGCTCAAAGTCACTTCTCTTATTTCTCATTTCAGCTGCAGCCCCTGTTGGTATTATTGCTTTTTCTTAAATCTCAGCATCCTTAAAATAAATGTCCCAGGAACTTAAAACTGCTGGCTTAGCACAGTGTGGAACTTCCAGAAAATGGATCTTATCCAGGCTGACAAATGACTGCGGAGGGGCCCGTTGTATAACGTGTGTGTGTGTGTGTGTGTGTGTGTGTGTGTGTGTGTGTGTGTGTGTGTGTGTGTGTGTGTGTGTGTGTGTGTGTGTGGGCGCGCGCGCGCACTCCAGCCGCACCACCTACCTGAGAGACAGAGTGTCCGTCACCCACTGCGGTCGACGGCGAAGCCAAGGTGCTGAGTGGTCAGTTGTTCCACTCCTCCCATCCCTCAGCCTCACCAGTGATGCTGTCAATGTGTCTGTGGCCGTCTTTATTCTCTTTCCCGGGATTTATTAGGTGCTGGTCTAAGTAATTGCGTCAGTGCGATCAGGTTTTTTGGGTAAAATTTTTTGGGTGACTGAAGTCAGGATTCTGAGTGTCAGCATCCTGGTTATATTAATTTTTTTTTTTTTTTTTTTTTTTTTTTTAAAGCAATGCAAATGAGCGGTGTGCTTCCCAGTCACTCATCTTACTGTGTCCTATTCATCTCAGCAAGGCGTGCAGGTGATAGTTTAGCAGACAGGTAAAACTGCTGCACCAGGGGAATCTGGCTGCCTTCTGTGGGCATTTTTTTTTTTTTTTTTTTTTAAAGCCCATACCCTCCGCAGACATCAGCCCTACTCACCATCTGGAGTGGCTGGATCCGCAGTGCTGCTGGAGCTACAGCTGGCCTCTTTGGTACCGCTGTGCGAGAGGGATTCCAGGGGCAGCCGAGACACTGGCGCCGGACGGATCGGCAGGGCACACGGCACGATGGCCGGCTTGCTCAGTGCTCTCTTTTCCGGTGGGACCCAGCGTGGAATCTCAGTGATGCCCTCTGCTATCAGCTCATTCAAGTAGTACTCAATCACCTCCTTGCCCTGAAAAGAAGATAAGCGACAAACCAACAACGCTCAGTATGTCCTTAAAGACGACCTTAATTTGCCTGAAATGTTGATGAATGCACGTACCAAAAAATACCCCCATGAAGCCACGAACCTCAAACTCTGACCAGAAAGGACTTTAAAACAAGAAATCCGAAAATTTCTGTTGCCTCGGCCTCGCTGTTTTGAGTCTGATGGGTTTATAGGGCTCCAGGCTGGTTCTTTCCACAGGGTTGAGCTCATCCACTCATCAGCAAATACAAGACTGCACTTGAGCTAGAGCACAACAGCAGTGCCTTTACATAAACATATGAAGAGGCAGAGGGAAAAACAATCAATGTCATCGTTTTGAAGAAGTGTAGAAATTGACCCCACCTGAAGCACACGTTACCACTACAGTGAAATGGAAAAACGATCAATATCCATGTACTTAGCAGGCAGTGTAAATAAAGCCCAAGATGAAAGAACGATGAGCGTCTATAGGGTAAGAATGAAATGACCAGCTTATTGTTTTCAGTATGGCGCACGGTCATGAGTAAAGCGCTTTTGTTGCGATCAGATGATTAATTTCAGCTTAGAAAGAGTTTAAATCTGAAAAATCTACGTAGTAAAGATGGACTACACTGATGGACTACACTGATGGACTACCGAGTCCAGAGCCAAAGGCACCGATTCCACGGAGTAAGAGGATTAAGTTACTTTGTGATAGTTTGATGCACATTTCTGTAGCTGTGCTATGAAATTTTTGCATGAACGTGACTTTGATCGTTCTTCCCTCTGCGTCTTCATATGTGACTCAGTGGAGACAAGCAACATGGATACACCATTTCTTCCAGTGTTAAATGGATTATAGCTATTCCCATTTACACACTTAGCTGACTCTTTTCTCCAACGTGACTTACGATGTTAAACTACTTACAATTATTCACCCATTTATACAGCTGGGTAATTTTACTGGAGTATTTAAGGGCAAGTACCTTGCTCAAGGGTGCTACAGCTACAGGTGGGATTTGAACCTCTGACCTTTGGGTGCAAAGGCAACAGCCCTAACCACTACACAACCAGCTGCCTCTTCTCAATCTGAATACATGTACGGTAGCACTGTAATCAGCTGGACTAGCACAGACTGAACCTACAACCAATAGCCTAAAACCAGTTCAAACTGTTTGTGTGAGTTTTTATGAGGGGGGTGCGGTAGTGCAGCAGATTTGGCCTGTGCCTGCTTTCTGGTGGGTCTGGGGTTTGAGTCCCGCTTGGGGTGCCTTCCGACGGACCGGCGTCCCATCCTGGGTGTGTCCCCTCCCCCTCCAGCCTTACGCCCCGTGTTGCCGGATTAGGCTCCGGCTCACCGCGACCCCGTATGGGACAAGCGGTTTCAGCCAGTGTGTTTGTATGTGACTTATGAAAATAATATGAAATTTACCAAAAATACACACGCACACACACGCACCGTCTGAAGCCGCCTGTCCCAAGCAGGGCGTAAGGCTGGACGGGGAGGAGACACACCCAGGACAGGACACCAGAACGCCACAATACCAAATTACCATAAAGTACAGAAATAATGGACTACCAATGCATAATACACTGCGAAATATTTAGAGAAATGGAGCTTACGTTTCAGTCCTTGTATGTGCTATGGACAGGACACCAGTAGTCAAATATGTGAAACTCGCTGTCGTCCCTTTTGACTAGACACAGAGTGCCTCGTTTCCCTCGCGTGTGTTACGGCACAGAGAGAAAATCTGCAGCAGGAGATGATTAAAAGTACGGGGCAGCTGGCTTGCGGCCATGGTGCATCGAACACAATTAAATCAGTCAGCTGAACGCTACGAAGGTCCACGGAGCAGCGCACCTGGACTGACCTGCTCCTACCATGACATGACGCTTGAAAAATGAGAGACTTCAGGAAGGCCCCATCAATTTCTTCAGTCAAAACCAGAACGACAGAGTCTTGAGCTCTACTGCACATCAGACTACGTTGCATTTTTGCAGTTATTCTTCTTGCGACTACATAACATGATTTCTTCGGTCTGGCCGATGACGTCGTCAGTAGCGCTCTTCAATACACAGTGTAACGAAATCCTTGGATGAAACGTATTTCAAACTCTGTCAAATGATGATCTCTTTCATTTTTAATATTCTGACAAAAGCACACAAGCTGTGATGAACTGAAAAAAAGGTTCGTCAGATTTCCAGCCCAACAGAAGGACGCATAGCACTGAAGAAGGTGCAAATAAAGGTCAACAATGATCTGGACGCCCTTGGTCCAGCTGCTGTGGCTCAGATGCACGGCCCTGGAGGGAGAATGAGGACAACATGCCGCATACCGAGATGAGAAAGCGGTCGTAGGGCTCCGACACGCTAGAGACAACCCAAGGAACTCATCGAACCCATTACTCTCAGCCTAGTTTCGAATTAATCCAAGAAACTGCAAGGACACTGCTGCAAGATTATGCTTTTTTTGTATGGAAAATACACAATTCACAATGAATCGTACAATTTATGAACTACATCTAAACCCAGAAGCTCTGGTTGTATTTGGTTTGCCGCAGTGCCCTGTATCCGCCCTGCTGGGCTGCCGACAGACGTAGAAGAAGACAAATTCGCGTGCAGAGCTGCAGTTAGGCGCCGGCAGCTTCGCCGGTGTTCTTCTCCGACAGGAGGCGAGCGATCGCTATCTTGGCTAAAATCGCCAGTGACCTGGACGAGGAATGCCCCCCTCCCACGAGCGGAGCGGATCAAAGCTCGTGCAAAGTCATTTCCCTCTCCCTCCCAGAGCCCCTTTTCCCCTAAAAAGGCCATTGGAGTCATTCTCTCTGCATACACTGCATGACACCGCTGGAGATTTATTTTTATACAGCGCTTTTTTGGGACGATTTTAATTTTTCCTGCACCTTTGAATAATGGTTTGTGGACAATCCTTGCTTAGTTCACTTTTGCTTGGCATGTTTTATACAAAGGCAGCAGATGCAGTCTTTATAATAAACACTGCAGGTCTGTGATTAAATCCTTCACTAAAAACAACTCAGCAGTGTTAATTTATGCAATCCACTATTGCATAACAAACATTTAATTAAAGCTCTAACCTAAAACCTTGTCCTCTTCAACTCGGCAATAGAACTTTTTCAACTCTGCCTCCATCCCCGCTATGTAGTGATTACCCGCTTGATGTTGGCCGTGTACTGCTTCATCGCAATCTTCTCCACAGTGTTCTCGAACCCAAAGAAGGATTTGATATCCAGGGATGCTGACTGCTCAAAGCAGGTCCAGTCCTCGTTCTCGGGATGAACCTGAGGAAACAAGGAACAAGAGGCGAGTCTGCAGAGCCTCTCTCTTTGCACACACCACTAGAACACGATTCACACTCATTCTGTCCCTTCCTTCAACCTGTTTATATGCAACACAGACAAGCAATCAAAAAATGTATATAAACAATAGCGGAGCATTTCAATGGCACAAAATGTGACCTTAAGCTCTAAGGGTTTGATTCGCTTGAGGCAAGAGGATGCCTTTGTATGGTGTGGGACTCAATGAGCTGAGACATGGCGATGCCCTGCAAATGCTCTTCAAGCAATAGTCGCACAGTGTGGGTTGGAATAAATGAGCCTGCTCTAGGAAGACACATCATCCGTCAAAGACACAAGTACACATTGCGCTGGGTTTATCGCTGTGTGCAAAAAAAAAAAAAAAAAAATAAATAAAAAAAGTGTCCTTACACACAGCTCCTAAACTGCCATTGCTGTTGCCTTTCCGTCTGCATATGGGAACTATCGAAAAAGAAACGGTGACAAGAGGCAACTAAAGGGCTGCACATTTCTGTAAACATAAATCAGTGCTGTCGCCGAGCGTCTAGCATGGCCTAATTGCACGATGCCCGATTACGGGGTACGCGCGCTGCGCGACGAAAGACAATCGTCTCGAACAAAGGACACGAAGCGCCGTTTTGAACGCTCTTATGAGTTTACATGCGCATTCACAATTAATTTCTCAAAGGCAGTCTATAGGGGTACAAACAAACTACTCGGTGGTTAGCAGGCTTTCGAGGCCACGCTTGTTCAAGCAATAAATTTATTTATTTTTTTTTTTTAAAAAACATGACTAGGGATAAGGAACGGGTAACAGTAAAAGGCACATTCTTCCAAAGCCACACAGATAAAAGAACACAAATACTAATTCTTCAAGGGAGCATTGCAAGAATCTCATCTCTATTCGGGTCTTATCTGAAAATCGCTTTGACGACCCAGGGCGTGCGGAGCAAGTATTTGGATGCAATCTGAGATGAGGGATGAACCGCTGAGTTGAGCACAGAAAGCAGAGCAGTGATTTGGGCAGGAACGGCAGCACATGACACACTCACGCTGTAGCTGCATCTCTCGATGACCGTCACCCTGCTGGCAAACGTCTCGTTGTGGGCTTCAATGAGCAGCGTCCTGTCCTTCCAGTTGAGCGTGTTCTTCTGGACGAAGTACACGTACTCCACACCAGCGATCTGAAACGGGAGGCCCGTCGGTGTCGTCGGCCACACGATGCGCTCGCGAAGCAGCGGCTCGGCACGTTAACTTGAAACCATCACGTTTCGGATCCGTGAAAGGCGCCTAACTTGGAGTGCTTCTGTAAAGAATCTAGCTGTGAATTCTGGAGAAGAGCCTGCCAAATACACCACATTCGTAGTGAAATATGGGCCTTAAAATAAAACTGAGTGTTTTGTTGTACGGAAAGCTGTCATTTGTGTCTCACGTTACTACACTGACTAGGTCATGCTTCCTTCAGCTGAGAAGTATAGCTAAATTAAGGCAATTCCTATGTAGGCAAGATGCTGAGAAACTGGTTCAGGCTTTTGTCTCAAGTAGGCTAGACTGTTGTAATGCTTTATTATTGGGCTGTCCACACCAGGCTGTATCCAAGCTACAGTTGGTACAAAATGCTACTGTGAGAATTGTTACTACAACTAGGAAGTACAACCATATAACACCAGTACTGAAATCACTGCACTGACTCCTGATTACTCCTAGAGTTGATCATAAAAGCCTACTTCCAACTTTTATGGCAGTAAATGG
This sequence comes from Scleropages formosus, assembly GCF_900964775.1. Taxonomy (NCBI): domain Eukaryota; kingdom Metazoa; phylum Chordata; class Actinopteri; order Osteoglossiformes; family Osteoglossidae; genus Scleropages; species Scleropages formosus. The sequence goes on along the minus strand of NC_041825.1, from coordinate 8,860,402 downwards.
CATTGCTACAGCTCACCTTTGCGAGATTATCGATTCTTATGTTCCGAGACGGTGTCTTTGTTCATTACATTTATTCATTTAGCTGATGCTTTTCTACAAAGCTACTTACAATCTTAAGGTACTTACAATCATTTATCCAGCTGGGTAAAGTTACTGGAGCAATTCAGGGAAAGTACCTTGCTCAAGGGTACTACAGCCAGAGATGGGCATAAAACCTGTGACCTTCGGGTCCAAAGGCAGCAGCTCTAACCCCTACGTTACCAGCTGTTCCTTGAAACTGACTAGACACATTGGATGTTTCAGATTTCCACATGGCTGGATTTTGTGGGACATCGGTGTTGGAGTGCAATTTTGTGGGGACAAGCCCAGGAGAAGAGGTGCTCCTTCAAGCTGGATTTGAACCGGCAGCCTAAGGATGGCCATCAGCACAGCTCTACAGTCCGCCACACTACCAACTGAGCTATCGAGGGTAAGCGCATTCATTGCATGTGAGTCACCTTAAAGTACCTGTGATCAACAAGCTCTCAGTAGGAGGGTGTGCTTTTAGCTACAGAGCACATAAACTCTGGAACAGAACGGTTTCAGCCTTTAAATCCTGGCTAAAGACTTACATGTTAAATCTGGCATATCAATAATCAGTGTAATTCCAGTTGGCTGTGCTTCTTTCCTTGTATATTAACCTCTCTAACCTCTTTAAGGTCATCATTTACTAACAATTTCTCTCTTGTTGAGCATTGTTTCCCTATAAGACAAGACCTGAGGAGACCGGTCGTCATTCCGACACTCCATGCTGACTGAAGCTGATGACCGCCTGCCTTGATCTATGAGACGTACGTATGTGAACTGGGACATCAAGTTAACACTCATCTACAATGGGATTATTATTATTATTAGTAAATGGACTTACAAGTCTTTTTTAATCTAGAATGTCCAGGAGGGGTGGGCAACCACTGCAATTTGAACCTCCAGAGGTTTTTGTCTTCCTTGACTTTCTCGGTTGGGAGTCCCCCCCCCTTTCCTCCGTGGCCAGTAGGCTTTCTTATAGCTTTAATAACTGCATGGATAATGTATTACTCTAGTATGTAGTCAACTATCTTGTTTATTTGTCTTATCAATTTGTTCAGCGGTCTGTGTCACTGTGCGAGAAGAGCGCTCTATAAAAATAAACTGAATTGAAATACGACTCTTTACAGTGATCAGGCAGGCATGCGCAAAGTTGAGGGAACGTTGCATCACTCAACTGGACATTTTTCACAGCAGAAACCAGTTTCAAAATAAGCAGCGCTCATGAACCTGATGTCAGGACCGCCATTGCCGGCAGCGCTGATACCTGACAAATGCAAGACTTTTAATTAAGCTGAAGACAGTTCAACCCGTCTCCTGACTTCTTACTGACAACGGACATTAAACACAAGCAGCCATATAGAGAGGCCTGCTGTCAGAGGGCTGCACGGATACGGGAAAAGGCTGCGTCTTTCGCCGATCTTCTGTTAGCTGCAGCACAGAGTTTAATCTAAAACTGTCACTGCAAGATCTTTATACCCTGGAACTTTGGAAGCACTAATGGCTTGTATAAACTTTATGTTACAATTTGCCTTACGCAGCAAAGTATTCTTACCTGAATCGGTCCAGGTTCACTACCCATCTCACGGGTCCTTCAAGCGGAAGGCGACGGCTCTGACCGCTACACCCCCCGCCGCCCCACATGTGCTTTACGGTTTTGCACTGGGAACCGAGCCCCGCCAGTTTGCGTGAAATGAACTGGAGAGATGTTCTTGCGAGCGAGTGTTTTTTTTTCCCCCAAATATTTCTCAGTCGGAACAGCAAGCAAAATGATATTGCACAATCCTGTGGCTTACGGATGCATGCTGTTCCCTTTAAGATTATTAAAGTCACTCTCGGGAGCATTATCGTGTCCATGTGTCTATTTCACATCTTTGTGGAAGTGTTATGAGAGGAGAAAAGTGGGTCAGTGTTTCCTGCCCTAAAAATGTAAGAGCACCATGCAAATGCACTGCTGAGACATGTCCCCATGATTGCCTTCCCTCCAACAAGAAAAAATATAAAATATTTTATTATATCATGGGGCAGCTGGTAGGGTAGTGTTTAGAGCTGCTGCCTTTGGACCTAAAGGCTGAAATCTGAGACACTGGTCTCTATTACAGTCCCGACCGCAGCAAAAACACTTGTTTTCACCATACCCTTAGTACCCGTGCCAGTAGTCACAGTAAAAGACCAATGCCATTCATTACTTGTATTCCCTGAATCGCAGCGAGGAACGTACACGTTTGCAGGCAACGCCGTCCCTCCCTCACCTTCTTCAGGAGCCGTGGCGCATCCACGTTGAGCTTGCAGCTGCGTTCGATGATGTGCAGGGAACCATCTTCGCCGGTGACCTCGCTGAGCACCTCGCTGCCGACAAATACCGGGATCTGGGGGCAGGTGGGGAAGCGCTTCTCGTACGCCTGGGCCGGGGAACACGCGCATCGCCCGTCAGTGGGCGGCTTTGCCTTGATGTGCCTCCAAACACGCTGCCGAGCACCCGAGAGGCAGCGGGGCCTGCTCCTGATGCTGAGCTGAGGCTGATTCACCCCGAAACAACTCAGCTTTGCAGAACGCACATTTTTAATGCCACTTATACCACTGTTGAAGGTCTCCGTTTAAACTGTACAGCTTTTACAGATCTAACAGAAAGCTCTGCTTTCACTGGTACTCTCCAATGGATGCACGGAAAATGTAAATGATTTCACACAGAACTAAACCATCCATCCATCCATCCATCCATCCATCCATCAGAGGGTCATGGTGATCTGAAGCCTATCCCAGAAGGGTGCACCCATGCTGGGACACCATTCATCACAGAGCTAATAAGCAGTTAATAAAATTCTAATAAGTACACTACATTTTTTACAAACATAAATTAAATGTTTGTAGAGAGAATACACACACACAGAGTCTGAAACCACTTCTCCCAAGTGGGGTTGCGGCAAGCTGGAACCTAACCCGGCAAGAGAGGGCGTAAGGCTGAAGGGGGGATGGGACACACCCAGGACGGGACGCCAGTCCATCGCAAGGCACCTCTAGCGGGACTCGAACCCCAGACCCACCAGAGAGCAGGTACAGGCCAAACCCGCTGTGCCACTGCACCCCCTCTGTAGAGAGAATAAAAAGACTAAAAACTGCACAGAAATTATCGCACTCATAATTTGAAACCTTTTGTTAAGATGAATAAATTTGGGGGCGTTCGGTAAACAATTATTAAAAAACAACCATGGAGCCGCAACAGGAAATCTATTTCAAATGAACTGAGCATTCATTAAAAACAACCGCCTATGAAAACAGCGTGACTTGTTGGGCAGGATAATGGGTTCAGGTTACACGGCGTTATTTTTGGAGCTCAAAAGAACAGCCGGGCTATTTTCCTGTTATTTATTTTCTGGAAATTTTACATAACAGGGTCAGGTAACCTTCACAGGCTGAGCTACATGTTAAACGATACCTGGTTAACAGAATCGCTCGCGCGCACACACCCACGCGTACAATGTTGCTTGAATGCATTTGAACCCCATGCGTCCCTTAGTTTTACCACAAAATACTTATTTAATGATAACCAGTCTTGCTCATCTGACATAATAGGTGTGCAATAATTCCATATATCGGTTTTTCATGTGCAACACTAGACTTTACAATGTACGACTTCAATAACTTTTGATAAGACTTCCTTACAAAACGTTTCTCCCATGGAGTTTGCAGTGACACTATCCTTTCCCGGCGGACTTTATTTTCTCAACTTGCACACGCTCTTGGTTCAAATGTATGTGGGTCAGGGGAGGATGGGTTCCTGTTTGTTTTCCTCTAACCGCCCCTGTTGCTTCCTGCTGCAACCACCCCTGAAGCAGAGTCCCATCCGTACGGAGCCCTCGTGCTGGGAGTCGAAGCGCGGACAAGCTCATTAAAAGCTGCAAGCGCCGTCTGCGGCGGCGGGTCTGTTGCCACAGTCACCATGGTAACGGAAGCATCGGCGCAGCTAGGGCAGTTAGCATCATGTGATGAAAGTGTAGGGCACTTGGAGACCAGCGTCGGGGAGCCAACTGTCCTTGGGCTCATTTTCTGCTCGGCTCAGCCGCGGGAGCAGGGTGCAGTGCGGACACATTGGGGCAATTCCCCCATCGCTGCGGAGTGCCAGCATCTCCAGTTCTTTAGTGGTCGTCTTCTCCAAATCATGCCCATACTGCACTGCGCACTGGAACAAATGCCTGCTTCAAGAAATGTTCAGCGACAAATATATCCAAGTGACTGGCCAAAATATGTGTCCTTACGTAACTAAAAGCAACAAAGACTTCCTAAAGCAATCCTTCCATGATCTTTGAACTAGAGGACAGATTTATCCCAGTGTGAAGCACATTCCGTCAACAGCACAGGACAAAACCTGAAGGCAAAATTTGGCACTTCTGCAAAATGCCCTCCCCCCCCACCAGCAATACACAGCTTTCTTACCGACAATCTGAGTCCTAAGAGAAGAGGGCACACAGAGGAGGGGACACCACCACAGTATGGACATGACCGTTGGCTCTCAATAGCGCCACCACCCGGCAAGCAAGAGTGATAAGTAAAAGGGTGGCCCACATATTATTTTAATTAGGAAAGAGGATATGGGCGGCACTTGAAAAGCGATACTGCTGGCACCACCGAGCTCACAAAAGACTCATTCTGTGCTGCTGTAGGGTCTTCGAATGATAATGACGTTCTTCAGACAACTCATTCAAACGGGGTCTCATTGTGACTGTTGACTGTGAGGGATAAGAAAAAAAAAACTTTCAAACTTACAATTCATAGACATATCCTCAACCATCATAGTAAAGAATAAAAGCACCAAGAACATACATTAATCACAGTCTCCATTTACCGTGGCTCCAGCAACAAACGGTTGTGTTGGACACTTTAATAACAGGAGGCTGAGACTTTACTGCATCTCTTCGGTCCGGTTGCTGAATACGGGGAGCAGCTCTTTGAAGGGACTTTTACCAACTAGATATGGGATATTTTATACCATGTTTTTTATTTTAAAGAGTCGCAGTTGAAGCGTTGCGGTTCAAGCTGCTGCTTTGCAATGGAAAGAACCAGGTTAGAACCCCACTGCCTGCTTAGTACCCTCGATCAAGGCACTTACCCTGAATTGCTCCAGTAAAATTACCCAGCTGTACGAATGAGTAAATCACTTTAAGCAGCTTGACACTGTAGGTCACTTTGGAGAAAAGCCTCAGCTAAACAAACAAATATCAGCGTTGAGGTTAGAAAGATACCAATTCGGTAATAGCATTTTCCCTCAAAACTGCAGACCATAACCAAAAATCATTATTTTTACAAGAGCAGAATTCTACGAAATGCTACTCCCAAATTAATGAAAGCTGTGCCATCGCACCGCCATTCACGTCCGGCACGATCGGCTCGGTCTGAGCGAGTACGAGCGGCAATCCCGAACAGCTAACGTTCTGAAATCTGCACGAAATAAGTGTTCATGGTAGGAGGTATCACATCACCTTAACAGCTCACCCAGAAACCTTGTATAAATATTAACAGAAACCCTTCCAGTGTTTCAAACAAGCCCTTGGAGCTGCTGAACATGAGGGCGGAACGCTGTACGGGCAGAACGTGGTCAGACGTGCCCGATACCAACCGAATCGTCAGTCTACAGGTGGCGGTTGGTATGTATATGCGTGCCATTGAATCATTTAAAGAAAAAAATGTGCATGTGCTGTCATGACACTCTATGGTACAACCTTCCAGCACATTCAACATTTAATGAAAAGAGGTGATGAGATATTGCAGAAAAGGTTGGCACCGACCAGGTAGCACCTCCTTCGGTGCTCTTCAACGCAATGCCGATTTCCTACAGGTGTGAGCCACAGATGTCCGTTAAATGTGTTTAAAAGTAATCTGGACGAGTGGACGTAGCCCCCTTCGCGGTCACGTTCTCCTGGGGTCGCCCCTTGGGAATACATAAACAACGTGCAGCGGGCAGCTGCTGCCCTGGCTGGTTTCCCGGGGAACGTGATGGGAGCGTGTCCACGGCAACAGAGGCTCCCGGTCCAGGGGCCACAGCCTCATAACATGGTGAGAAAACCGCAGCTCCGAAACAATGTAATTTGGGCGTCTTGCACGTGCACGATGCATCTGACACCCACCACGAGCCACTGCTCACCTCAACCACGTAAGGAAGAGCTTTTCGTGGTACAATTTGGACTTACAGTACATTCCTCTGGGGAATTTTTCTCTTTTTTAGACAAGCCTTTGAATTGAGGTCTTAGCGTAAAGTGCGTCAAGGTCACTGAGGACTCTGCCAAACAAAAGAGAGCCGTAAGGAGAAATTGGGTCAGTCAGGCTCAACCCCTCAATGAAAACAGTCATACCAGCCGGATAATAATAGAACACAAACGTCACGCTGTACCTCTATTCTTTGCATTACATTCCTAATCTAGTGCCACATTTAAAGACAGATTATCTACAGTAGTACAGAGTACAAGCATGTAGCTGTACAAGACACTGCACTATCCACCATTCTGCATGCAGACAGCAGAGAATTGGGCAAATAACAACCACAATGTTGACCAATATCTAATCAATGCGATCTGATTTAATAATTGCGGGCTTCCGCACAGCCAGCAGAAATTTCATACCATAAAACCATCAGTCGCAGTAGCTAAGGTCATACAGCATCTAATTAAAACCAGATAAACAGTTTTTTGATCAAAATCATCTGCTAGCAAGTAAGAAGAGAACGGTATTAAAAACAAAAACAAAGTTAAAATACGTTTTAAATATCCAAACAATGCTGCCATGGAGACATACCGTCCGATGGTTACAAAAAAAAAAACTTTTTTATCCCTTTTCAGTAACGAGTTCTGAAATCAGGGTCACGGTGAAAATCAAGTCCAAAAATGCCAAAACTGGCTTGGAGGGACAGGAGAGATGGACAGACATCATCAGAGTGAAATTTATAGACTTATAATCAACTACCATGAAAGAGCACGCTAAATAATCTAAAGCAGCATTAATTTGGCGCAACCCGATCTTCTCCCGACACAAGATCTAACTGCTTGTGGCCGTAGATCGACGCAACCCTGCGCGGCCACCTGATCTTCTAAGTAACACTTGGCCATCTTGGATTTCTTGAATTCAATAACCAAATCTCTTGGCCTCTTATTGCACGTTGGCACAGTGTGCCAGTCGGCGCCAAACATCTACGTGCTATATCTCGGCGCAGAGCTTCGGCACACTCGTAGTGCGAAACCGCACCGCCGTTTCGCTGCAACTTTGGGAAATCACACCATGTCAGCGTATTGGGATTGGGGGCAGGAACATAGTGGGGTATTTTTAGGGAAGACCGGGAATAATTATCTTCTCCAACCAAAGAACAGCGTGACATTAATGACGGGGTGAAACATTTTCACCCTCCAGTTGTGGCTCTGTCCTCCGACGCCCTTTGCCTGGACAGAGCGAGGGTTGCGGCTCGGCCCCGGACAACAATCGCCTTCAATCATGCCGGGTTCCCAGCTGCCTCCTCTATCTCAACAACACCCTTCTGTAGTGCACTTGGGGGGTGGGTGGTGGTAAAAATACTCGCATATTTGCCATTTCTTAAATCACTTTGCACATTACCGAATACCGCGCGTGCCGAAAGGAACGCTTGTTAACGGATTTGTATTCCTACCTATTCAAGTTGTGGCCACTTGCTACCAGCTGCGAGCAGGACTCTAGGACGTCCGAATTAATGACACCGCAGAGGCGCCCGCAACATATCCCGACGTACACTTTTAAACGTACCGCATGTCATTTTCGAAGCCCTGCGACAGTGGCGGTCTTACCGTTTTGACTCACCTTGTTCTTCCCCGACCATAATATTTTCATTTATTATTATTATTTCACTGCGATCATGTTTTGAGAGTATAAAAGACAAAACTCCAGGAAGCAGCAGTTTGCGAAATTGAAATTACGGTGTATTGTCAGGAGGGATGTTCATCTGTAAACGCTCTTCAGTCAAAATAAAGCGTGATGGAGCACCAGTCGGAATTTTAATTAACCTGGCTACGAGTGCATGATTTCACTCAAGTGTGAGCCTGGAAGAGTTGCCATAGAAGTGCCCATTTTTGGTGCCAGATGTTGGGAGGCAGATGCGCTCGCTAAATGCGAAGGAACCGAAATGAGTGGTACTCATGTGCTGGGAATGAGTGGAGAGCAGCTGCTCCTGCGACCGAACCAGACCTTCTACCGTCTCGTGGCGGTGGGGGGTGGGAGGTGGGAGGCTTACACAACGCTGCCTTTGTGCATGAAGGTGAAGAAGTGTGTGTGAAGTTGCAAAACGCTCTGGATGAAAGCAACGCAATAATAACATTAACCAACAACAACGTGCTCAGACTGACCGATACCTTTGGGTTATGAAAGCTAGATCAGTATATCATATCATCATCATTACAAAGATAATTTGTGTTTGGGAAAATATACAGTATATCAGACAATGTAAGAAAATTATACTCACCGCCATCACCATTTCAAAGGGATGCTTGTAGACTCGGACCGGAGACTGATATTTTTGCACCATGTTCGCTGTACAATGACAAAAAGCATCAGGGAAAAAAGCAGTTAGCATATGCTGTGTTCTTCCTCCGAGTGTGTTGTTACAGTCCCAAATTACTCAGAAATGCATTTAAAACCCTTTCGCAAAACTTCCTAGAAGAAGAAAGAAGTAAAGGGGGGGGGAAAAATAAACCCAGTCATGCTTTTCCAACTTCTTCGTGAAACGAAATCACATTAAAAATCAGCATCTTTTTTAAAAAGTAATTATCAGTACAAGCATAACAATAAATGCTCCGAGACGCACTACGGCGCATATGGCTTTCTTTCTATGCCCCTGATGTCGCGAAATGCTATAACCACTTATAATCTACTAAAGTGCCAAGGCTTCCTTGAGATTACTGGCACTTATTTTTGGAAACTCACACTGGGACTCAAGGAAGATGAACCATGTGCACAGTAAGCATTTCCCCAACCGAAACGAGTGCGGTGAAAAGCGAGATTCTTTCTCAAACTGATACCGTACATTAGTTTTCGCATGCGGCAAATGAGTGACATCTGCTCTAGACTGCCTAGAAACACTAATTTTATCAGACAAGCATATGTTGCCCGGAACACCCTGGCCTGGCATCGCAAGAAGTCGGCACATATGGGCCTGTCCAGCAATTAAGTAAAATCTTGAACAAAAAAAGCACGTATGAACACGATTCATGCTATTTAACAAAAAAAAGGTTGTGTAGCAGCGCACAATTCATAATATCGAACGTGTTCGTTATTTATGCACAGTTCTACAAGACTAAATAGCAAATCTGCGCCAGCTCACTGTAAAATTCTGGATTTCGCTCAGCTCTAACGTGTTTCGTTCGTGTCAAAACAGCAAACAAAATCAAGCGGTCATTTTCTTTTTATGCTCTGTATACTTTTTGATAAAAGCAGACGTGTAAATGCGTCCGTTGCGATTGTCGACGCCGCCAAATACCGAGAAAAACAGGGGGTTTACACTGCGTTTTCACTGCATTTCACATTAACACACACTTTTTTTTATACATTTTATAAATTTAAAAGAAAAACTTCTTAAAGTCAACCAAGGAATACATAAATGACAGAATTTCTAAAGACACATTCATTTATAAGGCTAACATGCAGACAGTACTGGAAAAAGCAACACAAGGAGACACTGTATATGCAATGCGTAGGCAAAGCATGTGGCTCCACACACATGTGACTGGCACGCGAAACACGAAGATGACTATTTGCAAGCGACGCGTAAGCAACTACAACCGCAGCCCAACACTACGACCGAGCCCGGGTGGCACGTGGCGCGTTTCCGGCATGGAATCGGGCGACTAGGACTGCAACTTGCAATCGCTTCACGGGGAGCTGCATCAAAGGTGGAGGTCTCAGCGTGAAGAAGGTAAAGACAGACATCTTCATTCAGAAACGGCGGCCGCCAGATCACACGCTCCGGAACAGAGAGACGTGACTCACAGTCAGCAGCGTCGCGGGAAACCATGAGCGCTATGGTTTACATCGGTAAAACCTGCAAGGAACCACACGGCAAGGTCGCGCACATGATGCACGAAACACATGTAGTACACGATGATGTCTGCTTGTGTCCATGTGAGCAGCGTGGAATTCGCACATTATCTGTGCGGCGAACGACTGCGATATGGTCTGATGAGTCCACTGTGTTCTCAAGAAACCAATGTGCGGAAGTATGGCATGGGCCCAAGGAACCGTACACCCCCGAACGCCTGGCTGCAACAATAAAACGCATCTGAATATCGGTGAGGTGCGCCTTCATCCCACTCGTTTCGAGGTGTCGCATGCAGAGATAACACAGCGGAGCCGCGAGGCCCTGAAAAATCAGACGCGTCCCACAACACGGCCCGACTTCCATCTCCAGTAACGCGGGCGCAGGACACGCTCCGTCAAAAGGCGACTTGAGAAGGACACCGACAAAGTTGTACACGGCTGTCGATCCCTCGCGGTACTGGTCTGAGTGTGAGAAGAGGGACGTGACACAGCAATTTAAAGCGACATCACGTTAAGAAACCTGTTGTCTAAGAACAGCGCGCAGATTTCTGCAGAACTATTCCAGAGCTGTGAATTCAAAGCTGTCCACCCACAGCAATCCACCACCATCCACCAGCTACTGACATGCGTTTGTCTTCGTTTTTTTTTTTCCCGTTCCTACAGGAACTGGTGCCATCGGAACTACGAGCAGAACCAGGAATTTATAAGGGTGTGAGGGCACTTCAGCTATGAGGACTATGGGAAAGTTAAGAGGTTATACCATGGACCAACCAACCGAGAGTGTATTCTTGCCAGGTATTGACAAGACCAAAATACTGTCAGTACGCACTGAAGTTCTGAACAAAGAACGGGGTGGACATACTTCTCTAGGGGACACTTCTCCCTTCCTTCGTCCCCTTGTCACAGCTGGGGGGGGGGGGGGGGGTCTGAGCACCAAGGCACCCTTACGGACTCTTCTACTGGCCATCTTTTGAGGGACAGGTTCACCAAACAGCTTTCATCACATCTCAGTTGATCCAAGTCCATTTTCAGCATTTACGCACATTTTCCTATTTCTCATGTTCGAAAGAGCAAAATGTATCACCGTTTAAATTTCCTCACACCTGTCACCAAAATAAACCTATAATGCACGAATGCACAATTTTATTATGAATTTATTTTTTATATTTATATTTTGTATTTCCACTGTCAGTTAACCTTTTTAGTGTACAGTATATTATTATAACTTCAAACAAGAGTTCTTGCATTTCGTGTCTTTTTAGTTTCTCAGCTGGAATGTTACCAGTACAGTTAATGTACAGTCACACACACACTGCAAAAAACAGGTCTCCCTGTTGCTGTGTATAGGAGTGTATCTCACACATCACCCGCTGCACTTTATTTTGGGAGCCTAAGAAAATTTTATATAGGTGACACTTCTATTTATAGGCGGGGTGAGAGAGACACGTAGTACAGTATCTATCTATGTGGCTGATACGGTGTTCGGAGTGAATTGACATTTTCGCATCGTTTTCAATGAACGAAACAGATTAAATCCCCATAAGTTAAAGTGAACGATAGATACATATTATCAGACGGCTTCAACAACCGGAGAGGGGCTCGTGAAGGTGCCGTAACATGTTCAAGATGCGAAAGTAAATCGCTGACAATGTAACCTTTGCCTGCACTTGTTCCATATAACCTGCATGATCATGATCATGTCAAAATACGAAGGATCGTTTCAATCAACGCGCCTCGCGCGTTCAGCAGCCGCCGGGCGGATCGAGGCTACAATGTGAATGTGTGAGAAACAAGCCAAGGCGCTGAAACGCCGAAACCCGGTGGGGAGGCTCAGGAGGCTGTATGTGTATGTGTGCTGCAGGACGAGGCTGCGGGAGCGAGGAGAGGCGCGCTCCTACCTGGCGTCGCGGGGGGCGTCCAGGCACCGCGCGCCCGCTCCTTCCTTCCTTCCTTCTTTCCCTCACGCGCTCGAACGCGGCTGCTCGCTGGTTTTTCCTCCTCCACGCGTCAGACAGCAACTACAAGTGCATTTATCATGAGTTCCGTTCGGCCTGGGAACGACTTCACTCATATCACACGCACATTTACATATTATTCTCTCTGGCTCTCAGTCTCATACACGACTACTCAGCGTCAGCCCTGCTGCCAGCAACACGCCGGTCCACAGAACTCAGCTGATTTAGGAGCCATCGCTAGTGTTCTGCTCCTAACAAAAAAAGAAAATACATATAAATAATTACGAAAATAAATAAATAAATTCGGGAAGCTAGCAGAGGAGCGCAAAGACGCCCAGCTCTTCGCGCGCCGGACCCGCACACGGCCGCTACCGGAGACCCGCGCCGCGCCGCGCCTCTCCTCCCATTAGGACTCCGAGCGCCTACGTCCCGCGTCCCCTCTGGCCGCCGTATCGCGCGCGCCCGTAGCCGCGCGTCGTGACGTCACTCGCTGAGCAGCGGAGCCGGCCGCGACCACGCACAGCCGCACGCGCCCCCCCCGCCCAATAAGCGACGCCGGCTGCTCCCGTCTCCACTCCTTCGCGTAGACAAAAGTATTCAGCGCCGTGTATTCGGCAGCTGCGCTTGATATTTCAAAGAAATTAAATATTATGAACAAACACTGAAACAATTTGCTGCGAATACATGCACTAACTTCACGGCTTTTGTACATCTACATTTATTTTAGCAGACGCGTGTTTTCTCAAAGCGACTTTCAATCAATGAACTCTATCATGTACTAGACTAAGTGTTACCAGCCCACACACCTTTATTCACCGCGGTGACTTACACTGCTAGATACACTACTTACACTGGGTAACTCATCCATACATCAGTGGAACACACTCTCTTTTGTTATTATTAACCTTTATTCAATCGACGCCTTTGTCCAAGCCAAGGTGAGCTACAATAGAACATAATCAGCTTTACAGTGATTTACCCATTCATACAGCAAGGTACTCTTTCTATCCCAGTTGAGGGTCAGTACCTTGAGGAACCTACTGTAGGACAAGGATTCAAAGCAGAGGAGGTGGACTGTAACCACTATGCCACCTGCTGACCAAAGCTGTGGTCAGACTCTTAATACAGAGCAGTGTGTGTTTGCGTTTCTAAGGCCGAGTGTGTAGTGCATGGAGGTAGCAGGAGTGACAGCCATTCATGAAAGATGTACAAATCCCTACAGGAGGGCACACACACACACACACACACACACATTTTCTGAACCGCTTGTCCCATTCGGGGTCGCGGGAAGCCAGAGCCTAACCTGGCAACACAGGGCAGAAGGCTGGAGGGGGAGGGGACACACCCAGGACGGGACGCCAGTCCATCGCAAGGCACCCCAAGCAGGACTCGAACCCCAGACCCACCGGAGAGCAGGACCCGGTCCAACCCCCTGCGCCACCGTGCCACCTTTACAGGAGGACAGTCATTCATTTTTAACAGACAACACTGAAAAAAATGGAAAGTAGCTCTACTGAAAATAATGAAACAATGCATTTACAATCAACTTAATATATGTATGTTTGACATGAGAACATAATTATATTGCATAAAGTGAAATTCAACACAGTCATCAAAAAGTGATATGACCACGATGCAATAAAATGTTCCAGTCTATTTAGACAGTTCTAACACATGCCATGGTGTTCACTCAACACGATTTTTACTGCTTGTTGTTCAGTTTACTTAATTAAAATTAGTTAATGCAACACAATTCTTTTGCGTTTTATCTCATCTTAATTTCATCGTGTACAATCCATCTACGTTTACTTAATCCAGCTGTGTTGGGACTGTGTGAAGAATATTTGTTGGGTCAGTGTATTGCTGAAACTGAACTGAAAAAGGGAGGCTCCATTAAAAATATATATCTATTTATATAGTATATTGTATTATATATAGTTATAATTTATTATATAGTTTAACATTCTATCACTTTTAAATATATATGAATGACACGTAATTAATAATAAATATAATTAAAAACGTTATGCAGATGACATAGGGATACATGTATTTTCTGTCTTCTCGAAAGAAGGAGAAAACCTCAAGCTTCTTTTCGAGATGACAAAGAAAAACAAGACAGAAAATCAAAATGTTGGCTTCAGAATCATGTTCCGAATCTCAACTGTTTGCGAATGCGTGTTTCCACTAAGATTTATCACAGCTTAATTTCTATTGGAAAAAAATCAGACGGACTTCTGCTGAAACGCTGCCCATTTAGCTTGTATTCAAGAAATATCAAGTTTTTCCTCACGTATTTTTGTCTCTGCTTCTGCGAGTTTTTTCCTTTTTTTTTTTTTTTCGTTTGCGCGGGAGCAACTGCAAAGTGAGCGAGCGCGCGTGCGTTGAACTATCGGATCAACTGTCGCGACTATCGCGCAACTGTCGGCGATCGCGATAGTCGCGAGAGTGGTCGTGATAGTCGCGACAGTCACGACAGTTGATCGCGATAGTCGCGACAGTTCATGGCGAGCGCGGTAGTCGCGACTGTGGCCGTGCGAATCGTGCAGTTTAATTAATGTTTATGCAGAAATATGAGGTGTAACTTATGTTGCTTATGGTTGTGTTAACAAAATGTTTATGATGTATGTGGCCTTCATGACGGAAGAGTTAATAAGCTGTAAAAATGGTTGTGTGTGTGTGCATCATCAGTACATTTTTTACATCTTTTCAGATACAAGTTGCTTTAAGTCACTGTTGCCAATTGACCTGTTAAAGCGATGTAATTTACACTAAGTTTCGATAAGCATGATCCCTTAAGAGCTAATCTCTCTCACATTGCAATGCATTTAAGAGTATTGCTCATATTGCTATTAGGACAGATGCCTCACTTAATGAAATAAAGCCTTTGAATTTAAAGCTGTTTGTTTTATTGAAAATAAAATGGAATATATTGAGTAACAACATAGACCATTAAAACTGAACAAAGGTAATGATGTAAAGATGACGTGATTAGATTACATAAAAATAACATGATTCAAACATGTATCTGAATATAAAAGAATGATGTTAAGTCAACATGACTGAATTATGTTAGGATAACTTAATTAGAGCATGTACAGTTTATTAAAATACATGTGATTAAAATAAAATTATTATATTGAACCATGTGAATGTGTAGGATACTGTGAACCCAAACTAATTATGTGGAACCAATGTCCATAATTCGAGTAAATCCAACAAACTATTTTTTTTTTCAGTGAATGAACATGTAAAGTGAAAGCTTCCCAGAGATCATTTTAGTTAGCATGCATCAAACTGGCAATAACAGCGTTAGTGTCCACACCAATGGTACAACAGCAATGACTCCAAAACTTGAAATCTGAAGGGTGCATTAATTTTCTGGGAAAACTTGATATTTTCTAAATGAATATAAAACTAAAACATGTACCATGGCCTTCTATAGATAGAAATTGTGCTGCGGGTTCTAAAATTTTAAACAGCTCTGCAGTGAATCGCCTCCTCAACATTTTGTACATATGAACCCTAAGAATCTACAGATGCTATAGAGAAAATAAGGAAGCTGTATAATTTCATAACAGTTAATCAGTGCCAGTTGCCCTTATTCTGTGCACCTACAGAGGTCCAACTGACTTAATTAGTGATTCATTCTTGGCATTGAGCGCAACGTCACATTCTTCTGTATCACTGTGGTGTTAGTCATGCTGCCACCCAGAAAATCGGGCATCTTCATGCATCCTACAATTGACATTTTGCAAACCTTATTCTCAAAAAAATTAGCACAATTCTATCACTGCCATCAAATATGTATTTCCAGGACTTGTTTCATCAATAAAAATACACAAGAGATGTGTAAGACCATATTTTTCACCTTAATAAAATTAGGAATGGCTAGGGCACACACACACACGCACACACACACACACACACACACACAGACAACAAGCAATAAATGGATTAATATCAGTTCTGAAGGCTTCTGCAGTTAGTAATATGAATAAAGAAAATATGTAACATACTTTTCCATTTCATATGAAGAATGTTTCTTATAGTATGACTAGAAAGTATGAATATGTTAAAGCCTTGTTCAGCTCTTAGAGATATGAGCTGAAATCTTTTTTCACCCACATACATCCTCCTTTACCACCTCCAAGCAGTTCCCCATAGTGACACATTTTTACACCAACTTGTACATGCCTAAGGTCTTCCCTGTTTGCGCTGCACTCGGTGAACACTTTTCATCTGTTCCGTGTTAAAGTACTACATTCATTACGTAATAGCTTATAGATTCTATATAACTGTCAGATACATGCAATTCTTTACCTCTCCTCTCAGATAGCCTTGGGAACAAATGCTTCTTTGTGAACATTAGCCGTAACTTTCACATACTCAGTAAGCTGCCTTCAGAGATCCATGGAAGATGTCAAATTTAAAAGTGTAACGTACAGTATATCTCAAGTATATCTCCTTTTAACCTCAGTAAAACAGTTTATACGTAAAAACAAAGGAGCAGTCCCTGGAATGAATCTGAAACATCTGCATAAATTATGAGCCATCTAGAACATTTTTGGTCACTCACTCAAGTACACTGGTTCTTCATCTCACAAAAGGCCAAGTTACCCTTTTTTAAAGACACAAATATATTTCTTTTTACTTATTGTCTATCCTTATGGGGGCACAGCGGTGCAGCGGGTTTGGCCGGGTCCTGCTCTCTGGCGGGTCTGGGGTTCGGGTCCTGCTTGGGGTGCCTTGTGATGGACTGGCGTCCCGTCCTTGGTGCGTCCCCTCCCCCTCCAGCCTTACGCCCTGTGTTGCCGGGTTAGGCTCCGGCTTGCCGCGACCCCACTTGGGACAAGCGGTTTCAGACTGTGTGTGTATGTGTGTGTCTACTCTTATCTGTTTTCAGAGAAAGTGATCTATTTTCATAACCCCAGGCAATAGGTGTCAGTAAAATGATCCCAAAGACTAGCGTGTGCCCACCTTAAGTGAACTCACTTCACAATGTTTACACCTGTGTCTGCTGTTTAGGAGTGTTGGATGCCAGTAACAAGGTGACAAATGTTGCACATGGTTAGGAGATTAATTCCTCAACTACCCGGATTGAATAGGATGTGGAAACAATGTATTTTTATTGTCAGTTTTTTCAAAATTAGTTTTAATTTTAAAATAGCTCAAAACTGAGAAAATTTTCCAATTAAAAGCCTCATAAAATATTTATTGGTATAACAGGTATTTCCAAAATTTTTATAGAACCTAGGGTTTCAATAAATCAAGGGACATAATAGTTGTAATGCTTTTATTCATTGTGACACAGAGGTAAAATTGGTGTTGAAATTACAGACGGAACTAATTTCAAATAGACTTTCGCTCCCAACCACGTTCATAAGCTGAGGACGCAGTGTTCATCGCTGTACAGATGATGCCCTTAGAACTAACAACATAGCGAAACAAGGTTCAAATTTCCTCTGATGTCCATTGCAACAAAACTATGCAAAATGACAAACATATGTTTTGGCAAAAAACATTTACATGAACACCCAAAAAGAGCTGTTATATTACATCCTGTAATTTGGCAACTACGACCTATTCATACAGTATTTTACTACAGAGCATCCAACGGTCACTGTCGAAGTGTTTCTTCCTTTTTACAGTAATGTTTTTAGGGTGGCTTTCTGCAGGCTATCAGAAAGTGAGTCCACTTTATTGCTTCAGATAAAAACAGCACATGTTCCAGTACATGCCATGGAATTTAAAATAACACATATAGTTGCATTTCAAAATCTATGCTCATGTATTGCATTGATGTCGTAATCAATATAGCAGTTCCACTTTGGAGCCTCAACTATTTTTTATTATAGCTAATTAAGCCACTGCAGATCCTATACAACTTCACAGCAGCTTCACAGTTACAGTGGTTTAAAGTTCCTTTTGTCTCTTCATACTTGAGTTTCCCAGGAAAATCTAAAGAAATTGCTTGCTACTCATAAGTCCGAGGGGTGAAGATCGTGGTCGGCAACTGTAGTGACTAGAAAAAAAGAAACAGTCCGTTAAATGGCAGAAGCAGTTCCATAAATACTTTACCTACTGAAAAAAAAACACATGTAACAAACCTCTTATTACAATACAACAAGGTTTAACCAACTTAAATCATACTTCGTTTAAGTGTACCAAAACTATTACTGATTTACATTCCTCTCACTGTATGTCCACACCTGTTAGAGATAAAATACCTCGGAATTTGTAAAATGAGTGATGGTCAATTCAATTCAATTCAATTCAATTCAATTCAATTTTATAGAGTGCTCTTGTCACACAGTGACATAGAGTGTTGAATAAAGGAGCAGAAGACATAATACAAATAAAAGGTTAGTTATGCACTACATTACAACAAGAGCTATATTAGGTATTAAAGCTGTAAGTAAGACAACTGGTCACAGAGGAGAGGAAAACAAAAAAACTCCCAACCAAAAGGCAAGGCTGAAAAATGCCCGAAAAAAACTGGTAACTGCACCTTGGTAAGTGTGTAAGTTAAATACCATCATCACAGTGGTCAGCAGCAGTCCCAGCTTTCCCAGCATCCCCAAGCTAAGCTCCCAGCAGCAGGTTATATCATTATGGCGTATTTATTTCTTATTGATTTCTGTTTTTTACCTCAATAGAGCATGTCTGAAAAGCACTGAAAGCACTGATAATTCTAAGAAGAAAAGATTCACAGCTACTGCAAAAAAGAAAATGTGAATGATGAAGTTTAAAAGGGTGAAAAAATTGCAAATCTCTTGACTGTTGCAATGCCTTACTACCATACAGTCACATTTCACACAGTGTTTAAAAGAACAGAATAAATTTCTGAACAGATATTAACAGATACCTTGTCCCTTTCACATTTGTAAATTAAGGACTTGCTGTATTTGTCTTCCTTGCAATTTCTGGCACATAAAATGACAATATACACATGAATATTTTATTATTAAATATAATAAAAACAGAAAAACTACAAAAACGAGAACAAAAAGAACAGTTAATGTTTTTGGAATCACTGGCAAAAGAAGGCAAAAATTCTATAATAGGTCGAAAATACGAAACAAATAGCACAGGCAAGAAGAGACTGTTCTAAAATTTTGTCCTTATATGCGTCACCCTGTCAGACACTGCAAAGCTTTTATAATTCGTTTTTAGAGTAAACATGGTATGGAAAAACTTGTCTTGTCTTACAAATTAGATTGAAAGAAGGGTATTTTTTTTTTAATTAGGAACTTTTCTGACATACCATCTGGATCTGTAAAACACACACACACATTTTCAGAACCGCTTGTCCCATACGGGGTCACAGGGAGCCACAACCTAACCCGGCAGGGCGCAAGGCTGGAGGGGGAGGGGACACACCAGGACGGGATGCCAGTCTGTCACAGGGCACCCCAAGCGGGACTCAAACCTCAGACCCACCGGAGAGCATGACCTGGTCCAACCCACTGCACCACTGTGCCACCGCGCCTCCCCCATTTGTAAAATATCAACTTTTAAAATGATCTCTGTAAAAAAGCTTTTTTATGAGTTAGTACAAATATGATCCCCACGTGGTGTGGAGAAGCCAGCAGTGTATGTGTTGCTCCTTTGTCTTTTTTGCTTATGTGGGCTGACAGACAAACAATGAGCACTAGACAGAACTCAAACACCATATGTGCTCATCCACCATCACTAACATGAACAGCCGTCCACACCTCCACGCAAAACTACCATGAAGTAAACCATTTCCCCAGTCCTTGTGTGGGGCAGGGCTGCCGAAAAACCGACAACGGAACAGATGAGTAACTGTACTGAGCGGATAATAGAATATACAACGAGACTTACACTGTCTGAAAGGGTTATCTAACTGCATTTGATTTCAATAATGATGAATTCTGCTTTTGCTCATTCATGTCAACTTCTACAGAAGAAGTTATTTCTGTGTATCGACCCAAAGTTACGTAGTTAAAAGAGGACATGCAAAAATGTTATCTCTACACTCTCCA
The DNA here is from genome assembly GCF_900964775.1 of Scleropages formosus. Classification (NCBI taxonomy): domain Eukaryota; kingdom Metazoa; phylum Chordata; class Actinopteri; order Osteoglossiformes; family Osteoglossidae; genus Scleropages; species Scleropages formosus. The sequence continues at coordinate 8,840,331 of NC_041825.1, read as the reverse complement.
TATCTGACTAATTTCTTTATCTCTTTCTTCTATATATGTCTGAATGTATGTTTTTGTATATGTATGTTGCGTATTATATGCTGCTTCACTTCTCCGCTGATCTGTTAAGCGCACGATGAACGAGTAAACGGTTATGTTTAATCATTTTGCAAGAAGAAATTGTTAAATAATGAATAAACCTCTGTGCAGCTACTCTTGTGGTTTATATTAGTTCACATGGTGGAAGGTGAGAAATCAACTGTACTTTAGAATCATGTGTCTGTATCCAAGTCTCTTCTTTTGTTGATGTAATGCGCTCGTATTTTTATCTCAGATGTACGTGGATTTGGAGAAAACTGCTAAATAAATAAAGGTTAATCTAAATGTCCTGCAGTGAAACATAATTTCTGGGAGCAATACAGTTTTATCAATCAATCAATCAACCGACTGACCGACCAACCGACTGGCCGATCGATCAATCGATCAATCAATCAGTTAATTAATTCATATTTACAAAGAAAAACTATGCAAATAATATCTATAGGGAAGTGTCCTGAGCCCGGTGCTGTATTCCTTGTTCACACATGACTGTGTGGCCACTCACAGTTCCAACACCATCATAAAGTTTCCTGACGATACCACCGTTGTGGGTCTGATCACCAACAACGATGAGACGGCCTACAGGGAGGAGGTGAGGCTCCTGGCAGAGTGGTGCCAGGACAACAACCTGTCTCTCAATGTCAGTAAAACTAAAGAGCTGGTGATCGACTTCAGGAAACAGGATACGGCTCATGAACCCATCTACATGGGAGGGGATATTGTAGAAGGGGTCAACAGCTCCAGATTCCTAGGGGTCACCCTCACTGCCAAACTCACATGGACTGAGCACACTGCATCGACCATCAAAAAGGCTCATCGACGTCTCCACTTCCTCAGGCGTCTGAAGAAAGCCAGGATGTCCACTACAGTCCTCACCACTTTCTACAGGTGTGCTGTGGAGTCTGTCCTCACAGGGTGTATTACATCCTGGGGTGGCAGCTGCTCCATACAGGACAAGAAAGCCCTACAGAGGGTGGTCAAAACAGCTCAAGAAATCATCAGCACACAGCTACCAGCAGTCCAGGACACCTACACCACATGCTGCCTTAGAAAGACGATGAGCATCATGAAGATCAGTCACCCCGCATGGGCACTTCTCTTTTCTGCTGCCTGGAAAGAGGTTCAGGTCTATTCGAACCCACACTGCTAGGTACAGGAAGAGCTTTTACCCCACTCCTGCAAGAGTATACCACACTCACCAATGTGGCACCTTTAGTAACTAGAGTTGGGCTGCTCCTCCCAAGCACATTGGTAGGTTACACTGTCACTTTAAGCATTCGCATCCTCGCTCTCACGTTCTGAGTTCTCTGGCCGTCAACTGGTATTATTGTTATTACTGTTACCATTATTTATTGCTATTGCTGTTGCACTGCTCACTGTCATTGTCATTGTTTTGTTTGTGCAGTATTTCTATTGTCTCTGTCTTTGTCCATAGTCTGTGGAGAAGCATTCAGGAAGAATTTCATGATACTTGTACATGGTACTTGTACCTATGACAATAAACTTGAAACTTGAACTATTGGGAAAGCATTTACTAATGGTATTAAATAGCATTAAAAAATGGCATATAAACATCAGTTAGAGCAAAACTGAACTAATATTCATTTAGAGAAAAAAGATGCTCAAAGCATTTATCTAAGTACAATCCAAGATAAAACTTTAATTCATAGTTTTCATGATTAGTAATGTGCAATACATAAGCAAAATATTTATTAAAGGCCTATAAACAATTTATCGAAAAAACTTTGTTTTCAAAAATGTAATCCAGCTGGACATACTGAAAAGCAGTAAGTCAGCAGTTGGTGCAGAGGAGGAGGTAAATGCTGAGATTGCTAATTGAATGTGCTATGGATATTAATCATGGCTTCCTTAAATTTTCCTTTCTTGAATTTTCCACATCATAGCAGAATAGCGTTTTCTTTTGAAATTCCAGGTAAGCTGAGGGTAATTTGAGGACAGAGACCCTTCATTTAAAGGGTTTAGACACTGGATAAAAAAGATCTCATTCATACCTGAGGAATATTTGCCAGCTGATATGTGTCACACCAAAGTGTATGCAGTCTCACCTGACATGCAGTCCCCATTCGAGCCTTTTATATAGCCTGCTCCCCACAGCAGGAGATGGAAGAGACTAATCTCTGCTTTCCTGTCATTTGGACTTAGTTACAAGACCCTTGAAGAGACCACTGAATGAGCTGCTCTATTATACCGTGCTTGAAAAACCTCTCCTTTTAAACATCCATCTGGCTGGCAATAATATGAGTCAAGCAAGTCGGCAGATTGTTCATAGCTCCTGTCTGTAAATATCAAAGGATGGCTTGAGCGTGACAGTTTGGACCAAATTGGCTATCTTGCCAAACGTGATGTCAGCTTCTTGTAGCCGTTAGATAATTGAACTGTCAGTTTTCCAGCTGCAGCTACAGAAGGCAGAGGCTAAACACACTCTCCTAGGCAATATATGCCGTGGGAAAAAAAAAAAAAAAAAAACTAGAGCAATCTTACTGTTAGATGAGTTCTTTCTGGGCTATGCGATAAACATTGATTTGTAGGTCAAGATTTCCACAGATGCACTCCTTTTATCCACTTGTGTAGCTGCTAAGTTTACATGCCAAGTTGCATCGGCACAATTTTATACATTGTTTACATGCATACATGCATAGTTTACATTTTTCCATAGTTTTCTTAACGTACCATTATTTATAGATATTCTGTTTGTATTTTAAGAGCTTGCCAGCATGCCAAATAGAGCAGAAAATGTTTAGAATGACCTTTCTGACTATTTCTCTGATGCAGTATTAAAAGGCACATTATGACTTCATTTCATCCATGAAGCTTACATTTTAGAAGCACAGAGCTACGGCACATCTACAAAATCTTAATTTTAGCTTTTTCATTTTCTTTAAGAGTAAAGGTGAAAGTAGCTACCATCTTAGATATAAATGTCTGAACAGCTAGGGTACCTGCACGAAGTAAATTTCGTGATCATTGCAGACTGCCAGGGGGTAGTGCCAATTTTAGGAGATGCAGACCACCTAGGATGTTCTCATTAATGTCTGATCCAGTATGTGGGTGTCCCTCTTATTGATGACTAGCACTCGTGATGTTTCTGGTTCTGGCTCTAGTTCCAAAAGTCGATCCTCCAGGCCCACACCAAGCAGAAGGAACCAGCAGGCTACTCGCTGCTGAGCCATTCATCTTCTCCATCAAGGGTCTGACTAACCACGTGACGCTTGCTTCCGAAAGCGTCCTGGAAAACTGCCACCAGATACATTGGATGCATGAACCCGGTCACATATCAGCTGGCCCTGTCAAATCACTTCAGAATCTCACTTAGCTTCCATGTCTCAATTTTCAAACCACTGGTTTGCACCTCCCTTTCTGCTCCTGACACGCTTACCCCTCCTCTGGATTAACAGCTCCCATCAGACTTTGTCAAGATTATCTAGAAAGAACCTCACTGACGTTCTTACTGTGCATATTTTCAGTAGACTGCTTCACCTAATAACAATTCCCTTTTATTATATATGATATTAAGCATAACTTGTGTTCAATAAAAAGAAGGAGGTTATTCGTTCCTATCCATGCTAATCCCTCCATTGTCAGATCTGGGACACTCACAGTGCATGACAATGCATCCGATTACGACATGGACTGGATTGCTTTCATATTGTTCTAACCTGTTTTCTTCTTTCTTCTTAAACCTTTATACACATTTCTGAAGAAACTTCGTTAAATGATTTAACTCTCTATACAATGGAGGTTTGAGGGATAAGGCTGGGACTGGCTGTTAGGGTTGAAACAGAGGCAAATATGTCAAGTCCAAATCCTCTTGGACAAATACATACCCGACACACACACACTTGCTGCCTATGTCAGACTGCCAGACATAAAAGATTATTTAAATGCTATTACTGTATCAGGGATACTGTCTAAGCTGAATCAAACTGAACTGTAAATACTTAATATTAGACTCCAAAATGATAAAATCATTTAACGTATAACTAAAATAAATACAAATACAAATCTATTTAAAAGTAGACTTTATTCTGAAAAAAATGTGCAAATAAAATTATGGTCATCGAATAACCCACTAATATTTGAAATACATATGTACCACTTAGGTTAGACTTGTTGGAGTGCCATATGACAAAAAGCGGAAAACAATTTTTAAAGCTATTTCAGAAAATAGTTAATCGGTCGGGATTTTTACAAGAAAATTGTGGGCAGTTCAGACTGAATGTGTTCCCAATATAGAATATAAACGAATGAAGGAAACCAGAGTATCTGAAAACAGAGCCAGCGAAAAGTATACACAAGGTAAAGAAAATGACTCATGTAAAACCATAAAAATACCCGAGTTTAAAGGCCAGAATAAAATACTTCTAAAGGCTTTTTTCAAAGTTTGTATCATGTGGCTGATCTGTCTCTGCTTACTTTTACAGAGAAACTTAAGAGCAGTATAAATCAGTGCAATATTCTGCTAATCAGATAATACATGAGAGAGCAGAAAAGGAATGATATCTGGGTTTCCTCTTTTCTGTCCTAATACTTAAGCTCTTTTATTGGTGCATTTAAGGATCAGTAACAGAATCCCCCAAACAGTTACATTGCTATATCAAAGCTGTGGATTACAGATTCTACTTGTATCTGTCCTCACTGTTACCTCATATAATATTATTGAAGAGTAAAACGGGACAACAAAAATATTTCCAATTTGTCTGTTAATCACGATATTTGTGTGCTTTACAGATTATTATATTAAGATTAGATTATTATATCATATTACTCTTTTGCCTTGGTGGTATGATACATTTTGTGATTATTTTCATATTATTGTGACTACAATGCACTCCATTGGGGATGGTAGTGAGGTTAGCAAGGCCTGAGAAGTGGAGAGCATGGAAAACTAGCAGCATGATCAGCGGAAGCTCTATCGCACACAGCTGACTGAGGCACAGCATTGCGAAGGCCAAACCTGCTAAAACCTGCTGTAAGAGCCTCACCTGGTTACTGGATAAAACGGAGGACTTCATGTTTTTTGACGGTTTTCCGGCTGACAATTCTGATGCCTTTGTTAGATCAAAGAAGACAAACAGACAAAAAAAAAAAATCTACAAACTGTATTGCTGTGCACACCTGTGTCTCCCACTTGTATCTAAATCACGGACGTCTTTGCTTTTGTTTACAAATTATGGTAATTCATAGTGATCCATTTTAAGGGAAAACAGATGTCAACAGTTACGCCAATACCACTAGTTCGGCAAAGTGTTATGACTGTGTGCGTTTTTTGTGGATTATTTTATTTCTGACAATTTTGCAAACTCTACTGGATACAATTTGCTTTGTTTTATTATGGAATATTCATTCTCATTACAACTTCTAAGAGAAAGTACAGTGGAAAAAAAGAAATCAACTGTTAATCCATGAGGTAACTTACTCTGGAGTGTAGCTCCTCCCTTCTTCTGGGCTGCTGTCCTCAACATCATACTGTACTCCTGAAAGTAAAAGAAGCCTCGATAATTAAGTCTGTAGGCAAATGGGGATGCTGCACCTCACAAATGATGAAAGAATTCTTTAAAAGGACACGCAGTTTGTCATTCAGCCTCTACTGTGCCCCTTGAGAAGAGAGCAGAATGCAGAGGGTTAAAAGCGGTTATGCGTGAGCAAACCCTTTGGGTATATATGTTTCTGGGTATATATGTATATGACATGACTGATGATACAATGCCGGAAGCAACCTCTTACTCACTGTCTTCAGTGCCGAGGGAGCACACTCTGTCCACCAGCTCCTTCGCCTCCGCAGCCAGCTGGGCAGCGGGATCAACGATGGGGGAAGGAGTGTCACGGCCCTCTGCCGCAGGGGACATCCTGGAAATGCAAAACACAGACACTTGGCCTGAAGAAATGTACCTCCTCTCCTTGCCACTACTGTCATTCTAATCTACAAATATGAACAGAAGTCATTATTTTACAACAGGAGGCTTAGAATCGTACCGTTAATTGCACATATTACTTACTCATTTTCTGACCCAGGTAAGTTGGAAGAGGACAGGACTCTGTGTACATTCTGCAACAGATATACAATTGTGATTGTGAGCGAGTTGTGATCATGTATACTCTACTAACAATGGGTTTATAATGGCATTTATACCCATCAAGTGGTCATTTAATTTATCACGCGACCCTAACAAACACATAACAACCACATGTGTGCAGTGAACCTAATAGGCAAGTCCTCACAACACAGCTCCCATCCCTGGATTCTGCGGCAGGATCATGTGCCCTCACGTTCCTCAGCCATATAAACAGTTTTAATAAGAAACACACACACACACACACACACACACACACACACACACACACACACACACACACACACCAACCATCTGACACCACTTGTCCCATACAAGGTCACAGGGGAGCCGGAGCCTAACCCAGCAACATAGGGCATAAGGCCGGAGGAAGAGGGGACACAGCCAGGGTGGGATGCCAGTCCATTACAACGCATCCCAAGTGGGACTCAAACCCCAGACCCACTGGAGAGCAGGACCTGGTCAAACCCACTGCGCCACCACACCCCCCTAATAAGAACTAGCCTGCACAAATTAAACGAATGACTAACTGGTTCCAAACCAGTCTTGACTCTCTGTCGGTTGGTACGGAGTCAGCTTCGTGCCACTCAAGACGGTTAAGATCTCTGTCTTTTATTCAGAAATTTCATAAAATCCCAACTTCGTCCGAAAATTTTGTTGTACTCAACACTCTCCTAGCTTGGAGGGACATTATGAGATAACAGTTAAAAATCAGACTTTATTAATCCCATTGAGAAAATTCATGCGGGCTGTCACTGTATGTCTTGGACTGTGGGACGAAACCAAAGCACCCACATGAAAAACATGCAAACACACCAAGAAGAGATCACACTCATACATTCTCGCACTGTCCAGGTGCCGTGAGACAGCAGTGCTACCCACTGTGCTGCTCTGTCCACTGTATATAGAGATAGAGATGGGGATCCCAAGCCATTATGGTCTTGCACTGGTTTCACCCCAGATTTCCCTCCAGCTGTTTATCAAATTACCAAAAAAAAGGTGTTGGATGAGGGTGGGATGGTGGCACAGTAGGTTGTGCTGCTATCTCATAGTGTGTGGGCTGTTTGAGTGTAGGTTTAAGTATAAAGATCACAGAGAATATTGGTGGTCTTCGTAGCTCGGATTGATTGTTGAGGTGTTCGGTTGTTCACCAAGCTTAGCATTTATGTTGCAAACAATTCATCACCAGTCAAGATGACATCATCAGTGCACAAGTTGTGTGATTTGTGTTGGCTGCTTCCTCCTTTATATATAGTTTGATGGGTGGCATTGACTGAAGCTTGGATGTGATTGGTTGGTTTCATGTGACCTTGAGCATGAGCGGTTCCTCTGATTTGATTGATCGGTTACCGGTTTCAAACTGGAACCAGTTTGATACCGGTTAGGCCCTTGTTGGTCCTTGCATCGTATTGGCTCGTAGATGGGGTCCAGATCAGTACGTTTGTTTAGGGAATTGACTGAAGAGTACCAGGCCTCAAGAAACTCCCTCGAATGTTTAAGTATAGCTTGTAGAGTAAAGCACTTGGTGTGCAGTCTCCATGTCCTACCTGTGTTTGTGTGGTTCAAAGAGATCTACTTCAGGTGTGTTGGTAATGCTAAACTGCCCTTGGTGTGTGTGGCTATTCTGTTGTGGACTGGTGTCCCATCTAGGGTATAACCCCCAGGATTTTGTCCAGTGATTCTGGAACAGGCTCTGGCCTGGTCGCAGTCCTGACTAGGACAAGTGGTTAGTGGGTGCTGGATATATCACTTTTATTTTCAGATCAATCAATGGTGAGTTTTAAGTGAGGCACGAGTGTACTTCTGTTTTATTTCAACAGTTGTTATGCATGAGTAATATTTATTTTTTTCTGCTTAACTGCAGTTTTTGATATTACCATCCCGAGACCCTGCTGCCAGAACTGTATACCTGCGCAAATCCCAACAGCTTCTTGTTGGATATTTCCAGATGTTTCCGACTGAGTTCAGATTTCCGAAGCTCGCTGTCAATGACGGAAAGCCTTCTCTTCAGTTCAAGAACATCCTCCTGAAACAAATTAAAATGTAAAATCTCTCACTAAGCAGCAGACATTTTCCCCAAGAAAGTTGCATTCAGTGGTATAAGTTTTTTTTACCACATTAACGGCTGCCTGTTTTATCACAGTTTAATGTTATTTCATAGGGGGAGACTTTAGCCCTTAATTTTCAGGGAAATGCTTGTATGTGCAGCCACCATGGCCCATGTAAATAAAAAAAACAGATAACATCGCTAGCCTTTGTAGCCTCCTTGCTCTTTCTCCGTTGCTTTCCAGCCAGTTCGTTCTTCAAGTCTTTGATTTCGGCCTCCAGGAGTTGGATGACCTCTTCGTAATCCTGCTCCGCACTGCTCGTCTGCCCCTGCGTGGCCTCAACCACCTGGAGTTTGGTCTTCAGGGCCTCGTTCTCCACTGACGTGGCTGTGGCTTTCTGCGGGAGGCGACAGTAGAAGTGATGGAAGTGGGTGGCTTTATCAAAACGGTCTAGTTTTACATCTCTATTACACTTTCTGAAAATATATACATATACAGTGTTACTTTTTGACGCTGCGTGTCATGCTTCCAACCTATATGGCCTGTCTTCCTATTATTGCTTTAATTTGTAGTAGTGCTAAGACTGTGGCTATTACATCGGGTGGCATGGTGGCACAGCGGCACAGCGAGTAGTGCTGCTGTCTTACAGCAGCTGGGTGGTGCGAGAGGCCAGGGGTTTGAACCCTGCTCAGTCTGCGTAGAGTTTGCATGTTCTCCCTGTGTCTGTGTGGGTTTCCTCTGGGTGCTCTGGTTCCTTCCCACAATCCAAAAACATGCTGTTCAGGTTCACCCATAGTGTGTGAGTGACTGAGAGAGTGTGTTCCACTGATGTATGGATGAGTGACCCACTGTAAGGAGTGTATCTAGCAGTGTAAGTCATCTTGGTGAATAAGGTGTGTGGGCTCATAACACTACATGGTACCCATTGTAAGTTGCTTTGGAGAAAAGCCTCTGCTAAGTGAATAAATCTATTAGGAATAGGACATGTTTGTGCTGCTACAGTGCCATCCAACCAGCTGTTTGTAATGGGTCTGCAACTTTTTGCAGTTTCCCCTACTCCATCGTAACTCTAAAGCTTCAGTTATGCTGCAAATTCAAAAGTCTGTGACAAGCATTTTTTTTTTAAAGAATCAAGAACATTTTGTAGCACATCATTAGGTGTTACAGTTAACACTAGCACAAAACAAAACAAAGCAGGTCTATGGAAATTCTTCAGAAAATCTTCTCTTCTGAAAACACCTGTCTTATATTTATAACATCTGCTATACCTCCCATGACCTCATGACAGTGGGCTTTTTGACATGATTCCAAACGCTGTATGTCAAACTGAATCTCTGCCTTCAACATGCCATCTAAATGACAAATGTTGATTTCCTAAAAATGTCATATGGAGTTAAAAGTTCAATGCCGACTACTTGCGTCTTTCTTCTCGTTGCTATAGATAGCATTTGACCACCTTAAAGTTATTAATTGCTGCGGCTCAAATTTGGTGATGAATTTGATGACGATCTGCCAACGTTGTTAAGGGCAAGATTGTCAAAGCACTTCTTTGACATTCCAGCTTGGTAGGAACCATAGATACTGGTTATAGATGAAGTCCTGAACATAACCACATCTCCTCACATCCTGACAAAGGGAAATGAACTCTGGAGTGCTCTTGCTTCTCGGATTATGAAAGGTTAAGTTCAGAAATTTTGAAAATATGTACTTTTTGTTCTGCATATTTTCTTTGTTTATCTATTTCCTAAAATCTCTGAAGCCCAGGGTGAGCCCAACACATGTTTTCCCTCTGAGCTGATAGATGGCAGTAAAGTGGACACAGAGAGTAGTTTGGAACTGTCTTAATTCAGCTTGTATCACCTCGTTTACTGCTCATCACTGGTGGTGATTGTAATAGCATCCCCAAGAAGAGATGTACTGTTACCATGGAGACCCCACACCCACACCCACAGAGTGGCTGAGGCCACTTGACCCAAGTGTGATCATGGCAAGCTGGAGCCTAGCCCAGCAGCACAGGGCAGGGGGACACACCCAGGACAGGAAAGCAGCCCATCACAAAGCACCCCACAGGGGACTTGAACCCCAGACCCACCAGATAGCAGGACCTGGTCAAGCCCACTGTACCACCACACCCCTATTCCATAGAGACCAAAGAAGAGATAATAAACACAGAAAGTGTAAAAAGGGAGACAGATATTGCATATATTTATGGGATGAATTGGTCAACAATTTGGATTGTACAGGTATTTATGGAGATTGCACACGCACACACACACACACACACACACACACACACACACTGTCTAAAACTGCTTGCCCCAACTGGAGTCACGGTGAGCTGGAGCCTAACCCGGCAACTCAGGGCATAAGGCTGGAGGGGGAGGGGACACACCCAGGACAGGACGCCAGTCTATCACAAGGCACCCCAAGCAGGGCTCGAACCCCAGGCCTGCCAGAGATCAGGACCCGGCCAAACCCACTGCACCGCACCACCCCACCCCATTTGTGGAGATTATTTATTTTGCCATTTAAAATTAATTTAAATTTTTTTGTAGCTTAAAGTTAATAATAAATAATAAAGTCGTAGAGAACGATTTTCCTTTATTGCAGTGTCTTTTTTATTATGGATTTTAGAAGAATTGAATCAGCAAATAAAATGCTTGACATACGTTATTAGCTATGCTATCTGACATTTGAGGAACCAGTTTATTTTGAAGACTTGATAATATTTGCTGTGAAAAGGGCAAAAGTGTATCAATGTCAACATCATTCCAGTTGGCATGTGTGCTAATAATAGTACAGCTTACACATCAGTAATAAGCATTCAAGTCCTACTATGAGCTGTCACACTCTGATTATAGAGCAGCAACGCGGTGTGTTCATGTGTTGTGTACACACACACACACACACACACACACACACACACATTTTCTGAACCGCTTGTCCCATACGGGGTTGCGGGGAGCCGGAGCCTACCCGGCAACACAGGGCGTAAGGCCAGAGGGGGAGGGGACGCCAGTCCGCCACAAGGCACCCCAAGCAGGACTCGAACCCCAGACCCCCCGGAGAGCAGGACCCGGTCCAACCCACCCCCCTGTGTGTTGTGTATATATAACATGAATGTTTCTATGTTTAATATGCAGATCACTAAAATAATCTTCTTATGCATAAGTGCACAAATAAATTAGTCTTTAGTTTGAATTAAAGTTTAGGTCAAATCTTATAATTTAGTTACAAGACTGAAAAAAATTAGTCTATACTTAGTATTTATCAGAATTTAGTAATATGTACAAACCAGAATGTACCCTTTGATCACAAGATCCAGGCTTCCTTATAAATGTCATGATGACAAAACTGACTTGCAAACTTGACTCTATCAATCAGTTCTAATGCTGAATTCCCCTTTGGATGGTGAGTTCGAACTCTTTTATTGTCGCCGACTCCTACTGATGCTATTGGTTTTGATCCCTGTATAAGTATGATGTGTAGTGACCAATTATCTACTTCCACTCCACTTCCACTTTCATTTCTCCAGGCATAGGCACACCAGGGTAAATTTTGCTCTGAAAAGCTATCCAAGCCCTCATGGCCTCTCTTTCCTCCTCCCCAATATTCTTCCTGTTCATCTGAATTGATGATCATTTGTGAATCCATTCCTGATTCGCTATCCGAGGTAGTTATTGTTAATGACTCCTTTCTTTTTGTTCTTTCTTCCATTTAAATTTACATTAAGCACATTGGGGCCACTTTGTTAGAGAGACCACTATGCAAAAATAAATTCACCTAAAATGATTTAAATCAGCATTACCTCTGCTGTCTTCTGAAGCTCTTCTTCAAGTGTTTTCTTGCTCGTCTCTGTATCTTTCAGCAGTGTCTGGAAAGAAGAAAGTAGTTAAAGGAGTTTTTTTTATTACTAAAGTTTTAAAACCACACACTACCTATGTTGTTCAGGGAAAATACGTACGTTTACCAGAACATTTCATGGACAGAATTTGACAAACAGAGCAATAGTACTAATACGCAAAGGTTGACGAAAATTAATCTTACATTTATATAAATGTATTTAAGTACAATGCTACGGGACAGGGTAAAATTAGTTGGTTTTCACCTTCAGCTCTTTCATTTGCTGCTGAAGATGTGTGACCTCGGCCTGAAACATTTCAAGTTCTTCGCTGCTGTAGCTGTTCTCCGAGTCTGAGGTCTGTTTGGAACATGAACCAGGAATGAGCAGAGATACCGACTCTTGTTCATTGTAGGGGAATAACTGTACAGTACTTGAAAGGTGGTCACAAGGAAATCCTGTGATTTCTGAGCTGGAAGCTCTATGCTATATTAAATAATACACTGACAAGGGAAGAAGACAAACAGAGCTATTTTACCGGTGAGTGAAAGGCGGAGGTGTCCATCAAGCTGGCTGCTTCATGATAAGAGAACATGAAAGGCCCCTGAGCCAGGCCTGCCGCCTCCAGCTTGTCTTGCAGAACGTCTCGGGTGGCCTCCACAAAATCTGGCATGAGGACAGATGAGTGTTAATATAGTTTCAGAACAGGAGTTCTAGCTGTGGTGACTAAATTTAACACAAAACCTCTATGTACCCAAATGTTTTCCAGAGCCAAGAAGGCAATTTCCACTCAACTCCACCCCACTTTCACGTTTTCTGTTTCTTCACTTACAAGTTCTATAAATAAATCAGGTAAAATAAAACATCTGCATACTTAAATATGTATTCTGAGGGATTACAGAAGCCAGAGTACAGACTCAATGCTAAGACACAGACTACAAGTATACTTTTATGCATAAATTATATATACAGTACATTAGCTAAGACGTAACCTAAATGAGAAACAAAGACAAAGCTAACAATATTTAAACACAAAAGCTGCAAGTTAAAAAATTAAGCTGGGTTCAATATGAGTCTGTCTCCACCTCTATGCCCATATAACTGTCACGTTCCTTGCATGTCCTTAGTCATTATAAATTAACACAATGAAATTTACAGCTGCATAAATGCTGCGTACACTGGTATGTTGTGTGATGAATTTTTAAAGACACAAACATTTCCTTTATTTATTCATTTTTTATTTAATTTTCTTTATCATTCTACTTTCAGCTAAATAAATACATGTAAACGTAGACATATCTTCTAAAATTTGCGTCTGCTACACTGGAAATGACCTGCGTTTCCACTTTCTGCCATTAGTTGGCAGCAAAACACCCTCAGATAGAATAAAAACACAATTAGGGATCATTCCAGTGTTTACAGCTTGTGTTTCATGTTCCTCAGTGTCTGAGAAAAATATGAAAAATGTTGTGCATGTTTATGGAACTAATTAGCCAATAGACTGTTTTCAGGTGGGGGGGGGGGGGTTTGTACAGAGCATGCATTTTATTTTTGTTAATTTCAACAAAGCTTTAATTTTTATTTAATTAAATTTGCATGGCCCAGCAGAGGTTGTACTTCCTTCGTCAGCTGAGGAAGTTCAACCTGCCACAGGAGCTACTGCTGCAATTCTACTCTGCAGTCATTGAGTCCGTCCTCCGCACCTCTATAACTGTCTGGTTCGGCTCAGCTACGAAGTCAGACATCAGAAGACTGCAGCGGATAGTTCGGACTGCTGGAAGAATCATCGGCACATCCCCCCCAGTTCTCCAAGAACTGCACTCGTCCAGAGTCAGTAAAAGGGCTAGCAAAATCATTCTAGACCCCTCACATCCAGGCCACTTCCTCTTCGAACCCTTGCCATTTGGCCGGCGCTACAGAGCACTGAGCACCAGGACAGCCAGGCATAAGAAAAGTTTCTTTCCTCAGGCCATCTACCTCATGAATACCGAAATCTCACCCCTAGAGAGTAAACCGTGCAATACATAATGCTATTTATATTTATATTTATAACTATTTATCACATATCTCTTACTCACACTGCCTTGCATTTGTATCTAGTGACTATTTTTGTATATTGGGTACTTTATATTTTTTAAATATTTTTTATCCCTTGCTCACATACTCTATCTTCTCATCTGTGTCTTGTCACTGTCATTCTGTCTGTGCTGTGGTAGTTCCTGTCACCAAGACAAATTCCTTGTATGTGCAAACATACTTGGCAATAAAGCTCGTTCTGATTCTGATTCTGATTCTGATTTAATTTAATATATTGTCCTCTATGGATTTGTTATTCTGTATGTTCACACCGTGGTCCAGGAGAAATGCTATTTCACTCCTATGTATGCGGTATACATGTTGTGGGAATCATAATAAAGTTGACTTTGACTTTTTAATCTAGCTTGAAGTCAATAAAATGATAAAATGAAAAGTATTACAAAACATTTTTTAATTCCTGTAGGTACATCAAAGTAATTTACTGAAGATTATCAATTAAAAAATCGAGCGGCATGTACACACACACTGGTTGAAACCACTTGTCCCAAACAAGGTCGCGGCGAGCCAGAGCCTAACCCGACAAAACAAGGCGGAACAGATACACCCAGGATGGGATGCCAGTCCGTTGCAAGGCACTCCAAGCGGGATTCAAACCCCAGACCCGCCAGAGAGCGGGACCCGGCCAAACCCACTGGGCCACTGCACCACCCCTGAGAGGTATGTACTTTTATTAAAATATTGTTTACGCAATTAATCTACTCAACAGGATTGAACAGGAAGACTGAATATTGAGATGACACATTTTTATTTTCAGGTGATGTTTAACGAGTTTTAATTTTAACGTCCAGGATTAGCTGCAGACACAATGACGCACAGATTTTATTAATGGATAGGAACGTTGCAATTTTTTTTACTTACCATAACTTTTTCATTTCCACATGGAAAAAAAGCAACTTCTGAGTTACAAACAACTTGAGTTACAAACAGGTTTCCAGTATCAATTGTTTTCATGAGTTGAAATCCAAGTGTGTACAGTACATCTGACAGTCCTCACTGATAAACTCACCTCCATAAGCAACAGTGCCTTGAGGGTCCATGGTCAGACTCTGTCTCAGTTTTCTCTTCTTCTCTTCTGTGACCTCTATCCCCAAGTATCTGAGAGCCTGGAACACAGAAGCCAGTCAGCTGGGACCCCCCAGGACTGAGACAGTTATGGCAGCTTGTTGTACTTCCACTTAATCAACACCAGAGGGCAGTGCAAAACTAATGGTCTGCAACCATGAAGCAAAATCAGTTCACCCTCCTCTGGCATATGACCCATGTACAAGCAGATTCCAACCATTTTTTTCCAAAGCATTAAGGACATGTTTACAAATAAAGATGCAGAAACATACAGCTTTGATAATAAGAAAATCATTAGTATTTTAAGTGATTTAAAAATCACCCCTGCCAGCTTCTAGTTAAGGCTGTTCCTAACCTGTTCCTAACTGAATAAAGATTTAACATGTTTAAAACTCATTGTACAGAGCATTGTGTTTCCAACTGAACATTATAATGCAGCCTACTGAAAAATAATCCCAACAATGGTCTGTTAGATTAGGGTCACCAACCGGATTAGTAGGATCAGATTAAAACACTGCTACACGACTGAACAATGAAAGAAAAAAATATTATACATAACATTCTATATGCAGGTTGGAAACTAAATATCCGCTTGGGCGGTTATTGATGATACTATTAGTTTTGGAAGTATAACTCCTTGTTGAACTTACCAAGTCCAGTTTGTCTGACCTGAGGCGGATGTGGGGGTCGAGGGTGATCTTGGGCTTGGCTGTTTTCTGTGAGCTGTTGGAACCTGAGAAGGGAGAATAAAGTAAGAGGGGGACAATTTCTCTCTGTAAGGCTGTTTTACTCTCCTGGAGACTCTGTGTTTTTAAATAACCTGTGATCTCCAAAATTTCACCTTTAATCATCTTTGACAACAAAAAAAAGCAGCTTTTTTTGTGGAATTACTGTGATTTCTATAAACTATATGTACATTTTCATTTCAGCCCTGAAAGCTTTTTTTTTTTTTAGAACATTTCCCCTGCTTAGCAGAACTCCACAATTCAGCAGCACAAACCCTCCTGGATTTTATTTAATTCCAAAACAAATTCCAGGATCGACCAGCAGGTGGAGCATCATCAACATGCCATCTTGGCAAATAGATTCTCCACTTCCAGTTCTGAGTCTGCTGAAGCAGGTTTCATGCAAAGAGTAAACCAGAACCTTCCACATCCAGCCACACAAAACACAAACCTTTAAGAGGCATAAAACTGGTAAGCAGAATATAATAACAATACAATAATTTCCTTTTAAAATATACAGTAAGCGTTTGAAAGCACTACAGGCTTTGTGACGTTCCTAATTTTTTTGGAGATGCTGTACGCTGAAAGGAAGATATATTTAAAAGGCTTTTTAAATAAATTATTGCAATGCATCCCCTAATATCTCCTGTTGCCATCAGACATCTGGCGCAGGCAACAACAGGCCTCCTCCTCAACGCTTGCTGCCAGCCAATGAGGAAGAGGCAAAAGTCAGCAGACGCTGCTCTATAAATCTGCCAAGCAGAGATAGAAAATTAGATTATGATAAGCAGCATGCAGCCTGTTTTGGAGCTTGGGTAGTTATGAAAAAGACACATGCCTGCCTGGGCGATTCATATACGGTGCTGCTTGAAAGTATGTGAATCCCTTGGATCCCCTGCTTTTCCCACAAAATGGTTATTTAATGAGAAGCAGTTCTTCTTATGTGGCATAATAGGTGTGTAATGAACAACTCCATATGTTGCTTTAGAGTAAATCATGTGTGCAGATGAACAACAGAAGCAGGGGCAAAAATAATAATGCAGATTTGCATTGGTTAAAGCCAGTAGGCAAGCAGAATCAGGTACACACACACACACACACACACACACACACACACACACACACACACACACATTTTCTGAACCGCTTGTCCCATACGGGGTCACAGGGAACCGGAGCCTACCCGGCAACACAGGGCGTAGGGCCGGAGGGGGAGGGGACACACCCAGGACGGGACGCCAGTCCGCCGCAAGGCACTCCAAGTGGGACTCGAACCCCAGACCCACCGGAGAGCAGGACCCGGTCCAACCCACTGCGCCCCCCCACCAGAATCAGGTATGCAAATCATAATCACTTATTCATTTTGTGAGATTTAGATTTTGTAAATTTATTTTAATATTTCATACAACAATACTGGCCATCGCTGTACAGTTCACATACTTTGAAGTAGCACTATAAATCATAAATCAGAAAAGATGAAAACAGCAACATCCTAGGGAAATCTTGCGCATGGATATAACACTGAAACATTGGTGACATCTCAGAGGTGTTACACTACAAACTTTGTTTCTATTTCCCCAACACATGGCATTCCTTATGCAACTGATAAATCCATCCCGTAGAAACACATACGATATAGTACGGAAGGTGTTAAAGTCAGACTGTATTAGAATATTATACCTCCTGGCTACATTTTCATTTTTTTTACATGTTGAAGGAACAGATATTAGTAATGTAATGTTCCAAAGACTGTAGAAATTAATTAATTTGATCTGTTTATTTCACAGCTATGTCTGGTAATTAGGTATCAGAAGAGATCGAGAACATGAAATTTGTTGCTACGGGTGCTCTTCAGATTAAATGTTGAAGAAAGGAATCAAGTGTCAAGAATAAGAAGATATATTTTCTGAATGTATTGTCAAAATATGAGTACCCTCTAATTATTTTTCTGGTTGCTGGCTTTGTGCAGGTCCAAACTATGGGGTTCATGAAATGAAGAGTTCTAAATAAAATCTTACAACATCACATTTCTTTTAATCCAGTTTATTCAGCAAAAATCATATATGCCTAATTTTTAGTATGATACAAATCAGCTTTATACAGATTTATCTGTCCTCTTTGTGACTGTTGTAGAAAAAATAGCTTCATGGTATTATCTTTTACAATGAAAAACACTGAAACATCCACGGAGTCTTTAATCTAAACCACTTTGCCAAGAATTCAAGAAAACTCTTCTAACTTCTGGCCCTGATAGACACTGGAATTTTAATTAATTTCCTACCATATGTGTAAAAATAGATCTGGTCTAAGTTAAGATCAAGTGTGAATTATGTCAAAGAATGTCTAAATGTTACAGTATCATACATTACATAGTATCTCACCACCACGGTCCACCTGACCTGTGGTCCAGACTATGGGCATCTTTCTCTTGGAGAAGTGCAACTCACTTTAGACCTCCTAGAACAATGACTGGACAAGCTGTCCAGTCCCACCCTTGTTGTGCTCGTGATGAGAAAGGGTAGATATGGGTGCACTTACCTGAAACAAAGATGTCTGGAGGACATATATCAGGAGAGGGGGAAGGCACTGCTGCAGAATCTTCTGGTCGCCTCTGTGAAGAAAAGGCATGTGATTTTACACATAATAATGCCTAGCTGCACCATGATTTACATTTATTCATTTAGCTGACACTTTTATCCAAAGCAACTTACAATGCACCGTTAACTACTCACCCATTTACAAAGTTGAGTAATTCTACTGGAGCAATTTAGGGTAAGTACCTTGCTCAAAGGGTCAGATTTCAAACGGTAACCCTTTGGCCTAAAGACAGCAGCTGTAACCACTATGCTACCAGAGAAATTAACGAATTTCCTGTCCAACTGTTAGTTTTCCAAGACAACACTCACCTCGGGAGATCTGGCATGTACTTTTAATCGCGGTGAACTGTACCCAGGGCGCTCTACTCCACTGAGCAATGGGTTCCCACAGGGGAAGGGTCCTTTGCCAGGGATGAATGCAATCTCCACCGAACCCTCTTGCCTTTTGAGGTAGAACAAAAGACAAAAACTTATTTGGTGGGAATCAGTCATTCCTCTGTAATAGGATTGGTGGATGAATGCGTACCTGAATTTTACTTTGTTGAGAGTGCTTTTGGCTTCTTCGTGTGTCACGCCTATTAGTGACTCCTTGTTGATGGCAATCAAGCGATCTCCTGGTCTTAGTCTTCCATCCTGATGGTTACAGTTGGATGACACTGCTTAGCTGAATTGAGCGCTCATTTATTTAGTCCCTTTGTGGCAATTTTATGGAATCAAAACAGGCATATTAATATTCAAAGGTGCAGTAGAAGGGCTTAATCTTGAAATCCTGTAGCCACAATTGTAGTTTCTAAAACAGTGCAATCTGCTCTTGGGATAAAGAGTGCGAGGCAAAAAACTCACTGAATATCCTGAAAAGATAGAGTTATAATAAGAACTATTCACACCACAATATAAACACAATGCAATAAAAAAATATTTTAAACAGAACATATCCGTTGAGGATGTTTTCAATGAATTTTAGTTTACTAATTTTAGTAAATTAAATGCTGCAGAAACCCCACTGCAGCGATGATATTGTAAAACAGCCCCAGGTGTGTTTGTCCTAGTACAACTATCACTTTATTTGATAAATTTGTAAAATATGGAACAGAATACATTAGTGTGGAACTTACGATCTTATTAATCTAAGTTACATAATTTATGAAGGCCTGTAAGAATGATAGCATACATATAACTGATAACTTATTCCTTAGAAACACGATACATTTTGACATTTCATGAGACAAAAAAAATAGTTATTTAAGAAATGTATAGATCTATAACATAAAATACAGCCCTATTTCACAAGCAATACAAATGAGGTTGCCCAGACATTTTAATTTAACACAGTTTCAATGGTGCTCTTCAATCAGAATAAATTCATCTCAGTGATTGATTGATTGATTATTGTTAAGCATAATTAATGAAAAGGTTAATGCTATCAAAAATATATATATAAACAGGACTGAGATGATGATAGTTTTGGCAGAGAGCACCTGGCATCTGAATAAACTTACACTGGGGGAGACTTCTCAGCTACACACTGCACATGGGTTCGAGAGGCTGGCATCTTTCCTTTTACTGGGGTTCAGCCCCCTTCCATATTGCCACATGACATATTGTAAAAGCGGGCAGAGCTGGCAAGGATATTAATCAGAAGAGCACGAATCGGGTACCCGCTTCCTCTAGTAGAACAAGAGGCCATGGACCAGAACACAGACTAACTCCACAAAGGCACTGGTGTGGAAGTTCAGGATAAAATCAGAAAAGTAAAAGCGACAGTAAAACTAACATCACGCTGACATTAACAGCATTTTGCATTCGCTCTGCAAAAGATGTAGAGCCCGCACATGAAGGCAGACATCTGGAAAAATTCCTCACCATTTATGAGCGCGCCACACGTAATAATCCTCTCTCGAATTGACATCGGACATTCCAGCAACACGGGGGAATAGCGACACGCGATCGCACCTCATTCTTTACCCAGATTCCTTAGCTGTCATGCAGAATCATGCAAATTTAGTTCCCCCACTGCCCTCCGTGCAATGTAGCAGGAAATGTAGAGCACTTAAACCCTGCACGACAAACATGTTTTACCAGGCTGTTATGCATTGAAACTGCTTCTGTCCCCTAACCTGGCGTTTACACATTGTTTCAGCCCCGCGTCCTTACTTTGCACACATCAACGTGCCTTAATGGTACTGGAAACACTCTCATGCAGCGAGACTTTAATGAAATGCTAATCACACACTCTGCTCCGGCGGCGTGCTCAGCGGAGCTGTGCTTAAACTCCTTTTTCGCCGTCTCTCAGTATTTCCTTCGCATGACTTCAAAGCGGAGTGAACAAGAGCATTAGCCTATGCTCGAAATGACTGTGAATGTTTGTAAGTAATTCAAACCATTTTCATGTTTGGAAAGATACCGGAAGGATGAGCTTACAGGTTTAGAGGGATATTTATAGACTCCGTCTCTCACTATTCCCGGCTGATACCGAGGAGGAGGATGAGGCTAAACTTGACCTGTATGTGGATGAGCAGTTCAGGGAATTGAAAGGGCCTGACAATGAGACTCCTCCATAATAAGCGCTCAAATAGTCTGTGCCTTCGGTAGAGCTAAGCACGGATGAAATAGGATCGGTTGATTTCTAATTACGCCAAGGCAAAAGGTGCCGTGAGTGGATATGGTACTGTTTTTCCCTCACCCTGTGGCAGTCCCCGCCAGACAGCACTTCCTGGATGAAAACCGCTGGGCCGTCGGGTCTGTTGGAGCCGCCGCCGATGGTGATGCCCAGGCTGCTGGAGCAAGCCACTGAGATCAGCTGAATGACACCCTCCCCTGGGTGACTGACACAACAAACAGACATGCGGTATCAGCACCGTCGATGTACGTCACCACCCATATGAGCTTCAGAAACTTAAGTTTGCCCGCTTCTTTAGAGAGGATTTAAATGAACAGAATAAAGAGAAAACACATAATCTAGCGCAGCATTGCAACGTGGAGTAATTAATACACAGATAGACCTATTTCCCTGTCTTGCGTTTTTTTTTTTGCAAAAGATTCAGGGAAAATATTTAAAAAAAAAAAAAAAAATTCATAGGAGCTGTTTTTTCATATTGGGTAAAAGTAAATAAGCAAGAATACTAAGAATAAAAATCAGCAATGGTCTGCAGCAGTTTGGTTAAACTAAGTTCTGCAACCGAAGTGCACCGAGTTGAAGTACTTAAGTTTAAAATACAATTAATTCTGAACACAGCACTATCCATCAGGTCAGCATACAGTTAGCAAAAGACATGCTGAGAACAGCTACATACATATATGATGGGTGCAAGGAATATGGAAATATGTGATTAAGTGTAGAGTCCATCACAATGTGGATGAAACTGCTAAAGGACACACTGAAACACACTGTCAATGCCTGAAAATCAGGGATGCAACGTGTGTTTGTCCTGCGCCATACCTAAAGGACCGCAGCAGGGACCCTGTGCCATTGCAAGCGCTCTGAGAACCTGCCGGGCTCAGCAACAGCGGACTCTGCGATCGAGATGAGGACCCGGAAGATGTGCTGTCTAGGTATCTACCTGCTTTGCATAAAGTTATGAAGAGCATCACTGCATTGGCAGAAACTGGTAATCAGTTACATTCATTACTATCGTTCAAGAATGCTGTAAGAAGCAACTGAAAATAGAAAATGACAAAATAAGCAATCATATAGATAACATCACATTTGTTTCAGAAAATGTAGTTTTATATATATGTTCAGCTGATATATTCATATATATAATGTGGATGTGACAATATATAGTTGTATATATGTTCAATTTAATTCAATCTATTTTTACGCAGCACTCTTCTCACACAATACGTACATACATACATCATACATACACACACACACACACACACATATATATATATTTACAAATATTACTGAAAAACTTTTCCACTAACAATGGAAAAAAAAACAATTAAAAAGAACAGAAATGATGAAACTTCTATTTAATAGAAAAATAAAGAGCGACATCGTTAGTAACTAATCCATGAAGACCAGCAATATTTTAAATTCATTAATGGGAAGCATACTGTCTTGGCAAGACACATTAAGTAGGAAGGGGGAATATTTTCAAACACTGCAGTTTTCAAAAATGCATTGGAGTTGCAGTTTGGCCCTTGGAATCAGATATTTGCACTGATTTTCTAATGCCCTGTTTTTGCATAGTGTGTTGATGGTGATTGTTAATTGTCACTGGCTTTGTGAGACATGATACAGTATGCATAACATGAAAACATGAGTGCTTTTTAAAAAAATTTTTTTTGGCTCCCCAATATCCCACAAATTATTATGCCACTGATAAGAGGATACATAAAGTAAACAAAATGTAAAAAAAGCCCCACTTTACCCTAGACTAACTATGCAAACTTAAAATAGCTCCCCAAAACTATAATAAAAGTCTGAAAGACTTGACAAGTATATTTTAAATGATTTCCAAGGTTACAAGAACCATAACAATTAACATCAACAAAACGCATTTCTTCTGCAGGTCTTCACAGGACCAACATGTGCAAGTTTAACGTCCTGTTGTGTGAACTGATTTAATTACTGGGGAAAACACTAGAATTCCATTTGCAAAATTCATTCGATGCCAAGAATCACACAGAGCACAATGGAGGCAGAGGTGAGAGATTTTGTGACATACCCTGCTGGATTGGAGAACTCCTGGAAGAACCAGTACTGCTGGATCCATATTTCTCCAGCAACTCTGTAAATTCTCTCCTAATTAAAACAGAAAAATGAAATAAATGACCAGAAAGAAATGGAACTGTCCATGCATCCGCTAGCTGTTCCTCAAAGACTGTAAGATATGAAAAGAACATTATTAGCAACATTTCACAGTAAAAGGTAAATTTTATAGAGGGTCCTATGACAGCTATGCAATCTTGCGTCAGTCTTGAATATTGTCTATACAGCATATATTATTTTTTCGATTCGGTATGTCATTTTCTAAATACTCGCCTAGTCACTCAGAACCTTTTCTGGGACACGTGGAGCATTAGGTGTAACAGAGCACGGCTGGAAAACCAGATTATCGCAGGGCATGCCGATACACAGACAGACTCACTGACACACTGGGACAGGAGTCAGCATTTCTCCTGATCTACCTTTGGACTGTGTGACGGAGCCAAAGTGCCTTAAAGAGCATAGATTTAAACATGTAGCAATAGAGCACTGAGGTCACACTCTCATGCGCGATGCTAGTCCATGCAAGTGTCAGTGCTTAAAATAAGGAATTAAGGCAAAGCGTGCACGCACACACACACACAGACACACATACAGCCACACCTACACAACATCTTTCATTAGGGTCCACATCTTGCAAACTTCCGAAAAGCAAAAGTCACCATTAAACACAGAGTTTGATGTCAACATTTATTGTTCTTGCAAACAAATACATATATTAATGCAATAATCACACACACACTTTCTGACCCGCTCAACCCATACGGGGAACTGGAGCCAAACCCGGCAACACAGGGCGTAAGGCCGGAGGGAGAGGGGACACACCCAGGACGGGACGCCAGTCCACCACAAGGCACCCCAAGGGGGACTTGAACCCCAGACCCACCGGAGAGCAGGACCCAGTCCAACCAGTCCACTGCACCACTGCACCCCTCCAATGCGATAATGACTGGATAATTTATTTTACCATATATTTTGTGCTGGGGTGAGGCACCAGTCTTAGGACACTTTACCACGGACAATTAAATCGACCATAATGGGATCTGTTGATTTGGCAGCAGAGTAAATACTGAGGGCCAAAGTGAATTTGTTACCCTGTCTCACCTGTGGACAGTGCAGCACAGCACTGTAGCTTTTCTGAACGTGACAGTGTTTACGCACTTCAGCTCAAAGCATAATGCCGAGTTTTTTGTGATACGTGGCTTTTTACGTGCATTTTTTAAAATCTCACACTTCAGAGCAGCATAAAACACAGAAAGCAGCTGTACTGGAGAACTGGTTTTGAGACATGCTCCAGGACTTTAAAAAAGCCAAATAAGTAGAGCAGGTGAACTTGCTTTTCCGAGAAATGCCAAAAAAACAAAAAAAAAAAAAAAAAAAAAAAAATCTGGTGCTACTTTTAGTATGAAAATGTATCTGGAGCTGTATTTTTAAAACTGAAAACAGCATGTGCATGCCATATGCTTCCTTATTTATTTTTCAGCAGAGAACTTTTGATCATAGGCAGAGTACATGTTGGCCACCTCCTCCATGACATTCAAAAGATCAGTTTCAATAATTATTACCATTAGGATATGTGTAGGAAAACAGCTGACTGCTAAATTGGTCATGGACTCGAGGGGCTTTTCTGCTGTTTTTTTCCTCATTGCGGAAAGGCAAAATAGAATAAAGAATTTTTCTTTAAATGTCCCACGTCTTAACGTGTCTGCAGTTCCCTGACTGTCAGATATAGGTCAACAGGACCTTGCCCTCAGATTTCCAGCACTCAGCCTTCCATAGGAGCCAGACAGGTATTCCCTGCGCTCACTAGCCTCATCCAGGAACATCGACTCAGCCAGGTCACTCCTCAATTATTAAACCCCTGATGACACAAACTGCAAATGTACTGTCGGGAACGGCTCGGCTACAGTACACACTAAAGAGTAGGTCAGCCTGGGGTGCTTGAGATCGCAAATAAACGTCTATGATAAAAAGCGCTTGAACCGATGGCCTCAGCCAAGGGCTAAAACTATCATGAGAGGGGTGTAAGATTGTTCTTTTTCGTTTATTCTTTGGATCGAAATTCTTGACGGTCATTATACGTTGCAGAACTCTAGATTTGCGCTTCGTGCTTCTGAACTCTAAGCGTGCAGTAGGCTGGGAGCCTTGGCAGGCAAGGCTTAGAATTAGGGCACCTGGGTGACTCATAGTTGTTTACTAGCAAGGAGCAGCAGTGAAGGGAAGGAGGTCAAGCAAGAGCTCTGCAGAGAGCTGCAGTGGGTAAGTAATCACCTGCAGCTGAAGGTAGAGTGCAGATTAAGCTCTTAGGCTCAACAGTCCACACTGCTGTTCTTGTTTAATGTTCTCGGAATTTGTTTTATTTATACCAGAAGCAAACGGCACAAGGACATTCTGTGTTTTACGTTTGATGTGCTGGTTTCCTCCGTGTAACTGGCAGATGTGGCCAGTTGCCCTTTTGTGATTTGTATCCTCATTTGCATTTCACATCTAGTTCATTTATCGAGTCCATTTAAAATTCTAGACTTCAGATATGGAACGCAGCCATATAACCTCGGCAGACAGTGATAAAATTAGACTTTGACCAGATTTGACCAGACCTTGGTCTGAGTGTAAGACCATTGATATGCATGCTAGAAGTTACTCGGACAATTTTCCTCATGAAGAATGTGATGGAATTATGCACACCAAAAAGGCACCATTAGATGACACTTTTAGGCAGCCAGACAATATATTTTTACATGGTGACTTCATTTATGGTTGTCCAGCCCCTCCTATTCTCCTCACATTCCCTTTTCTGCCAACTAACTGGCAGAACACTGAAATGCAGCTTACTTTCACTCCACAAAAAATACGCATGGTGAAAAAACACAATTAAAATACATAAATCCAGAAAACATTCATATCTTTGAAAATTTGTAACTCAAAACTGCAACGCAAGGACCTAGTGTACTGTTCCATCACAGTATTAGAATTCCGACCACCGCCAGTCTGTTGACTCATTTATGGTGAAGTGATCACAAGTCCTTAAAGACCGTACTTGAGTTTTTGGGAACATTTCCTTGTGCGTTCCTGCTACGTCATGTCATTATTACTGAACGAAAAATATTTTAAAAAAGCGAGCACTGTGACAATGGAGGGAAATCTAAAGAACTCCTTTAAAAATCCAAATGTCAGATAATAAACATGTTCAGTGTCTCAATGTCCATGATTTATTTGTTTTAATACAAGATTGGAATGCTAATTCCCTTCAAGAGAGGTGCGCTGTGAAGAGCTAAAATTCTAGGGATGCAGAGGTACGTTACGTCTGCAGTTGTTTTTTTCTCTTTTTTCTCTCTATTGCTGCCTTTACACTTTGCATGATGGAGGACAAGCTTGGAATAGCTGCAGCCCAGCAGTGCTGTGAAGCTGATATCTCTAGTATCCTGCCCCAAAGCAAGGCACAACAACTGTGAGAACTGCTTTGAAGATGGAGCCAAAGGCCCCGCACAATGCCAGTGCTCGCTCATAACTACCTTAGAAACAGCATTATTCGTAGCTTCCTGAAATAACTCCAGTATGTGAAAGATATTGCATTTGTATTAAATATTTATACATCTCAATCTATCAAAAAATAATTAATATAGCTAAATATCAAGTAGAGTAAGACTGAGATTTTCTGCCAGGACATTGCTTTCCAGTCTATGGATTTTCCCATTTACGCTGCGTCTCCAATAGACGTGGAAGCTCAAAACAGGCTTAGAATCAAATCTGGCATGAACCAATTTTGTCTGTTAAACAAGCTAGAGAGGCCAAGGTGCAGTTTCATAGTTGACTGCTCATTGCATCTTTCTGAAACTATCAAATGAACTGTATGTAGACAGCAAACGTAGAGAAACAGCCAAATTCACAGAAACCTCTAGTTACAGGCTCCAAACTGCTGATGCGTGTATGGTTTTTATAGAAGCAATTCTGTGTTTTTTCTTTTTTTTAAATTGGAAAAGCACGGAGCTGAATTAACATTTCCTAAAACTCAGATCACAGTGTCAGTTTTACTGAATTATTGCAATACGTAATCCTATTATGGCGGCCATGCGTGTAGCCAAGTCGGAAATGCACACTGACTCAAAACTCACTGACTTACAGCTTCCTACATGGAAAGAGAGCCATGGTATCACATAGGCCTGCAATTTACTGTCATAAAACATAGTTGATGACATGTTGGTGTACAAAAATGTAAGAAAAGTCTTTGGATCGTATGAACAAAAAATGAAGCATTGCATAAAATCCATATATATGTTTCACAATTAACGAGTTTGAGATATATGCCAGATCTTGCTGATCTGTGACATGAGCTAGTATCAAATTATCCCTACAACGGAAGAACGAAACAAACATATTATAAAGTTAGAGTGGCTTACCTTGCCTCCTCATCCCTTGCTATAATAAGGCGCATGTGATTGGTTGAGGATGCTGCTCTGAGGATATCAACTGCCCTGAAATAAGTAAATGACTGCATGTTATATTCAGAAATGCACAAAAAAGACTAAGTATACCATTACAATCTTTAGAAAATGCATTAAACTAAATATACAACCTGTCACTTGTCACTCCAATTAAACTTTCTCCATTCACTTCTAAAATCTGATCCCCAGGCTGTAGATGTCCTGTAAGAAAAAAATCATTTGAAAAAAGTTAAATAAACAACATATTAAGGTGAAATAAGAGGAAATTCAAATCATAAGTAAATTTAAAATTAAGAAAACTGTGAGGTATGAAAGCAGGTGAAATGTAGGGTGACAGTATACATTTATCAATACATTGACAGACATACATTTACATATAATCTTCATATTGTAAAGTATAACACACACACACACACACACAAACACACTTTCTGAACCGCTTGTCCCATACGGGGTCGCGGGGAACCAGAGCCTAACCCGGCAACTCAGGGCGTAAGGCTGGAGGGGGAGGGGACACACCCAGGACGGGACGCCAGTCCATCGCAGGGCACCCCAAGCGGGACTTGAACCGCAGACCCACCAAAGAGCAGGACCCGGTCCAACCCACTGCGCCACCGCACCCCCCTAAAGTATAACAATGTGAGCCAATTGTTATTGAGCCAATGATTGAGGCCACAAGCATCTCTAATATACATTGTAATATATATTTACGTGTGCTCAGCAACTTCATTATGTGTGGACAGTAAATGAGTGTGTTACACATCATTTATCATCATGAATCACCACAATAATCATCATGTAGAATTAGTGTCTTAACAGCCAGAGCAACAAAGCTGATAGAGGAAGCTCTTACAGCTCTGCATGCAATCTCATCTGAAAATTTTCATTAATTTCTAATGCGAATCTTACATCTATAAACATTATCCATCAAGTACTGTGCAAACTAAATATTACTGAAAAAAACAGCAACAGTTCAGCAAGTTAATGCAATTTCAAGCTACTGCAGAAAACAGTGTTCACATAGGAAACGAGGACTTTGCAAAACATAACATCAAATGAACTTATAAACATCACTTGTGTACAGTATGAACTTAGGTCATACAAATACATTTAAAAGGAAGCGGAAAAAAAATTAAAGTTCAGACACTTCTCCAAAGTTAATGTAAAACAAATGTATTATTTAAAACTCATAGGTAGTTGTATAGCATATGAAATTTCTTTAATATTTGTGTTAAATATGTTATGCTAGAGGAAACATGATGTGTTTTCTTTTTTTACTGTACTGGAATTCATCAGATGGAAAACACAGCAAAATCCTGGCATGTTACATGATGCATTTCCCTTTGAACTCTTATAATTATGACGTTTGTGTCCTTGTTCTTGTTTCAAAAGGCAGATGTCAGTGCCTTGGGAGTGCAGTGAAAAGACTGAAATGACAATGCTTTACAAATGAAGATCTGGAGTGTCAGTGCTTGTTTTGCGTCCAGCTCCTCAGCACAGAGCTCTGTAAGTGGCTGTCCTTCTCAACATCCTGTCCTACACAGATATGGGGGCAAAGAAACTAGGCCATATTTGCTAGTGTTTTATTAATGTAGTCCTAGTTTGACTGGAGCAACGATTTTGGGACACAAGCCAGGATTATGTTCCATCCTGTTCAAGTCAAACTCATGGGCTTTTTTTGGGAAGGTTCAACAGTGTTCTCTGTCACTTAAGTTTTCTGGACAAGCACAGTTAATTTAGCCTTATGTCAGAAACATCCAGGCCTAGAGAAGTAGACAATAAGAAAAGAAGTGCAATCAAAGACAAATTTTGAAATTCTTCTGGCCAGTTGATCACGTATCACATGACAGTTATGATAAATGTACAGGTAGTTCTTGACTTATAGCTGGATTCCATTCCAACAACCTTGTCGTAAATTGACCTCATCATACATTGCAATCCTCCTTATACTCAGTTACATAAACTATAAGGATACTGTATATGCTGTAAACAAGTAACATGCATGAATATTAGGTTGTATAATAGGGCTTTGTTATATTTTTTCACCAGTTTCAGACAATTGCTCATGTTGAAATAATAGTAATGTATAATAGCATCAATACAAATACAGTACAGTATAACTCCATATTCAAGCTGCTCTATTATTTTTTATTTTCATTTCTAAATCTGCTTTCTTTCACTGTTTTCATTTTGGGCAACACAAGAGCAGTCACATTTTGGCTTGTAACATTATAAACATAACTTGAATCACAAAGAAAATGCTTTGTAAACAGGACATTTCAATAGTCAATGAGTCAATAAGAAATATGAGCTATTTTGGCAAACTGATGCTGTACAGCAGTTAGATTGATTATTAGATGTCAAACCCAAACACCAACATGAAATAAAACAATAGAATAATTTTGATTGGATTTTCATTGTAATTATGGGTTATCATGAATCACATACGTTGTAAGTCGGACTACCTATGCTTAAATCCTATAAATGATAAATGACTTCATGGTAGTTACTGTTTTATAGATGATCATTAAAGAGCAGATGGTTTTTTCCACCACTTCTTTGTCTCATGATCTGTGTTGAATAATCCACTCAGGAATTTAAGTTGTTTTACAGTTTTGTCATGATTTACATACCTCTAATTTGAATGAACAATCATCTGAATGAAAGAACAGCACACCTAATGCCAATTCACACCATCCAATGGAATCTGCGTAACCTTTCTGTGTTCACTGGGTATGATAAGCTGGAAAGTCCTTCCAAATCCCGTCAAATGTATTAACAGTAAGCCCAGGGATGAATTAAAACTGTCTACTCCACCTGCAATCATTACAAACTGGTGCAATCAAGTTACAGGAAGAAACCCACTGAATTCACAGTGACAGTAGCCTCTAAGAAAACTTTAAAATTTATTTTGTTAGTAAACTTCTGCAGGAACTGTACTTTTCAAAAGTAGTTTTTAACACCAATGCTTTTTTCCTTTTACTCAAAGCTATTTCTAATAAAAAATGTAGATTTGCTCATTCACATTTAAGTTACCTTATTCTAGTTAGTTTAAAATTTTCTATATTTAATGCCTTAACTTTCTCTTGGAAAAATCAGTCAAGTCACTTTTACTGCACAGTTATATTGTAATCTACGTACTGTCAGCTGACAACTTTGGTGGATTTCATTAGCCACTGTCAGGTGTCAGTACCAGTTTTACTGTGATATATTGTAAGCCGTATGTTATAAAGCAAATAAAATGTGAAGGTATAACAAAGGTGTTGGTTAACAGCAAAGATGTTAACTGTCTTACATGGCATAAGTTCTAAACCATTACAAATCATTACTGTGAACTATCAAATTACCATCACTTGCAGCAAGGCCTCCAGGTAAAATCCGTTTCACATAAACCCCAAATTCCTCTCCGCTCTCCTTTACACCTCCAATGACTTTAATTCCTAAAGGAGAAAAAATGGAAAAAGTAAAACACAGCAGAGAACAATACAATTACTAATATTTACAGTATTTCTGCATGTTATTTTATGCTTAGACTTCACTTGTAGGCTATCCTGGATGAAATTTCAGGTCTTAAAATAAATTTTATACAGCATTCTTCATTCTTTTTTAAAGTTTTTAAAACACTCTTGCATTTTCACATTACACTTGTGGAGATCTGGGATTATAATACAATCACCTGAAATTTGAGAAGACCTAAAATAAATACCTCGAACAAAAATCATGATCATAAATGGGCATATGCAGGTCCAGATGACACTTTAAAAACAAATTCTGAGCTTTCACACTGTGCTCGACACACAGAATGCTTATGTTTACATACCTTTGTGTATTACTGAGGAAATCATCAGACTTTCATTATTAATACTACACTGTACCTCTAAGAATAGTGTCCACAGGTTTTTCAGGGCAAAGACATTGTGATCTTTTGATCTTTATTATACATCTGTGAGCCAAATTACAAAAGTGTGTCTTAAAAAGGTTGAAAAAATTGGAAAGGTTACAAAGGAAGAGAAAAATTAACTGAAAAGGCAAAATATAACATTGAAACATAAATTAAAAATCACACTTTCTGTCTGCAAACTGTCTGAAATAATGTTAATTCAGTCCCCTCACAATGGGAATTTGCCTAATTGGGTGATTTCATGAAACAAGTCAACCTTGTTATGTGGATAAGATAGGTACTTTATTTTTAAGTTTTAAGGTTTTGCCTTGATAAATACCTTATTTGAATGAACACTGATCTGAATAAAAAGTGGCCTCTTAACATTCGTGTTTGTTTTCATATTGCCCCTTTTATGTAGGAAATGCATATATGCATCATATTACTTATATCTTAAATTGCCAACATGGCTCAGATTAATCAATTCAGGTGTTTATATTCAAAAAAGTGTGAAAAAAGATCTTAAAAATAATGTTACATTTACGTTTATTCATTCAGCAAACACTTTTCTCCAAAGTGATGTACATCTCATAACACAATTTGTGCATTACCTTAGGAGAAAGAGACAGATGTTAAAAGCTAACATCAGTTAAGTTAATTCTATTCTAGGTGAAATCTTAAAAAATGTAGCTTGCAAGTCAGAGATTCACAAAAAATTAGGAACGGCTTCTCTACGCTGTGTGGACATACAGGCTGAGTCATTTCCTTTCCAAACATAAAATGATACACTGAGATATCAACAATCATTCCAGACAACATCTGTCTGCTTAAACTTTCTTCTTGTTTGCCAGTTCTTGGTTATATTCATAGTATCACAGTTGTCTGTGAAATGTTAATTCTGTAAATTATGAGATTACTGTAGGTAATCTCAAATGGCAAATTTGCCATGAAGGACAGTGTGCAGACCGATATTCCTTTTAAATGTACATGAGTAGCCATTAGTCTAATTCTAAATTTTTATCTCTGTGGATTAAAAGTGCTTAATGTAGGAAGCAGGTGTACAGCAAGGACAAAATAAAAAATTTACCAGATGTCCACCAAAACCACACAGAATATCAGTTATCACAGCATTTGCTCAAGTGAATAGAAAGAAAATCCCAATTCCATGAAATGATGGGAAATCTTCACTTTGATTAACGTATCTTTGTGATGAATCGAAAAAAGGTTTAAGGTATACACAGAAGTATAGAAGAGATACCCTGAACCTCATCATTTATTCTCTGTTGTGTTAAAAAATAGGGTTCAAAGTATTTGGAAAGGGCAATTACTTCTAGAGTTTGGAACATTTAACCAGGTGTGTCAACAACTCTAAATTTCCTAAATTTCAGACTGAAAGCTGTTCATGCATAAAAGTTTTTGTTCTTTGTCATAATGCATGAATTCAGCTGTGTGTATTTGTATCTTTTTTTTTTTAAATCTCAGAACAGATACTGCTAAAAAGCTCTCATCAGCTAATTTAAATGGCTGATTTCTTCATGATTATCTAAATGTCATTCTGGCTGCATGTGTCACTTACTGTAGCTATAAATGTGATTTACTAAAAATAACTAGAACTACAATTCCTATATGATATTACGAAATATATGTGACTTACCTAATCCATTTTCACAGTCTGTAAATTCCATAGAATGTACAGATCGATCCACTCCGTACGGACCCATTAGTGTCCTTGGTACCACACAGACAAAAGAGAAAATCAGTATGACCGTGAACTTTACTTACAAATACTATTAAAATTTTCAGTTTTGTAAATTGTGAGAAAGCTGAGTGAAAAAATTACGACAAAGGTCTGACATACATATATTATATTACGTTTCTCACCACAAAAGTATTGCAAAGCAACTGGCAGTTCTTGTTCTTTTTAGTTTAGGAGCATTCAGTTCTTACAGTGTTGTGTAAACATAAAAAATATTACTGGCACTTTTACACTGACACACCCTGGCCGGAGGGGGAGAGGACAAACCCAGGGCAGGACGCCAGTCCACCCCAAGGCACCCCAAGTAGGACTCGAACCCCAGACTCACCAGAGAGCAGGACCCAGCCAAACCCAGTGCATCACCGCACTCTACACTGATACCTTTCTAACTAATCTGTATTGCAAATGTTTGTTGCATGGAAAGAACCCATATAAAGACAAATGTAGGCATTCAAGCTATGGACAAAATGTCAACAGACGTTTTGCATTTTTAGATAAATTTTAACATGATGTAAAACAAGTGTTGCAAATCTTGTTCAGTGTTTTTCAGCCAACTGACCTAAGAGCAAAATCTTGATGTAATCTCACGGGGAAAAGCCATACATTACTATTAATCTGAGCAAACAAACAAACAAAAATCCTAATATGTCAAGCAGAGACAAATAAAGTTGAACATCCGACGCAAATTTCTACAGTTTATCGTCAGACAGGGAACGCTCTTCCCACTGAACCAGCGACTTCATTATGTGCTTCACATCAGCAACCCCACTTATCTCTCCCTTGCCTGCCTAGCTTAATTCCAGTGACACTTTTTTAAAAGCTTCTTTACCATTTTAATTAAAAAGTTATTCAAAGATTAAAATCCCGATTTGCACTTGATCTCTTGCGACTTAACTGCAGCAAGTGTTAGATAACTATTATATCATACGCTGCTACTGCTTCTAAAAGTGCTGTGTAGCAGATTTCAATCAAACCACACTTTAAAAAGGCCACGATTAAAAAGCATGGATCATGAAATTTTGAATCTTATGAGGCTACTTCTCACTTAATTTATAGTATCAAAGCTCATTATTCAGATCACTTTCTCATGGAAACTGTTATTGTACCCTTAATAAAGATACCTTCTATAACCTTAAGGGAACCACATCAGGCTATATAACTGCACTGTATTTGGCCCCAGACAGTTGCCCTCCAGATCCTACACTGTCATTCTGGCCTATGTGTTGGTCATCAGTCTCAGTGTACTCACTGAAAGATGTTACATAATGCGGTATTAGCACTTTGAGGCACTGTGAGTAGAACAAGTATTAATGAGACCACAGGAATTTCACCACGTTTTTAAAATAAATTTTACTGAATACCCAGATGTGCGCAATCCAGCTGACAGTTTTGTGATGTTTTGGGGGAAAATTAAAAAAAAAAAAACAAAATTCTTATGCATCGATTCATTTTAAAAGATCCAAAAATACAATTTTTTCAGTACATTTACATGTATCCATTTAGCAGGCACTTTTCTCCAAAGCGACGTACACCTCAGCGAAAATACAATTTGTGCATTACATTTGGTTGAAAGAGACATAGTTGCATTCATGTGATTCTTAAGTAACCCTATACCATTAGAACCTGCAGTTTGTAAGGAAAAATTATGCAGCTCTTTATTTTACCAACAAAAATGTCTGATCAATTTTGGTCTTTATCACTAAAAAGAAGAAAGTTCTGTGTTTGTGTGATTAAAAGATTTTTCTGTTGATCAACCAGATCTGTGTATGACAGAATTAATAAATCATGTGTAAACTGGTAGCTATTAATGTATCCATTTTTTTTTTAATTAATCCTCTGCTGTGAGCACCAAATAAATTCAGTTTGATTGTTCTAATGATATTAATGTGATATTAATGGTCATTCACCCTATGTCATTGGTTTCACATCAAACCTCAGATGAATCCCAATTACTGCACTTGAGAACTGTGTATTTAGGCTCATGTTTTAATGCTGT